>NW_019154107.1:20352844-20452195 GCF_002288905.1 Enhydra lutris kenyoni
AAGGAAGCAGGCTCCCTGCTGAGCAGAGAGCCCGATGTGGGGCTCGATCCCAGGACCCTGAGATCATGACCTGAGCTGAAGGCAGCGGCTTAACCCACTGAGCCACCCAGGCACCCCCCCCCACCTCCTTTCTTGATGCAGAGACCCTCCCATCCCAGAGACTGAAAATGGCAGCTGCTCGATTTCCGGCCGCTCTCACAGCTAAGGCATGGACACGTGACCTGACTCTGGTCACATGGAAGGGGCTCCTGGGGAAGCCTCATGGGTAGAAACAGCTCTCTTCTTCAGTTAGATATTGTTGTGTTTCCATTCAGTGCCTGGGACCATGACAGCCACTTTGCAACCATGGGGAGTGGGGACAGGCCTAAATACCTAGCTAATACCCTGAGGAGGGCAGAGCAGAAAGATGGAGGGGATCCGGGTCCTAAGTGACACTATGGAACCACCAAACTGACCCTGGTACCAAGCACCTCTAGATTTCTCTCTTTGTATATTAAATGAGAAACATCCTGATGGTGAAGCAATTTTACTTGGTATTTTGTTATACGCAGCCAAAAGCATTAGAGCCGATATAAAGAGGGAGCTAGCTCCTTTTCACATATCTCAATAGAAGCTAAACCCAGTTTTCCTTCAATGTGCCCGACAAATGTCCAACAATGAGCTGTAACTGGGGACAGCGGGTCCCCCAATTCCCTGCCCCACATCCATTTCAACATTCACCCACCACTTGTCCTCAAATCTTCTTCATCCACAAAATGGAGGTGGTTCCCATTCCTATTTCTCAACCCGTTGAGTGTTTATGGTGACTGGTAACCTAGCTGATTTGTGGTTCCCAAATTAGAGACCCTAGAAAAGATTTTTTTTAAATGGTAGTTTTCCGTAGGAGTTCTGCCCAGGCTGTGCTGTAATTTATGGATGTGTTAACAGGCTAAAGGACAAAGTGATCTGTAATTCACCAGCAGAGCCCTGAGAGGCTGCATAATGTACGTTCCTCCCCATCATCACACAAGTAATAACCATCAAACACACTGTGGGCAATGAGCGACTCCCTTGCTTCGGAGCTTGTACCCTGCCCTGGATCCCAGCCTGGTGCCCAGCAGCCCTTGGTGTTGACATCCCAGAGAGACCAGGAACCCAAACACGAGGAGAGCAGATCAGCATGGCACCTCACCGAATCCAGCCCGGACTGAAAAGTGAGGCACAATTACAGGGTATGATATGAATATTTAATGAAGATGTAAATGATAAGTGTCAATACCGAACTGCTTGGTGAAATCTATTCTAGCAAGAGAAAGCAGCAGTGGTCTGGAACTGTCTTTCTCATGAGCCATTGTTCTTGAACTTCTCTCCAGCTCTAGCTGAGGCCTTGGCCCAGATGCCCCAAACGGCTGACAGCTGCAGCTCGAGTAAAATCAATCTTACGATCCTCCTAGCCATTTTATTCCTAATCTCCCTCCTTTGTCCACTCCTTCTCTCTGCTCTGACTATGCACTCTGAAACAGACTCCACAGTGGGGTTTCTGATATCGTGCCAACCTCCTCTCTGTCCCTCTGTCCATGGGGTGTCTGCGCTGCTGAGGGGGCGTAGTCACCCCAAGGCAATTCATCACCCGTCCAAGCGCGGATTGCTGCCGAACCCACTTGTGTCGGAGGAATCTGCCAATTCCTCCGTCAGAGCTGGGGGTGTGTTTGAAGGTGCTGGTCCATGAAATAACACAGGAGAAAGGAAGAAGGTACCAGAAGCAGAGGATAGAGAATCGTGGGCTACTGGGGGTAATGAAGAATGAGAGCTGGTTGCACAGGATGGTAAGCCCCTAAGAGGTCAAAAGATGCCAGGGGCTAATCTCTGTGACTCGATTACTCTTTGGCCCCACGCACGAGAGGCAGTAACCGGGCTGGGGACTGAAAGCAAAAACAATGCCTGAGGAAAACAGTTCCCCAGCCAACAGCCCCTGCCCCCGAACAAGCAAGAGATTGAAAGATGAGGAACCAAACCCAGAGGCTCCTTTTCTCTTTTCCCAGGTCGGGCTGGGAAAGAGCAGCTACTTCGTCCAGCAGGGAAAAGAATGCGTTGTGTCTGCTGGTGCACCAGCCCTCCAGCAGTCTGTAGAAACCTCTTCACCATGCTAGGGGCTGAACTCCATGCCCAGAGCAGCTAGGGTCTGACCTAAGCCAGAGGGGAGCCCTCGGAGAGACTGCCCAAGCCCCAGAGGATGTGGGCTTGGCCCTCTTCTCAGGATCACGTCTGCCCCTTGAGCAGCCTTAGACACACCCCCACCCTGTATGGCCCCAGGGAGACTCAGCAAAGAGGAATCCCTAGGATGGCAGCCGCTGCCATTGGAGAATACCCACTCTTGGTCACTCCCCCTTTCTCCCTGAATGGCAGCTGCTGCCATTGGAGAATACCCACTCTTGGTCACTCCCCCTTTCTCCCTGCTCCCAAATGCTCGCCACGACTGGAATGGTGAGGAGGGCTGCTCTGACACCCTGTCATCACCTTTTAGAACTGTTGTGCGCGATCTGGTAGCTCAGCGGGTGGCTTTCTGTCTTATCCTATTTTATTCGTGAAGACTGATTCTAGGACCTACAAGACTCTTGGTCCCACGCTAATTTTTTTTTTTCTTTTTCTAAACAGGCTTGTGAAGGCTCAAGTGAGGCTACGTGTCACAGAAGATGAACTACTTTACCCTGCAATGCTGGAAACAGAAACTCTAGGTATTTAAAACACGGGGTGGGGGGTAACACCAGGAGCTGGTTACATGGGTCAGACGAGGCTAAGAAGTCAAAGAAGGGCCCACAGGCAACACAGATGTTAGCCACAGTGGGAAGGTGCCACTACCCTTGGGACTAGGAGGCCGTGGGAGGAGGTGGTGTTACCAGACTCCAGAAGCTATGCTCACGTGGCAGGAGCTAGAGGCAAGCTGAAGGCTGCCAGGTGGGGGCTAATATTTGTCTATAGGTGACTAATAGGTCAGCTCCCACACTGAACAGAGGCAAACAATAAACTGATTACCTCACAGTTTCTGCCACTCAAGAATTTAGAAGCAACTTAGTTGGATGGTTCTGGTTCAGGGTCTCCCACGAGGCTGCGATCAAGGTGCCAGTTGGGGCTGCGGTCATCTCAAGGCTCAGCTGAGAAGGATCTCTTCTTCCAAGCTCATTCATATGGATGTTGACAGGCCTCAAGTCTTCCCTGGCTGTCAGCTGAAGACATCAGTTCCTTGCCACGTGGACCTCCCCCTGGGGCCATTCACAATATGGCACTCTCTTCCTGTAGAGCAAGAGCTCTGAGGGAGGGAGAGAGAGAGAGAGGGAGCATATGAGAAAGGGAGAGCAGGATGGAAGTCAGTCTTTTTGTGACCTAATCTTGGAAGAGACATCCCAACACTTTAGCCATATTCAGTTTGTTAGAAGGGAACCACTTGGGACAACCCACACTCAAGAAGGGACTAAAAAGGGCATGAAGGCTGGGAGGCTGGGTCATGGGGGGGGGCCGCTTAGAGGCCTCCTGCCACAGGACTGTAACCATAGAGGCAGAGGCAGCTAGGCTTTGGGGGCCCAAAGCTTAGACAATCTGGGGAACCCTTTTTAAGATAAAGAACGCAAAGTTACAAATACAGAATTACACTTGGGTCCAACAACAGGTGAATGAACAAAGGAACTGAGGACTACTCATACAATGGAATAATATTTGGCAATAAAAAAGTAAAAAACTATTGATTCATGCTACAGCGTGGACAACCCCCAAAACTGTGATGCTTGGTGAAGGAAACCAATCACAAAGGACCCCTTACTATACAATTCCATTGATATGAAATGTCCAGGATAGGCAAATTCTAGGGACAGTAAGTAGATTTGTGGTTACCGGGCCCAGGGCTTAGGAGGCAAGACTGACTGAAAAGACCAGAGGGAACTTTTAGGGACTGATGGAAGCGTTCTAAAATTGGGTTGCGGTGATGGTTGCACAATTTGATACATTAACTAAAACCCATTGAACCATATACTTATAATGGGTGATTTTTATGGTTTGTAAATTATCTTTCAAAAAAAGCTGTTAACAAATTATACACACAGGGCATCAGAGGGTGCCTGTGTAAGTGAGAGGCCCTGGGCCTTAAGCTTCATTAACTCTTCAGCAAACTTGTCTTGGAAGAGACAGAGCTATCGCAGGCACTGGCAGAGGCAGTGAGGCCGGCTCCTCCCTTCCAGTCTCTGTCTGGACCTCCTATTGGCCTAACCTGCCCAGAAGCCAGGGATATAGAATGCTTTGTCATACCGAGTGGAGAAGACGCAGGACTGGGAATAGATCTGAGAGCAGACAGGCAAATGACAGGCTTGTGGGCCAGACCCCACATGGTACCTCCACACCCAACTGTCAAGACAACTCAGACCAACTCTAGTCTTTTGGTGTTGAGAGATGTCTTGAGGGGAAATCCAGAGAAAACCCATGTTTCCAAATGAAGCCCTAAGCTGTTGATTATTTATCATCAGGCAACATAGAACACTGGATTTGTTGGTTACCTTGTCATTCGCTAGTTACCTGAAGGCTCAAAATCATACTGGAGGATGGAGATCCAGGCTTTGGGTTGGTAGGAGGAGGGGAAGGTAGTGATAACTCAAGGAAGAATAGTGGGTATATCAAATATTTACTATTGAGTGAATTTCCCTGGAGGCCTTTCTCATTGAACTCTTGCACGCAATGGGTACCAAGGGCAAGGTGGTGGGCGCAGTGGGTCCCAGGTGCAGGCATTAGGAGGATGCACTGTTGGTGGGCAAATTTTAAACAATAATAAAACCTACTACAAATCCATACCTCTTATTATCAGCATGGGCCAGTAATTCAGAACCTCAGTGATAATACTCTTACTCTCACCACCCAAATATTGTATTGGGTTTAGTTCTAAGATTCCTAAGGTCCCTGTGGAGTTTTAAATGCTATATATGTGGGTTCAAATAAGCACATATGCATTACTTGTCCTTTCATAAAGACCGTTTTCTGCATTGAAGACAATGCAGGGGACTCCCCCCCCCCACCAGGACACAGTAGACTGCTGACAACAGGTAGACTTATCCACACACACATTGGCTTCTAAAGTAAGTTCATGTTGGTGGGAAATCATCTGCACTCACTTTGGGTGCAGTTTGGGACCCTTGTCTTGGTGCTACTACATATTCCTGCTTTCAAATGGTAGATCGGAAATGCACAGGTAACACAGTGACTGTGAAAGCAAAGAAACAGAACTTACGATGCCTCGATCTGCCATTCTAGGTACAAATCATTCTTGGAACCACGTGGTGTTCACTCTAGTGGGTGTGGTCCTTCATGTGGTTTCCCCATCTTTATTTTTTTAAAGATTTTATTTATTTATTTGAGAGAAAGAAAGAAACACAGAGGGCAAGCAGGGGGAGCAGTAGGCAGAGGGAGAAGCAGGCTCATTGCTGAGCAAAAACCAGAGGAGGAACTCAATCCCATGACCCTGGGATCATGACCTGAGCAGAAGGCAGACAATTAACAACTGAGCCACCCAGGAGTCCTGGCTCCCCTCTCTTTAAAAAGTATATGAATAAGGATAAAAATATTGATCCAATGCCTTTTTCCTTTTTGGTAGGAGGATACTTATTTTTATTTTATTTTATATGTTTACTGGAATGGAAGTTCAAGAAAAGACCTTTCTTCATTGTGTTTCTTTGCTGACTGTTAGAATCATTTGTTTCCTTTTGTGATTCTTACGGGGAAAGATTTTGTCATATAGGGGTAGACAAGGTTAAAAATTATCTGCTCTGGGTGTCAAATACACCAGGTATGCAACCACTTCTTATTTTTTTTTTAATTTTATTTATTTATTTGACAGAGAGAGAGATCACAAGTAGGCAGAGAGCAGGCAGAGAGAGAGAGAGGGGAAAGCAGGCTCCCTGCTGAGCAGAGAGCCGGATGTGGGGCTCGATCCCAGGACCCTGGGATCATGATCTGAGCTGAAGGCAGAGGCTTTAACCCACTGAGCCACACAGGCGCCCCTATGCTACCACTTCTAATCAAAAAGTATTATATTCCCCCAAATAATGATACCGAGGCTCAAAGAAGTTAAGAAATATGCTTAAATTTGCAGAAGTACTAAATCATAGACCAAGGATTCAAGCAAATTCTGTACTATACGGTCAATAGCCTTACACTTATGAACTCATACTAACAATAACCATACAGTTGGGAAGTATCATTGCCCCCATTTTTATAGATGCAGGAACTGAGGTACAGAGGGGCCAAATGACTTTCCCAAGGTCCCACCGCTGTAAACAGCAGAACAAAGATTTGAACCCTGGTCATAACTGCACCAGACGCTATCTGTGTAACCAGAACCTATGTATCCTCCTGAACGGAGGTTTACTTCTAAAGCCATGCTCAATTCTATGACTGCTGCAGCCGAGCGACTTGGGCCCACTTCCGTGGGTGCTGTCCTTTCTACCATCCTCTCCCACCCAGAAGAAAATCTCCCAGCAGATGCATGTGGGTGATTCCTAAGGACACAATTGCAATATGTTCTGAATTTAGCTCAGTTCCGTTGTTTACCAGAGGCTTTGAGAAGGGAAGGATGAGAAAGAAGCCTGAGTTTTAAGAAACTGGGATCCTTGGGATTCTAAGATCTATTTGACTCCCAAGGCTGTCCTTGCAAGCTTCACTAAAGGCTCAAGAAGCCTGCGGGGCGCTTAGCACAGGTAATACTGCCCCGCGACACTAGATGGCAAAATGGTGCTTTGTTACTGTGCTGTGAGCAGACAGAGCCTAGTGTAAAAATCTTCCAAAAAATCCAAATCCACTGAGCTGTCCTTTTAAAAAAAAAATGTTTATTTTTGGAAAACAAAGTTCTATACGAGGTTAATATCTTAATTTTTCTAAATCATTGTTTAGAAATGCCCGATTTTGAATTGTCCAAGCCTCCCAGTCTCTATCAAATAGGTAAATAGATGTCTCTTTGCCTAATGGCCAGCTGGTCAAAAGCTACCTCCTAATTGATCAGATAAAAACGGGAGGATAACAGAAGATAATGGAGATACTATGAAATGTACTTTCAAAAGCTGCATGTTAACATAAATGTGACATAAATGTGACAAATGTATATGGCACAGATGTCATCTGTCATGGCCTCTTCTGTTTAAATAAACTTAGAAGCCAATAACAAATTGGACATGCCGCTGTTTCTCATTTCACTCATTCAAGAAGAAGCACCACTCACGTTCAAGGCAGTTGCAGGCAGCACAGAATACAAAGAGAGTTCTACTCTGGCATTTAAGAAATCTGTGTTCTAGACAGGGACAAAAGACTTATGCACTGGTAAGGGACTGCCAACCTCAGCCTCTAAATCGTTCTTTCTCTAGAGTATCACAGTTAGAGCGGCTGCCCCTCCTCCCCTCCCCCACCCAGCAAGCCTTGGGACCACCCAGGGTTCTGACGAGTGGGGGCTGGGGCAGCAAGCCCATCAACATAGCGAGACTGGCCCCATCCAGCAGGGGCTCAGGTCCAAGTCTGTAGTATTGCTCTCTGAATTGCCTTGGCAAATCAAATCTAGCAGAGTCCCTGCCTATCAGAGGGGCAGAATACCTATTAGTGGAAGATAGAAAAGAGTCATGGTGTATAGCCACCGAGGAGAATTGGTCGAGGAAGTTTTCTAGAACACTGCCTTGGGCAGTGAGAAGAAGGTGGAATTATAGGCACAGAATATCATCCGCAAAGACACAGAGGCAGAGCCCTCTGTCCTGGTCAGGGGAGCCTGCAGGGCTTAAAGCTGTGGTCCTCACATGTGGTCCTACCAGCAGCAGTCACATCGCTAGGAAACTGTTGGGAACTCTCAGGCTCGACCTCAGAACTACAGAGTAAGAAAGTTCATAGGTGGGGCCTGGTCATCCACGTGTCAACAAGCCCCCCACTATGTGGTTCTGCCCTGCGTTCAAGGTTCAGAACCCCTGGGTCACAGCATGGGCCCTGCCAGGGAGAGAGGATAGACAAGGTAAGCTACCCAAGGGTTAGACCTTGAAGAGACTTGTGTTACGGAGATTGTTTCTTCTGGTTGTTCCATCTTGTGCAATACGGCAGCCACTGAGGGTTTCCGAGCAAGGACAGAGATAGATCTGTGCTTCAAGCCCATCAGACTCAGAATGATATGGAGGAAGGGGAGGGAGGAGGCAAGAAGCCCTCCTTCAGGGAAACTCTAGCTTCGCTTTTGCCTTCACCACCACGCTCTGCCCCTGGTTCTCCTTTTTCTCTAACCTTGTCTCCCAGTAAGCCCACCTCCCTCTTGGTGTCAGCCATGCCCATCAGCAGGTGACTTCCAAACCTCTTTGGTCTGTGTCTTAATGCCAAGTGGTCTGC
Organism: Enhydra lutris kenyoni; assembly: GCF_002288905.1. Lineage (NCBI taxonomy): Eukaryota > Metazoa > Chordata > Mammalia > Carnivora > Mustelidae > Enhydra > Enhydra lutris. Next base: position 20,361,206 of record NW_019154107.1, read on the forward strand.
CTAGACTTCCTGGGTAACCTAGCTGCCTTCTCACTCAGAGCAGATAGACTGGGACTTATCATCCACAAATCAATTTCCTCTCCTGCCTTCCAGACTTCTGCTAACGACAAGACTGTTCCACTGCCACTTTCGTAGGTTACGACTGCCTTTGGGATCCTTCCCACAGCTCCTTCTGCCCCCAGGCCCACTGAATCACTGTCTATTCAGCATTCTGGGAGCCCTGGACAAAAGCTGTTATCCCAACACATAGACACGAGAGTTGGTGTCTGAGGGTGAGCACCTTAAAGGGAAAAATAGGCCTCATTTGTATATGAGGCAGAGAAGCAGGATCAGGTAGAACATGGATGTCTAGTGAATGAAGGAGTGAATTCTGTCCCTCAAAGCCGAGGGAGAAAGCAGAGAGATGCACGCAGTGCCAGTTGGGATGTGGGCTCAAAACTCACAGTGGGTCCCTGGTAGTGCTCAGAGTGTGTGCTGCTGGGGGATAGGAGGGAAAGGGCAGTTATGAGGAGGTGGAATTGGGTTCCAAGAAATTACAGAGGGAGTGGGTATTGAATCACAGGCAGGAGGTATAGCTAAAGCCTTCTAGAAGAGTAGAGAAGAAAGGAAGGGAGATGCACTAGCATTTCATAGAAGGGAGGTAAAGGGAAGGGTATGGAGGGGGATTGTCAAAGGTAGAGGAAACTTGAGTATGCAATTCAAGCAAAAAAAAAAAAAATCAGTGGAATAGGAAAGACTTAAGATGACAGAGAAGGGTCGAGGGAGAGCGCAAAACTCACAAAGACCAGGGCGGATGAGGTCAGGGACAGAGGAAGGGGCTGGTCTAGGAGCAGAGGCTCTGGCTCAGAGGTGTCAGCAGGTGGTCTGGATTTACAGCTTCTGAACATTTCATCTCCAAGGGAAAGGTGGAAAAAGCTCCAGAGATGTTGAGGTGCGGAGAAACAGAGGCCCGCAAGTTCACAGAGAGGTCTGTGATGTCGAGGAGAGGTAAATGGAAGCAGGACGGGGTTGCGAGTGGCCTTGGGGAGAATGGAAAATGTTTGGCCCAGGCAGAATCCACCGCCCAGGGAGCGACTGGCCTCCAACATGAGCTTCTAGGCTTTGCCCGCCTTGGGCCCATGGCCCCGACTGCCTTTGCTCCTCACCTTGCCTGTTGAAAGCCTTCTGGTCTTCAAGGCCTGGGACAAAAGTTATTTTCTCTCCGAAATCTTCCCTGAGTGCCTCCCTGCTCCTCCCCCAGGTACAGCTGTTCTCAACAGCATTTCTCTAGTGCTTTCTAGCTTAAAAACAATTCTGCATCCCTTTTCTTACAGACCTTATCCTAATGAACCTCTCTCTCCTCTGAAGCTTTATCACACTCTATTCGTTACCGGAATGTAGCACTCTATCAGTTCATGTTCCCTACCAAACTCCGTGACACTGAGTTTATTAGAAGCCAGAATTGCATTTGGTTCCCCTTTGGAACCCCTGTGCTGAGCATAGCACCAGGCCCATGTTAGAAATGCAATGACATGGGTTGAATTAAAGAAATGAATCTCTATTTAAAATATACACTTAAATAAAAAATGAAAAAGAAAAGAAAAGATATGCTTAAAACAAGCCTACTGAGCCTGCGGGGCTCAGTGGTTAAGCGTCTGCCTTTGGCTCAGGTCATGACCCCAGGGTCCTAGGATCGAGCCCCACATCAGGCTTCCAGCTCAGCGGGAAGCCTTCTTCTCCCTCTGCCTCTCCCCCTGCTTGTGTTCCCTCTCTCGCTGTCTCTCTCTCTGTCAAATAAACAAAATCTCTAAAAATAAATAAATAAAACAAGCCTACCGATTCTTCAAGACCCAGTCCAGTGACAATTTAATCTTACCCCCATCGGTAGCACCTTCTCCAGGTTAAATGCACACAGTTCCTACTACTTGGTTCCCCAGAAAGTGTATTTTCATTCTTCAGGTTTCAAAGGAATTTTCTTCTGACTTCTAAAAATTATTCTTAAGCCTTTCAAGCTGAGGAGCTAGAAATGGCCTCAGGTGAGTTCTGAACACCAGTTCCTCATGACCTCAGGTTTGGCACAGGTGTGGGGAAGGCTTTGGCTAGCTTTTCCTTCTAGCTACTAAGAGGCATTAGTGGGCACAACGAGGATCTGGCCCCAGAACTCAGCTTGTGTTACTCTTCATTGTTAAGCACGATGAGCTTTTGTCTTGAAAGACAGTAGAACACCATCCTTTCGCTTGGGATCAGCCAGAGGAAATTCTAAATATGCAGTCTGGTTTTAAGTACATCCCAACAGTTTTGGTCTGTAGGCAGCTCCGAACCTTCTGCTTAAACCTGTGGCATCCAGGTGGAGAATGAAACAAACAGAATGACTTCCTGAAAGTGTAAAAGGACGAGGGCAGGTTGCTCTCCTCCACTCTCCACCTACAGTTTCCTGGAGTTTGTAGGATAGCCAGCAAGAAGGCAAGGGAAGCTGGAGCACCTGGGTGGCTCAGTGGGTTAAGCCTCTGCCTTCAGCTCAGGTTATGATCTCAGGGTCTCTGGGTTTGAGCCCCACATTGGGCTCTCTGCTCCACAGGGAGCCTGCTTCTCCCTCTCTCTCTGCCTGCCTCTCTGCCTACTTGTGATCTCTGTCAAATAAATAGATAAAATCTTTTAAAAAAGAAGAAGAAGGTAAGGGAAGCCACGCTTGAATACTTTTGAGTACAACTTCACTGATGGCCATCAGGTTCTAGAAGCCATTCCTGCCTTCCCTTGCTACTGTTGAAGTCTGCGGGGAGGGAGGGACTGTGGTGAAGGGGTTCTCAATGTTTTCCAGCCAGCCACACCTGAGAGTCACTTGCATGTGTTAAAAATCAGTGTTTCCTGGGCCTCGCTCCCCTGAGATACTGATTCAATTGATCTGAGGTTGAGCCAGAGAACATACAGTTTTTTTAAAAAATCACGGAAGGTTGGATTCTTTCAGAATTGGACCTTGAGACAAAAACGTGAGAACGAGCTTGTTTGGGAGATAATTCCAGAAAGTAACGACAGGGGAGTAAGGAAGGGGAGAAGTCCAATAAGGCATGCGTTATTGAGCAGGTTCCCACAGTGGGAAACCACGGCTCAATTCCACTAGGAACCTGTGGGGACAGTAAAGATCACATCTTAGAAATATTTCGTCCCAGGTGCAGATAAGGCGGAGGCAGGTGGCACTTCCGTTGTTGGCTCCCCAACACTGCCAGCCTGACTTATGGGCAAACCAAGGGGGCTCTGGCAACCAGAGAAAGCCCAATGGCAAAGAGCTATAGATGTGGTCAGTTGGAGGCCATCTGGTTGGCTTGCACAGAGATGGGCTGTGTCCAGGGTCTAGGGGTGGGCACTGACAGTCATCCTTTGTGTTTTGGACACAGCCAGGGCTCAGAAGAGACCAGATTTGGGGAAACTCACTAGGATTTTATGCAAAACTCAGCAGGCTTTTTTTTTTTTTTACCCTTTTTGCCATGACCTTGCTGACCCCACTCCCTCCTTTGCCAACAACCATCAACAAAAATGACAATTCCAAGCTTTTACATTGAAATGGATTCCAGTCCACTCTAAAATTTCAGCTGCAACACTTATTACCAAGCAATTCATGTGAGCAATGCACGACTGACAAGAAATAGTTGGATTAGGAAGAAAGAAAAGCACAGTGTCTCGTCTATTGCTAGAGAGGAAGGAGGGAAGGGTCATCATAGACCACACTGAGGTGTCTCAATTGTCTCTGTGGCTTATGAAGCCAAGGACACTGACAGTTTCTATGCATCAGGACTGCCTGGGATGCCTTCCAGCTGCTGCATTGGGACCTTAATAAACGAGCCATATTATGTTTATACTTTACTGTTTAAGTAATGCTATTTCACTCTGTGTAAAGCCACTTAAAACACTAGTGGAAACACATGCATGGACCATGAAACAACTTTAAATGGATAATCAATTTTTATCACATATTGAGGGTTAGACTGGTATATCAGAGTGAATTATGAAAGTCTGTGTGTGCTCTGGCTAGGAGTGTTTGCATACCAAATCTTTTCCTTTGTCATAGAACCAATCTGTTGAAGGGAGTTGGGAGTTTTCAAAATCTAACACTGAAAAGCTTTTGTTGTGAAAGAATTTTCAGAATTGCAAAAACATGGGTGTATTTTATTTGGGCTTACACGTGAAAGTATTGAAATATCTTAATTCCTTCATACAACGGTCCTCCCCTAAGATGAAGGGGACGGGATCAACAAACAGACACCAAGAAGTTATGGCCAGCACTCACATGAGCTTATTGGTATTAAGTCTAGAATGTACAGTGTACCCTAAAACTTACAGTTTATGGTTTGAGAACAAACATGAAGAACCTGTTGATGCAGCGTCTAGTCCACACAGGGAATCCATTAGACTCGCAAAGCTGGGTGGGATGAGAAGGTGAATGTGCTCAAGGAGAATTTGGATCAATTCATGGATCACAGAACCTTAGCAGTTCACTGAGGGCAAATTAGGCAGGTTCAAGTTACATCCCTAACTTCCGAAGATGATGTCATGAATGCAAACAGCCACATCCTTACAGAGGAGTGGTATCACCTTCCCATACAGAACACGAGACTGGTGAACTACTGACACGTTGTGACATTTCTTATGTTAACTAGTGGATATTGAAAATGTCATAAGACCCGAATGCCGTGAACCACCAAGAAGCTATCAGCTCTTTGATTTCCCAGGTTCCTTGAAGCACTTGTCACTGCTTTTCGGGTCCATGGAGAAGGTGTCCTGTCACTATGACCGTTCCAACACACCCCACAGAACACATACCAGCTGTGACCTAAGACTTCCTGAAGGACTTCCAGAATCAATTTTATCCTCTCTTTGTAAATGAGGACCCAGACTTGTGGAAGACAACAGGCCAACATTAATTTCTTCAAAAAATGATCCAGGCCTCATCCAAACATTAACTTATTAACTCAGCATGTTTGACCATTCTAAGTGCTAAGCTAGGTTCAGAATCAGTACTCCTGCTGACATAGCCTAATTGCTGGTTGGTTTCCCTTTTAGAACCCAATATTACATAAGGTTTGACTACATCACATATCAAGGCAGACTATTTCAATCCAGTCCCCATTTGATAGTTGACCATGTGACATGTTCGCACACTAGCGCAAACCACAGGTATGACATAGGTTCCTTAAATCTGAACCTTAACATCACGACAGGTTCCTATCAAGAGCTCTGATGTTGTAAGATAGGATTTTGTGACAATTTTAACTGGTGTTAATTGATTGCATTAAATTGTGGAATATTTTTTTAACCATAGACTGACCTATGTGCTGAGATGAATAAACATCTGTCTTAATGTAAAACACTCTTACGTGAGAAAGAACATTCTGGTTTTCTTTTAGGTCATCATTCACACAGATCTTTTCTAACTCATGCTCTTTTTCAAAATGTTCATAATCCTCTGGTCATTTATTTCTATTACCTCTGCCCTCTTTTTGATTTGCTGGTCAAGAAGAAGGAGAAGGAGAAAGAGAAAGAAATGTAAAGAGAATGAATTTGTTATCAAAGAAAAAATAATTTGTGCATAAGAAATGTGCATTTTAGCTAACAAATGACTTCGGTCAAACCTCCACTTTAAGCGATGAATGCATCAAGTTCATTAAAGAAGTAAACACTGGTAGTAGTCATTTAATCTATATAAAATTCTTTACCAATAATTTATAGATTTGGGCTTAAGAGAAAAATAACTATAAATTTCCATTTGAAACAATCTGCTATCAAATGGTGGACAATGTGATACACAATAGTGATTCTGGTTAAATCTAGAAATAGTTTGAGTACAAAACTGATGCATATATTTTTTTAAGATTTTATTTTTAAGCAATGTCTATATCCAATGTGGGGCTCGAAATTACAACCCTGAGATCAGGAGTTGCTCGATCCACTGACTGAGCCAGCCAGGCACCCTTACATCAAAAGTATTTTAAAAATTAAAATGGAAAAAGTTCATTCCTGCTTAGTAAATGTCATAGAAAAGGAGCAAAGTTATGTTTTCATTTCCTTTCAGCCTGAAACTCCTAGTTTCAGTGCAAAACTGGCATGAAAATAGAAAGAACATAGAAGGAATTGAAGAAAATACTAAACTATGAAAATGATTACTGTTACTAAAGCCAACGAAGTATAACATTCTAGAGTTGTTTCATATCTCACATCGATTCCTTGAACTCTCAGTCAAATCTCTTGAAATAACTCAATGGTAGAGAATAGTGAATAAACTCATTCATTTGTTTAAAAGCAATTTTAAATACCTGCGTGTCTTGTGTTTTATGCATCTTCATGGGACAGTCGAGGGGGCGAGTCATGAAAGCAAATAAAAACCATTTTTAAGTTGTAATTAAATTGCAAAGCAGTACACAGAAAATTATAAAATAACGTGAATGAGGACAAATGAAATAATACAGCTTAATCTGCATACAAAAATGCAAAAAGGGGGGCGCCTGGGTGGCTCAGTGGGTTAAGCCGCTGCCTTCGGCTCAGGTCATGATCTCAGGGTCCTGGGATCGAGTCCCGCATCGGGCTCTCTGCTCGGCAGGGAGCCTGCTTCCCTCTCTCTCTCTCTCTCTCTCTGCCTGCCTCTCTGTCTACTTGTGATCTCTCTCTGTCGAATAAAAAAAAAAAATGCAAAAAGGACATAGATGGAAATGTCTGATTTGGGGTTAGAAGGAGAATTTACAAACTCTAGTGGTTAGCCAAATAAAAAAACATGAATATGCATATACTCCAAATATCCGCACAGACACCCGTGTACATCATCGAACATTCCCGTTGCTCCTAGATTACGCCACAACCAGGTTTTTTCCTAGCTAACGCTGTATCCACTGCAATTTCTATTTCCCAAGTCTTTTAAGATTTTGTCTATGTATGTATGTATTTGGAGTGTGCGTGTGCAGGGGGAGGGCCAGAGGGAAAGGGCAAGAGAGAATCCCAAGGAGACTCTGAGCGGAGCACAGAGCCTAACATGGGGCTTTGATCCCATGATCCGGATATCACGACCTGAGCTGAAACCAAGAGTTGGACACTTAACCAACTGAACCACCAAGGCACCCCTCTATTTCCCAAGTCTCTAGTTGGAGAGTAATTCGGCAGTATTCAACAAATGGTGAATTAAGAATAAATAGCAACAGATAGTCTGCCTAATGAGGAGATCCCCATGTACCCCAGAAATGAACTTCAACTCTTCCAAATTCATGCAAAAGCCCTCACATATTTGTTTTCAATTATTCCACATTAGGCAAAAATATGCAATATTGCTATGTTCTACTTTAATATTCTTCTTCCTCACGTCTCTGAACTCTAACGCATCTATAACATTCATTTGATGAATAATAACATTTCAGTGCACTTGGTAATACATATGTTTTTTATTTGCCACAAAGAACTGTATTTCCTCAACTGATTTATGTACCACCTGGACAAAATTATTTTTATTATGGTTTATTTCATTTTCTCCAGCATCCACAACTGAAAAACACTTGTAAACCTCCAATGACAATGCTAAAAAAAAATGCCTTGACATTCGAAATCAAAACTCCACATTTCTTCAGAGAACCCCAGTGAAAAATGCAGCTGCAGTACTTTTAAACTAGCAAATTCAAGGTAAAACCAAGCAGTCCCCTATTTTTTGCTGCATCTCCTTACAGACACCTCGATAAAATTCACACTGTTCCAAATTTTTCCCAAACAGAGATAACTAGTTAGGTTTAGAGCTTGCATAAGGGACTTGTAAAGAAACTATCCAAACCATAAAAAATGATCATGACATAATAACAAGGAAAGTTAATGATATTTCCTAATCACATGACTTCATTTCCTGAATTATACTTCATCTAAGACCTGAGGAAAAAGCACAGGGAGTGTTCTCCTATGTCTAAGTTAAAAGTATTTCTTCACAGATCATTATGTGGGGCATCATTTCCATGACTTCCACTGGATTTTCTTGATAATTTTTTAACCAACAAAATTGCAACATGTTAGAGCTAGCAATTCACAGAATGTTTGGGTAACATATCAAATGTTGGAGGCCATTAGCCTAATGAATATAACATGGACTCATTTCATTCCTCCTTTCCTGGAATAGCTTTGGATTTCAAACATTTGTTAGCCATTAACTACACTCTGCATCTAATACTTCATATGTGTATCATGCATTTTAGAGTCCATATGCAAAACTAACTTATTTGTGACCCTAGAACTCTACTAATGGCCCTGCCCAATAACCACTAAGGTCACCAACCCACCACCCATTCTGAACAATTACTTCTGACTTGAGCTAAACAGATGAACAGAACTTTTCACCCAAAGATACTTCCTGTGCCTTTCAAAGTCACCCAACCAAAGTTCTCCAGAATCTTCTCTAAATGGTTCATCATTTTGCTTTTCTTTCTGTTTAGCTCCTACCTAAGTCAACATTTGAATCACTATAATCCCTCCTTCAAAATCTGGTGATCCTTCAGTTATTTTTGCATGATTCTGGGAAGTCAACTTAGAGGTGCTCATTTGCTAATGAAGAAGATCCCTAATATAGGCCATAACACAGACACACAAACATGCATGCTCACATTGTCGGTATTTCATGACTCAGCCATGCCTAACTTATGAATATCCTTATGTACCCAAACAGCTAACCAGCAATGGCATCCGTGGCTTTGTAAGTAGCCCTAAGGGTCTTCTCTATTGCCCCATTTCATTCTCTACTCAGACTGACCCACAGGCTTTGGGAAAGGAAGAGTGAGGTATTCTGAATTCCACCAGACAACATATACATTTGTAAGTTGCAGATTTACAAAGTAATTTACAAAGTAGTTACACATGCTGCTGCTCACACCCACCAACACACACACTCATACGCACACTCACAAAAGGGTGGCTATATGTACGATTTCTGTAAATCCTCACTCACATGTGGAGTGTCTTCATATACATATTATGAATTGCCCAGTAACTTCTAGAGCCTTCCAGATAACGTTCCACAAAACTGATTTGGGTCATAACCCAGGACCAGCAGCATAGAGTGACCTAGCTGGGGACTGCAAGCCAGTTCCCAGAATAGCCCAACCCAACTCTCAGAACAGTCAGTAAACTCTACTGCCTGGGTTGAGATATTCCTCAGTGTACCTCTAACAATGACCTTTTCTCTGTAGTCAAGCCTCTGTAACTGTATTTTAAGTCCCAAATAGCCAAATTGATAATGATTCTCATTCATCTATTGAAGAATGAATTTATTCTACATTTATTGAGTACCTACTGTGCTCAAAACTGTGTTTTGTCTATGGACAAAGAGGACACACACACACACACACACACACACACACACACACACACACACACACACCGCATCGGGCTCTCTGCTCGGCAGGGAGCCTGCTTCCCTCTCTCTCTCTCTCTCTCTCTGCCTGCCTCTCTGTCTACTTGTGATCTCTCTCTGTCGAATAAAAAAAAAAAATGCAAAAAGGACATAGATGGAAATGTCTGATTTGGGGTTAGAAGGAGAATTTACAAACTCTAGTGGTTAGCCAAATAAAAAAACATGAATATGCATATACTCCAAATATCCGCACAGACACCCGTGTACATCATCGAACATTCCCGTTGCTCCTAGATTACGCCACAACCAGGTTTTTTCCTAGCTAACGCTGTATCCACTGCAATTTCTATTTCCCAAGTCTTTTAAGATTTTGTCTATGTATGTATGTATTTGGAGTGTGCGTGTGCAGGGGGAGGGCCAGAGGGAAAGGGCAAGAGAGAATCCCAAGGAGACTCTGAGCGGAGCACAGAGCCTAACATGGGGCTTTGATCCCATGATCCGGATATCACGACCTGAGCTGAAACCAAGAGTTGGACACTTAACCAACTGAACCACCAAGGCACCCCTCTATTTCCCAAGTCTCTAGTTGGAGAGTAATTCGGCAGTATTCAACAAATGGTGAATTAAGAATAAATAGCAACAGATAGTCTGCCTAATGAGGAGATCCCCATGTACCCCAGAAATGAACTTCAACTCTTCCAAATTCATGCAAAAGCCCTCACATATTTGTTTTCAATTATTCCACATTAGGCAAAAATATGCAATATTGCTATGTTCTACTTTAATATTCTTCTTCCTCACGTCTCTGAACTCTAACGCATCTATAACATTCATTTGATGAATAATAACATTTCAGTGCACTTGGTAATACATATGTTTTTTATTTGCCACAAAGAACTGTATTTCCTCAACTGATTTATGTACCACCTGGACAAAATTATTTTTATTATGGTTTATTTCATTTTCTCCAGCATCCACAACTGAAAAACACTTGTAAACCTCCAATGACAATGCTAAAAAAAAATGCCTTGACATTCGAAATCAAAACTCCACATTTCTTCAGAGAACCCCAGTGAAAAATGCAGCTGCAGTACTTTTAAACTAGCAAATTCAAGGTAAAACCAAGCAGTCCCCTATTTTTTGCTGCATCTCCTTACAGACACCTCGATAAAATTCACACTGTTCCAAATTTTTCCCAAACAGAGATAACTAGTTAGGTTTAGAGCTTGCATAAGGGACTTGTAAAGAAACTATCCAAACCATAAAAAATGATCATGACATAATAACAAGGAAAGTTAATGATATTTCCTAATCACATGACTTCATTTCCTGAATTATACTTCATCTAAGACCTGAGGAAAAAGCACAGGGAGTGTTCTCCTATGTCTAAGTTAAAAGTATTTCTTCACAGATCATTATGTGGGGCATCATTTCCATGACTTCCACTGGATTTTCTTGATAATTTTTTAACCAACAAAATTGCAACATGTTAGAGCTAGCAATTCACAGAATGTTTGGGTAACATATCAAATGTTGGAGGCCATTAGCCTAATGAATATAACATGGACTCATTTCATTCCTCCTTTCCTGGAATAGCTTTGGATTTCAAACATTTGTTAGCCATTAACTACACTCTGCATCTAATACTTCATATGTGTATCATGCATTTTAGAGTCCATATGCAAAACTAACTTATTTGTGACCCTAGAACTCTACTAATGGCCCTGCCCAATAACCACTAAGGTCACCAACCCACCACCCATTCTGAACAATTACTTCTGACTTGAGCTAAACAGATGAACAGAACTTTTCACCCAAAGATACTTCCTGTGCCTTTCAAAGTCACCCAACCAAAGTTCTCCAGAATCTTCTCTAAATGGTTCATCATTTTGCTTTTCTTTCTGTTTAGCTCCTACCTAAGTCAACATTTGAATCACTATAATCCCTCCTTCAAAATCTGGTGATCCTTCAGTTATTTTTGCATGATTCTGGGAAGTCAACTTAGAGGTGCTCATTTGCTAATGAAGAAGATCCCTAATATAGGCCATAACACAGACACACAAACATGCATGCTCACATTGTCGGTATTTCATGACTCAGCCATGCCTAACTTATGAATATCCTTATGTACCCAAACAGCTAACCAGCAATGGCATCCGTGGCTTTGTAAGTAGCCCTAAGGGTCTTCTCTATTGCCCCATTTCATTCTCTACTCAGACTGACCCACAGGCTTTGGGAAAGGAAGAGTGAGGTATTCTGAATTCCACCAGACAACATATACATTTGTAAGTTGCAGATTTACAAAGTAATTTACAAAGTAGTTACACATGCTGCTGCTCACACCCACCAACACACACACTCATACGCACACTCACAAAAGGGTGGCTATATGTACGATTTCTGTAAATCCTCACTCACATGTGGAGTGTCTTCATATACATATTATGAATTGCCCAGTAACTTCTAGAGCCTTCCAGATAACGTTCCACAAAACTGATTTGGGTCATAACCCAGGACCAGCAGCATAGAGTGACCTAGCTGGGGACTGCAAGCCAGTTCCCAGAATAGCCCAACCCAACTCTCAGAACAGTCAGTAAACTCTACTGCCTGGGTTGAGATATTCCTCAGTGTACCTCTAACAATGACCTTTTCTCTGTAGTCAAGCCTCTGTAACTGTATTTTAAGTCCCAAATAGCCAAATTGATAATGATTCTCATTCATCTATTGAAGAATGAATTTATTCTACATTTATTGAGTACCTACTGTGCTCAAAACTGTGTTTTGTCTATGGACAAAGAGGACACACACACACACACACACACACACACACACACACACACACACACACAAAGACCAGACAAGGAGAATACAATAGTTGCTATAAAAGAGACTCAAATGGAAATGAGAATTCAGTTAGAAGACAATACTTTGACCAAGGAGCTCAGGGTTGACTTCACGGAAGAAGTCTTGGTTTGGCTATGCCTTGAAAGATGGATGTGAGGGGTGCCTGGGTGGCTGAATGGTCTAAGCCTCTGTCTTTGGCTCAGGTCATGATCTCAGGGTCCTGGAATCCAGCCCTACATCAGGCTCTCTGCTCCGTGGGGAGCCTGCTTCTCTCTCACTCTCTGCCTGCCTCTCTGCCTACTTGTGATCTCTCTCTCCATCAAATAAATAAATAAAATCTTTAAAAAAGAAAAAGAAGGATGGATGTGAATTCAAATGTGTGGACATGGGGCTGGGAGAAGGGTAAATGTTTAGGCACAGAAGTGGAGAAAATACAGTGTCGCTGAAGAGAATAGTATGATCAGAACATGGTGTACATGATGGGGAGAAGAGGGAACCAGGCAAGACAAGGAGCTGGAAGCAGATGTGGAGACCACTCCCTGACAAGATGAGGGGTTGGGTGGTCAATGGAGTCACAGAGCAGAATTTTCATTATCTGTCTGGAAACTCTTTTTGTAACTATGAAATATCCCAGATATTCTAAGAAGTATATAAATCATAAGTGTATAACTAAGGGAATTATCATAAAGCAAACACCTATGGCCCCACCACCCAGGTCAGGAAGCAGAACACTGCCAGTGGCTTAGAGGCCCACTCTTCATGTGTCCTCCGAGTCATTCTGTCACCCCCTCAAGGGTAACCACTAACCTGACTTTTATGACGATGACATCACTGCTTTTCTTTATGGTTTTACCACCCAGGCATGCAATCCTTAAACACAGTTTAATTTTGCTTGTTTTGTGAGCTTTACATAAATACGATAATGTAGTAGACATTCTTTTGTGTGTCTGGCTTCTCACACTCAGTGTTGTGTTTGTGGGTTTCGTCCAGCTTTGGTAGCTGTATTTCATTCATTTTCATCGGTCTAGAGTATGCCTTTGTGTGAATATACCACATCTATTGACTGTTGATAGATATTTGGATTATTTCTGGTTTGGGGCGATCATGAACAGTGCAGCTGGGAACCTTCTGGAACCCATCTCTTGATGCATATGCTACCTCCCAGGGTTTGCAGCATTGCAGCAACACATGGGGATGGAATGGCCTGCAGAGAGGCTAGTGACAAGGAAACTCTTCTGAAGATCTAGAAACTAGATAGGCGCTCCTAACTAGTTTTGAGGCTCTGACACGGGATGTTACTTCATTGGTCAAAAACTCGTTAGGTAGAAGATCTTAGGGTTCCAATATTCAAACCAAAGTAGGAATATTTTCTTTCTTCTTTTTAACATTGGGTTGTGTAGAAGCAAGGGATTCGATTTATCATAATCCTTGGTCCGTGGTGGACTCATCATTGGTCCATTCGTGGCCTACTTTAATTTTTCACTCTGTTTATTCAGTTAGTTTGAATAATGTAATAATAACCTGCAAATCCATAGCCCCAAACAAAAACCAGGACCTTGGTCATAACTCCAGCTAACTCTATGTTTCCCTCATCACTCCATCCTCTGGCTTCTCCCCACCTGGAGTAGAAGTACTTTTGAGCATTACATAAAACCCTCAAAAAGGACTATTGACCCCAAGTAAATATCCATTTGTGCTAGGCAAGTAGAAAAGAATATTGATTTCATTCTCTTTATGTCCTGTTATTTCCAGGGAGGCAGATAAATGATAAAACAATAAGTTGTGTGAATCACGTGAACACGCATTCTTCCAGGACCAAGAAAGCGACTGCAAGGGTTTCATGGTGTTTTCATATGTAACTACTCATTCCTTTTAGAAAGGTTTCTAGCAGAAACATTGCTTATGCAACACAGACTTCAAGACAAGCTAGGAAATCTGAGAAACCCATTCCTCGATGATGAAATTGAACAACCCCATGGAGTTGAGATCGCCTTTAGTATGTCTTGCCACCCAAATCCCTTGGTTTTCATTTTTCCCGTGAATGCATCCCTTTGGTGGAATGAGTAATGCCTGGACAGAATCAAGGGATCGGAACATCGTGGTTTGGAGAAAAGGACAATAAATCTATTATTACAAAGTTACAGTAGATGGTGCTAGACGGGTACAAAAGATTCCAACAGTCATTTGGGCCACCTTCGAGATTTCTCCTGAGCTTAGCAGTTTAGAAAATGTGCAATTTAGATTTATCAATTCAGGAGAGGTACTCAGATAAAACAGTTGAATTAGTGAGATCAATGAATGCAGAACCCTATAATTAGACAAATGTTAAGGTTTTTATGGAAATTAACAATGGAGACAACTTTAAAGCCGAGGTCAAATCGTCTATCTTTCTGGGGTATTGGTGCCAATGTTAAATTACTAAAAGAATGATTTTCCATTCATTTAAAATAATGTCATCTGTAAAGTTAATTTTTAAGCTAATTTGCTCTTGGGCTTAGTTATTTAGTATTTATAAAGTATTTGTACACTTTGTAGGTTGGCTTTGAGATTTAAATGTCCTGTATAATGGATGCAAAGTGATTTATGAAGTCTCACCTAGTTATAAATTATTCTATAGATGTAAATTTGTATTTTTATTGTTACTCCTTAAAAGTGCTTTTTGAATATTTGTGTTCATTCCTTTTTCACAGCTACCTTGCGCTGGGTAGTCTTCCTCTTATTCTTGTAGCTTTTGGCTGAGACATAGGATAACAGAGTAAAGAGCTTTGAACATGTATGTATTTCCCCTCGCAGCCACGGTACAAAATGACTCAGATTGGTGAGCCAGAGATCAGGCCCGCACCTGCCCTTAACGAGAGGATTATCTGGGGTTAAGAAGAGAGGTTCCGAACCATCTCACTGGGCACATTTCTGTAGCAGATGCTTCCCTCCCATGATCTGCTCAGCTCGCTGGACGCGTTGGTCCCTGGCTTCCCTGGAGATAGGAGCAACACGACAGCCCTCACCACACCCAGGATGTGACTTATCTCTGAAACTGTCAGTGACTGCAGGAAAATGTCGGATCTAGTGTCAGTCACCCTTTGCCTCTACCCGGAGCCACGTTCAGTCCAGGTTCACTTATCGAACAGGGCCTGGAGAAAACTCCTTTTTCTGAAAGGTAACCCACATTCTCCAGCGTTCGGAAAACAGTCTCTTAAATGCGTATTAGCAAATCCTTGGAACTACAAGTGCTCTTTCAGAGGCTGGAAGGTCATACTTTTAAGTGAACTCTTTCTCTCTATTGATGAATCACTATGGCCTATTGATTGAACGTGTGAGATACAGTTCTAATACATCCGTCTGCCTTATCCAAACAGAATAGAAAATGTCCTGTGGCCAGGGATGTGATCTGCAGTGACAGGCTTTGGGTAATGTTTTGCTCTTTACGAGAACCTAGCACCCACACGCGTCAATACATAGAAAATTAGTATTCATATTAAATAATGGTAGTAATACGAAGATTTCTTTTACTCATTTTCCAATATGTGCTCAGTGATGATTGTCCCCGAAAGAACTCATCCTTGCTGTGATCAATAGTGACGGTAGCCACGGTGGAGATGGCTTCTTCAATCCCAACGACAGTATATCCAGAAACTAATATGCAACCGGCCCGTCCAATAAGAAGGAGGAGAAAAAAATCCATACTTTTAAATGTCATAGAAGCTATTCCTGCAGTTGCCCAGCAGCAGACTTTCAAATGTTAATAATTAGGCTGGGGGCCAGGCCTCTGGATCAGCAGCTAATGCGCTGTGCCCGCCACACGCGGAAGACCTCCCTCCGACGCTCCCTGGAAGCTCTCCTATCTTCCAGCCCGAGCGGGAGCACCGTAGAGGTGACACCGGGCGCCTCAAGAGGAGAGAGCCGCGTGATGTATCACCACTCGCCAGCCCTCGCCGGAGACCTGTTTAGAGTGAGATTACAGTCTCAGCAGAGCCTCTCATTTCTCCTGGTCACGGGGTTACGAAGCACTTTACAACTTGTGCTACAGGAAGGCAGGGAGGGATTTAAATGCAAGGCTGGAAGAGCCCCTCCATAAACCTCAGCCAGATCAGCCCTGATTCCCAAGAAGTTTCTGCTTCCCCGGCCTTAGCAGCAGCCGGATCAACCTGCATAGAAAAATGTAAACTTGAAACGTGGAATGGAATGTGAGTCGAGCATATTTCATCGGATCACAGATTTAACAGACAACTTGAGAAGCCTCTGAAATTCTGGCACGGAGAAGGCTCTTTTGCAGAGTCGAGGTATCTTTACTACTGATCTCTATGGGGCACCTACCAACGTTAATGGGGGAACAACCCTAATAAGGTCAACAAAAATGTTCCTGTAATAGTGTTCATTAACAGCGCTGCTCAGTGACTGTTTAAAATTGTTCCTGCTACAGTCTCTCCCATGAACGAAATCATTTGTTTCCTTTTTAACCATTGCTTGGAATTCTATGATTGCCAAATCTTCACCTATACTCCTTACCTTTAACCATGACCTAGCCTTATTATTATTTTCAATTGACCATTACTAGGGATGGTTTTAGCGGTTTTTGAAAGTTAATCCATCAGAAAATGAGCTCATATTCCCTTCTGGAAACTGCTATCAGTTTATAACCATCTGCTTCCCAACGTCATAATATCATCACTGTGCTTCCCTTCCTCTCCTTTGCCTCCTGCATACATTTCACCACAAAGTCCAGCTTCTAATTTTTTCCTCTATGGTATCTCAAAGGTCTATTTGTTAATTCACTAAATATGTATTAAGTGACAGGAACAATGCAACAAATAGGGGTTGTGTGCAAGAGCTAGTCCTGGGATCTGCTTATGTGCATAGTCATTACCCAGGACGGAGTCTGTGGTGGATTAAAGATGGCCGCCAACTCCTTGACAGTTCTCCTGTTGACAGGTTTTATTATTCTTATGAGATTCTACGTCTCTTAAGGTATAAACTTTAGGCTCTGTACATGGACTAAATAGGAGACCCAATACAATGAACATTTATTAACTCACCAGAAATATTCATGTCAATTAGAACTTCACAGCAACCCATCAGTGCTAATGTGACCTTTGGGGTTTTCCCAAGAGTCTGGAAAGACTTTTATCTCTACAATCAGAGATTTTGTACTGCATTGTCTTAATTTTGAAAGAGCTCATTAGGACTCTTTCTGATGGTGCTTCATAAAATTTGGGGGAGGGGGGTTGTTTCTCTTACAACAGAAAGAAGCAAATCAAATATTTCCAAGGATCTTCTGGTGGATTTCAGGAGGCTAGATCTGCACACCTATTAAAGAGGCCCCATGAATGGTTCAAATTTGCCATATCAATGTCATAGGGCAGTGATAAGTCTTGTCCTTAAATTCAAGCATTGATTTTAAGGTATCAATAAACCCTTTGAACTCTGCAAGTGCTTAGCAGTCATTCTGAGTAGGACCTAACTAACTTAATTTGAAATTTAGTGTAGTTGGCAAAAAGCTATTAAGAGGAAGGTTGATGTGTCAAAGCATGGTAATTTTAAAACTACATAAATATGCTGTACAAACACAACAACCTTCGGTTGTTCAGAGAATTCTTATTTCTTCAGGAATTGCTTTGGGTCCTCTCCCACCACCCAGTAGATT
The DNA here is from genome assembly GCF_002288905.1 of Enhydra lutris kenyoni. Classification (NCBI taxonomy): domain Eukaryota; kingdom Metazoa; phylum Chordata; class Mammalia; order Carnivora; family Mustelidae; genus Enhydra; species Enhydra lutris. The sequence continues at coordinate 20,379,031 of NW_019154107.1, forward strand.
AAAACAAAGCCAGCAAAAGGATGAGTGACATTCATTTGGTTTTCAAAGCCATGAGCAATGTTGGTCCTAGTTATTATGTGTGCTTTATTTTTACAGACATTTAATAAAAACAAACAATTCAACGAGTATGTATTGAGCACTTAACCAAGTAAAAGCTCTGTGCAGGAATCGTTTTTCCATAACCTATTTGGGAGGGGGGAGAAATGTACATAAATAACCAGAAAACACTACATGATGTAAATTGCAAAACTGAAATATAAAAATACAAGCACAATGCTTTGGGAATCCCATGGGAGAGTGATTAATTTTATTTGGGGGAAGGAGTGGATGAGGACAGGGCTCAGTGAAGGAGTCCTGCAAGGATCAGTTTTCCTCTAGGGACTAAGGAGTATTTTCAACCAACATGAACAGAAGAGGTGGAAATGGGGGACAGGAAGAAAGAGATTTTGGTTGAGGGAACTACATGAGCAATGTGCAAGGGAAATTTGGGGAAATAAAATTGGTGAATGGAGAGGACAAGTTCCCCTGTGGCTGCCACACGGGGTCCAGGATGGGTAGGGGGAAAACCGGTTGGGGAAGGTAGACTGTTTCGGATGTTAGAAGACCTCCAAGGGCATCTGGATTTTGCAGGCCATGGAAAGCCGTAGAGGTTTTTGAGCAAGGGAGCGACATTGCTGCTAAATTTATTTTTTAATTAAATTTGTCATCAATAAAAGAATTTGAAATAACCCAGATGTTCAATACAGAGACTGGTTGGAAAAAGAATAGTATACCTCCACGATGAAGTATTAAGCCACCAAAAAGGACAATCTCTGCGTATAAATACATCTCCAGAATATGTCATTCAGAAAATAGAAAGCAATGTATTTAGTATGCTATCTTATACTTAAGAAAGGGAGGAAATACTAATAATCATACTTACAGACACACATTTTTGCTGTATTTGCTCCCCAAAAAAGAAGTCACCAGAAAGGCAAATGAAAAACTAATAAAAATATTTACCTGTAGAGGAAAGGGAGGAGGCAGGGCGGAGGAGATAGTGATTGGAGTGGAACTTTTCAGACTATAGCTTGTGATATTATTTTGACTTTGGAAATCCACATGCATTTTGGGCAATTAAAAGCAATTGTGAAAGGAGCCAAATCGGTGGCAAATATAGCAGACAGACTGGGAGCAAGGACGCTCCTTAAGAGGCTACTATCAGAATTCAGTCTGGTTACGATAAGGGTCCTGAACTACATCGAGGAGGTGGGTAGCGGGAGGTGGAGAAGGGGCACAAACGCTGGTGTGGCCAAGTCCCCTCTCTGCCTGCTGCTTTCCTGTATCTCTTGGGAGTATCCGTCTGATGAAGACAACTTGTACAACTTTTGAGTTTACCCCTGGGGACCACAGTGAGTAGGTGGGGTGGGGGGAAAAGCCACCACAGCTGAATGGAGTGGTCTGGGCAAAGAAACGTGCATTTTATTAAATATTGATTAATCCTTCCTAGCTTGCCCTGCACTGGCCCAGGAGGGTGGACAGATGAGGGTGTGGATAGAAATGGCTGTAGTAACAAAAACACCTTGACACTGAGCCCCCTGAACCTTTCGGGCTTCCTAAAGCCTCCAGGGCCTTTGGCTTTTCCTGGAATGACTCATAGTCAGCCAACTCCGTGGTGATTAAAGTTGTCCCCTCACCTTGGCTGCCCCGGTCCCTCGCTGCTTCCCCAGGTGCTGTCCTTGCTTTGTCCATCCAAACTGTTCATTGTGAGCTGATCTTGCCACCAGCCCAGACCCCATTCATCCCTTAATCACTGCCCACTTTGATGCCATTGCTCCCAAGAATGTTCGGTTGACCTCGCTGAAGGTGGCCTTGCTCTGACTGCTCTGGCCCCCCTCAGTGCAGAAGTCTGCTAAGGGTGGGGAAGGGACCGCCCAAGGAGCATTGGCTGGAACTGGGCTCACAGCACTCAACGGGTCTTGATTCTCTATAGAGGCCAAGGACCTGCTGTCCTCCGAGAGACTGGGGGAGCCATTGTCTCCTTTACACTGGGGAATTTTCATCCAAGGACCCACATGTTTGTTAATTCTAATCGTGATCATTTCACAGAAGGCCACTTTGAAGAACTTCAAAAGTGAGTGTATTTGCTTGACACTGGGTGATGGGTAATAGTTTGGTTCATTGTATCGTGATTCTTTATACCTTACATATAGGTTATAATCATTCTTTAATATCTGTTCAATATTTAGTGTTGTTTTTAAATAGTTCCTTTGACCCCTCAAGGGAGTTATGAGGTCTGCTTCACCTGCGTTCACGTCACAGCTCCAACACCTAGTATCAATGTGACTTTGAGGGAGTTACTTGATTTCCCCATCTGTGAAATGGGAAGATCATAGTACTCAGCTCAAAGATGGTTGTGAGGATTAAATGTGAAAATGCATGTCAAGTGTTGGCCACGTAGGAAGTGCTTATTAATATTCACTATCACTTCAACTATTATGATGGTGAGGTAAGGGGAAATGTTCAGAATAAAATGTTCAGAATGGAAAGAGTCTAGAAACTCATTGCCTTTAAATGACATATATAAAATATGTAACATAAAAATACTATCTGGCTGTTATGTAGAGAAATAATACTGTAATGAAAGAGGACACGAGGATATCAGTGGTTACCTTTTAGGAAGCATGACAAAAGGTAATTTTCGATTCCTTTTTTATACTTTTCTTTCCCAATTCTCTACCACTGAATATAGTCACTTTCATAATTTCGTAATTTGAAGAAGAACAATAAATGTTATCTTAAAAGGATAAGAGAAGGTGCAAGTGACTGGGGCATCTGAGATTTGTGGAGCCAGAAGTGAAATGAGGCCGAGCAGCTCAATCAGAGGTGGGCCATACAGAGCCTGGTGAGCTACCCCAGTGTTCTGGGACTCTATCTTTGCCTGGCAGTGGAGGCCTGTCAGAGGCTGTAGGCATGGGAGTGGCAGGACCACGTCTAGATTTCTCAAGGCTCACACTAGACTCAAGGTTTCCAACAAAAGATGGTGAAGTAAAAGTATCCTGGTCACACTCGTGCGCTCCAAGCCCACAGATCTGAATGAAGGAAAACAAAAGAAAATTCCAGCCACAATGAAACTAAGAGATGGCTGCTATGACCCACACAATGGAACCTATCTGCCAAGTCATGGGCCCTTGCTGAAAGCTAACAAGTAACTCTCCAGATCTCAAGGCATCGGGAGCCGAGTCTCACCCTGCTGAGGATGGGCTGGGGGAGTGAGCCGAATATGGTGGAGTACGGCCCATCATGGTGTAGACTTCTTTCCACCCTGAAGCACTACAGGGAAAGTCATGGTGAAGAAAAGACACTGTGGATATGCCATTTTTGTTTTCCCCAGCCCAGATAAACTTCCTTTAGATAAGGCAGAGGTGACAAGGCTTGCCACAAGGCTGCTGGTGGTGGGGGCCAGAGAGCAAAGAAAAACTGAACCAAACAAGACAAAAACCAAACCAAACCAAACCAAACCATAAAAAAAAAAACAAAAAACAAAACAAAACAAAACAAAACAAAAAACAAACACAGGTCCATGAAAGAAAAAAATTCCAGGGAGCTAAAAAGTTAAATAACCAACCCTCCCTGTGAATGAGACCTTTCTCTTAAGGGCTGTGCCAAGAACTGACAAAGACCAGTCACCTGTAGGGAAGAGACACAGATTTGGCCACACAATTTTCTAATCACCATACCTGACTGAAAGTCGCAGGCAACCACAGCTTACTTCCTTTCATCCCCCTCACAGTGTTTGAAGTCCAATCTGCCTACAATAAGAGACATAAATCTCAAGTTTACAACTCAATGAGTCCTGGTAAAAGTACACACCTCTGTAGTCACCACCCCCCATCAAGAACACAAGAGAACAGGCCCATCACTCAGGAAAGGTCTTTTGTGCCCCCAGTGCTCAACCCCTCCCCCCCCCACCATCAACAATCACTGTCTGATTTTTGTCACTATAGGTTAGCTTTGCCCATTCTTGAACTTCCTATCCATGTAATTTTAGAGTGTATACTCCTTTGTGTTTGGCTTCTTTTGCTCAATGTGCTCTTGAGAGTCATCCTTGCTGTCCCGTGTATAAACAATTCAGTCGTTTTCATTGCTGACTAATATTCCACTGTGTGACTATAGCGTATTTATTTATCCAGTCTTCTGTTAATAGATGTTTGGATGGTTTCCAGTTTGGGGTTATTATGAATAGAAGTGCTATACACATTCTCGTACAAGTCTTTTTGTAGACATAAGTTTTCATTTCTCTTGAATGAATTAGAGTAGAACTAATGGTCAGAGCACAGCTGTGTGCTTCTCATTACAGAAAACTGAGAGTTTCCCAAAGTGGATGAACCATCTTACACTCCTGACAGCAAGACTGAGTTTCAATTATTCCACATCTTCACCAAAGTTTCCTTTTATCAAACATTTAAATTTGAGCCATTTTAGTGGGTGTGTAATGTCACTCTGTGGTTTTAATTTGCATTCCTCTGATTACTGATGATGTTAACTACCTTTTCATGCAGTTGTTAGCCTCCGTATGTTTTCTTTTGTGAAGTGTCTTTTGAAGCATTTTATGCAATTTAAAATTGGGCTGCTTATTATTTTATTATTGAAGACATTTTTAATGAATTCTGAATAAAGCCCCTCATGAGACATATGTATTGTGAATATTTCCTTCTAGACCATGCTTGCCTTCTCATTTTCTTTTTCTTTAAGATTTTATTTATTTATTTGAGAGAGAGAAAGAGTGAGAGAGAGGAAGAGAGAGCACGCATGAGCCATAGGAAGGGCAGGGAAGAAGACTCCCCGCTGAGCAGGGAGCCCAAAACAGGACTTGACCCCAGGATCCTGGGATCATGACCTGAGCCTAAGGCAGATGCTTAACCAACTGAGGCACCCAGGGGCCCACCTTTTCATTTTCTTAACTGACTTTGGATGACAAGAACTTTTTTACTTTTGGTGAAGCCCAATTTACAATTTGTAATGATAAACTTCTTTTACATCCTGATTTGGAAATCTTTGCTTCCCTAAATCATAAAGAGAGTCTCCTGCATTTTATTCCAGAAATTTGTAATTTTAGCTTGTGGACTTAGGTCTTCGATTCATCTAGAAGTAACTTTTGTATATGGTGTGAGGTAAGGTTTGTTTGTTTTTAATATAAGAATAACCACTTGTTCTAGCAACAGTTGTTGAAAAGACTTTCCTTTCTCTCAATGAATTGTCTTGGCCTCACAAATCAATTGATTTATAACTTTATCTACTTATTCACGTATTATATTTGGTTTCATTAAACTCTTTGTCCTCTATGTCTTGATTTTGGTAGCTTTACGGTAATGCATAGTGTGAGTCTTCCAACTTTTTTTTTCTAATCCCAAGACTATATTGGCTATTCTAGGTCCTGTTCTGCTCAGCTCCCTCATCTCTGGTACACTTTCAAAAAATTCCATGTGTTCCAGCTGCCCCGAACTCTGATATCCTCAGCCCACTGAGACTGGCATATTCCGCTTGGTTGGCACCATGACCCAAAAAGTACCCCAAAGCAGAAAAATGATATGAGTTTGTGGCTCATCTCCCATGTTTCCATCCTCTGAAGGGTCGTGGTCTTCTACTGCCTGTTGTCTAAAGTCTGAAAACAGTTGTCATATGTTTTTTCCAGTTTTATAGTTGTTGTTGTTTTTATGGTGGGAGGGTAAGTCCATTTCCAATTGCTCTGTCATGGATACAAACAGAAGTACTCCTCATGCTACTATCAAATAGTGGCCTTTTCAGAAGTGCCACCATCTAAATAAAGATAAGCAAAATGAAGGAAGGATGCTATATGGCCTATATGTAGATATTAGTACCACCGCTGGCACTCCCCCACCTGCAAAAACAGAAAAAGAGAAGTAAATAAACATGTAACACAAATTAAAGGAAGAATTCACTTCAGAAGAATCATCCTCAGAAACAAAGAAAGTCAGATACTCTAGAGTAGCTCTATCCAATAGAACTTTCTACAACAATGGGAAGGTTCTAATTCTGAGCTGTTAAATACAGTAACTGCCAGTCACATGTGGCTATAGAACACTTGAAATTTGACCAGTACAACAGAGGAACTGGTCACTAGCCATCAGGGAAACTCAAATCAAAACCACATTGAGGGGCACCTGGGTGGCTCAGTGGGTTAAAGCCTCTGCCTTTGGCTCAGGTCATGATCCCAGGGTCCTGGGATCAAGTCCCGCATCAGGCTCTCTGCTCAGCGGGGAGCCTGCTTCCCCCTCTCTCTCTGCCTGCCTCTCTGCCTACTTATGATCTCTGTCTGTCAAATAAATAAACAAAATCTTAAAAAAAAAAGAAATACTTAAAAAAAAAACACCTTGAGACACCACCTTATACTTAGAATGGCCAAAATCACAGGACAGGAAACAACAAGTGTTGGAGAGGATGTGGAGAAAGGGGAACACTCTTACACTGTTGGTGGGGATCCAAGTTGGTGCAGCCACTTTGGAAAACAATGAGGAGATTCCTCAAAAAATTAAAAATAGAACTACCCTATGACCCAGCAATTGTACTACTGGGTATTTGCCCCAAAGATACAGATGTAGTGAAAAGAAGGGCCATATATACCCCAATGTTCATAGCAGCAATGTCCACAGTCGCCAAACTATGGAAAGAGCTGAGATGCCCTTCAACAGATGAATGGGTAAAAAAGATGTGGTCCATATATACAATGGAATATTACGCAGCCATCAGAAAGAATGAATACCCAACTTTTGTATCAACATAGACGGGACTGGAGGAGATTATGCTGAGTGAAATAAATCCAGCAGAGAGAGTCAATTATCATATGGTCTCACTCACTTGTGGAGCATAAGGAATAACATGGAAGACATTAGGAGAGGGAAAGGAAAAGTGAATTGGGATAAGTCGAGGTGGGGATGAAACATGAGAGACTGTGGATTCTGAGAAACAAACTGAGGGTTATGGAGAGGAGAAGGGTGGGGGATTAGGTGAGCCTGGTAGTGGGTATTAAGGAGGGCATGTATTGCATGGAGCACTGGGTGTGGTGCATAAACAATGAATCTTGGAACATGAAAAAAATAAAACAAAATTAGTATGTTAAAAAATTTACTAATGTCATTCAAGTTTTGGTTAATTTTAATTTTAATTTACTTTAATTAATTTAAGTGGTTTAATTTTGGCTAGTGGTTACCAAATGTTTGGTGCAGCTGTAAACTCTCATTTTATCCTCTCATACAGACTTTTTGGAGGATAAAAAGAGACATTCAGAAAATCAAGTCGGTGAGGGAAGTCTTCTTTTACCAGAATATATTGAAAAGCCACTTTTATCAAATCAATATAATATTGACATGGGAAGAGACAAAGTAATCAGTGTGAAAGAAGAGAGAGTCGAGAATTATGTCCCAATATATCTGGGAAATTAATAAATGACAAAAGTCATAGTTCAAACCACTTTCTGGAAAAAGTAGGAATTTGTTAAAATAAGGGAGACAATTGAATATCCATCTGGAAAAAAATTCAGATGGACTCCATCTCCCATGATAGAAAAAATACATGTCAGAAGATTTAAAGATGTAAACACAAAATTAAACAACTAAAAAGGGGAAACATTTTTAACCTGAAATTAAAAACACAGAAGCTATAAAGGAAGAACTAGGTTTGCCTAGACATATTCAAAATTGGAGGAAATCGTGGAAGGCGGGGCCAACTACACCAGTCTATCCAGGACAAGAACCTTGGTGGCAGAGCCTACAGAGTCAGGCTCTCCACGGGGGGGATACCAGATTCTGTGACTGTTTGTTTTCTTTTGCATTGGGAATATCTACCCTCTGATTGTCAGTCATTGTATTTGGGAAGCAGATAATTTATTTTCTAGTTTCACTGGTCTGCAGATGTAAAGGACTTTAGCTCCAGGATGGCTTAGCCTCCAAATCTTATCCATACCTGATTTAGATGATTTACATGATAAGACTTAGAACTTTGTGAGATAGTGAACTTTTCAATAGCTTGATTATATTTAGAAGAGATTTTTCAGTTTAAAGTTAGTGCTGGAATGAGTTAAGACATTGGGGGATGTATTTTGCAGATGGAAAGGATGTGATGGGGGGGGCAGCAGGCTGAGGGCTGACTGTACTGAGTTGAATAGTGTCCTTAAAAAATTTGTATCCACATAGAACCTCAGAATGTGACTTTATTTAGAAACATGGCCTTTGCAGAGGTAATCAGTCAATATGAAGTCAGAGTGGATTATAGTTGGCCCTATACCCTGGGACTGGTGTACTTTAAAGAAGGCCATGTGAAGACAGGCTTTGAAGACATCTACACAATGACGGAGGCAGAGACTGGTGTCAAAAGCCTACAAGCTGAGGAATGCCAAAGATAGCAGGCAACCACCAGAAGCTAGGAAAGAGCCTCCAGAAAGAACAACCTTGCTAACACCTTGATGTCACATGTCTCACAGTTGTGAGACAATGAATTTCTGTTGCTTGGAATCATCAAGCTCCCGGCGCTTTGTTACAGCAATCCTAGGAAATGAGCACAGTGCTCAGCTGAGCTCCTCCTTCAGTCCTAGTTAACTCAAGTGGGGTTTTTTTTCTGTTAAATAACAGTTGTTGGGGCCTCAATCACATGTTCTTTACCTGTGACTTCTCATTTATCTCTCTCCTCTTTCAATTTGGTAGAGGTATAATTGAAATGCCCTATTTCATTTCTCTTTTGCATGCACAGAGGATTTGGAGGAAGCTCCAGGCAGTGTCAAGAGATGATCCCTCTCCCCCACTCCACCTCCTGATGCTTATTCCACTGGCTTAGCTGGCATAGCTCTGTTTCAAAAAGCATCTAATTTAATAAATATTTAAATAGCAAAAACAGCCTCAAACAGAACCTTTGCAAGACAAAGGATACTGTAAACAAGGTCAATAAACAAACAAAGACCTGGAAAGATATTGTAACCCCTAAGCCAATCAAAGACATACTTTCTGTAATATACAAAGAGCTCTTACAAATTGACAAGAAAGTGAAAAACAGCTCAACAGAAAACTGAGAAAAGGGTATAAAGGGACTAATAACAGAAATGCAAACTCAGATGACAGATTATATGAAAAGATGCTAAAATTCACAAACAGAGAAATGAAAGGTGAGGAAGCAATGGTCACTTTATGCACAATAAAGGGGCAAAGATTAAGAAAGAACAATGCCACCACTTCTTGGAAGTAATGCAGGGAACAGTGTCATAAAGCACTGATAAAATTGAAGTATCACAGCGTCATTTGAAAAGTAAGCTGACTTGGGCTCAGGTTGTGATCTTAGGGTCATGGGATCGAGCCCTGCATTGGGGTCTGAGCTCAGTGTGGAGCTGGTCTGGCCCTCTCCCTTCCCCTCTGTCCCTCCAAGCACTCTCCTTCTCTCTCTCTGAAATAAATAAATAAAATCTTAAAAAAAGAAAAGAAGGAAAAATAACCTGGAACTTTCTATCAAAATTAACAATAAACATATCTTCTGGTTTTTTTTCAAGTTTTTTAAGAAAAATTCTAGTTAGTTAACATATAGTGTAATATGGTTTCAGGAGTAGAAAATAAACATATCTTTGACCCAGGACATTCATTCCTGAGAAACTACTCAAAAAGGATTTTTTTCCGTACTCTTCAAAATGAATGACTGATTTAAGAAAAGGAAACAAATTGAATACCCATCAAGAAAGTTTTACATATTTATGTATGTGTAACCATATATATTTAGATATGTGTAACCATATATACTTACATATATATGTATATACATGTAACCACATATATGTATATACATGTAACCCATTATTTATGTATGTAACCATATATATGTATATGTATGTAACCATACATGTTTATATATATGTAACTGTACATATTTATATATGTAACCACATATATAAATATGATTTAAACCATATATGGTTTTAAAATATATTACATATAGTTAAATAATTATAGATTCACAAGATGGAATAATACACAGCCAATTAAAAACCGAATCCGAGATAAAAAGATGACTTAGAGTTATTTTCATGGTGTCACTGAGAAAAGCAAGATGCAAACAAATCACATAGCATGATCCTATTTCTGGGAAGCAAATACTCAGCAAATGAAGGCAGACATGTTTGTTTATCATATCCATCTATGAGATAGATTGCATTAATGGACCCTATTTTTGCTCCTTCCTACATCCAGGCCCTTGCCAGGTAACTTCAGTGTCTTCCATCAAGAGATGGAATAGATTTCTGTGCCCACTGATTATGATTTTAACCCATGGGATGTTAACCAATGTGACACGAGTGGACACTTGAAAGAGTGCTCGTGTGGTTGGATTTGCCCCCTTGTACTTCCACTGTCTCCACAGGAAGGATATTCTCAGGCTAGCCCGTTGGTCCCAGGAGGAGGTTGAGAGATGGTGAGGCAGAGCCACTCTAGCAAAGTTAAAAGTTACTCCAGACAAATCCAATCTCGACAGAGACCCCAGTTGATCCTGAGATACATGAACAAGCCCAGCCAAAATACCCAAATCTCAATCTCATGATCTATGAACTATAATAAGACTTAATGGCCATATTAAATCACTGAGTTTGGGGTGTAGTTCATTATGCAGGACAGCTAACCGATACTGTATGTGTGTGTGTGCATACATTCTGTCTGCATAAGATTAGATGTCTGGGTAAAAATAGAAGGATACACAATATGTTAACATGATTTATGAGAGTAGTATGATGTAGGTTGATGTGGGAAGAGAGAAAGAGAAGAATCAAGTAGAAAGTACAATGTATATAAATGTATAAATAAAAGGACTGCTCTAAAATAAAGTTACATACATATGATTCCATTTATGTGTACACATGCATGTAGTGGGTTAGTCGGTGCCCCCCCCCAACGATATAGTCACTCTGAATCTCAGCATGGGACCTTATTTGGAATAGGCGTCTTTGCAGAGGAAAATAAGAATCTCTAGACGAGATCATCCTGAATTAGGGTGGGCCCTACATCCGATGACCGGTGTCCTTGTGGGAGACAGAAAATGACAAGACACAGAGACTGAGGGGAGGTCATCTGGAGACAAGCGCAGAAATGAGAGTAATACATATAGGATGTCAGAGGTTGCTGGCAGCCAACAGACACAAGGAGAGAAGCAAGAAACAGATCGTTGCTCAGAACCTCTAGGAGAAAGCAGCCCTGCTGACACCTTGATTTTGGACATCTGGATGCCAGGATAGGGGGGAAATTTTTCTGTTGCTTTTAAACCACCAAGTTTGTGGTGCTTTGTTATGACGGGGGCACAGGAAATGAATAAATATTGTTTACACGATGTTCTTCAGTCAAGATGGTTCTCACCCACATGTACCAGAAAACTGACCACGGTAGCTTAAAGGTAAAAGGAAATATGGAGCTAGACATTTTATGGCTGATAGAGCTGCTCGTAGATGTCATCTACACCCAGCTTCTTATAGATTCGTGCTATCATCCTTATAGTGATAAATGGTTGCTCCTTCTGAAGCCCCAAGATGCTTTCCCAACAGTAAGAAGGGAAGAAGGGCAACTAGAAAAAAGCAGAAGGCACATGCCAATGCTGTCTGTCCGCTTTTAGAAAGTTTTTCCAGGAAGCTATGGAGAATTTTCCCCTTTCATGTCATTGGCCAGACCTGACCTCTCTAACTGCCAAGGGGCATAAAATGGGATTATATCTGGAGATATTTTGAAGTTGAAGCTAGTGCGATTTATTGATGGGTTCTATGTGAAGGTAAGAGAGATGTAAAGAAGAAGAAGAAGAAAACACACACAACTGGGAAAATGTGGCTGTCCTCCGTGCAGAAGACACGAACGATTATAACGAAGTTACCCAGAAAGATTGTTTAGAAAAAGGAAAAGGAAAGGGGCTCAAGGAAGATAGGGATGAGAAGAAGCTGAGAAAGAGATATAAAACGTACTGGCGGGGCTCAGGAAATAGACATGATAACAAAATAATTATAGATACCAAGACCATATTTGTAATGTAAACTATGGGCTTTGAGGGATGGTGATGAGCCAGTGTGCGGTCATTGCTTGTAACAAATAGACCACTCTGCAGCTAAGGGTAGAGGCTTTGGGCATGTGGCGGCAGGAGGCATGCGGGAACGCTCTGTACTTTCCTCTCAACTTCGCTGTGAACCTGAAACCGCTCAAAACGACAAATCAAAAAACAAAAGTCTATTTTTAAACCAAGCTCACAGAAAAATATAGAGAATAATAAGCAACGTGTACACCCAATCCAATTTTATCAAATATTGGCATATTCACCACGGGTTTTTTTTGTATTTTGGGCTTTTATTAACATATAATGTATTATTTGTTTCAAGGGTACAGGTCTGTGATTCATCAGTCTTACACAATTCAGAGGACTCACCATAGCACATACCCACCCCCCTCCCTGCCAGTGTCCAACCCCAAGCCACTTTCAGTTTGTTTCCTGAGATTAAGAAGTCTGTTATGGTTTGTTTCCCTCTCTGATTTTGTCTTATTTCATTTCTCCTTCCCTTCCCCTCTGATCCTCTGTCTCGTTTCTCAAATTCCTCCTATCAGTGAGATCATATGATAATTGTCTTTCTCTGACTGACTTGTTTCACTAAGCATAATACCCTCTAGTTCCACCCACATGGTTGCAAATATATTGGCTATGATTTTCCAAAAATCTTTTTTTAAAGAAAGTATTACAGATTGTTGAAAAAAAAAAACCCATAAAGACAAAGGCAAAAAAAAAAAAAAAACCCATAAAAATAAAGAAAAAAAAACACAAAGACAAGACAAAAAGTAGACTAGATCTTACTGATACCAGGAGTGAGTAGTAGGGAGATAGGCTTGGAGAAACTATTCAATAGGACTTGAAAAAGGACAAATAAATGAAACTAAATTTTAAAAAAGTGACAGCTCTGAAAGAGAGACAAAAGCATACAATAAACTCCAGAAGAAGAGGCTTGAAATCCCAGAGGAGAAAAAAATATTCAATGATAAAATTACAGGAAACTTGCTTGAAAGGAAGGAAGACATGATCTGGGGATTGAGAATACGTTCACATTTCTCGTGTACGGCCTCCTGATACAGACATGCAGTACACAGTGGAAATGTGTCACAGCTGGTACCACACTGCTGGCCCGATGCCTGGTACTCTATCGTGGGCATACCTCATCTTTCTCCTTCCATGAACTCTGCAAGGTGAGGAAACTGAGCCTTTGTGCCTGCTCTGAGCTCCTGAGGTTGGAAATGGCAGAGAGGTGATTTACACCCTGGAGTTAGGGTGTGTGTGGGGAGGGAGCATGGAGGATGGGTCTGAGTCCAGAGACTTGGCTCTTTGCGCTATCTGATGTGGCCACCCTCTCAAGGCAATAGGACATTTGTTAGAGAAAACTTATTTCTACCTAATTTTGTATTAGAACACAAATTTACTACGATGTTTCTATGGTCTTTATGAGAATCCAGTCATAACTTTAGAATGAATCACTTTCTTTGCAATGTGTGGTGGGTTTATTTTTTCTGTTTTATTAATTTATTATGTCACCTTATACAGTATCTTGTGGGTGAACTTGACCTCCCTGCACACCTTACCTTTTCTGAGGGAATTACAGAAGGATTCCAAAATGGTTAGGGATTTGGGAGAACATCATCTTCCCATTAAGCATTTCTCCCATTTCAATTTCTGGCCCTTTTGTTGGGGAGAGAGAGAAGAGAGGAGAGGAGAGGAGGAAGGAGACTGTTTTCTGTCTGGGAACATAGGTCAAGGATTTTATTCTAGAAGGAAGGCAAATTTATGCCTTTGCTTGAATAAATAAAAAATAGAAATCTGAATAAACATGGTGTTAGGTGGTAATAACCCAGGCACTCTATTTTCTGGTCATGGAGGAATAACACAAATGGAACAAAGAAATGTGAAGTACTTGAACCAACTGGTTGAACGTACAAAAGGCATGGTCCCAACAGTAGGTCAAGAACAACATTTATAAAAGGAGCTGAACTGGCCGTTCTTAACGGCATCCAATTTGCTTCAGCCTAGATCTAACAAAGGTGAATGGACTCTCTAAAACTAAATGGAAAAAATAGGATGGAATGAACAAACATTAAACCCACACTTAGGATGTCTTCATTGAATATTTCACAGACTCCAAGAATCTTCAATTTAGAATATTCTGGATTCTGAATCTAAAGCCCAATGATTAAGAGAATCTCCTTCTAGTGAAGAAGACTAAACAGGAAAGAGATGTTTTAACACCTAGCCACGTTGTTTTCTCTTACGGATGTTTTGTTATGTAAATCAAGATTGTTTTTTTCCAAAACCCCAAATCTAATCCCTATGCGAACTACTTCAGCATTTTCAATTAACATTTGCTAATATTTTAAAACAGGATTGAAATGATATTTAAGCCCCTCCAAAGGAAACCAAGGAAGTCATTTCTAGAGACATTGTGTAGCCCCAAATAAACATGTATGACAAACACTGCCTGCTGAGCTCTACACCACAAACACCCACTTTATAATCCCAGACAAGGTAATCGCCCGCTTTGTACAAAATGAAATTACACAAGACGCTGTGCCTTAAAGTTGGAAAACATACGTTTCCTTGTTTAATGTTTTTCTAGGAAGAAAGCAATAATTATAACAAAGTTCAAGGTGCTTGTTAATGGTGTACACATGAGTTTATTTCCAAATTTCTACTAATCGTGAAGCCATTTAGGAAAAAAGGAAACTGACCATGTGCCGCAGTTGGATTTCGGACTACCCAGGACCAATGCTGACCTAAAGTCCAAACTTTGCAGGCCGAACTGGCAAGGATAACCTTTGAGTAGCAGCATGATAAACAGTATATATATGTTATAGATAAATAATATATTCCTCTGGCCAGGTTCAGGGTATAGATGAGCACACAGGAGACTCTTAGAACTCCACTCACATGAACTTTTTTACCTTTAGGGTTGAGGAAATGCAGACTTCACAGAACGAATGGTAGATACCAGGGTTCTAGTTTTATGAATCATCTGTAATAGATACATAACAAGGAACAGCATAACAAAAGCAGATACCCATCCATAAATATACTGCATGAATGCACTTTTAGAAACAGTATTTAAGGCATTTACACAAAAATGCTGTTTTAATGGAATCATATCTGAGAATATCATCTCTCCGGGACCAAGGCTTGGAAATTCCCAACACTGGACTCCTTAAACTGCAGTTGACAGGAACAGAGAGCAATAATTTCTACCCTAAGGGTCAGAGTTCAGATGGCATACTGCTTTCCTACTCCCACGTAATATTTGGGTTCACAAGTGTTTTTACCAAAACAATACTGAGAGTATTTAATTCCAAACCAGCTCACCGGATGAGCCTGTTGACAAACTATCAGGACAATATATATAAATGGAATTTCCAAACAATTATTCAAGTATAGCACGTGCGAAGAAAGTTTTCGAGTGTGTGTCAGTTTAACAAATTGAACACACCTATGTAAGTAGCATCTAGTACTCAAATGAAGAAATAGAACATTAGTTTACATGCTATTTTAAATGAAATGTGAAAATTAATTTTACTTGAATTTTGAGTAGTAACTGAAGCAACATGGAAAGAAATACTGAAGGGCGCCTGGGTGGCTCAATGGCTTAAGCCTCTGCCTTCAGCTCAGGTCATGGTCTCAGGGTCCTGGGATCAAGCCCCACATCGGGCTCTCTGCTCAGCAGGGAGCCTGCCTCCCCCTCTCTCTCTGCCTGCCTCTCTGCCTACTTGTGATCTCTCTCTCTCTCTGTGTCAAATAAATAAATAAAAAATCTAAAAAAAAAAAGAAAGAAAGAAATACTGAACTTTAGAAAGAGATTTTTTTGCTATAAAAAATATTAGTTCCTCAAGGACTCCTTTAAGTGGAGGAAAAAAATTGTTTGAGAATTAAGATGTTGGTGTCTTCATTTTGTAAATGACACAATTTGGTTTTAGATTTCACTGATCGACCGACTGCAATGAAAGTTGATTGCCTCTGCTAATCTCTTCTCCCATCTTCCAATTTTGATGCTTGCATTATTTTCACATTGTAGGTGTTTAAAATATTTATTCTGTCCTGCAACCATCCTACCCACCGTTTAATCTTCCTTCTGTATTTCTGTGGATTGAAGCTCACCATGAATCCTTTCATCAGGGTTTCTTTGTTCCCGTGTTCTTTCTTTCGGTTCATTTTGTTGTTGTTGTTGGCAGAATTTTATCCCTGAGTAATTTTGTTTTTTCAAGAAAAGCTCTGAGTTCATATTTGAGAATTCAATTGTTTTTTACTTGAGTCATATAAGATTCTTGACTCACATGTTCTTTTTTATAGTTCTACTGTCTCCTGCTGATGAATGTTTCTGTAAAGCTAGCTTGATTCTACCCTCCCCTGCAAGCGCCGTCTTTCTGGCGACTTCTTTTCCTACTTGGATCCTTGAAGACTTTTTCTTCTTCCTTGAAGTTGAAACATATAACTAGCTTGTTTTTCAATGTCAGCTTTTCTGAATAACTTTACCTGTTATTCAGTGTGCTATTAAAGCTACAGATGAACACATTTTATTAAGGACAATTTTCTCTATCATGTCTGAATTGTTTTCTAGTTCATGGATCGAGATCTCTACTTCTGTGACATCAATTACATCCATGTGTTGTCTGCTCTCTAGACCCAACACTTCCTTTAACTCTTCGTGGCTCTTCTCTGTGATGGTCTGAACCCTTCACTCTCTGGCAGTAACTAAACATTTTGTCATGCCTGTTCTGTTTCTGGTCCATTTATTACCTCTTCAGCTGTTTGTTTGGTTGGTTGGTATTTTGTTGCTGTTGTTGTTCAAATTTTGTTTCCTTTGCTCTGCAATTTCCTTTTTTAAATATTCCCCCATGGTTTATTATTTTTCCTATTCTTACTTCCTTCTATAGCTAGAGGGACTTGTGGGTTATGTTTGCTTCCAAACACATCTCTTGCAGACTGGTTTTTTTTTTTTGCTTTTGTTTGTCACACTATTCTTTTCTCCTTGCTCATGAGATTAGCCTAAGTACTCTGTCCAGACCCGATATGATATAGGTGAGTCAGCTCAACTCCCATTTACCTCATCTAGGCCCATTTTCTTTCATTATTAGGGTTAAAAGAGTAAACTATGGTGGCGAAGTCTTGAAATGTTCTATCAGATAACATTGTATTCATGACATTGTAGCTTCAATAAAAGGGTGTGTGTGTGTGTGTATAAAATACATATAAATGATATATATATATAACTTTTATATATAAACATACATTAAGTTATATATAGAACAGTAAAATGGAATATATATATATACATATATGTCACTCAAGTTAGGACTTGAACACATGCAATATTGATACTTACATCTTTTCTTCCTATGTTAATTTAGCATTATAATCTATAAACTCTGAATCTAATTTCATAATTTAAAATAACCCAATAGGGCGCCTGGGTGGCTCAGTGGGTTAAAGCCTCTGCCTTCAGCTCAGGTCATGATCCCGGGGTCCTGGGATAGAGCCCCATATCAGGCTCTCTGCTCAGCAGGGAGCCTGCTTCCATCTCTCTCTCTCTCTCTGCCTGCCTCTCTGCCTACTTGTGATCTCTGTCTGTCAAATAAATAAATAAAATCTTAAAAAAATAATAAAATAAAATAACCCAATAGATACCCAGGATAGAGTGAAGGAAGAACACTGTCCAGGTTCCTTCTATGCTCTGCAGTCAAATGCAAATAACTCCCCGGAGTTATTCCCTTTGCCCATGTCCTCCTATGCTGGTGGTACAAGGAGGTCCTGGAATTGTAAGGGCTCCAGGAATAACCAAATTGAGATGCCCCTATAAGGTAGGTAAGCAAACTTATAATGAGTCTTGTACTTTTCTTATCTACCATACTCAAATTAAATGATTCATTTTCTATATAAAGTTCCCAAAGATAGAGAAATGCTGAGAACCTAACAAAAGATAGTCTTTAGTATTTTCAACTTTTTCTGTGCTTTACTCCTCCTGGATTCAAAGCTAAAGAGGCTTTTTTAAAATGAGATTTGACAAAGTGCTAACTCCAACATATTCAGACATGCCAGAACCTGGAAGCTTAAGGTTTGAGGCCAACAGACTCACTCCTGCCCTGTTCCTGGGTTTTAGTCTTCTCCCAACTAAATCTTTGTGAGGGTGTATCATATAATAACAATGACAATGAGATTACTCCCCCCCTCCCAATTTTAACTCAGAATATTGTGATGCTATTTCTGCCACATTTGTACCATGTGACAGCGGTTTCTCCATGGCAGATGAGAAAAAATACCCTGCTTCCTGACCCCATAAGAAAAACACGAGCCATTAACTTGGGATTTGAGCAAGGCATTTAGCAAGGTCGCTCATAATATTCTGTAGTCAAGAAAAAATTTTATGTAGGCTAGATGATTGTACAATTAATATGATTCATAGCTGGCTGAAACAACATACACCAAAAGGTGCTAATTAATGGACTGATATCAAACTGAAGGAGCTTTCCAAATGTTCCACAGCACTCTGCCCTTTACTGAGTGCTGCCTTTTGCCCATTATCAATAACGTGGATGAATATATAGAATAGTTATCAAATGTATGGGTAAGACCTGAATACATCAGAGCAAAAAATTGGGGCCTAAAATATGGAAACAGGCTGGAGTAGTAAGCCAAATCTAATGAGATAAAATTTAAGTAAGATACATATAAAATTCTGTGCTTTGGTCCAAAAAGATCTGCCCTGCTCAAGAATGGGATACACAGAATTTTGTTAACCAGCAGCTTATGGAAGTAGCTGTGAAAAGAAATCCATTCGAAGTTAGGTGGCATTGTAAGGAAATAGGTATTTGTGGAATAGTGTAGAAGGAACATTAGTTCTGGCAGCAGAAAACTAGGTCAAATCCCAGTCCTGTTACTTTGGTCACTTAAACTCTCTGATCCTTACTTTCTTCTCGGGGTTGTTGTAGAGTTCAAATGCATTAACATGTCTAAGTTCCAGGCACTTGGGTGCAATAGTGACGACCTAGAAAGTTACCACTTACAATAAAATAGGTGGTCCCAGCACTCAGTTCAGTCCTAGGAGAGATGGTGCTTAGGATGAATTCCAGGTGCCACACTTACAAACAAACCAGAGCTACTTGCAAAGAATGATCAGGATGGAGGAGCGCCTAGGAAATGATACTGAAGAATCACGGTAGCAACTGGGGATAGATGGCTGGAAGAAGAATGGATTCAAGGGAGAAAGCGTCTCCCCCTGATGGTGTGCTGCGTGGCCTCCAGGAGGGCTCCAAGGAGGGACAACTAGTACTGGGGGATGCGAATGAAGAGAATGTGGACCAGGGTGACCACTTGGTGGGGATGTTGGGAGCGATTTCAGTGGAAGTGGATGGCCGAAGGACATGTCCTTGAACAAGAGTCTGACTGTCCTGTTTCTTGGACACTGTGCATGAACTGGTTCCTTGCAAATTCTGCCACTGAGTAATCCAGAATCTCCACTACCTTGACTTGGGCTGGTTTCTAGTCTTACAGACACTTCCACCACCTTCTCTCCACCTCTCGCCTGAACCTCTTACTTCTCTAATCTGCCTTCTTTGACCAGTTGACACTTGTTCTCTCTTTTCGTTTGCGAATTTCTGGCCATTTAAAACGCCACCATTCCCAGTTGTTCAAAGGACACAGTGGAAGGGGTAATTTGCGGACACTTTTTGGGAGACGGGCCAGCAACGCATGATTTCCTGGTTGCTGAGGTTAGGAAGTAAAGTGCGAATTAAGAACTGGAACTTCTGAGCTCCAGAGTCGGAGCTGTGGACCGAGAAGCTGGGGTGGGAGCCAGACCCCAGACAAGGCTTTCACAGAGGCTTCAGCGTCTTGGGCGGGAGGCAGAGGCCAGGGACCCTAGCCTTGAACCTGTTGGCCTACACCAAGTACTCAAAAGCTGTTTGCTCACGGACGACTTACTTTGTTTTCCGGAGGCAAAATGAAGCCTGGGCAGGTGGCTCAGCATCTCCAGCCAGGTCCAGATCTCGATTTGGGAGAGTGCCTGAAGCAACCAGAGAGGCTGGCCCCCTCGGGCCAGGCCGGGACCCGCCCGCTCCGCTCCCAAGTGACCCCAGGGAACCATTTTTTTTTTTTCCAGCCGCGTCTGAGGGAAAATTGAATGCGCGCCAGTTGCCAGGGACGCGGCCGCCACTTTGGCGCGACTGGGGTGAAAGAGGACACTGGGGGAGGGGGCTCTGGCTTCTGACTGGCCGGGGAGTGAAGGCTTATTTGCATAACATGCTCAGACGGCATCTGATTGGCTGAAGCTGGAGGGGCGGTGGTGGGGTGATTCTAAGGGCCCGGAGCCCTGGCCCGGGGACTTTTTCGTTCTGGAGTTACTCGGTGGGCGTGAGTAGTTGCGCGGGCACCCGGGAGCTGAGGAGGCCCGGGTTGGGAAGTTTTGCAGGCAGGTGCAGGAGCCATCTCTCTCAACAGTATTTAAGAAACGTGAAAGAGCAGGGACCGAAATCAAGAACTGGAGGATGGAGAGGGACCTCGAGACTAGAGGAAGGAAGGAAACGGATGGGGGTTGGGGGAGAAGGGTGGGGGCCAAAAAGAAGGCTTTAGGGGCTTTCTTCCAACCTGGGCCTTTTTGCTGGGATCCCTTTGCTAGATCACTTGGAGTTGCGTTTTCTCCAAGTTATTATCACACCGTGTTGGAACTGGGACCAAGACAAAAAGAGGCGGGATTCCAGCTTTTAATTAACTCAATCTGAATACCAAGTTTTCATCCAGAGGCATATATACTTAAAATATCAAGAGAATCTGTAATGGGGGACAAATATGTTCTAATTAGTGAGACGATCACCTACTGGAAACTGGATGTGTGTTTTTCTCGAGGTGTCCTCTTGCAACGCTCTTTGTATCTCATTGGTTGTAAAGATTTAAAATCGATTTTTGTAATCTCCTGCTGCCTAAGTACTAGGGGAAAGGGTCTGTGGCTCATCATAGCCCATTTACACGTTTTTAAAGTTTCTGACTTCACATAAACACCTCTTGGCTATGATGTCTTTCAGTAAGTACAATTAATCTTTGGAAAGTAGCTTCTAATTTACATAAATTTTACATCCACTATCTTATTTAACCTTAAACAAAATTGTACATAGCCCCTGGGAGAAGCTCCATTTTCTTGATAAGGAAACTGACTGTGGGAAAGTTAGTCTCTAAGTCTCCATGAGTGCAAGTGGAGGATGAGATTATCTTCATGCTTCAAATTTATGTAATGATTTTTGCCCAACATTTTTCTTTCCATTGATCCCTCCCACAAAGACTGGTAGGTGAGCAGGTAGTGTTATCCGAGTTTTATCAATAGGAAAACATGGCCTATGATCTAGCAGAGCTAATAAGGCCTGGAACTGGAGGTCCCCTGGTTAGGCTCTGCCTCCAGAAGTCACTGACTAGTGTCCTGTTGTTCACAGGACAGTCCACATTGCACCAAGTCTGATAGTTTTCTGTGGAAAAAACTTAAATATATACAATTAAAGTGAAAGAAGGAGGGAAAGAAATAAACTCCTTTATTAGGTGCCTCTCTCTTCTTTTGGCACTTTTTATCATGTGAGAAACAATATAGTAAAAGCACCACTGAAAGGTTTTAGAGAAAAGCAATTTAAAATTAGAAGCTTGAGGGATGCCTTGGTGGCTCAGTCACTAAGCATCTGTTCTGCTCCGGTCATGATCCCAGGGTCCTGGGATGGAGCCCCACATGGGACTCCCTGCTCAGCGGTGAACTGCTTCTCACTCTCCCACTCCCTCTGCTTGTGTTCCCTCTCTACCTGTCTCTTTGTCAAATAAATAAATAATTTTTTTAAAAATAAAATAAAATTAGAAACTTGTATCTTGTTATCTGTAGGACTATTGGAGAAGAGGGGCCAGTGAAGGACAGGACAAGGGAAGTGAGATGGTGAAACAAAAATAAATGAAAATGGGCTGTGGTCTGGAGTCCCAAAGTGAAACTTAAGGTGCAATGCTCTTAAAAATTAAATTCAAAGATTCAGTACATGGCTTTGGCCCTATTCAATGACCCTGTGTTTTAAGAACTATCTTTGGAAAGTAACATTTCAAACTCCACACCCCTACCCATATATATATATATATATATATATATATATATATATATATATATAAAGCTGTATGCCTCCCATCTTTTCTGTTAAATGATGAAAGATACCCAACACCAGGCTTAACTACCATCACCCTCTCCTGGCCCTTTGGCAGCCAAAAGGCCACATGGCCAGGGCTCCCCAGCATCTCTGAGTAGCAGGACTTGGACAAAAGTGAGGAATTTGGCTACTTCTCCCCATTGGCACTACTGTTCTCTTGGGGAAATGTGCAGATCTGACGGTGGGTTGCTCTTCATCCCTGGCAACAGGGATCTTACAGAAAAGATTGGGAAAGACCCGGCCTGGACCTAGGCAAAAGGCTCCGAGGCTCCCCTCCCCCAGCAGCTGGACAAGGCCAGGGCCACGGCGGGAACACCACGCGTCCACGTGCACCAGACATGACCAGCCACCCTTCTTACGTAAGAGCCCTGAGATGGAGTTCCGGCAGCTGCTGGTCCCTTTCCCGCCCCCCCCCCCGCCCCCGACGGCTAATAATAAACCAGGATCGTAGTTTCTGGGCAGCGTACACTATCGATTCAGGGTTGGGGGCTCCGTTTGCAACCAGGGTGCATTTCGGTCATCCCACTCCGGGAGCGTGTGCCAGGCCCACCCGAACCAGCACGCCTCCCCTCCTTCTGGCGGGTCCGGACGCCAGCATCTTTCCCCGCTCGGTGTCCCGCCCTCCCCCAACTGGCCTGCTCTGCTCTCCGGGCTGGCGGGGTGCGGCTGCTCCATCCCTCCTCCGCCCTGCCCAGCCCGGCCAAGCCAAGGCGCCCTCCCTCCGCCCGGGTATCAGGCGAGAGGCGGAGCTGGCCCGGCGCGCCCCGCCCTCGCTGTAGAAGGGACCAGGAGAGTGTTACTCGCGGTCATCCTGGCCCGGGCCTTTTATCTTGGCGCTGCCGGGGAGGCGGGAGGTGGAGACACCAGGGGTGGCCCTTGAGCGCCGGCGACACCTTTCCGGGGCTCTATAAATTGAGCACCTGGGATGGGTAGGGGGCCAACGCCACCACAGCCGTCCGCAGTCACAGTCCGGCCACTGACCGCAGCAGCGCCCGCAGGCAGCAGCCGCCAGCAGCGGGAACGCTGAGATACTCAGCGGCAGGGGATCTTGAGCCACAGCAGTAGGTGGGTGCCCCCGCCCAATCTCTGCCCGCTCACTGTAGATTCTGGGACTCAGCCTTTACCGAGGGGGACGGGGGTGGGAAGCACCCCTTCCTTCTCTCCGCGGCCTCGGCGGGCGAGGAGGGGGGACCGCGGGGCTGCGGAGGGAGCGCTGGGTTGCTGAACCAGCGGGGCTCCGTCCCGGGCGAGTCGGCCCCGGGGAGGGCGCAGTGCGCGGGCGGGGCCGCCGGGCACCCTCGCCGGGTGGGTAATCTCTTTCGTTCCCGTTCCCCAGCCAGGCCAGGGCTCGACCTGCGGACCACGCGCCGCCATCGCGAGCTTCTGGGCGCCCAAGCTCCGAGCTGCTGCGAGTCCCGCAGGGCCCAGCTGCGAGAGAGACGAGAGTTGGAGAGGGCGGAGCAGGAGCCGGGAATCCCGGAGCACCGGCTCTAGGCAGGCCCCCGGCGCGGGCCTCGGAGAGCGCGTGAGGGCAGGCAGCCCGTCGCCCCGGCCGGCCACCCCGTGCCTCTGCGTCCCTGTACCCCGGCGCCCGCGCGGCCACCATGATGCAGATCTGCGACACCTACAACCAGAAGCACTCGCTCTTTAACGCCATGAACCGCTTCATCGGCGCGGTGAACAACATGGACCAGACGGTGATGGTGCCCAGCCTGCTGCGCGACGTGCCCCTGGCCGAGCCCGGGCTGGACAACGACGTCGGCGTGGAGGTGGGCGGCAGTGGCGGCTGCCTGGAGGAGCGCACGCCCCCGGCCCCCGGCCCGGGCAGCGCCAACGGCAGCTTTTTCGCGCCCTCCCGGGACATGTATAGCCACTACATGCTGCTCAAGTCCATCCGCAACGACATCGAGTGGGGGGTCCTGCACCAGCCGCCGCCGCCGGCGGGGAGCGAGGAGGGCAACGCCTGGAAGTCCAAGGACATCCTGGTGGACCTGAGCCACCTAGAGGGCGCGGAAGCCGGCGAGGAGGACCTGGAACAGCAGTTCCACTACCACCTGCGCGGGCTGCACACTGTGCTCTCCAAACTCACGCGTAAAGCCAACATCCTCACCAACAGATACAAGCAGGAGATCGGCTTCAGCAATTGGGGCCACTGAGGCGGGACGCCCGCGGATGCCCAGCACCCTTCCTGGCCCCATCTCTCACCCTTTCCTCAAAGCTGTTTTCTTTCTGGCTGTAGGGCGCGATGGGGCGATGGGCGGACTGCAAAGTTGCGAGGTGGGGGGTGGCTACGTACATGCAGGGGACGCAGCGGGGCTGCCTGGAGGAAGGGGCCTCCTCTGCGAAGAGGAGAGGAAAGTGGTGGCGGGAGTTAAGGTTGGGGCCCCCTCCCCCTCTCCCGTAGTGGTGGTAGGGGGGCGCTGTGTTCTAAATTGCTGGGAATGGGACTGGGCTGACGCCCTGCATTCAGCCTGTGCCTTCCTTGGAGTTTCTTTTCTGTTCTTTCTGGAGGAGACGAGTTGAGAAGGCCATGCTGGGGCGCGGCGCTGGGTTGCCACACTTGGGAGCGGCGCCCGGAGCTGGGCGCTGGGGAAGGCGGGGCGCGCTGCCTCCTACCGCCCTGCCGTTGGGCTGGTGGAGGCCTCAGCGTTGCTAAGATTGCATCAGTTTTCCTGTTTGCACTACTTTTTGTAACAGTGGCCCTGTCTTCAAGTATTTCTAGTCTCCTCCTTGCTCTGAAACTTCGTCGATTCCATTGTGATAAGCGCACAAACAGCACTGTCTATCGGTAACCGGTACTACGAGATTAATGATTTTCTGTTACACTGTATAGTTGTCCTGTGGCACCCTACCCCCAAGCCCTTTCACGCCTTCCCCGCCCCCACCCCAGTGTGTGGAACCTGGCACTGTGCCAGCCCGTTACGAAGCTTGCCACTCAGCCAGTGAAAATAATAATGTTATTATGAGAAAGTGGACTTATCCGAAATGGAACCAACTGACATTCTATCCGTGGTGTACATAGAATGATGAAGGGTTCCACTGTTGTCATATGTCTTAAATTTATTTAAAACTTTTTTTAATCCAGATGTAGACTATATTCTAAAATTAAAAAGGCACATGTGTTAACGAAACTCAGCAAAATTTTGTTGCTTTTAAATCTGTCCATGAATGGCCTAGCTAAGTAAAATAAAAATAAATTCAATTGCTTTTTACTATTTTTTTTTAGCCAAAGAAAATGTTATTTTCTCTCTGGTATTTCAAAGTGGTGGTTATTCGGTTAATCGTCTCTGTAAGGACCCAGTTTTGTTTGGGATGTAGCTACCAACGAGATTCACTGCCAAGCTTTTTATTGAAGTCCATCCCCTGGAGGCCCAGACACCTCAACAAAAATTCAGATACCCAAGGTTATCTGGGGAGGCAGCTATATTTTTCAAGCCCCTTGGCCCGCTTTTTGCCGAGCTTGATGAACATTTTGGGCTTTTTAAGAAGCCCAAGCCCACAGTGAAGTGTGTTTTGAGGCAGAAAAACTCATTTTAGAGGCGGAAATTTCACTTAGCTACTGAGAAGTGAAAAATCTGTAAACACCAGCTAATACCAGCGCACACATCTCACAGGTCTTTACTTCATGAGACTCTCAGGGGACTCTTAGGAGATAACTGAAACCGTATTCTGTAACGTGTGCCGGGGCCTCTTTCCCTGCTTCCCAGGCAAGAGCTAAGTTTTGGTAAGCGATGCCCAGCAATGCTTCCAGGTTTTCGATGAGCGGGCGTGCAATTGTGGACAGCAGATTGGAGCCAAACTGCCTCTGGGCCCTGGGGAACTCTTCTCAGATGGCCACTATGATGCTTTCACGGGAGGGTGCTCTGCATTTTCTTTCATTATTTGTTTAGGGGGAAGTAGTGTTGGATCAACTTCAGTTTTTCATGTGGCATCATGACTTCACTGAAGTCATGTGGCATCTCTAAGCTCCTAGAGTTTGAATTTAAAATGCATAGAATTTTGCAGTCCGAAAAAGAAATAAATAAATAAAAAGCCAAGCGCTTTTTGTGGTGTGGGCAGCTGAAGTCTACTATCAGCTTTTAGCAGCAGTGAAAAAAATGGGGAAGTGTCAGGACTGGGGTGCTTGCCTTTGCCAGAAAAAGTTAATCATTAATACAGAAAGATAAGGGAACAGCATCGAAAGTAAGGTATAGAGTCCTCTAAAATATCCAAAGTGCAAACAACAAAGGAGACTGCAGAAGCCACGCGGTGGAAAGAAACACCAAGACTTTGGGGCCAGAAAGTGCTGTGTTCAAATCCTTTTGTTACAACTTATTACTAGAATATTCGACCATCCACACTCACTGCCACACTTGAAATTAGGCATAATCACTACAGGGCTTTCTTCGTGCAGTTGCAGTGAGGATTACATGAGCTGACACACACAGAATGACTCTTCCGAGTTCCTTCAGGCACTACTGGAAAGGGGCCTTACAGATTTCTATCTTGCTCTAAATGTTGGTTCATGTCTCTGTTGACCCCCTTGTCTCTCTCCAGGAATATGTACTTGAGGCATGGAATGCATAATCTCAGTTACATCCTTGAAACAGCAGCTCACCTATTTCCCTTCTCAAAGTCCAGAGGGAGAACCTGAACTTAAAGCAAAAAGTCATAATTTGGGCAGACAATTTGCAGAAATTTTAGGAGATGCTAACTGCAAGTTGTTTTCAGGGTGTGGTGTTATATAGAATACAGATAGCAAGACTTAAACTGTACATAGCTACCCATTTGAACTGCATATGGGAAACCATTCCTTCACATAGGGGTATTTTTATTATGCAAATAGTGATTCTGACCTAGGAGTAATAACAAGCACTGTTAAAGAGCATTGGATTTTTTTTTAATGAACCATGGGGTTTCCCAGCCCCCAAAAGTACTAGCCCACAGATAGTAACTACTGTTTTATTCAAGGTCAGTTTATGAGACAAAACAAGGTCAAATCACGAAAACTTTAAACATGTGGACTCTTGGATTGGTCTCTTAAAATTAATTATTAGTCTTAAAATTTTCAAGCTTAAAAATAAAATAAAATGTCAAGCTTTATGTAGTTTCTGATCGAGGTTACATTGCTTTAATTAGTCAGATAATTTAAACTTAAAGTAATTTAGTTTTTCTTTCAATGTCGGGTCCAATTTTTTTTTTTTTTTTTTTTTAGTAACTCAGGGAAATTTAAAGGCTGTTCTTGAGTTCCTCTAAACACTTTATTACATCTCCAGTTCATTTGGAACTGTGTAGACTTTTCAGACTGACCCAGTCAAACTTCTCATGCTATTTAAAATTTGGTTTAAAATCAGTAGATAAAGGGATGAGCCACTTTATTTCCAGAAAGTCTCTCCTGAGGAAGCTCAAAGTACTCAACAGATTTTAAAAGTTGCAAAGACTGAGCGGCACGTCCCTCAAAGAGCTCAAGGCTGCCTGATGGTGCCCATCTCCATGGCGGCCTGTGACCAAAGGGAAGGCACAGCTAGATGAACCAGGCAAAACGGAACAGCTTAGAATGGAATTGATTACCCTCCAGATATTTACATCTGATGTGATTTTCTACATCAAAACTGCACGCCGAAGCCTTTGAGAAGGCCTGCTTTTGCCTCTAAAAAACAGCTTTCTGCTTTGCTCACATGGGGTTTTTCATGTTGTACATTTACACAGTGTTCCTTAGTGGTCTGGCCTCATTTACTCTTTCTCTGAACCTGAACTCAATTGTTAGAAAGCAGCTGGGATTGTTATCATTTGGATCTACTTGAAAACTAGCCTACAGTTAACATTTTTTTTTAAATGAAAGTTATTGTCGTTTGCATATGCCCCATAGATTCCCCTTATTTGTAGTTGACGAACAAAACTCACTGGGGAAATCGTGTCTCCCCTTCGCCTCCCCCTGCCTTCTCCCCTTAGTCTCTGGTTCTCGTTGCAAATTGGACACAGTTCTGGTGGACTGAGGCCTCAAATCTTGCAGAGTATACCTTTTTTTAAAGGTAACTATCTTTTTATGGGATGTCTAGTACATTGATACCAATCACTGTATCCTTGTTTGATTTATTTGTAAGAGTTTTGAATGAAATAATGACAGAGGGGATGTTTTCTCTAAAATTTTAGAAGGGATTTTTACCCCCAACAGATAAAAAAAATCTGGACCAGAAGCTCATGAAAACTTTAAACATGTGGACTATTGGATTGATCTCTTAAAATTAATTATTAATCTTTGTAAAATCTCAAGCTTAAAAATAAAATAAAACAAAATAAAATTTCAAGCTTTATGTAGCTTCTGATCAAGGCTAAATTGCTCTAATTAGCAAGATAATTTAAATGTAAAGTTTTGGTTTTTTTTTAAGGTCAGATTCTTTTTTTTTTTTTTTTTTTTTGTAATTCAGGGAAATTTGAAGGGTGTTCTTGAGTTCCTCTAAACACTTTATTACATCTCCAGTTCATTTGGAACTGTGTAGAACTTTCTGGTAAGTGGTGGACATAATGATAGTCTATTACCAATAACCGTTTCTTTTTCTGGAAGTCAATACCATCATTTGCCTCATGCAATAAGGGCTCCTTTCCTGGGTCCCCAACTTTCCATGGCCCCCATGATTCCTGTAAGGCCTTGTGACTCCCCTGGGGCAAGGAGGTCTCAGAGCCAAGGAAATGCCCAGAGTTTGTGCCCCTACTTCTAGACCACACTTGGGTACCTGAATCACCAGAGTTCCTTGTCCAAATGGCCCTGACCCCCTTCCGGGGACTTCACAGACATTGACCCTGAGTTTATTCTCCCGGTGGTGGACATGCTTGGATGGTGGGCAGGGCTTAGAAGCAAACTGTCTTGTCCAGAGGATGGAGCTTGGGGAGGAAGATGAGGGAATGGAGTGAGACAGGAGGTCCCCTCTGGCTTTCAGGATGGACAAAGGGTTTGAAAGCCTGCAGAAAGGAAATAAGAGGTAAAAGCAGCTCAAGCCTTAAGATCTCTTCCAGCATTGGCAAATGAGGATTCTAGCATTTTCATTTGTGTTTCCCACATTCCTCAGGATCCTCCCTGCTCCACAGAAAGAATGTTATTTAATTAATGAAATATTGGTTAAGGAGAAGGAAAACCACATCTGTACACAGAGTTTTTCCAGCTGCTTGCATTCAGAGCCTGAATGGAGGTCATTATAGCAAATACCCAAACAGATATGCCTTCCGTAAAACCGTGCAGCATTTGCCGTCTTGAATCTTCTCTCATCTATTTGTTGTCGTTGTTGTTAATTACTGAGTTTGTTGTTTTCTTGTTAGTGTCAAAAGTCTTGGTCAAGTTAAAGCACAAAACTAATAGTTGTGTGCATCTGTGTAAACAAGGCCAGCTAAAACCACAACTGTCTCATCAGTCCTTCCTGTTTTGGCATTCTCTATATTAAGAGGAATGTTTTTGTTTTGCTTTTTTTTTCTTTTTTTGGTAACTTCCCATGACTTTTCTTCTATTGTATTACTTCTTTGTCTATTGTTTCAGAATGCTTTGCCTAGCAGTGGTAAAATCTATCTGCCAGTGTGGCCCACTTCAATAACCCCAAACTGGGAAGAATTTTGATTGGAGAAACTTTTTTTATCATTTAGTTGAGACCAGGGTTATTGAAGGTAACTTTCTGACCTTGAGCTGTCTAGAGAAAGTGCTTTCTAACACAGTAGATGAGACTGAGAAAATACTAGCAAAACGCAGAGCCCAGTTCTTTATTTTAGCTAAATAAACAATGCTGGGGGTGGGGCATTTTCAGGACTCTTCTTTTACTTTGGAATACCAGTCTTACTAGTGTTGATATGTGCACTTTTATCAACGAGCATTCAGTTAACAGGATGAAACCGAACATGTTTCGTTTGATGTTTTCAAAGGTAGGAACTACCTTTGTAGTTTTTTTTTTTTAACTTTTGAATACCACACTGCTGAGGTAAAGAATGTTGTAGCTTGTGGGTGAGCTCAATAGGGCCAATTAAAACCCGACTACTCTTCCACCATGTTGAAATACCTGACAGAACTTGCTGTGTCCTTGGATAATGGCTTTTTTTTTTCCTTCTTCTGAGCAGACATCTAATTGAGGAGATTTCCTGTTTGGTGGTCAAACAAAGATGAAAACGAAAGTACCGCATTGTTGGGTCCGACCAAGGTATTTTAAATTTTCCGATTTTTCACAATGTGATGTTAATTTTAAGCCCTGCTATGTTGTTAATGGGCGTGCGTTGTGAAAGAGCACGGGTGCGTAGGGTAGCAGCCTAGCTATGTGCAGAATGCGAGGAGTGTAGTTGCTGTGTTTCGGTCATTCAAAACAAGGTGTAGTATTCTGTGACATCTAATTGACATTGTAACTCATCGGTGCTTGGAGGGTATAATTTAGCTTCTGTTGTGATAAGTACTTGCCGACAGTTCCTCCATAGTTTGAATGTTTGGAGGGAAAGTGCCAGAAATTTAGATGTTTTACCCAAGTGTTGGGGGCTGGGTGGAATCTTCACACCAGCAGCCCTTTCCAACCAGTGGTTTTGAGAGCTGGGGCCAGTTTAGCCTCAAGGAGAAAAAGGGAGGTGCCAAGATGAGCCACTGCCGAATTTCATGTTTCCGAATTGACCAGATGTCACCCTGGGTCGGCGTGATAAGGGCCGTGATGGAGAAAGGCGAAGTGTGTTTCGGGACACTCCCACCCATTGGAAACCTGAGGAGCGCCAAAGTAATCCTTCTCTTTCGATAGTGGGTTGGTACCTTTTTCTCTGACTAGAGAGGCAGCAGATGCTAGGTTGAAGCATATGAAATTGTCACTTTTGTCCGTGCAGAATGGTTGAGTGGACCCCGATTCCAGCCACGAGCTGCCCGTCCTCTGAGCATGGGCCACGGTCCCTCCCTAGCACCTCGTGAAACTGTTGTTCGCCAACTCAGGGTTGGCCTGATTTCAATCCAGAAGGAGTGGGGGACCAAAAAAGAGGCCAGCGGGGGGGACATTATGGGTTTTTTAAGATTTTATTTCTTTACTGAAAGAGAGAGAATACTTGCGAGGGGAAGGGCAGAGGGAGAGGAAGATGCAGACTCTCCGCGGAGCAGGGAGCCCGGCACAGGGGATTGATCCCAGGACCCTGGGCTGAAGGCAGATGCTGAACCGACTGAGCCATCCAGGCATCCCCAAAAGGGGCATTATGTAAGGGGGAACAAATCGAACAAAAGGAAGAGGAGACTTTAAATGAAGAGAAGAAATGGAAACGTGGTAAAGAAGCTGCAGTAAACTGCGTTTTCTAACAAAGGGTGCCGCGTTCTTTTTGGTCCTAAATTTTCTTCCTCCACTTTGCCACCTTCCATCAACTGGTAGACTCTACCTCTCCTGACAGTGAATTTAGGTGGGGCTTTGTGGCTGCCTGATAAAATATACGTGGCCGCCACTTCCAAGGCCAGACCACAGAGGGCGGGACATCCTCTTGTGTGACGTACATGGCTGTCTCTGGAGATGCTCACCCTGGGAACAGGGCTGCAGTGCCACAAGGAAGCCCGGGCCACGCGAAGAGGTCACATGTAGCTGTCCCGGGTGATGGCCGCAGTGAGGTAACCACCCACAGCCAGCATCTCTCTGCCAACCCTCGGAGCCAGCCTTCGGCTGAGCCTAGCCCCCAGCCTCTGAGTCACTCTGGCCGATGCCGAGAGAAGCAAAGGCAAGCTGTCCCCATTTAGCCCTGTCCAAATTTCAGACCTGCATGCAAAATTATGTTCATTCTTTGAAACCACTAAGTGGTGTGTTACCCAGCAATGGATAATTGGAGTGGAGACCTTTATCCAAATTTCAGGAGACTGCAGAACTAAGTGAAAGCAATTTAAAGTAGAACGTAGGGCGCCTGGGTGGCTCAGACGGTTAGACGTCTGCCTTTAGCTCAGGTCATGATCCCAGGGGTCCTGGGATCGAATCCCACATCGGGCTCCCTGCAGCAGGGGTCCTGCTTCTCCTTCTCCCTCTCCCACTTTCCCCTGCTTGTGTTCCCTTTCTTACTTTGTCTCTGTCTGTCGAATAAATAAATAAAATCTTTAAAAATTTTTTTTTAAAAAGTAGAACGTAATTCTAGAGGACAGGGTCTGTTTTATCCCAGCTCTGAATACACCTGGAACCTTTGGAAACATTCCTCTGATGGTTGCTGTGCAGAAGAGAAGGATCTGAAGTCACATTTTACAGTTAAAGCTCAGCTTGGTAGGCAGAATCGTAGTCCCCCAAAGGTGGTTGTCTCCTAATCATCCAAACCTATGGCTATATCTCCTTCCATGGCAAAGGGTAATGAAGGTAGCAGTAGGAATGAAGGCTGCTAATCACCTGAGCTTGAGATGGAGAAAGTATCCTGGACTATCCAGATGCATCCAGTGTAATCAGAAGGGTCTTTAAAAATGGAAGTAGGGGGGACGCCTGGGTGGCTCAGTTGGTTGAGCAGCTGCCTTCAGCCCAGGTCATGATCCCAGCATCCTGAGATCGAGTCCCACATCGGGCTCCTTGCTCGGCAGGGAGCCTGCTTCTCCCTCTGCCTCTGCCTACCATTCTGTCTGCCTGTGCTCGCTCTCTCTCCCTCTCTCTCTCTGACAAATAAATAAATAAAATCTTTAAAAAAAAAATGGAAGTAGGAGTCCGAGTCAGAGTTAAGGTCAGAGTGATGCTGCATGAGGAAGTCGTGATTTGCCCTCACTGGCTTTGAAGACTGAAAAAGGAGCCAAAAAGCAGAGGCATCTTCTAGAAGCTGGAAAGGGCAAGGAAACAGACTGTCCCTAGGGCCTCCAGAAAGCACGCAGCCCTGCCAACACCTTGGTTTTGGCCCAGCGAGACCTGTTTTAGACTTCTGATTTCCAGAAATGGACAATAATAATTTTGCATTGTTTTTACATCACCAAGTTTGTGGAAATTTGTTCCAGAAGCAATAGGAAACGGAAACAGGTGACCTCTAGCATGTGGCTGGAAAACAAAAAGGTTAGACTCTTGACACTTAATTCAGTCAATGCCTTGGGCTGGCTGGAATATAGAATTTCAAGCACAGCAACTTGTTGAGAACAGCATTAAAGGTTCTTTTCGCCTTCTTTTGTGAAAGAGACTTTATTTTTCTTTTCAGCTCTAATCTTGGTGGCAGCAGCCCCACATAAACAAACACGAGTCATGGCTCTGCCACTGGGAACTTGAAGGGCTTACTTCAAATCTAGCAGCCTTCTTTATTACCTGTTCTGTGGCTAAGATCTTGGGCTCCTGCCTTCTTCATTTTTATTTGTTCGATTCTCACTTCTTTCCCTTCCAAAACAGTCTCGTGACATTGAGGTGTAGCATTCATTTCTGCAGCCCCACTCATCATTAGTTCTGTTTTTTTAATTGAGATACAATTACTTGCAATAAAATGTACAGTACCTAGTTTGAGTTTTGACAAATGCACACACCCATGTAACTGATACCTTAGTGAAGGTTCACAGACTTCTCATCACCCACGACTTTACCTCGCGTTCCTTTCCGATCCTCCCCTCCCCCACAACTCAGACAACCACTCTCCTGAGTTCTAGCCCTCATCTACCATTTGGCCCGTTCTTGAACTTCATATTCATGGAATCCTGCAATATCATCTTTGCATGCTCTTTGGGGGTCTGGTTTCTTCCATTCAATGTAATATTTCTGAGATCCATCCACACTCCTGTAGGACTTAGTACGTGAATCCTTCCTTTTTATGGCTCAGCAGCTTATAAATGCTGTTCCATCTTATAAATGTTCGTGTTTTGTTTACCTCTTTTCTTGATAATAGACATTTAGGTTGTCTGCATTGTTGATTTCTTTTAGCTTTTATTAATAAAGAGCATTCTAGTTGGAGTCCTTTTTTAAAAAAATAAATACATAGGAATGGCATTGCTAGTTCATAAGAGAGGTAAATGCTTAACTTTACAGGAAACTGCCAAGGAATTTTCCACAGTGGATATACTGCTTACCCCCAGCCAGCCATTAATGACGGATCCCAGCATGCAGCCCCTTTTGATCTGTGATGTTTTCACCACTTTCACCTGGTTCTCCCAGTTCCCATTGAATGGTGACAAGGTAGTGCTGAGGTAGAGCATAAGAGATTTTCCAGGGAGAGGAGCGTAGTAAATGCTGTCTTAGGGAACATGAGGATCATAGTGAGAGAGGTGGTTGTGCCCAGGTGAGGCTGAAGGAGGGGTGGCCCCCAGGATTGAAAGGAAACCAGGATTCAGAGTCCCAGAATGTGGATTTCACCTCAGTTCTACAGGCTCATTCTCTGTTTCCTGGGGGAGTTAATTGGCTTCTTGGAGTCTTTTCTCTTTTGCAAAATGGGGGGGGGTACTACCTCACTGGATTAAAAGTAATAGCAATGAACTACCACTGGGCTCACACTCAGTGCACACTTCCTCCTTCCTCTGAAGAAGGAAGTCGTTACTAATGTGACTGATGCCCACCTCATGCATGATCTCATTTTTTTCCTCACGAGGGCCCTATGAAGAAAGTATTAATATTATTCTCATTTTACAGAAGAGTAGATTTGTCTCAAAGTCTGCTTGTTGTCTCCGAATATCTGTTCTCTCCTTGTTCCCCCAACTTTAGCTGGGAACTTTGTCACCCCAAATAAAGCTGTAATTCTCCTCTTCCCTTGCAGCTAGAGGTGGCCATGTGACAGAGGTTGAACCAATGAGCCGAAAGCGTTAAGTTTCATATATGATTTCCAGGAGGTATCATTAAAGGACGGGAGAATACCTTTCTTCCTTCCTTCCTGTTGTGAAATGGAGCAACACCGGCTGGCTGGAGCTCCAGCAGCCATGTTGGATAATAAGGTGGCAGCACTGTGTTTAGAACAGCAGAAAGGGGGAGGGGGAAGGGACCCAGGTTTCTGCTCATCATGGAAGGCCTACCTCTGAACTCTGATCTCAAAATCCAAAAAAAAGTGCTATCTTGTTCAAGTCACTGCCATTTCTGTTGCTCATGGCCAAATCTAACCCTAACTAATTTTGAAACCAGGGTTCAAAGAATTTGTTATAAAGGAAACCAAGTCTTCAAGATATGACAATGATTAAACCATAACTTGTAACGATCTTAAAGTGTTTGCTAGTTGTTAATTAATATGTTGGCCAGGAAAAGGATAAAAAGGAAACCTTAGAGGAAGGAGACGCTTTTCTTTTACCTGATTTGTTCTTTAAGGCTTTATAAAACAACACAACCACATTCTAGACTATTTTGACTATTTAATATGTGAACTTTCCAGACCTCTTTTTCTTTTGTTTCCTTTCTTCTTCCTTCATTGACTTCATTGGTTATTAGTATATGCACTGATGAGAATTCACACTAGAAACTTTAGATTCTTGTTAATAACTCTCATAAAGAATTTGAAAGAGCACAAACTCAACCTCTAAGCAATCATTCCCTGAATTGGGGCCCACAGGAGTGAGAAGGCGATAAAGGAACTGGAATGTTTCCCACCCCCCACCCCTCCCCAGTGTGGCGTTGGCAGGCAGAATAAACAGGAAGTGGAGTGTGGGGGGAGGAGTAGCTGGGAGAGGGACTCCAAAACAGCCTGCACCTGCTCCATACAAACTCAGAAGGAAAAAAGTTCTAGAACAAAAGACCCAATCTCTCCCTTTGTCCCTCCCTTCCTTCTCTCTCCCCTTCCTTCTGGGTTAAGGTGCACTGGAATCAAGGGCAAGAGCTCAAATGTGGCTCCAGGAGTTTCCAGTGGAACAGGAAAGCCCAAAGATAGTAAACAATCCAGCAACACCAAGACAGAGATAATGGAGTGAAGCAGAGCTCCAGAAGCATGCAGGAGGAAGTTTACATGGAAGTGATGCTTCATTTAGTAAGTATTTATTGGGCACCTACTGTGTGCCAGACGTTGGGTTATGTGCTAAGTGATGTTAGTGAACATTACACAGTCCCTGCCATCAAATAAACAGGGAAACAGGCAGTTACCACGCAGCTTAATAAGTGTGATTGTAGGTGGGTACAGAGCACTATGCGAGCTCAGAAAAGAGGCTCTTAACCCAGGCCTGGGGTTGAGCACCAGCCCCTTGGACAGAGCGACCTCTACAATGAGACCTGATGGACAGCGTGGACTTGCCAGGGAAAAATGCAGTCGGGATGGAATCTCTAGGGCTATGTCCGAGAGCCTCAGAGCGGGGGTGGGCAGAGGGTGAGAGATGAGGGTGACACCTGCATAGAAGCAGTATTATGAAGAAATTTGTAAAGCAAACTAAAGGCCTGTCTCCTGATAAGATGCCCGGAGAAGGACACACCACTTCTGTGATCATCTGGTCCAACATACTCGAGTCACATCCAACCATGAGGAAACCCCAGACAAATCCAAATGGAGGGGCGTTCTGCAAAATGGCAGGTCTACACTCTACGCAAGTGTCAAGGTCATAAAAGGCAAATGCTGAGGAACTGCTCCACAATAAAAGAGATCAAAGGAACAGGATAACTGAATGCCACATATAATCTGGGACTAGTTCTCAGTCCAGTAATGTCGACAACATCTATATCTACAACTGTATCTCTTTTGCTGTAACAGACATCATTTGTTCAATTGGGAAACTTTAAATACGGTCTATACATCGTATGGGAGTCATGTTAATTTTCTGATTCTGATTATTGTATTGCAGTCACACGTTGTCATTCTCATTCCTAGGCATTTAGGGGGAGGGACATTGTGTTTCCAGTTTATTCTCAAATGATTTAGAAAAGAGAGAGACATCAAATGTGGTATCTGGGTAAGGGGTATGTGGAAAGCTTTTGGACTATTCTTGCAACCTTTCTGCAAGTTAGAAATTATTTCAAAGCCAAGAGTTAAAGGAACCCCCACACTTTAGCATTTGGACTTTATCTGGAGACAATAAGAAATGTTGAACCATTGGTGGGAGGGTTTTGTACTTTCGGATGAAGTCTCAGGGTGCAGTCCAGTGAATGGTTCAATCTGGGGTGGATTCATGGCCATTACAGAGGCTCTTGTAAGAATTTGGATGACCAAGGTGCCTGGGTGGCTCAGTGGTTAAGCATCTGCTTTTGGCTCAGGTGGTGATCCTGGGTCCTGGGATCAAGCCCCAAGTCAGGCTCCCAGCGGGGAGCCTGCTTCTCCCTCTGCCCCTCCTCCTGCTCATGTTCTCTCTCTTTCTCAAACATAAACCAAATTAAAAAAAAAAAAGGAGTTCAGATGACTGATGATGGTGACCTCCAATAAAACAATGGCTATGGAGGACAGAAGTGGATGGATGAAGGAGATTATCTTGGAAGCGGAAAGCAGAGGGTGTGGTAGGCATGACTTGGAGGTTATGGAGAGGGGAGGGTCATGGGTGACCTTTGGGATGAAGTGTCTCCGCATAGACTACGTCAGATAAGCATGAGAGGCAAAGGAGTCAATTTTAGGGGGAAAGAATGGTTTTAGTTTTCGACCTCAACTACTAAGCCAGCTGTAGCCACATACAGCCTTGCCCAGCTCAGCGGATGGGAATTCCATTCCCCCAGTAGCTCTGGTCAAAACTTTGGAAGTACTCTTGACTCTTCTCCTTCTCTCATATGTCACATACAGTTTGTCAGGAAGCCTGGCTGGCTCTGTCTTCGTAAAACACTGACTACCTGACTGCTTCTCGCCCCCTCTACTGACACTGAGTGGGTTCAAGCCGCCATGATACCCCATCTGTGTTATTTGGGAGCTTCTTGTCAGGTCTCTCTGCATCTACCCTTCCTCTCCACAGTAACCAGATGGATGTAATTGAAACGGAACTCCTATCATGCCACTCTTCTAATCTGAACATCCCAAGGACTCCTAATAACTCTCAGAGTAAAAACCACCATCTTTCCAAAGGCTTCCACGACTTTGCGCAGAATGGCCCCTATTAGGGCTCTGACCTTATCTCATCCTCTTCCCTTCCTACCCTCTGTCCCAGACACGCCAGCCACTCCGTTTCTCCTCCAACTTGCAAGACATGCCCCGGCCGTGGGCCCCTCCCTCTTGCTGTCCTCTCTTCTGGAATGTTCTTTTCCCAGATACCAATGTAAGAGAAATTTCCAAAATGGCAAGGAATTAGATAAGGGAGTCATTTCCCTCTCTTGCATAAAGGAAATAGGGAGATGAGGTGTGCCGGGATGCTCTTGTGACCCCACTGGAGGTGTGCTGCTGGGCCTGGGTGTGAAATGTATGTTTCGAGTTGCTCATATTTCCCATTTTCATTTTTATTTCAGCTTAGGGCACCAGTAATGCTTTTTAGCCACATGCTATTATCTAGTGCGACTTGTACAAAGAACCCCAAGTGTGAGTGAAGCTTTGCTACAGAGACAGAAAGGACTCGAAATGACAATAAATTGCAGTAATATATTTTCTGAGGTGTAAACTTCTTTGTGAAAAGAATGTATGTATAAATTTATCTGTTTTAACAAACCAGCGGGATCAAGGGGTTACAAGAGTTAAAAAAAAAAAAATCGAACACCAGGAGAGCACTTCCCAGAATTTGACATATTCACAAATACCTTTTAAAAGTGAAGGTAGGCAAAATATACATATTATAATACCTCCCACAGAGGAAAAACCTTTAGGGATATGCAATATTCTCTGACTCCTGCTTGTCCTTGTGTGAGCGACAGGAGGAAATGGATTTTTTATGATCTCTTTTGAAAATTATAGGCTTGTTCCTTTTTTTTTTTTTTTTTTTTTGGTGTACATAAAACCCCACCCTCAAACCCGAGGCAGAACAAACAGCCAAAGGGTGATGCATAGGTCTCAGTGAGGTGGTGGCTAATGTGGAAAGACTCCCGTGGGCCCCGAGTGACACGGTCTGTGGCATTGC
This sequence comes from Enhydra lutris kenyoni, assembly GCF_002288905.1. Lineage (NCBI taxonomy): Eukaryota > Metazoa > Chordata > Mammalia > Carnivora > Mustelidae > Enhydra > Enhydra lutris. Next base: position 20,418,073 of record NW_019154107.1, read on the forward strand.
AGGGGTGTGGGGGGAGCCCTTGCTTCTGCCAACTCCTGAGTTACCAAGAAATCCTGTTCTAACTTCCTACAAACAAAAGTTCCTTTGGGGGAGGTGTGGTGTGGGTGAGTAGCTGCCTCTCTGTCCGCAAGGGTCTTGGCTCAGCAGGAACCCCACCTCCTCCTCCACCCCCTCCCCCACCCTGGGTTTGCATTGCTTAGAAACCCAGGGCACAATAATCAAACCAGAGCCAACACAAATGATTTGTTCTATCATTTCCAGCTCACATCAAGACTTCCCACGCCAATACCTATTTGGGGGATGACCGGGGAAAGGATCAGGATTTTCTAGGTGCCGAACACTGGGAAATAGGGATTATTCCAAACTTTTCAGCCAGCAGTGATAGGGGCATTTGGCAAAACCCTTAAAGGCATGTTGCATCTGTAGCAAAAGAGGAAGGTACAGGCTGGGGGCTTGGACACTTCACAGTAAAGAAATGGAACCAAAGAAGATGAGATAGCATGACCGGCATGGAAGGTACCTCTGAGATGGCAAGGAGGACATGAGGAGCAGGGTACAGCTTGGGGGGGGGGGGGGGGTGCGGGGGGGGACAGGCCGGCAGAGGGGGGGGGGTTGGGGGGGGCCTTGCAAGGTCAGAACCAAGGTCTGTGAGAAGAGAGGTCAGAAGGAGTTAATCTCAACATTTTTTCCTCCCGGAGGAAAATCACCTCCCAGAAAGGTAGAAATAAACATCTCAATATGGGTGTTTTGTAATATCAAATGCATTCCCACCTCAGGAAGCTAAGTCCTCCTCCAAAGATGTGTTTGCAAATCTGTAGAAAAGCTTAATTCTCTGACATAATGCCTGTTAGGAATTCTAGCCTTTTCTCCAGAAAGGTCAATTCCTTCCTAATGATTCTTCCATCATGGAAACACACTATTGTCTGAAGTGGGTTACAAAGCTCTGATGATTATTCCAAGAAAAATGGATTGGCTACCTGTGTTGATTTCAACACTTTGCCAAAAGAAACCCTTTCTTCTTTCCGTGGAGAGAATAATCCTATCTAAAAAAAGTAATTTCTTATTTTTGTTGGAATTTCCCTTTTCGAGGTGAGTCCAAGACTCTGCATTCACGGACGCCATGGCTTGACATTTCATAGCAATGTGAGCATCACTGTTATATCAGAAAGAAGCCCTGTGGATAAGTGTTACTTCTTGACTCAGGTGATAATGGTACCTTTATATCAATTGCAAGGCAATTTATTAATTTTGGTCGTTTTAGCAATACAATTATCTGTGCTCATTCTGAACATTATGATTTTCAAAATACGATTCATTCACAAATGTTTGCAGCTATTATATTTGATTTCTATTCAACGTTGAAAGGACCGTGGTTTTTTTTTCAAAATCATGCAAATTTGAATGCAGAAAAATAGACACCATGATATTCAAATCTGACACATTAATCACCTACCTCAAAGAAGTCAAGGTTCCATTTTCATGGCAAATACAGCTTGCAGACCTTGTTCTTTCTTTGCATTTGTCCCTAGGGTGTATTAGGGGTCTTACAAAGTCTTCACAACAAGAGAGCTACTGGAGTTCATACTATCAGGCTGACATCAGGAATGTCCCCTCCTGATGGTTTTTCCCCCCTTGAAAAGCAGATGATTTTATAACCTTCAAACACTCACCTGAATAAGGGTTGTATCTAACTGAGGGTTAGAGTGGGAAGAGACACAAAATACTGAAAACCCAGATGTGAGAAGAATAGTGTGCTGCATGGAGAAGCTGCCAAAATGGTAATCCTGAGTGTATGAAAAGGAAGCACCCAAGAGATGACATTATTTGTCCATTTGGAACAGAACTGAAATGCCCTGCTAGGAGCCTTTTCTGACCACCGTTATACTTCATGCTTCTGATACTTACAGATTAAGGTGGTGTCTCTTCCCTTCAAAGTTAACTCCATTTGTACATACTGTTTTTCCCAAAGCAATTTCTTTCCATTTAAATAACCCAGGCTGCCTTTAAAAAGTCTTGCATGAGAATTAACTTACATATGATCCTTAACCACTCAGTAAACATTAAAGTGTCACATGAATGCTTAATCTTACAACAGGGGGACATAAATCTACCTAAAAATCAAGATGTAAAAGGCAATGCTAAATTTCCATCAGATTGTAACTAAAAAAAAATTAATGAAGACATTTTAGTATTATAATTCCTGTAAGGTGAGTAGTAACTCCATATGACTTTAACAAATGCTTCTCTCGTCTAATGCTCCCCCTACCTCGATTACTTTGAAGTGGGTGAAAGCACTCTGATGAAGCAGTTGCTTATACAAATATCTGTGCTCCGTTATTTATGTGTGCATTGAAAACCAGACAGTGGAATTCATGAAAGGTTAGAGCTGAAATCTATCTAGTATATTTCCCATTAACTAGTCTGTTACACAGGTAAGATTCGAATTTAAGTCTCTACTTCTCCATTGTCGTTTCATTCATTATGGAGTTCTTTATTGTCCCTCTTTAAATTATTTAATTTTTGAGAAAATTAACAATTTTACCAATGCTCTTTTATTTTATCTTTGGAAATGAATGCCTAAAATTTGGGAGATATCACTTACCAGTTCCGATGGGAGAGTTTGGGAAAGATCAGTTCATAATGCATATTATAAATCACTTTTAAGCCTAAGAAATAGCTCTAGGTGCCTTAAATTCAAGATGTTTATTAGCAAAGTAAGTCTTTACTTCGAACCTTGAGAAGATTTCATTTTCGTTTATGAATTCTGCAAACTTTTTCTTCAGTGATGGTCACATTGAGTCCCTGTTTAAATCAAAGATTAAATCCCCAGACTCACTGTAGGAAAACAAATGTTCCAAGTTTTGGTTGTACAACTTTAAGGAAAATCTAAAGTCCTTTTTTTTGTTGTTGTCTCATTCAGATCATAATAAATATTTCATTCCCAATCTAATGGATTTGGCTTGGAGATACCTTACATAGCCATATTGCGATGTTAGGGTTTGGTTTGTTTTAAAAATTTATAGCAATTCCAAGCAGAAGTTAGATCTATTCTCACAACTGCCAATACCGCAGGCCATTTTCTATAAACATCTTCTCAAAAAAAAAAAAAAATCAAACACACATTACCCAAAGAACCAGAGACACAGCTGTTTCTGGTTCTGATCTTAAGAGACAACAACTTTTGCTTGGCCAAGTGCAAGTGAGAAGGGGATTGATGAAGTCTGATCACCTATTCCAAGGAATTCTGCCTGGGGATGGAAAAAATGGAAGAGGATGTCTCTGACATCACTTATTTTTAATTCAAAACTTATTTCTGAGCGGAGATGAGAATGCAGAAGTACTGAAAGAATCCATATAGTCCAAAAGGAGATGAAGAACCATTTATTTTGTCTTTCTTTTTTAACAATATAAGCCCTTTGAGTTAAATGTATACTTGCCATATGACCTAGCAATTCCGTTCTTCAGTATTCATCCAAGAGAACCAAAAACACATGTTCACACAAAGACTTCCGCACAGTTTTCTTTCTACTCCTGAAAACCCCATACTGGAACTAACCCAAATGCCCGTTGATAAAGTATAGTGTAACCATACAATAGGATACCAGCCAATGAAAAGGAACAAACTACTGATAAACAAAATTACATGGATGAATGTTAACATTCTGCTGCATGAAAAAAGCCAGAGATAGAGGAGAAACGAAGTCTTATTCCATCTATATGAAGTTCCAGAAGAAGCAAAACTACTCTACTGATGTAAAGAACATTAGAATCATTGTTTCTCGGGACAGGTAGTGGGATATTGACTGCAGAGGAGCCCAGAGACTTTTGGGGTGTTGCCGTGTCTTCACGGGGAGCAGTAGGTATAAAAGTGTATAACAGCGTTTCTCAACCTTGTTGCTACTGACAGTTTGGGCTGGATAATTCTCTCCTGGGGAGGGCTGTGTTAGGCATTATAAAATATTTAGCAGTGTCCCTGGCCTTCATCCACTACATGCCGGTAACACCTCCCCTTAGTTCAGAAATGATAACCAAAAACATCTCCGGACATAGCCAAACGTCTCCTGGGTGACAAAGTCACTCCTGTTTGAGAACCACTGGTGTGGTTCATGAATCCTTATCAAGCTATACACTCAAAATGGGTACACTCATTTGACTGTATGTAAATTACACCTCGATAAAGTAAATAAAAATAAGCCCACTGTTGTGGGGGGGAGTAACTTGACAGTGGAGAACCCGACAAGCCACTACTTCAGCCAGGTGATCAAGGTCAACATCAACAACGATAAGTCATTCTGAGAGAATGTACCCTGGATAGGATGTGGTGAGAATTGTACTTCACCTCTGTGGTCTTCCTGCCACAAACACATAACCCTCGTCTAATCACGAGGAAAATATCAGATAAATTCCAGTAGAGGGGCAATCTCTAAAATACCTGGCCAGTACTCCTCAACACTACCCAAAACTAGAACAGTCTGAGAAATTATCATAGCCCAAAGGAACACGAGGAAAGACAGCACAACTAATATAGTGTGGGGTACTGGATGGAATCCTGCAATGGGCAAAGGACAGTAGGGAAAAGGAAATCTGAATGAAGTTGGGACTTTAGTTCATAAGAATAACATACTGACTTTGATTCACTAACGGTGACAAGGCTACCACACTAATATAAGTTGCTAACAATAAAGGAATCTTGGTGTGAGGTGTATGAGAACTCTTTACCATTTCTGTAGTTTTTTTTCTAGAAACGAAACGCTTTTCTAAAATAAAAGGTTTATTAAAAATATAAGCCCTTTTTGTATCAATGCTGAATTTATAGGGTATTTGGAAATCTGGCTTATGTCTTTAACTGTTCATTTTGTTGTTCTCATACATTGCCAAAGACATTTTACTGTCATTGTCACTTACCTGGAGACCTCTGATCTCCTAAATGAACTTCAGGTCTGCTCAGGACACGTTGGGGTGAAATAAGATTTAATTAAATTCGGTAAACATTTTTTGAGCACTTCCTACACGCCACACTTCGAACTGGTTACTGGGGACATGAAGATGGATGACAGCTGGTCCCTGTTCTTCAGGAGCTTGATGTCTCGAAGAAGGGTACCATCTGGTGTAATGGTGGAGTTATTTATTATGGGAACACCAAGGTGGAAAATACTATTTTATGTGAGAGCCTATTTCTCTTCCACAAAACATATTGTAGTGATTCTGGCCTAGGAAGGGCCCAAGACTAGATTAAGGTGGTCAAGGGCTATTTTGAAGAAGAGAGCAACACAGGTCAATGGGAGGTAGGAGTAGGTCTTCGACATGCTGCCATCATCCTAACAACGCTTGTGGTGTTGGGCTGGGGGCCCAGCTGGGAGAGTTTGGTGAGCCATGATACTCACTTTCTGTATTAATAGCAGAAGAACAATTGTATTCTGTTAGGTGGGCCAACCTGCAGGTGTTCCTATGGCAATGCTTCTACCTAAGTCTCCACAGCTGGACAGATGTGTGGAAGGTTCAGACCAGAAGTGGGATAAGTCCCTGAAATTTCCTGCATCTCTGTTTCTTTCTCTGCAAAGAAAAGAAAACCTCACACCTCATGGAGTGCTTGGGGTAGGGTAAAGGAAAAAAAATTTTTTTTTAATAAGTGGTTAGGTACCTCACAGATGTTCGTGGGTTTTACCATCCAGATCTCTATCTTGACTTGGAACTAATGTGGACACTTTTATCCTGGGCTTCTTTCTGTTTTAGAATCTTACCTAGCATGAGGAAGATGGCATGGCATGGTGATGAAGAGCATAAGGCTTTGGAGTCAGAGAGACCCTGGATTTAAATCCCAGCTTGGTTGTTTGCCAGCTTTGAGGAGAGAATCTGCTCTTCCTTTGCAGGTTCCACTGAAGAGTCGATGAAATAATGTACAGTTAGGTGCCAAGCACAGTGCCTGATGGGCAGCAAGCCCACGTGATGATGAAAACTGTCATTTGACCGACCCCTTTTCCTCATCTACTTTCCACTGGACTGTAAGCTCTGTGAAGGCAGGAACTTTGATTTCATCCACAGATATGTCCCAAGCACCTGGAACAGGTGGCTAGCATATGTGGGGGGCAGTGCTTATGAAGTAGTTGTTGACTGAATGAATGAATGAAACTGTGGGCTTTACTTCAGGCCCTGTCTGCCACTCACACTATGGAAGATACTCTGGTAGGGACAGAAAACTGTGGGCCCAAGTAATAGTTGTGTAATTTTTTAATATCCCAATAGTCCCATTGCCTCAGACACAGATGATCTGTTCACATTCTCCTGCTGTGGTGGGCTGAAGATGGTCACAAGGTTTGGACACTCCTCCCATAGAGAGAATCTACGCAGGCTCTGTGACTGCCTTGACCATTAGAATATAACAGAAATGAGGTTGTGTCAGTTTTCAGGCCTATCCTACATGAAGAAGTAGCCTCCATTTTTGCATCTCTTGGAAGCAACCACCATGTGAGAAGCGGGACCACCCTGAGACCACCATGCTGTGAGAAGCTAAATCTACATGGAAAGGACTTGAAGAACAATATAAATGATATACCATGTGGAGATAATAGATAACTGGATACCAGCCATGGAGAAAGTTTCCAGCTGTGGAGAAAGAGACTCTAAAGTATGCAGGGACCATGAAACCTGGAATCAGAGGAGCCACTTACTGGTTTTCCTCTTCCCCTCCCCTCTGTGTCCAGAAATGAAACTGATGACCTGCCCACTTTGAGCAGAGAAGACAAAGAGGCAATTTGCCACATCAATGAACCCCACAATCCTTCTTTGGGGTGACATTATGATAAAGGTGGGCCACAAGCTTCTCATAATACCTTTAATGGCCAATGTGGTAGGCAGACACCAAGATTTCCCCCAATGATTCTCATCTCCTGGTATTCACATCCTTGTGTAGTCTTTACCCAAATGAAGAGGCTGACCCGGGTAACTAGTAAGATAGTATGGGAGCGATGGAGTATGATTTCTGAGGCTAGGTCCTAAATGAAGTTGCAGTTTCCACGTCAATGCTCTAGGACTGCTTGCTTTGGGAGAAGGGAGCTGCCATGTTGTGAGGACACTCAAGCAGTCCTATGGAGATGTCCGTGTGGTGAGGAGAGGAGGTTTCCTACCACTGACCAGAGGCCACTGTGGAAGTGAGCTGTGGAAGTCAGCCATATTGGCAGTGGATTGATCCTCCATCCTTATTCAAGCCTTCAGATGAGTCTAGCCTGGCTACTGACTTCTCAATGCAACTTCCTAAGAGACCACACATGACCCAGAAGAATTTAGAGCCAAGCTGTTTCCAGATTTCTAACACACAGAAACTGTTAGATAATAAATGCTAATTTAAAGTTTGGGGGTGATGTGATAGATGTCAATAGATAAGGTAGCCACTATCCCCATCCATACTGTACTTATTTTTTTCTTTGCTAGTCGGTTGCTCTGTTCATGCAGATATAGCTTCTATTTGGAACTCAAAGCTTTAACAACAACATTGTTTTCTAGCTCTGTGGTGTCTCAGGAAACTAGATCCTGCAATATTGCTTTTATTTACTTCCTTTAATGGTAAGTAGATCTACCTTGTCATGAGCCAAAAAAGCCAGACTCTTTGAGGTGGTGACACTTACAAATCAACCCAAAGCCCAAAGTTGTCTAATGGACCCATGTGTTCAGAACCATTATGACTAATATTCCTATCTCAGCCTTATGTGACTATTATTTAAAAAACAAACCCAAACATTATTTGGATGGGGAAATCCATGTGGAGGTCCCAATAGGCTACATCATCAGGACATGGATCACCCATGCCGGTGCAGGTGCAGACCTACAAAGAAAGGGGATGATGGTGGTGCGAGCAAATTAGAGGCTCTTATCTTTAGTGGCTAGCAGGAAAAACTCCCAATATTGTGACTTGGACCCTGCTTTTCTGCCTTCTTCCCAAACAGCGTGTTGGCAATCACACCAGGAACTTCTCAGCTAGGCTTTCTTCGAAGTGACTTTTCTAGATGAGTGCTTCTCCAAAGGTTCAGAATTAATTAATCAGAGCAGGGGGTAGTTGTCTACACTGTAGGGAGGAGACTTTTCACGTGGCCTTCCTTACTCCCCACCTGTGGGTCTGGTTGTGCATTCAGAAGCTGACAATCGCCTTGGTTTGAAATGATTAGGGAGTGGTGAAGAGGACCCCTGAAAAGTTCTGCCCCCCACTTTAGCAGGGGGAGACAAGAAAGAATAGACTTTGATAAGGCTGAGAATAAGTTCTTTTTTTTTTTAAGATTTTATTTATTTATTTATTTGACAGACAGAGATCACAAGTAGGCAGAGAGGCAGGCAGAGAGAGAGGAGGAAGGAGGCGCTCTCCCGAGCAGAGAGACTGATGCGGGCCTCAATCCCAGGACCCCGGGATCATGACCTGAGCCAAAGGCAGAGGCTTTAACCCACTGAGCCACCCAGGCGCCCCAAGGCTGAGAATAATTTCATTGAGACTCAAGACCTTTTGTCAACTGGGACCAGAGAACCTAAGAATGGGTTTCTGAGCTAGGAGTATGTTTTTATCTCTGCAGGAGAATTTTAAGAGGAGAATCCATGATGGTCTCACCTGAATATTTTATATTTTCTTGCCCTATAAGTAGGACACTGGATCATATGACCTCAAAATCGTTTGGTCCAACTCTAAGACTCCATGAAGAGTCTATGTGGTGTGGTTTGTTCTCCAGAGAACATACTGGTTTCTCATTTGTATGAGAATCCGGGAGCCTTACTAGCTGCCATCTTTATTTTTGTCTTGTGCCAATGGTCACACAGTAGAGTCTGTTGTTCTACAGCTTTCTTTTCATACAGTTTCATAAAGCGTGTTTATCCCCAATTTGAATATCTCGTGAACATATAGGGGGAATGTAGTGAATTATGTTTGCATTGAAGTAAGTTCAATAAAGCTGAGTGGGAACAGCAGTAGAGGCTAAAAGTTACTCCAATTCATGGACTAGGAACAGGATGAGAAGGGAGATAATTTATAGCCAACCGGCAGTTGGAAAGATAGTGAATTGATAGGGCCACAGTCCCAGACCTTTAACTGATGGCTCTATCATCTGTACAGAAGCCATGTGTAACTAAGAACACATAGTTTGCGTAGGGAGCTCAATGTGACTCTGTGATCGAGTTTCAGAAAAACCAATGGCCAAAAAAAGATCAATTTAATTCTCATCGTTTATGTTGTTCGGTCTACCGGTTGAGAATGTTTTCTCAACCATGGCTTAATGAATACCTCATTTTTATGATTCCCCTGGAGAAGCTTCTACAACAACACAATAGCAACAGAACCACAAACATTTACCTAACAATTATCCTTTGTGGGCATGTTCTGGTCAGGTCTCTCAAGAGGGCAAAGAAACAACCACCATAAAAATGATCTGTATGCATTTGTGCCAACTTGGATTCTGCCTTGTGTCGACATTTCTCTGGCTCGGGCTGTATACAGTGTGCAGGTGCAAAGGCCCTGTGTTTCCAGGAGGCTCCTGTGTGGTGTGTCTGCAATGATTCAGACTGAGGATCATGGTCTGCTTGATTTGTTCCTGTGGGTCGGGTCATCACGTGGATCTCTGACACGTGATGAGCGCAGAAGGTGAACATCTTCAGAAGCACCTGCAGGTGTGTGAACACCTGCCAGTTTGAAGAAATGGAGAGGAGAGATCTGGTCACCTCTTGCAATCTGTGCAGCAAGGCAGAGTTATATAGCAAATCCATCTTGATCCAGCCATCTGATGCCGAGCTCACAGAAGTAAAGAAATGAAAACAAAGAAAGCTGCATTACTCTGGGACCCCAGCAAAGCGAGTATGGGGGTGCCCCTATGGCCAGACTCCAGAGCAAGCAAAAAATCTTTACTGTTCTGTGAACCTCTGTTTATCTGTGGGACATAGGTGCCCCTTATAACCATGGTTTTTTTCCTTAACATTTCTGTTTTTCTCTCTTAAAAATAACTTCTTAATCATAGTAGAGAAGTAGGAGATATAGCTAAGTTATAAAGTAGAAAACAATAGTTCCTCAGAGAACATCCCCTCACAAATAACATCTGTTAATATTTGCTGCATTTCAGGAATTTTTTTTCCCAATGTGTGCGTGTGTACGGGCACGTATCTGTGTATTGCAAAATTAAGATTAAATATGTATAGAGGTGCCTGGCTGGTTCAGTTGGTAGAGCATGTGACTCTCAATCTCAGGGTCGTGAGTTCAAGCCCCACGTTGGGCACGGAGCCTAGTTTAAAAAAAAGAAAAAGATTAAATACGTACAATTTTCTATCCCATCTTCACTCAACATTAAATTTTTACCCCCTCATTAAAATTTAATTTGAATGCATAATGTTCTCTGGCACAGAGACACTGTTTAAGTGCTATGGAGTCAAAGAGATCCCAGTTCTTGCCTTCTGATTCCTTCAGCATCCAGTTCTGTCTATGGGCAAATGACCTCAGTTTCACCATTTGTAAAATGGGGGTAATAGTAGCTACTCCATGTGGTTTCTGAAACGATTAAATAGGGTCATATCCATGAAGCCCCGACACAGTCTGTAGATAGCAAATGTGAAATATCGGTTAGCTAGTCCCAAATCATTGCTTGGTAGTTGGGAATGGAGTCTGTGTTCCTTGTTTTTGTTCTTTATCATGTTGCCGTGTTTGCCTCTGTCCAAAATTATTTCCCCGGGTCAATTCCAAGCCGTGGAATAAAGGGCAGAAACATTTTAAAGGCTTGATTTGAATGCTTTTCTAGACCAGTTGTATCTATTTGCACCCACACTGATGTTGCCTCACACCGGTCATTTGGCTCCACCCTTGAGGGCATGATATACCATCTTCCGTAACTGTGCTAATGTAATAGGCTCTCATCTCATTAAATGATATCTCATTTAAATACAAATTTTGCTGGTTGCCTAGTGACATTTACTATCTCTCAGACATTTGTCTTCTTTTGCGAATTGTTAGCCCATCAATCAATACACATTATCACGTGCCACTTTTGTGCCAGACACTGCCAGATGTATCACAGGAACACACATGTGTCAAGACAGACATGATCCCAGCTCTGATAGCACACAGCCTTTGCTGAAGGTGCTCCTCGTGGCGGGCGTGGGACGACGTGCTTGTCTTGGGGATAATGTGAAGCACTCTGAGTTTCCTGGTTAATAATTAGCCTCCTTTGGCTAATCCAAAGTCTGTTTTGCCACTTCCTTATTTTGGCCACATTCTTCAGCATGGAGGATGTGCGTTTATATATTCTGGATACGCACACTGCTATGGTGTGAATGTAAATTTCATACACATACGTGAAACAGACATGGAGAGGGATGTTCTCACTATAAAAGGTATAGGGAAGAGATGTATGGTGATGGGTTAATAACATTTGGCTGGCCAGAAGAAGCTGGAGAATCTGTAAACCACAGAAACTGAACTAAACAGTGTTAGAATGTGTAAAGCTGGTATACTTCATCAATTTAAGGTGATATTCTTCGAATCATCAGGTTGAAGAGCCTGTCCTACATTTGGCAACTCAAGTGGAGGCAGCTTGTGATAGCCACCCACCTACCTGTGCACCCATTGTCTGGTTGTGTCCTAGATTAGAAAATCAGCTTTGGTTTGACAACTGTACGGTGGCAAATTTCTCACCTTTGAAGGTGAACTACAACAGTCCAATGGTAGGTTCAGGTGAAAAAGTTTCCCTTTATTTCCAACGGTAGGAGTAGGAGTCCCCAGCATCTTATAACACTTTCAGGGAGCTGTCATTCCCGGGGGTGTTTATATCTCCTTCTGGAGTACTGTCACCTTTTGCCTTCGCTGGGCCTTATTTATTGCCCTCCATTTACGGTCATTCTGCCAACTCGTACTTTCATCGCAATTGACAGCACTGGGAGAATTCTCACATATGTTATCACAGTGATTCTGGGAGGTGTCAGAAGCTGGGTCCCCAAATATCACCGACACATAATAAGACAAAGCTGAGCTTCTGGCTTTGGCTCTGTCTCAGAGGGATGAAGGTAAGTTCAGAGTTCACTGAGAACCGGAAGTTTGGTTTAAGGCATGTCTTTCAATGCAGGGGGCTCGGTTAAGATTGGGTGAGAATCACCGTACACATCCAGGATTGGTGAAAACAGCAGGATGGGGATTTTAAGATGAGGGATTCAAAGAATGTCAGGGTGCGAATTGTCTATTGATGCTTTCCATGGGAGAGTCGGAACAATGCAGTCATCTGCTTGGGCAGGACAGTCCTGGAAAAGTAAAGTAATACTAATGGAGACAGTGGACTAGCAAAGTCATGTTCGCATAGCCAGTAGAGTGTGGTTTGGGTTCTCAGGGTCCAGGCTGAATGTGGGGTAGGCTGTTTTGGTTCTCAGAGGAAACATATTCACAATTCCATTTTATAGGTAAGGACACATGAGGCTCAGGAAGACCGAGTGGCTTTCCCCGGGTCACACATCTAATTAGTTCCGGAGCGAGAACTGGCCCTGTGCTTTTTTCCCATTTTGTCCATTAAGCACTGTCCCTCAAGCTGTTCATCTTGCCCTTTGTCTCAAGTCTCTCTGGGCATCGATCAGTTGCTATAGCAAAAGGAAGTTTCAAATTGATTTTAGGGTTTAAGCCATGCAGTCTTACTTGAACGAATGATAAAATGCTTTGCTGAGAATGGGTGCGTCCGAGGAGTCTAAATGCACTCCGCTCGCCATGTTTCAAAGATAATTCACGGGTAAAGAATAAGGAAGTGTGTCCTTACTAGAAGTTTGATGTGACATATCAATCATGAACATGCCAGTGGCAGCTGCGGCAATTGTAGGCAGGAGGCAAAAGTCTTGTATTATTTTCTCGTGGGGATGTCTTCAAGTGGGAGCGAAGGAAGGAGAGAAACATTGACAGTGGATCTTATTCTCTCTCTTTCTCTGTCTCTCTCTCTCATTCTCTATGTACACATGAGTCCCTTCAGTTGATTTCGCCTCCCTGCCTCTTCTGTCCTCCCAACCCCCACCCTACCTCACTCTCACCTCCGGTGGTGTGGTTCACCTGCTTCTGTGCATATATCCCATGAAGGTAAAATGTCCCCAAAGCAAAATGGCTACAGACAGAAGTACAGTGCTGAGGGGAAGCTCACTAGTGGAAATCCAAGTCCTGGCGGGGTAAATGAGATAGATTATCTTTTCATACATCCACTAGAAGGGAAGCTTCAGATCAAATCACTTCCAGATTAGATCCCCAGGGCTAAAAGCATTCAATGGGGCACTCAAAAACATTTGTTTGAAAGAACAAATGTGCCAACAAGTGGCCACTTACGACCATTTTGCTTCTGAACAAAATTCACGATGCAATTCAGGATGACATTTCTTCTTCGAACTCCAGTCCTGGCCATGCCAGGGAGAATTTATCCTAATGTCAGTGGGGTGTGAATCAGGTCACAGGTAGGCAAAGAGGGCTAGGGTTTGGTGGTATCTTTCCCTGCTGCTGCTGCTGCTGCTGCCAGGTCCTTATCCAGGTGTGGATAGAGATGGGATGAGGGAAACAGATGCTCAGAGGAGAGGCCCGGTGAATGAGCCCCAGAAGGAATACTTCAGTCAAGGCTGGGGAGACATGCATAAAGAGGTGGGGTGACACTGGGGAAGCAGAGTTAGTGTGATTGGAAACCGAATGGATTTTTTAAAAAGATTTTATTTATTTATTTGACAGACAGAGATAACAAGTAGGCAGAGAGGCAGGCAGAGAGAGGGGGAAGCAGGCTCCTTGCTGACCAGAGATTCCGATGCGGCGCTCGATCCCAGGACCTTGAGATCACTACCTGAGCCAAAGGCGGAGACTTAACCCACTGAGCCACCCAGGTGCCCCCCAAATGGATTTTTGACAGGTTAGTTGGTTCTAAGGTTTTCTGTGAATCATGCTGTAATGTTATTCTCCATGAAATCACATTGAATAAATCCCTGAAATTCCAGAGGCCTTCCAACAGCAGATCAGATCTGGACTGGGGACTTTGACTCTTGGGGGATTGTGTTCTTAACTATGGTAGAACATCTTGAACCATTTTTGGTAATTTTTACAACTCAGACCAGGGTGGCCGGTAGACAAATTTCTCACTATGGGAAAAAAATCCTACCCCTTCAGGCCATAGGAAAGTCAGTGATAAGCACAGTATAACTGAAGCTTCTTGTTCTAAAAACTCATTTAAAGATGCTTATAGAAGGGGTGCCTCGGTGGCTCAGAGGGTTAAGCATCTGCCTTCGGCTCAGGTCATGATCCCAGGGTCCTGGGATCGAGCCCCACATCAGGCTCTCTGCCTGCCTCTCTGTCTACTTGTGATCTCTGTCTGTCAAATAAATAAATAAAATCTTTAAAAAAAAGGATGCTTGTAGAAATATTGTAGATTTCATTAAAAGTTATTCGCTCCTCAAGTGATCTAACAAATATTTTAAAATATCACAAATAGGATGTTATCTATTTTGGTGAATATGCTTTGATATCCTTACCTGTATATACATGTAGTGAAGACTATTGCTCTTCATATCTGCTACACGGAGGAACAATTTTCTGGTAGAGTGTAAATTCTATTTATCTGTTCAATTAATTATTTATTAATTTAAGGGCACATCACTCAGAGTGTTAGTAAGTGAAAGTATCTGTCGAGTCTAGTTAATTTGAATAGTTATGGGGCACCAAATTAAATATGAAATGCAAATATACACAAAATACGAACACATGAACAAACAGATAAAATTGCTAATTGCTCTGCCTTTTAAAAAAAGCTTCTGTGTGGCAAGCGTATGGAAGAAAAGATTGCTCCTAGCTCTATCATTTCTTTGTTTCAGGCTTGATGTAAGCAAATTAGGGATATAATCTGTCACGTATACACAGGAAAAGTTGAATTTTGGGATGATGAACATTTTTTTTAAGCTGTCTTTCTGGTATCGTATTTGTATGTAATTAAAAAGCAAAAACTCTTTTCATTTCCTTTCTAAAAACAGAGTCCCAAGATGGACAGAATAATAGAATGGCCAGTAGAATAGCATGATTTAAACCACTGTTTGGTGGCCGTGATGTCTGCTTGGGCAACGTAGAAAGGGCAAGGCTAAATGAGTCTTTGGTTGGGGTGTTTCAAGGTAACTTAAACGTGAATAAAAATTAGATCAACTTAGAATGAGGTTTTCAGTTGTGGGTTCCAGACCCTTAATTGTGGCCTTTTTTTTTTTTCACTTTTATCAGACGTTTCAATGTTAGATGGTGACACGAATTAGGGAACAAAAGCAAGAAGATTAAAACTGACAGAGACGAATGTAAATTTCTTTTTTTTTAAAGATTTAATTTATTTATTTGACAGAGAGAGAGCACAAGTAGGCAGAGAAGCAGGCAGAGAGAGAGGAGGAAGCAGGCTCCCTGCTGAGTAGAGAGTCCGACTCCACTCAGGGCTCCATCCCAGGACCCTGAGACCATGACCTGAGCTGAAGGCAGAGGCTTTAACCCACTGAGCCACCCAGGTGCGCCTAAATTTCTCATTAAGGGTTTATACTTTAGTACATGGGTATAAGATGGGGGAGGTCTCAGAAGTTCTTATGAAAACGACCAAGGAGATTTAATTGGTCCCAAGTTTAATACAAGCCAGTAGGCCTAGGAAGCTATTCAAAAGCTATGATTCCTTTGGCTGTGTAAGTTAATGAAGGAGCAAGAGCTTGTTTTCCTTCCTCCCTTCAATCTACATCTAGGGAGGAGGAGTATTGTTTGGATTCATCAGATTCTGGGACATGATTATGCCATATTTCCAGTGGGCACAGTCACTGTGTGTTAACAGGTCAGTGCTAGGGTGTGGCCTTCTTGCTGCTCTCCCTGAAACACTGCTAGAGTCAAAGGGTCAGGGTTACCCCCTCTGGGAGACTCTCTTCCTCTCTTCTCATTCTCTGCCATCCATATGGCAGAAGTGATAAGCTGACACAGGGCCTCCTGCCTTGGAGCATAGCCAACCAACTAACTCACTTCTCTTTTTTCTTTACATAGGGCTGGGGCAAGCTTGGGTGCAGATGAAACATTAATAGGCTTCACTCACAACCTGCTTTGGGCTGAAGGTGTTTAGACTCAGAAACCTAAAATAAGGTTACATGCCACATGGCTGTGTGGCCCAGCCTAAACAGGGCATTCGACCCTCCATATTTTAGTTGGTCACCAAATTTGAAAACAAAAAAAGTCTTTTGACCCTGTGTACTTATGCCTTCACCTACTTTACCTTCACTCTCTGTCACTTGGATTATTTTAAGTCATGACCTATATTTTCATTCCTGCCACAATGTTGGAGCATAGTTTGTGACTATGGAAAAGAAAGCTTTTGTGTTTACCTTCAAACATTTAATGGAACAGGATGTTTGAGAGATAATACATTTATTCTGGGTTGCTCCAGATGTCAGGGAGGCAAATATTTGTTAATATAAAATAGAACTTAAAACAGAAGGATCCCAGCTATGGGCTAAACTATTTCACAACACTTGGAGCTCTTCATTGTGGGGACTCTTCAGGGAGAAGCAGGATTGGCATCAGCGTGGTGTGCTGTGGAAAGGGTTTAATTTTACAGGTCTGTGTCAAATCCAAAGTATGAATAACTTTTGTTCTGACTGGTAGAATTAGAGATCGGTGTAATCTTCTTACTGCTTTTCTGTTTTTTAAAAAAAATTTTCCAAAATAGAGAGGTATTATTTTATAATCAGAAAAAAAAGTATTATGAGTATTAAAAATAACGTTTACTTTTTTTCAAATAGGAGCATAACCTTTTGTTATGAGTATCAAAGAGACATTGTTGTTGTGGGATATATGCCATTTGTTAGTGTTCTTCGTTTGGCTGCATATAGCAGAAAATAAAGAATTAACAGTGGCTTAAGCTAGAAATCTGGTTCTCTCTCTCTCTCTCTCTCTTTTTTTTAAGATTTATTTTGTTTATTTCTTTTAGAGAGAGAGGGACAGGGGAAGAGGGGAGAGGCAGTGGGAGAGGGAGAGAGAGTCCCAAGCCGATGCCCAGCTGAGCATGGAACCTGACCCCAGACTTGATAACATAACCCTGAGATCACAACCCGGGCTGAAATCAAGAATAGGACTCTTAACCTACTGAGCCATCCAGGTGCCCCTAGTTCTCTGTCCTTTTTTTTTTTTTTAAGTAAGATTTTTAGTTTAATTCCAGTATAATTAACATACAGTGTTATATTAGTTTCAGGTGTACAATAGAGTGATTCAACAATTTGATACGTTACTCAGTGCTCATCATGATAAGTGTACTCTTTAATCCTCAACACCTTGTTCTCCTTTATGTAAAAGTAGTTATGATGTAGGTAGCCAGACGTGGTATGGTGGTTTCACTGTGTCAGGTACCAGCACCCCTCTCTCTTGTTCAGGATTGTGTGGCTTCAATTCCCAAGGTCACCTCACTGCCCAAACTAGCTGCAGAATACCGGCATTATATCATGTTCCGAACAGCAGGAAAGAGGAAGGAGAAGTAAATAGGCCTGCCTCCTTCATTTTAAAGATCATCCCAGAAATACCATACAACACTTATATGTAAATTGCATTAGCAAGAACTTGGCCATAAGGCCATACCTAGCTGCAAGGAATTCCGGGGAAGAAAAATCAGGCTTTGTTTCTAATGAAGAAGAAGAGAATGGATATCGGGAAGCTAATAGCTGTCTCTGTTACAACAAAGGACTAAGGGCAATCATTTTAAAAAATGTCACTGGCTCCAGCTTTCTTGCTAATCGTTTCAGGAATTTTCTATTTGCCTCCATTTATTTACAGCAGTCAACAATTATTTACTAAAAAATTGCTATTTGCCTCATTGTTTTTTCATTTGTAAAATGGATCTGTACCTTTCCCACGGGGTTGTAGTAAGTAGTGAATAAGATGCTAAGTGTAAAGCACTTGCAATAGCATCTTGGATTGGTCTGTCTATCATCTATCTATCAATCTATCTATATTTTAAATGTCTATACTACCCAGAGCAATCTACAGGTTTTTAAAAAAAGATTTTATGTATTTATTTTGAGAGAGAGAGAGAGTGAGAGAGAGAGGGGGCAGAGGCCAAGGGAGAGAGAATCTCAAGCAGACTCCCACTGAGCTTGGAGCCAAGCACAGGACTCCATCCCATGACCCTGAGATCATGACCTGAGCCGAAATCAAGAGTCAGACGCTTAACCGACTGAGCCAACCAAGAGCCCCAGATCTTTCCAATTCTTAAAAGTTCTGTGGGAGAGGCCACAGGCGCCCCCATTTCCTTTTAAGCCCATTTGTGAAACTATTAGCATTAGCTTTTTTAGGGCAAAAACTCATGAATTAAAGTAAGATTTTTTTTTCTTAGTTTAAGAATATGCTACCTACTAAAAATTGCATCAATTGAGTGAACAACAACACAGGTATGGGTGAGAATGGAAAACCTATTAGAACAGATATTGCTTGCTTTTTTTTTTTTTTTTTTTTTGAGAAGGGAAGTCTTTCCTAGCATTGCATTCTATTTTATGCAGTACATTTGCTAAGAGAATTCAAAAGAACAGATCGGGCCCATTGTCCTTCATTCCAACAGTATTGAAGGCCCAATTTCATCTTTTGAGGCTCGTAAGGAGCATACTACATAAAAAGGAATGGACTGCTTGCTATTCAGCCATAGCTGGAATAGCAATACCAATCATTATACTGTTATCTATTTGAAAAATGTGGATTTTACTTGGAGATGGTATTTATTGAAGCTTGCAAGAAATCCATTTTCTGTCTACCTGGCAAGAGCAATTTGAAATGGAAAATTCAAGCTCAGAGATCAGTTGAAATTTGACCTTCTCTATATCGCCTGGATTTTGCTATGATGATGTATGCAGGGGTGGGGGTGAGGGGTGTCCATTGGTTTCCAATCCTATGCTGGGTTCGTCTCCTGCGGTACAATAGGGCAATCTAAGAGAAACCTTCTCCAGCTGTATTAAAATGGGGGCGGGCGTGGGATGCTGGGCTGATGCACTTAAAATGCACTTTGAAGCATCATGGAAATTTTGCAAAAGACTTTTATGTAGCAATAATTCTATTGATGGAGTCAATGAGAGTTTTGTCTGTATAAGAACTGCAGGATAGGACCCCAAGTCACATGCTTTCAAAATTATTCTCCCTTTGTTGGATATCACAAAGGATATTTTCCCATGAAAACAAGATCTTTTGTTTCTTATGAATTCATTCTAATTTTGAAGCCGGCTGACAGGGTTACTGCTTGTTCTTCTCGCGCTGGCAGGTGGCCCGAGGGAGCTGGTGGAATGGGCTCAATCCTTTATTAAGGCTTTTCCTGGTCGTAATGTCATTCACTTCTCATCTAAAACCATAGTCCTTGATGTTCACTTCCAAAGGAGATAACAGTGAGGTCATGGATATGATCTGTTCCTCTTTGGATTTTAAAGGCATCAGGCAAGATATCTCTGCCTTTCTGGTTTTCCTACCTTTTTGCAAATACATATGGGTAGCAAAACAAAACAAAAACAAAAACAAAACAAAACAAAACAAAACCAAAATAGCAACAACAAAAAAACAATGCATACAAAATACGGACAGGTAGTGAAAGTTTAGACAAGTCAGAGCATCCATTTTCAAAGGCACTTACTAAGTTGCATGGGCTAAGGTCCGTGCAGAAAAGAAAACAGATACAGTTCCCTCATCCTGAGGACTCACGCTTGATCCAGCCTGTGTGCTGTGGGAAAACATTTAATCACGGTTTGGCAAACATTTATGTAAACGATCCGTGGATCAGCGCTAACTACTGAGGATTCAAAGACAGGGAGGGCCTAGGCTGGACCCTCGAGGAAGCCCTGCAGGAAATGCTGTGTAAGTTGTGGCAGGACTAGAGCCCAGAAATGAATCTGAAAGTGCAGTAGGAACTCAGAGGAAAGGAAATTCAACATATGCTCAAGAGACTGCCGTCAAAAGTTGACAAGAGAGTAAGCTGATATAGGAAAGATATATTTTTAAATTTCCGACGTAACCCATTGTGGAAAGCCTTTGCACCAAATCCTTCAGTAAACCTGATGCTGCAGGGAGACACAAGAGGGGGGAGGCAGTGCTGTATTACAAGATGGGGGTGCAGCACTCGGACCCCTCCAACTAGTACTAGTAATTCCATGGACTGGGCCTGTGTACATGTGCACATGCGACTTTCAACCACCAAGCTTCCAGAGATCTCTGCGGAACAAAGGAAGGTGGGATGAGGGAGCCTTAGCCATTCATTGTGTATCTTTGATCTTCACGATATCAATTGTACCTTTTGTGTGCTCACTTCTTACCAGGCACGAATTATCAAATTATCGTTTCCATCAATCTTGGAATGCATGCTGGCCTTTGATGCCCAGAATAGCTTATCTGTGGTAGCTTTTAGGGGACAAGGGGACAATATATGATTAGAGGCCACGATGTCTTAGGAATGTCATACATGGACAATACACAGTGTCCTTTTTGGAGCAAGAAAAGAGGACTTTGCAGTGGGTAGGCTGTGGTTGAGTTAGTTGGTTGATTTGTTGGTTGGAGAAGGAGAGATTGTGCTCCTTTCTGGTGGAGACAAGGAAGGAAACCCTGGTTAACGGGGATGAGTGGAGGAAGGGGAAGGAAATGTCCTTGGCCCAAGCATGGGGGTCAGGTAGAGCATAGAGTGAAAGGCGGCAGGAGCCTTTAGGCAATCGTTGAGCCTGGTTTGGCTGCAGGTTTTTCAAAGACAGGAGTGCAGCACTGTGAAGGGAGGCAGAGGGTGCCAAGCTGAGACCAGATGCAATGATGTGGCGACCATCGTCTTGAACCAGAAATGGGGACACATGGTCTGATGGGAGACTGTATCCAAAGAGGAAAAGAAATGAAACAGGCAGGGGGTGCTGGGTGATTTCAGCTCAGGGTGGTGAGATGCAGACCCTCGTTGGGCTGTGTGCTCAGCGAGGAGCCTGCTTGGAATTCTCCCTCCCCCTGGAGTCCCCACCCCCCAGCACTTGTGCACTCTCTCTCTCTCCAATAAATAAATAAATCTTAAAAAAAAAAAAAGAAATAGGTGGCCTGGGCAGGACATGTGATTTTAGTAATGATGATAATGAAATAACCAGAGAAGACTGTATCAAAAATCAGGCTTCTAGTGAAGTCTAGATTGCAGAGAGAGAAAAATACTGTTTTATATCCATCAAGCGGCATCTACATGAGATGTTCAAGGTCTTTGGAATGCGTGAGCTGCTTGTCATACGGCTTCATCAGACTTCAGAAGGCCTTGGTCACATACTAACCTAAAAATACACAAAAGCCAAATTGAGTCATTGGCACGGGGAAAAGAAGGTTTTCTTTTCCACGTGTTGTTTTGAAGAGGGTGTTAATGAACTCCAATGGGTCTCACACAGCCACTCAGTATAAGGGGCTTCTATCTGGAGTTCAGCTCCAAGAAGAATTTTTAAGAAATTTTTTCCCTATTCCCATTCTATGCTTCTTCCTGACCCTGACTCTAAACATTTTTAAGAAAAGGTCTTAGAAAAATAGAAAATAAAGGGCCAGGGAGGGGGGGAGGGGAAGCCTGCTAGAATGTTCTTTGTTGAAGCTGCAGGCACTGTGAGGCACTGTGAGTCAAGGCCACAGGGAGAGAGCTCTCGCTTGCTCAAGTGTCTGAGGACTTCGGTCCAGACCACCGTTTCTTTGGAAATCTCCTTGACATAATGGTAATGTGTCTCCTTTCTATTAGGTGATATACAGTTGTACCTGATCCTTATTTCATAACTTGACAGAGGCGGGAGCTGGCAGATGTGTTTTCCTAATCCCAGGCTGTTTGAATTCATGTCGACATAATGGACTAAAATGGCTCTTATAAAAAAAACAGAATGCCACAGACTTAAGGCCAAAATTTCAGGGGACCAAATCTACCCTAATTCCTTATAATATCCCCACCGAGTGCAAAGCTGGACCCTCTATCACCTAGATGTCAAAGAGGCAAGGGACATGGGATGCCTGGGTGGCTCAGTCACGTAAGCGTCTGCCTTCAGCTCAGGTCACGATCTCGGGATCCTGGCATCGAGTCCCGAATCGGGCTCCCTGCTCAGTGGGCAGCCTGCTTCTCCCTCTGCCTGCTGCTCCCCGTGCTTCTGCTCTCTCTCCCTCCCCTCCCTCTCTCTCTGACAAATAAATAAATAAAACCTTTTTTTAAAAAAAGAAGCAAAAGACAGCAGAGCTTTTGTACATCTAGGTGGTGGTTGTTACAGAACAGGCCCTCAGTGTTTGATCTACTGGATACGCTGTTCTCAGAAGTCTTTGCAGACGCACAATCTCGCAAACCACTTGGTCGTTCAGCACTGCAGAAGATAATGCCGTAAGTATTTCATTGGCTTGTTGGTAGACCACCACCGAAGGGAGCCTCTAGCTGATCCACTCAGTGTTGTGCCCAAGCATACTCACCCTAGGCCGCAAGAGCCAACTATGACATTTTTGGAAAGTGTCTTGAAATTGGCAATGTGGAGTGTATTTACGCCACAAAAATTAGCAAATGCCAAAAATCGGGGCTTTTTTTTTCCCCTTTCCCCCAGGACAGCTGGTTGTTAAATATTTACTAGCACACCACTGGCTTGACTCCATTCCTGGGAACTACTAAACTAATTACAAGGCTAGAGAAATAGCATGGATGAATCTCACAGACATGATACTGAGTGAAAGAAACCAGACGCAGAAGATGACATATGGTATGATTCCACTTACGTGAAGTTCTAGAGCAAACTAATCCGTGGTGAGAACTAGCAGGACTGAGTTACCTTTGGTGGGGGCGGGCATGAAGGAGCATGAAGAATTTTCTGAGTGATTAAAATATTCTGTATCTTAAGGTGGCTCTGGGTGGCCAGGTGTATGCTGTTAATCAAGCACCCATCAAATTATATGATTAATATCTGTGCAGTTCATTGTATGTTGGTTTTACCCCAAAGGGGGGAAAAATGACAAACAAATATTAAACCCTACTTAATAGGTTTGCTTTGTACAATTGTAAGGGCTCACCATTTTGAAACTATTTGTGTATTTTAGTTTTGAGTCAATGAGTAAATACATTGAGGAGAATGAGAGTCAGTTTTCTCACTGTTGGAGGAAAAAAGGTCCTCAGGTAGGGATCTCAGGATAGAATGAGGACTGTGATAAAAAGAATTTAACTGTATCATGGAAGTACGAACCCACCTCACCAAAGGGGGCAGGAGTGGAGGCCCCGACAATAAGTGACTTAAGAAATTATTGGATTCTCTAAGACGAAAGGCAACAGGAGCTGCACATAAGCACCAGAGCCCCCCCCCCCCCCCCCGGGGGGGGCAGATTGGCCATTCAGATCCTGGTACACAGGTGTACTGGGGAGGAGCAATTTGGCGCCTGGTGGTGCATGGTGGGAGCGAGGTTTCTCACTGTGGAGATGGGAACTTACAGGTAAGCAAGGGAATGACCCACGTGGTAATGGATTAGAGTTGGAGACATAGGTATGAACTCATGGTTAGCCTCAATATAGATACAGAAGTATCTGTAGACGTGTGTATACATTGAGGTTAGCATACACTTATATTTCTTTGTTCTGTCAACTGAGAAGGCCTGGAAGTGGTGATAGCCCAGTAGCAAAAGATACACCCCATGCCAAGATCTTGGTTCCTAAAACAATCCTTCAGTAAAAGAAAATGGGGCAAACGATTAACTCTGGGACTGGGGCAGATAAAATATGGGACAAGCCTAGAGGATCTTGTAGTGTCAAAGAGTAAAGAAACACAAAAAACAAACAAACAAAACTCCATTGCTACGAGCGTGTCCAAGAAGCCGTCTAAAAAGAGTTTCCAGTGGCTGAGGCTAGAAAAATTTGAGCGACAAAGAGAGCAATACCGAATTAGAACCCAGAGCATAAAATAAATATCTGTGAATCCACACTGATATAAGTAAGTTCTTGGGAAAGAAGAGACAAGTCTCCACTGTAGGAGAATTCCAACTAATTCTTGCAGACCCTTGACCCACAGGATATGGTACATTTCCCACACCTTAAGCGGGGGCTGCACACAGTTGTGTCCTTCCAAAGAGTGGACTGATGGAAAGGAGGAAAAAGAGGAGCTTTACAGTACAGATGATCAAAGTCAACATCAACAGCAAGAAGTCATGCCGACAGTGTACCTGTACCCTGGATACAACATGATGGGAAAGGTACTTCACTTTTGTGGTCCTCCTCCCTGAAACCCCTACCCCCCAGTGTAATCATGAAAAAAACACCAGAAAAATTCCTTTTGAGGGACATTCTACAAAAACATGTGGCCAGTACTTCTCAAAATTGTCAAGCTCATTAGAAACCAGGAAAACCAGAGTCACTGTCATGGAGAAGGAGCCTAAGAAGTCATGAGAACTACAAATGGCATGTGGTACCCTGGGTAGGATCTTGGGACAGAAGGGGGATCTTAGGTAAAAACCAAGGAAATAAAATAAAGCAGGGCTTCTGGTTAATAACAGTGGATCAATACTGGTTCATTAAGTGTAGCCACATATGCCTACTACACTGACGCAAGATGTTAACAATAGGGGAATTGGTAAGGGGTATATGGAAATTCTGTGTACTCTCTGTGACTCAATAACCACAATTTTTTCTGTACAACCGAAATCATTCTAAAAAAGAAAATCTCCTAAGAAAAACAAAAGCCCTCAGCAACCGATGGCTGGCCATCAGTGGCTTGGGAGTACAGAGGAGAGTGTGGCCCAGATGTGCAGCTCAGAGCCACCGGGATGGTCCTAGCGTGCCCCTCTGGGACATTTTGAAAGTTCCCCTCTGTCCCAGTGGTCCTTTCTTTTTACACTGCACTCCTTCCAATCTGCCAGCAGAATGTGACCTCTGATTAGAAACTGCAGTGGCCTCAGGGGGATGGGAAGTTGGAGCAGAGCCCCCAAACCAGCAGAGGCAAAACCTGGGGTGCCTCCTTCCATGAACTTTGCAGAACCAACGGGTGGGACAGCCTGCCTGTGTGTGGGGAGATAGTCTTATTCCAGGGAGACGCAATGATGCGGCCATTCCCTGGGCTGTTTTCTTTGGGCTTCGTGCGGATCTAATTTGCATGAACCAAGAGGTTCTGTTTTGAGAGTTTCATTGCATTCTCCCCGGACTACGTGGTCGGGAAAGCTTGGCCAAAAAAAGTGCTCCAGCTACACAACTGAGGGAAGCGCCTCCTCTCTGCAGCTCTTCTGTAGGCTTGCTGCTGTTGGTGGAACTGGAACATCTGAACACGAGCTAAAGGTGCTGATGTCTTAATTTCTGGAAGAATCCCGAATGAACAAGGCTTTGCACTGACTGCACAGGTAGCCAGGAGCATAGACTGCTCTGCTCATACCTGTCTGGTGTGCTTTGGTCAAGACTGCCTGAATAGGTGGTTCACTGACCTCAACCTGGTCATTACACTTCAAAGTAGTCACGTCCAGCCCAAGGTCAAGTCCATGCTCCGGAGTCCCAGCCACAAATGGTCACTGACCAATACTATTTGAAAATGGCCTATGCTTCCTGATTTTTCCATTTTCCCTCTTGAATTTTAAAATTGGGAGCCTGTTGTCTTACTGCCAGAAGGAACAGTATGTGACAGCAATTAATACAGATTGACGGCTCCATCCCTTTTCCATATTAGCTTTGGGAGAAACACTGTTGGGTGATGTGTTGGGCCTCCATCAGACCAGCATAAAACCAGAGTAATTAATATGGAAACATAACCTGACCAAACAACATTAGAACATTCTGTCTTGCCCACGAAGGATTCCCTTCACCAACAGAACTGGAGAGAGGGGCGTTGGAAAAAAGTTTTTCTCTGACTTTTTGTCTAGCCCATCACTGTAAGCGGGTATCATCAGTAAAACTTCATTCCTAACAGACCGTGAGGCTCAGGGCTTTCGTATACTCATAAATACACCCAGAAGAGTTGATAAGGGATGCCTGGCTCTATACATATTGATCTACGATTGGGATTTACTGCTGCCTAGAAAGTTCTACCCAATTTCAGCTTCTGCACTGTACCTAGCAGAGGCAATGATAAATACCAGTGTGCCATTGGGGCTGTCACTTTGGAGAGTGGCATGAATGATGATAAAACACAAACACAAATTTCGGAAAAACTTGGATTGGCTTTCCTGTCAACGCTACTGAAATGTGAGATGGGAAACTATTGATAGAAAGCACCAAAAACTATTGATAGAAAGTCCCTGATAAAATGTTACATAACGATGACAGTGTTGTGCAGAAGGCATGTTTCACCGTCTCTGGAAAAACAGGAATACGTCCTCCGGAAAAGCCTGTTTTTAGAAAAGACTTTTGTGGGGCACCTGGGTGGCTCAGTGGGTTAAGCCTCTGCCTTTGGCTCAGGTCATGATCTCAGGGTCCTGGGATGGAGCCCCATGTTGGGCTCTCTGCTCAGCTGGGAGCCTGCTCTCCCCCCTCTCTCTCTGGCTGCCTCTCTGTCTGTGATCTCTCTCTCTCTCTGTCAAATAAATAAATAAAATCTTTAAAAAAAAAGAAAAAAGAAAAGACTTTTGTATTTTCCTTCCAAGGGAAACCAAAGCAGAGAGAGAATGGAAACGTGGTGAGTTGGAGAGATAGGTTAGGAACCCATCAGAAGTTGCAAAGTTATGTTTCAAAAAAATCCTCTGACCATTGTGCCTTCCTCCCTACTCAAGAGAAATGACTTCAGTTAGGCTTTGGGAAAGCATTATGGGCTGGTTTTACTTGAGTACTTGTTTTCCTTGTGGTCTGATAAAGCCAGCGACACAGAATTGTCTTCAAGGAAGCTAAAGGGCGATGTAAGTGACGAAGTCAAAGGCAGTTGGAGAGGTGATACCGAAGCCCTCACTCTATTAAATTAGCTAATACATACACGTAAAGGAGCAGTGCCTAGAACATAGTAAGTGCTCGATAAACAGTGGTTCTTGTAATAAACGCTGTCAATGTCCTGCCCCATGTTCCCTTGGCCAACCTCTGAGCTGGCTTGCCTCTCAGTTCCTGGGCACATCCCCAGGTTTCTGTCTTGAGTGCTGGCCTTCCTTGGTTTCTATGCCCCAGGGTTTTCAGGCGCCCCTCCTCCCCCCAATACCCAGAGCTCATTCACTTCTTGGCAGGAGAGCCCAGAAAGGCCAGGGGATTTAAGAGCCCCAGGAAAAACCCTGAACCACTAAAAAATGGGATTGGTGTTTAAGTACCCAGCTTCCTTGCCCTGAGGTGGAACGATTCTGAGGCCTGCTCTCCAACATTCCTCAGAGGGTCCTCAGCAGGCAGGATCGAGCTCTAGCTGCCCACGGCAGAAGCCCAGTCACGAAAGCCCCCTTTTCCTGTCTTCTCTCCTTTTCCCCACCCTCTCAGTTGTGCTTCCTGGGATCCCCTTTCCAAGCAAACTGCCTGAACCGTCCGTCCGTTCTCAGAGTCTAGTTTTTCCCGGCAGCCAGAACTAAACAAAGTCTGGTTGGCCCTCCCCGCTGAGGAGCCTGGGAAGCAGAGCCGTGCAAGGTCATGACACCAAATTCATTATTGGCGCTTCCACAATGATCTGGTCATGGGAGTACAAATGGATGCATGCTGATTTGGGAAGTTATAGAAAATGACCACAAATTACCGGAGAAGTAAGGAACAGGCTTTGGGGATAGGGCTTGGAGCTAGAAACCAAAGAAAAAGGCCCATGTCTACTAAAATGTAAGAAATGATAGCTACATTGTAACATGTTAGCAACTCCTTTGCTCCTGGGCCACAAACTTCGTAATTTCCATCATGTTCCAACATGGATAGCAAAAACACGTACAGTAGGTATCACAGTGGCCTGCGAAACTGCATTTGCTGCGTGAAAAAAAAAAAAAAAAAAAAAAAAAAAAAAAAAAAGCTGTTCAAGGCTTTTGGTTCAGTATAAATTCATTCCTCTAAAGGAAAATGCCATCCTAAACATTTTTTACTTGCAAAACAATCTTCAAGCTATAGAGCAATTTATTTCACATGACATTTACAGAAAATCAACAGAAGTAGCTTTTATAACGTGTGGATCCACAAATCACATCTCCTCACTACAGTTATGCATTGCAATCTCTTGAGGTCTCCTTTGGTGCTGCCCCTGGGAGAGGGCCTTTAGAGATGATTGGTTCTGTTCCCATAACTATCCTTCCCTCAAAGGAAAATTTATATGATTCCCTACCCGGGCACCGCTGCTTTCTCCATTCCCAGGCCCACAAAGACAGTCATTGACAAGGATTGCTGCCTTGTGCCAACATTTCGTATGGTGCTTTATTTGAAACAAACAAACATTTGAAAAGGAAGTTTAAAAAAAAAAAAAGGCAAACTGAACAATTATAACAAAATCCAGTAAGATCTGGTGACAGCCTTAGTGCCCAGCCTCAGCATGTCGTTATTCCAAGTGATGTTTCTTCCCTTCCCATTCACTCCTCTCAGTCCTTGGAGGGTGGCTGTCCTAAGGCCAGCTGAGCTCAGGGGTGGAGTGGGCTCTCACGCGGGGACACGTGACCACAGTGTCTACTCTGCAGCCGTGGTTATTGCTAGTTACCATTTAATGCTGGTCAACAGAAGACAGATGGTAAGCAATTACTTTCTGAAGACTTGTTCAGAAATAATCAGTATATTTAAAATTTTAATCTGTTATGGATTTTTTCCCCTAATTAGGCCTAGATCCTCAATCAGAAGGATTTACAGTTTCCGAGCAAGGACACAAGAGCAACAAAACAAAGGTACATTAAAATATAAAACTGGGCAAGCTTTCAAATGAATAAGGTGGTATCAGAGGGCAGAGGAGGGGCTGTCCAGGGGATGCAGGAGACCACAGGGTTTGGCTCTGATCTGCGTGGTTTGTGGACAGTAACCCTCACATTGGGATAATGGTCAGGGAGAAAGTGAGCCCCCGTCTTAGTCTGCTTGGGCTGTTATAACAAAGTAGAGTGCACCGGGGGGATTAAACAGCAGACATTTCTTTCTCACAGTTCTGGAGGCTGGGAAGTCCAAGGTCAAGGTGCTGGCCTGTTCTCATCCCAGTGGGGGCCCGCTTCCTGGCTTGCCGATGGTGGTCTTGTTTCGTTTTCATATGGTGGAGAAAGGGCTCTGGTCTCTTTCTCTTCCTCTTCCTCTAAGGGCACCAATGTCACCATGAGGTCTCCACCCACACAGCTTCCTCTAGACCTAATGATCTCCCAAAGGCCCCACCTCCAAATACCATCGTGTTAGGGATTTGGGCTTCAACATGTGGACTGGGCGAGACACAAACATCCAGTCTTTAACACCCCCAAAGACAGATCTTTGTTGAGTGTTCATTAGCCGAAAGAAGACAAGGGTCTTGCCAGATTCCCTCCCCTCAGCTCACCTCTCTGGTGCTGTGAACAGCCTTGAACACACAAAGCCGCTCTGTGCGAGTGAACCCAACCTGCTTCCTATTCCTCTGGAAGAATGGCATGGAAATTTCCAAACTCAAGTTACAGGACAAAATAAAAAGTGTTTATTGATAACCACAATGGCCTTCTTAGGAGGGTGGGCCTCACTGAACCTGAACCACAGCTGCTCTTGCAGCTTCTTGTTTTTCTTTTATTGTAGTAAAATTCACATAAAATTCTCCATTTTAAACTCGGGCTTCTTCATCATTTTTGTGCCAGGCATCCCACTGGCAGTCTAGTAAAAATCCATGGACCCCTTCTTAGAACCATGCTGTTAAATGCCAGAAATAAAATACACTTGACCCTTAAACAATGCAAGGGTTGGGACACCGACTCCCCAGGCAGTTGAAAATCCATGTACAACTTTTGACTCTCCAAAAACTTAACTACTAAGAACCTACTGTTGTCCAGACACCCCTTTGATAGCATAAGCAATCGAGGAACACCTGTCTTGTATTTTATATGTATTATATATCTGAATTCTTACAATAAAGTAAGCTAGAGAAGAGAAATGTTAGAAGAGAAAATACATTTCCAGTCCTGCACTTTATTTTGTTTAAAAAAAAAAAATCTGTGGATAAGTGGGCCTGTACAGTTCAAACCTGTAAGTTTGAAGGTAAGTTGTTCAAGGATTAACTCTACATAGACTCTCAAAGAAAGCCAATTCCTTTGGAATTTTGTCATCAAATGTTTGAGGATCAAACAGCAATATATGTTTTTCCTAATGAATGCATTTCCAGCAAGAGCTAGCTGGCAGAAGTAATAACTGGTAGAATTTTGCTCGGTGGCAATGGACTCAGGTACCGATTCATAACAGAAGCAAATGCTGAATGTCAGCTAGAAGGTTGTGAAAGTAAAGAAGTAACATTTTTCTGTCCGTGCTCACCAGCAGGGCAAAAGTTGGAGGCCTTGGGCCCCCGGGGGAAGTTCTGGAGAGGACTTTGGACTTTAGCTGCACATGGAGCTTGAGTTGGCCTAGACCCCCAAGGAACAGAGGACGCCAGCTGAAATCCAGGTATGCTTGGTTTCTATAGAATAGGCAGAAGTACACTGAAGTCACTGCCGACCCCACTATTTGTATCACTCTGACTACCATTTGCTTGCCATCCCCTGTCACCGTATTGCAGATATGCCGGCAATCAAGAAAGATGGAGCTCCACGAGTGCAGCATTGGCATGGGTTGGAGGGCCCGAGTGAGGTCCTGTGGGGTAGCGGGCAAGCGCTTGAACTCTGGTTCTGCTACTGACCTTGGGCAAACCCCTTCACCCCTGCAAGCAGCAATCCCTTCCTACATTAAGTGAAGAAATCAGCTATCCGCAATTCATGTGGCTTGCGTGAGGGCTCAGTGCAATAGCTGTGGAAAATTTCTAGCGTGGTTTCTGATATGTGAACAATGTAACTATCATCATCGTTATTATTGCTATTATTATATCAAGCTTCTCTTTGTAAGAGAGGTCAGTCCTAGTTTTTTTTTTAATTTTAGTGAAAAATGAAGACAGTTTTTGCATAAATGTTTTAAACGCTCACAATAACATCTCTTCTAGTCCTTATTCATATCCGCTCCCACCATTTTACTTGACTTTCTCCTCTTTGCCATCCTTTGGGATGACACCAGATTAATTTTTTTCCAGAAGGATGAAAAATTTCTTGAGAAAGTATCCTCACTCTTTGCCCTCTACTTGCTACCACTGTAAACACACACACACACACACACACACACACACACACACACACACTCATTCCTCTCTTTTTTCCTGCAGTAAGAGAATCAAATCCAGGCCTCCTGCCTGGAACTGCAGAACATTACCATCAGGCTGGTCCATTAAATATCATTTGAAAGTCAATTTTATCCCAGAGTGGTAAGTAGTATGCGTGCTTATGTCTTCATCTACCTTAATTAGGAAAAGCAATTTGCTGCACATTTCTTAAAAAAAGAAAAAAAAAAGCTGATCAAATTTGAGCTCCTGATAGATTGAAACACAGCGTATGTTGTGGTGGTGGTACAAAGATGTGAAACCACTTCCCACATCTAAATTATGGCTTGGTCTAAAAACAGTCCAGCCTTATGACTCGCATGTTTCCTAAGTAACTTGTACAATTGCCCGTAATTATGGAAATAGGGGCTGTCTCCTGAAAGGCAGCCCCTCCTCATTTTGTTTCTCGACCCAGAATAGAAAACTCCATTTTGAGTCTATCACTGGAGATGTTTCCATCCCATCATATTTTCTGTGATTCTGTACCATTAACAATCTCAAGACCATTTTCGCACATCTCCTTTTGCCAAAATGGTTGGAGCGTCTGAGAAAGTACAGCTCCGTTGAATGTAGGTGTCTGCTTTTCTAATTTCTTTTAACTAGGCCAGACCAATTTTAACTCCCATGGGTGCCTCTGAATTGAGTCCTCCTGAGACACTGGTGGGGTGCCAATGGCAACTGCGCTGGCCCTCAGATGCCCTGGGAGTGTCCAGTGGGCTGCAGAGGTAAGCCCTTTGGAAGTCGTTGTGTATGAGGGACTAAGGAGACTCTTGAGAGTCCCTAAGAGAAGGATGAGCCAGGCCTAAGGAGCTTGACCCAGTAAGAGAGCTCTGCACTTTAGAAAAAGGTGTGATAGTGAGTATCTGTCCTGTGGTCTGTGGCACTCAAAGTGGACTCCTGTGTACCTGTAAATTCGGGTCTGGGTCTTGGTAAGACATGAGCTGTCATTCTTTCTCACCACCACCCTCCCCCCTGCCCTATTATTCCATTTGCCATACAGGAGCCAGACAACTATTTTCAAATCATGTATCAGATCATGCCCTCCTCTGCTTGAAAACCTTCCGCGGTTTTCCACCCTGCAGAGTGGTAAATAAAACTCTCCTGAGAGCCTGCAGGATCTTACCCAAGCAGCTTCTGCCTGCTTCTCCCATCTCATTTTGTGATCCTCTTCCCTTTGTTTATTTCAGCCACATGGCCTTCTTTCTCATCCTGAGCCCTGTCCAGTCTCACCCTACTGCCTTTATATATCTGCTGTTCCTCTATCCTCAACACTGTTCCCTGGAAGACATCTTGTCATCCTCTCACTCTCAATTTAATTCACCTCCTTAAATCATCCTTTTCTGACCTCCCCTGTCTAAAGTGGATAGATACCCTTCTCATGTCTCATAAAACTCTCTCACATCCCCTTTCTTATTTTATTCCTAGCCCTTATCCCAGGCTGACATGATCTTATTTCATTGCTAGTTTATTGTCTCTTCCCTCTTAAGGACAGGGTTTGTCTTAGTTTGCTTCCCTTTCAAAGGCAGAGCCTGAGACAAGTGTTTGGTGCAGGTACTTTATTTTGGAAGACAGACATCTTCCAAATATTGTAGTAATAAAAAGGTTTAATATAGGAATCAGAACTTGCACAAATGTAAGTAGATGTAAGGGAATGAAGATCAGGAAGACTGAGGCTACAATGTCAAGGAAACACTGTTGATCTCAGCCTGGAGCAAAGCACTGTAATGGCTGGTTCTTAAAAGTTCTCTGGGGAATTGTATCATACCTGGCTCCTATAAATTCCTGTAAGTAATAGCCTCTTCTCATTTCTTCTTTTCCAGTATCACTTAGGTTCTTCTTATTGGCAAATTCTGACCTGTGCCCAGGCAGGTAAAATGGGTTGAAACCTATGTGGAACTGTTCACTGTTGCCATGGCTGGGATCAGCAATGAAGCTGAATGGATAAAAGGTACCTGACACTGGAAAGTTCCCTGTCTTTTTATTTCTCTGTCCCAGACCCTGGAATATGCCTAGTACATCAAAGGTACTCAATAAGTGCTTCCTGAGTGACTGCTTTGCAAAAGGGTTATAAGGAAAAACTAACAGAGTTGTGATACTCAATTTGGGAACCCAGCAGCACACAAACCACATTGTTATGGGATCTGACTAGTAGAGGATACTTCAAAAATCTGAGTGCATTCTCTATCGATTGGTCAGGACAGCTGGGCTCTGCCAGCATCTCAGGTTTTCAGGGTTTAATGGGGGTGCTCAGTGGGAGGTAATAGAAAAACAATATGGCTCCCGCTAAGGAGTAGTGGATAGACACTGAGATATCTGAGCAAAGCTGTCCAGGAGCACATGTGAGACACCCTGGGACCTCCTAGAACTACTATAGATAAGGGCAGAACTGAGTGAAACCTTTGCTATTATTTGCGATATAAATCCATTAGTACCACTGACTTGGCTGCGGGGAACTCACATAACAATATCTGTAAGAAAACGTGTCATGAACAAAGCACCCAAGGATGAGACACATCGCTGAAACGTTCAGAAACTCCTAAAATAGGTTGGCTACCCATGGGATTCCATTAGCCAGTGAGAAATTGTACTGGCCAGGAGGAGGAAGGACGATATGAATTTGTTTTAATAGTGTCATTCCTGTGTCTGTTGATAGTGTGGCCATGGAAGTCAGCGTGAGTCCATAGGCCTAGAGACTGGAGGAAATTAAGTGGTGGAGAGATGAATTAGAATTTAAATCAAACAAGCAAACCAAAGCACGGGTGGTGTACGGGGCAGTGCATTAAAAACCCCTATACCTCTACTCAGTCAGTATGAGCCTGCTGAGGTCTGGGGATTAGCTGATGAGATAGATGAGTGCTGGTCCATGAATTCAATAATGGAAATAGTTGCTGTCCCAGAAGGCAATCAGATAAGATTTTTTTTTAATAAACATCTATGTAGCATATAGGTGGTCTAATTCTCAGCTTTT
>NW_019154107.1:20452295-20461781 GCF_002288905.1 Enhydra lutris kenyoni
TCATGGCTTTGAATAGGCTGCTTTTATGTTCATTCATTCAACCAATATTTATTGAGATCTTACTATGTGCTGAGCAATGAACTAAGTGCTAGGGATGTAAGCCAACAAAATGAAACACATTACACATTTATCCAAAAGAAATGAAAGGGTACATCCGCACAAAGACCAGTATGCAAATGATCACTGTGGCTTTATCCATAATGGACAAAAATGACCCAAAGGTCCATCACAATTGGAGAACGGATCAACGAGGACTCCATATGAGGCGTGCTACTCAGCAATAAAATGGAACAAACTATTGATACCTGCAACCATATGGGTGAATCTCAGGAGGTCTGATGCTAAGAGAAAGGAGGTGGCCACAAAAGGCTACATCCTGTATGATGTCATTTACAGCATATCATCCTGGAAAAGGCATATTCTAGGCACAGAAAGCAGATCGGTGGCTGCCAGCATCTGTAGGACTCTAACTGCAAAGTGGCACAAAGAGACTTTGGGGGGTATTGGAATGTTTTATGTCTTCATTGTAGTGGTGGCTCTCTGATTGAATACATTTGTCAAATTCATTGAGTTCAACCCTTGAAAAGGCTAGATATTATTAAATTGTACCTTTAAAAACTTGACTTTAAAAAACAACAAAAGCTCAGGGGCGCCTGGGTGGCCCAGTTGGTTAAGCATCTGCCTTTGGCTCAGGTCGTGATCTCAGGGTCCTGGGATCAAGCCTTGTGTTGAGCTCTCTGCTTGGTGGGGAGCCTGCTTCTCTCTCTCCCTATGTCCCTGCCCCACTTGTGCTCTCTCTCTCAAATAAATAAACAAAAATTTAAAACACAACAAAAGAAAACAAAAAACCAAAAGCCTCAGCTCATATCCTAGTGGGGCAGCAGATATTAATGAATACATTTAGAAGATGGTGCCTACAACATTTTCCGTCAGCCCTCCTCTGATTTCACCTGCTGCTCCAGGGGACAGTTCCCTGCAAACTCACGTTCCTCCCATGTCACAGCCTCTCTTCTCAAATTGCACTTCACATTTTCTTTTCTTTTCCTTTCTTTCTTTCTTTCTTTCTTTCTTTTTTTACTTTCTTCTTTTCTTCTCTGTAGTTTCTCCAATACCTTGGGATTGTTCAGCCCTCAAGCAAGTCCCCTGGCTGTGTGGGGGAGTTAACACTCAGGGGTAAACTCAGTGCTTTGGGCCAAAAATTCTGGGAGGCACTCTGTGCACTTCTCAGGGGGTCCCAGTGAAACTGAACACAAATGACCCCAGCTCACAGTGGCCTGAGTGACAACCTTGATAAAGCACTTTTACATTGACCTTTCCTTCTCTTCCATGTCTTGCTGTCCCTGTCATCTCACTCCTACTTCATGGGATTGCCTCCCAAATAAACTACTTGTGCTGGAGCCCTTGTCTTAGGCTCTGCTTTTGAGGGAACCAAAGTAAGACAGCATATAATGTCAGATGATATGAAGCAAGATAAATCAAATAGAGGGATGAGGAGACAGGAATCCTATTGCAGATAAGGTTAGGAGAGAGTTCTATGATGTGGGGACCTCTGAGCAGACATCTGAACCCAACAAGGGAATGAGCCATATGACTCTTTAGGGGAAGAGAATTTGGGCCTGGGGAAACAGTAAGCCTAAATATGGAATATTCTAGAAATGGCAAGGAGTTCACTGTAGCTGGAGCTAAGTGTATAAAAGATGAGGGCCTAGAGGTAGTAGGGAAGGCCATGTAGGATCATGTAGGCTGCATAGAGGACTGTGGGTTTCATTCTAAATGAGCTAAGAGACCACTGGAGGATTTTGAGCAGAGGTATGAAACAATCTGAATTATGTGTTTAAAAGGACAACTCTGGCTTTATGCTGAGATGAGACTGTAAGGGTCAATGGTGGAAATAGGGAGAAAAACCAGGAGCCTTTTGCAGCCAGACAACTACAAAAAATGATGGCAGATGGATTTCTTATGGTAGTGATGATTTCTATTGAGGAGTGGTTGGATTCTGGATATATTTTGCAGGTATAACTAACAGGATTTACAGATGGATTGAATGTAGGATATAAGATAAAGGGGGAGATGTGGGGTTGACACCAAGAATTTTGTCCTGAGCTATTTGAAGAATGATGTTATTTACCGCCTTGGGGAAGACCTCAGGGGGAGCAAGTTTGGGTGAGGGGAATGGAGATTCTGGTTTAAGGTACATTAAGTCTGAGAAGCCTAATCAACATTCAAGTAGAGATGTTGAGAAAGCAATAGGACATCCAAGCCTGGAGTTCTGGAAGTTGTCAAGGCTAGAGATTTAAATTTGGGAGTGGTCAGCAAGTAGATGATGCTTAAGGTCCTGAGATTCAAGATGAGAGCGCCTAGGGAGTTAGTGTAGACAGAGAAAAGAGGAAGTTCAAGCTTTGAATGCCATTTACTCCAACATTTAGAGGTCAGGAAGATGAATTGTAATCAGCAAAAGAGACAGAAAGAACATCAAGAAAGGTAGGAAGAGATCCAAGAAGGTGTAGTATCTGCAAGACCGAGAGAACAAACTGTTTCCTAACTTGATGGGTCAAGTTAGGCTGAGGTTCGAGAATTTGTCTTGAACTTACTTGCGGGCATCACTAGTGACTCTGAAAAAGAGCAGTTTCAGTGGGATGCTGAGGATGAAAGCCTTGCTAGAACAAGCTCAAAAGGGAGAGAGAGAAAGAGAGAGAGACAGAGAGACAGAGACAGAGAAAAGGGAGGAGGTACAAAGAACAAGTGGAAATAACATGAGTTTTGCTGTAGGTGGGGACTGTAGAAATGAGGCAGTACCTGGAAAGGGATGTAGGGTCAAAGGAGCGCTTCTGGGTTCTGTTTAGATTCCTGACATCCAAGGAGGCTTGTGTGCAGATGGGGGTGCTCTAGTAGGGGGCAGGAGGCAAGTCTTGAGCAGGCTGGAGCTGGGGCATCCAGTGCACATACATTTCATTTTGGCTTTAGGCAGGAGCATGGACAGCTCGTCTACTGTGACAGGAGAGAAGTTGGAGGATCTGATCACATTTGCAGAGAGGCTGGGAAATTGGGTACGGGTTCTGGAAGTGGACTTCTGATTACTTCTATTTTCACCACGAAATAGGCAAGACCATCAGCCAAGAGCGAAGATGCAAAGGGGAGTTTTGCAGGTTTGAGGAGAGATGAGAAAGAGTGGCCTCATTGTTGCAAAGGGTAGCATAGACTGAATAGGAAAACATCAAAGGATGCCAGCAGCCTTCCAGACCTACTTGGAATTCATGGTCATGAATGGAAGATAAGAGCATCTCCTTGTGTGCGGGTGCCAGGGAAGTGGGGAGGTGGATTTACTTAGCCCTGGGGAGCAAAGGCAGGACAGATGGGGAAGGGACTGGGATGGCTGAAGTGGAGAGAAATGGAGTGGGAGTTAGGATAGGATCAAAGCAGGTGAGGAGGGACATGAGGCTACAGAATATTGATGGGAGTGAAGAGCTGGCAGGATCAGTGGATAACTCCCAGCGAGATCCAAAAATTGCTGGAGTGGAGGGATTAGAGAGGGTGATGTGGGAGATTGGGAGGTGCTAGATGGAGAGTGGGACACTTAACATTGAGATTATGTTAGGGACACAGCTATTGATAATGATTACATCTAGGGTGTGACAGGTCTAGGTATCTGGCATAGGACAGAGACACAACTGGGAGAGGAGAAAAGGTCAAAGATCTGAGAAGCTAGAGTTGGAAGGATTATCTATGTTGGACATTGAAATCACCAAGAATAATGCTCATGGCAGTGGTAGAGAGGCGAGTGAGCCAGGTGATAACATACTCAAGACATGAGGAGAAGGGGATGACTGGGTGACATGTAACTTGGCGACAGCCAAAAGGCATTTTTCATATTCTACCTGCACTGCTCACTCTTCCATGCATGGTTCTTGTTCAACCTTCCCTGACCCTGTTCCCCACTAAGGATGGGAAAGGAAAGCCCATGTTGTCACTGTTCTTGTAGCTAAGATGGTACTTAGCCTAAAGATACTGCTTACTCGACTGACAGAGAGAGCAAGATCTGCTTTCCCTAGGCCTCTTCTAGAATACCTGAGATGCCAGGTGGGTGTCCAGATGTGTTTCATCCCTGGTAGCACCTGCCCTTGTAAGGACAGCACAACCAAGTCAACTTCCTGCCACCAGTCATGCTCAGTGTTCCGTCAAGGTGGGTGTCCAAGTTGAGGACATAGTTTCTTCAACTCGACACCTGCCTGGACCAAAGGTTGGGCCTGAGGGGAACTGGGAGGCAGTCAACATTGTTTCTGATGCTTCTTCATTTCACTACATGTCAATCGTGGCACCCAGGTCCCCACACCTGGGATCTGATCACTGTGTCACCTGATTTAATTCCTGCTCAGGCAGTGCATTTCGAACTGACATCAGTTACCATTCCACTGGGGAACTACGAAAAGTCAAGTCCTGGTCTTTGCCATAATGAGTTATACCAGAACCATTGAGGGTAAGGCCCCAGGAATCAGCATTTCCAGTGCTTTTCAGGCCCTTTCAGCAGCTCCGGTTTGAGAAGTGTTGCGCTAAAGCAGTGCTTGGCAAGGATGGACTTTTCCGGGTGTTTTTCCAGGTGACTTCTTTAATGGGAGACCACTCTCCAGTCCAAAGGAGCAGATTGCTAATGGTAGAATTTGGGGAGCCTGTCAGGATCCTAGTAAGAAGCAGAGGGCTGGTGGGCAGCTGTCCAATTTTGCCAGTCAAGATAAAGAAGGAAATGCTATCAGGTATAGTCAGAGTTTCATGGTCTCATGGTTCTCAACATTGTGTGGTCTCCAGAGCAGCTGTG
Organism: Enhydra lutris kenyoni; assembly: GCF_002288905.1. Classification (NCBI taxonomy): domain Eukaryota; kingdom Metazoa; phylum Chordata; class Mammalia; order Carnivora; family Mustelidae; genus Enhydra; species Enhydra lutris. The sequence goes on from NW_019154107.1 coordinate 20,457,106, forward strand.
GTGGGATCACCCGAAACTTGTGAGAAATTCAGATTCTCAGGCCTCATTCCATGCTTGTTGAATCAGAAACTCTGGGAGTGGGGCCATCTGGAGTTTTCCCAAACCTGACAGGCGATTATGATGCCTGCTCCCATTTGAGAAGCACTCTTCTTCCAAGCTGTGAGCCCAAGCCATGGAGTGCCCCTTCCCGTGTGACTCAACTCAATGTAGGCTGACCTCATTCACTCTCTGGATCCAATATGGCTCCCTGCATCTGGTGCTCTGGGGTGTTTTGAGTGTGAGAGGCGCTTTGTTCTGATGACCTATGTCAACGTATGTGGCGGCAATGACGTCCCTGTGTTTTCTGCTACCACCCTGAGGACAGTGGAACAAAGATCTTTGCATAGGGGACAGCTCTTCCTCTCCTGCAAGTGCCCTAAACTCTCCTTACTGGGTGGTCACCCCATGTTTGTTCTCAAAGCAGGTCTCGGGTAATACCTTCCGATGTGTCTATATAGCAAATCATTCATTTTGACAAAGGTTGGGGGGGGTGCCTTCTGATGAGCTTTGTGAACGCTTACCTCTTGGTTTGGCTTTCAGTGCTAAAGGTCATACGCTAATACCTCCCAGGTATTGTCTGGGTTATCCTGCCACAGCCGTCCTTTCCTTAAAGAATGTCATTAATTGAAACAGACTCTTTAGGAATACAGAAGGTAAGAGTGTCCATCTTAAGCAAAGTCACACACAAATTATGTGGAATTACTTCCCTCACTGCCTCTTTCATTAGCCCAGAAAATAAGGGTTCGATTGAATTATACAGGAGTCTTACATTGGCTGTTGATTATTTTTAAACTTGGTCTATTATTTAAAAGTAATAGAGATTGTACAGTTTTATATGATCTGATTATTATTCAGATTTGAAAGTCATTCACGTCAAATTAAAATTCCTTTGGGCCCTTTAAAATGCCTTAAATTAAAGTTTATGATTTAATAACTAAAGGGTACAGAGGGAATGCGAACTGACTTTCTGAATCTTCAGTGATATGGAAATTTCCAGAAGATTCACAGTCTCTCCAAATTAACATTTCTTCTATTTAGCAGACACGGTGGCGATGGGGGGAGGATCCAGGACTGTGAGCCAAGATACCTGGGTTTCAGGCTAGCCTTTGCTGAAAGTGAATTAGTGCAGAGAAAAGACCTGAAATGCTTGGTCACTGTCCTTGAAGGACTTAGAAAAACCAGAGTGCAAACAGAGGGAAAAGAGGGAAAAATTGGTGTGGAAAAGGCTGATAGTACTAAACAAGTCACAGTAAACACAGACTGCTGTACTAAGGCAGGCAAATGATGTCTAAGTCGAAGGGAAAGAACTTCCTCTTTTTCCTTGCTGCTCCTCCTTCCCTTCCTTCTCTCCTCCCTCTTTTCACCCTTCCGCACTCCTTACTCCCCTGTTCTTCTATCAAGCAACCCACATAACAGCAAGCGTTCACTAAACATCTCTTGGTCCCAGACTTATGGGAAGTACCATCTCCCTTTAGACCAGCGCCAGAGGGATGCCTGCCCTGGGTCCTAGTCCTTTAGACTCTTCCTGCTCAAAGTGTGGTCCATGGACCAGCAGCATCAGCATCACCTGGCACTTGTTAGAAGTGAGAACTTTTGGGGACTCCTGGGTGGCTCAGTCGGTTAAGCATCTGCCTTCAGCTTGGGTCATGATCTCAGGATCCTGGGATCGAACCCCACATAGGGCTCTCTGCTCGGTGGAGAGCCTGCTTCTCCCTCTGCCGCTCCCCACTCCTCCCATGCCTCGTGCTTGCACGTGTGCTCTCTCTCTCAAATAAATAAAGTCTTCAAAAAAAAGAAGTGAGAATTCTTGGGAACCACTCCAGACTTAAGGAATCAGGCTCTGCATTTTCGCTAACCCCGCAGGTGATTCTGGTGTGCATTAAAGTTTGAGAAACACTGTTTCAGAGATTCTCTCCTCTGGCTCCTCCCCTCTCCCTCAGGCAAGATTCTGAAGGGCCAATGGATGTGCCCACTCAGGACTTGTCCTCCCAGAACACTCTGGATTCCTGGACTCCTGAATTCCCTGCTCAAAAGTCCCAGAGCCTGCTTCCAGGGCACCCTCCCCCACCCCCTGAGGGTTGACTGCCTGGCCAGGCCTGTATGTGTTGCTCTAGGCTGGAGGGCCGGGCAGGTGTGGCTGTTCAGCAGGTGGAAATAAGGAGGTCTGTAGAAGAAGCTTGGCGAGGCAGCCGAAGCACCCACATCCACTTACCCACACTGCGGGTGGGAAAAGCGGGGGGCGGGGTGGCTGAGCGCCAGCTCTCTTTGCACCCCCAAATTCCACTGTGGCACTCTAATGAGCCCTAAATTCGGAATTCACAGCTGGCCTTCCAAGTTGTTAAGACGGTTCGTCAAGATAGGAGGAAAGAAGATTTTCGATGTAAACATTTGTTAGCTTGGTATATAACTTTCAAACACTCAGACATATGGTGCGTGGCCCTCCATTTGTATGCTCGGCTCAGTCCGGCAGGCGTTAGGGGCGAGCCTCCTGGTGATGGGGTGAGGGGACATTTGAGGTTTTCCAGAGCACTGTGCCCCCGTTGTCTTCTGGGGACAAAGTTAGAGCGGTACATCGGCTTAGCTCTCTTCCTCAAGCTGCATTCCTTGGTGCATTTCTAGACTCTTCCTAAACCTGGAAGGCTTCTAGTTAGGGGATTTTCTTTAAGATTTCCTTGGGAGCTATGTGCTCATCATTTAATCACGCTTTCCTCTGGCCTCTCTCCAATTTCTCTCTCTCTCTCTCTTTTTAAAGAAGTAAATCCAACACCTTTGTCTGGCATTGGGTATCCTGACGTTGGTTCATCACAGTTCCTTAGAAAAACAACTCCCCAGATCACAACAAATTAATGGAAAATAAAGATCAAATGGCCCTATTTACATATAGTAGAGATAGCCCAGACATCTCCCATGCGTGCCCACCCCCTTCCACACACCCTGGGAGACAGTTAAGGGGTTACTAAACTTTGGGGAGTACAGGGGGCAGGTTCCACATTTCAGCAATTTTAAGATCCCCCGCCCAAAGTAAGAATGTCTCATATGGATAGTGGAACGGCAAGAGTGTGGTTGGCAGCTTTATTTTCCCTTTCAAGATGTCTCAGAAAATAACCCTGCGTAAAATCTTAAAAAAAAAAAAAAAGAAAAAAAGAAAATAACCCTGCGTTTGGCAATGGACTGTGTCTTAGGTTCAATGAGATGTGCTCTTTTTAGGTTCAAGCTTGTAACAGAAGTAGCATTTTCTCAAAAGCACCTGCCAAGGGTGGGAGAGAAGGTACTGGTCCTCTAATCTAGCACCTACCTTTCGGGGCCCCATCCCCTACCTTCTTATTTCCTAAGGGTGGGGCCACACAGATCTGAACTTTTAGCAAACACCCCGGTGATTGTGATGCTGGTAGGTGGCAGGCTATACTTGGAGAAATCTTGGTGTGGAAAGACGGTGGCCTTACTGTCCCTATGTGGCCCAGTTCCATTTATATCCTGGGTCAAGCCTGTCAATTAGCTGTACTGACGCCAGTGACTCACGAGTGGCTTGGAGCTCATGAAATCCCTGCATTCAATTTAACAAACATTTATTAGGGCATCAGCTCTGCGCAGGGGAATATAATGGGCCCTGGAAACCCACCAAAGTATCAGCCACAGCTCCGATCACGAGGCGCTTGGACTCCTCTCTATTTACATCGAGTCAGGACTGTCATTCATATAACTTAGGGATATCTGTTTTGTTTCCTGGGTAGAGTCCTGCGTCGGATTGGAAATAGGCACAGAATGGAATGCAGATGAATGACACAACATCTTTTTATTTTTTCGGGGGCGTTATTTATTTGAGAGAGAGAGAGTGCCAGCATGTGCTGGGGGTTGGGAAGGGGAGGCAGAGGGAGAAGCAGACTCCTGTCTGAGTGGGGAGTCCAACGCAGGGCTCCATCCAGGACCCTGAGATCATGACCTGAGCCAAAGGCAAATGCTTAACTCACTGAGCCACCCAGGTGCCCCTAAATGACACCACATCTATTTAGCCAGAAGTACCCAACTCGATTATCAGTATCGTCTCCAAAATTCAGGGTAATCATTCAGCCTTGGCTTTTTTTGTTGTAGTTGGGGTGGAACTACTGGTGGAGTATAGGTGTGAATTCCGTGTGAGGCTCGGTGATCCGGCACACTGGCGGACATGCCTGGACCAAGCGGAGCCATCAACCCACCTGCACGCTGTGGTTGAGGATTCTCTGACATAGTTCATTGTGGAAGTTTCGAGCCTCTGAGGAAGAGTTTGTGAATTAAATGCCTTTTAGTCATAAGGTTTAATGAGACCACTTTTAAAATATATTTGGGGGAATTAATGGAATATCTATCTTCCTTTTTTTAAGATTTTATTTATTTATTTGATGGGGGACATGGGGGGGGAGAGAGAGAGGGCACAAGAAGGTGGAGCTGCAGGCAGAGGGAGAAGCTGGCCTCCTGCTGAGCAGGGAGCCCAGTGTAGGACTCGATCCCAGGACCCCAGGATTGTGACCTGGGCTGAACGCAGATGCTTAACTGACTGAGCCAGATAGGCGTTCCAAGGAATATCTATCTTCTTTTCAATGTCTCCCCCACCACACACACACACACACACACACACACACACACACACACACACACACACA
>NW_019154107.1:20461791-20998735 GCF_002288905.1 Enhydra lutris kenyoni
TACACCCCAGTCTCCTGCTTCTATCTCAGAGAACACAAAGCTGTGTTTGTGACTTATTATTAACCTGAAGCTAATGATTAAAAACTCCTCCCAGGGTGAAGTCTGGGGAGGAGGAACTCCTCCCTTGCTCACTAGGAGAGGGGGATGACTTTCTCATTTACAGAAATGTGCCTCAGGTGTGGAATATCTTCCGTCCTTGACTGAAAATGGCCTATGCCCCCAATTCTCCACTCCCAACTTACCCTCCTGCTGCTTTTCTCACCTCTATTCACCACTCACAAGAGACCCAAGTGACCTCAAGTTGAAATTTGGGGCCCCCAAAGCAGATGCCTGAAACCGGCTCCATCTTGTTTTGGAAATTGCGAGAAAAAACAACCCTCAGCCCCTCCCGCATGAACTCCCCCTCTCTCTTGACCTCTCTGGGCAACGCAGGCCCTCATCACACCTATCAGGCTCTGTGAGATTTCAAGTGTGTGGGAGTGAAGGCAGTCCCATGGCTGGTGTTTATTTGCTTTTTCCTTGACAGGGAGCACCATGTCTCCCAGGCTCTCCGGCCAGGATGTCTCATCCTCAGACTACCTGGCTCGGCAAGGGAGCTGCCTGACTCAGGGACATGGGGTGGGGGTGGGGGGTGCCTAGTCTTCACTTGGCACCACAGGCAGCCTTTTCGAGTCCATACCTGCCAATAAGGCAGCCAAGAGGGTGGTTTAGGAAGTAGAGAAAAGGTGAAAACACAGCAGTGAGCCAACTGTCCCCTTTTTCCTGCCCTTGATGACTTGCATTTTCTCCCAGACGGCTGCCATTCTGGTCTCCCGGCCACTGTTGAGATGAGATTAGAGCTTTGGCTAGAGCAATGTCTCTGCTAGTCAGAGGTGAGGGGAAATGAAAGGGGCACTGGGGCTAAGTCAGCCCTGTGGCCTGTGAGTGGAGGAGGGATGTGGATCGGTGCGGGGGAGAGGGTCCCATCAAAATGACTCAAAGTCAACAAAATCCAATTGACTTCATACTCCTTGCTTTCCCAGGCTGTGTATTATCTGCACACACACACACGCGTGCACACACACACACACACATACACACACACACTTTCCAGGGGAGGACTTCTCTCCAAAATGCTCCTTGGTGATGGTCACTCAGACCCTGCTTTAAATGCTTCCAGGAATGGACATCTCATTCCCTCGCGAGGTGAGCTTGCCGGTCACAGTCCACTCGACAGCATCTCAGGGATATTTGTAGGCTTGTAGGGAATACGTTTAGTCGTGAGCTCAGCCGACCCAGTCCCTCTGAGCACCACAGGCTTGGACCAGCAAACCAGTGGCTTTTAAGATGAGATAAATGGTGAGCCTATGTGTCCTCCAGGGCTAAGGCTAGGGCCCTCGTGTGTTTCACGCCCATGACTGGATTGTGCCTCAAGTTCTGTTACAACCACTTTTGCTAAAAGTCACGCTCTCCTGGTGTTTTGGGGGGCCCAACTAGCCTAGGCGGGAAGTCTTTAAGTACCTCTGAATAAGGAGGCATATTTTCACATGAAGGCACGGGGAAGCCACAGTCCTGGAAAGGAGGTTTAAGCTGGATTTTCCCAGAGAGGCTTGGATGCTCTAACACCATGCGCCATGATTTCTGTTGAATTTTCCTCAAGCATTTGGTCTGCTCTGTTCTTCCCTAGGCTTTCTCAGCTTTTTTACACTAATGGTTCTAAGGACATTTCTGTTGCAAGAACTTACTGGCTAAACACTGTCAAAAAACCCAACTTCAACTGTCTTAAGGGACACTTAGAGCAAGTGCTGGTTCACATCCCAGAGAAATTCAGGGTACAGGCTGGCTTTATGGAAGGCTTGATTTGGAGACTTGGGACTGTCAGGGAGACCCATTTGTCTCAGACTGGAGATTCTGCCCCACTCTCCTCCAGCCTCTGGCTTGATTTTCAGATCTCACACAGTGTGTGTGTGTGGGGAGGGGAATGTGGGGGGGGTTAGGACATAGGCAGTGGCTTCTCATTATTTCCTCACTTCTAAGGCTTGCTACTCCAATCAGAAGGAAGCTTGAGACTTGGACAGGAACTACCAGAATGTGACCCCTTCTCTCTTTCTGTTTTCTACACCCTGGTGTAAGGGGTGGAGCCCCACCTAGATCATTGGTGCTTAGGCTAAAAGAAGGGATCCATGCCTAAGCAGAAATCTGGGGTGTTGCTGGAAGAAGGAGGGTAACAGATACCAGGAGGGAAAACCGAATGTGTCTGTACCGTGGACCCCTATAGATTTTGCTCTCGGAGTCTACCACCCCATCAGTGGGACTCATAGGTCCACAGAGTTGGGAACCAGCCAGCACTGGCAGCTGTGGCTTCAAACACAAGAAGGATAAATCAGGAGCCCTCTTGGAATAGAACACCAAGAAGAGTTTCGCAGTCAGGGCCAATACAAGGAGGGCAATACAGGGAATCCTGCTGTGTATGGGGGGAGAGGAGGGGAATGGGGAGAATCGGAGGGCACCATGTATGAATGTGGCTTGGCCACAGGACCCTCCTAAACTATATACTACTGCTACCTTGCAATGACGTACATTGAGTATAATGCCAGACATTATCCAGGTACTTTAGAAGATCGCAGAGCTCGTAAGTGGCAGAAGTAGGATTCAAACTCCAATAGCACATAACCCCCATGTTATAGTGTCCCCGGTGAATACACAGAGAGGAAAACACCTCCTGGCTCTAGGGACAGGTACATGACTGAGGGAGCAGCTGAGCCATTCTCTAGAGCCGGCAGCCTAGAGACCAGAGGAGAAGGACAGATGAATGGGAAAAGGAAACGTCATGTCTTCAGGACGGAGGTGTGAAGGGATAACTGTGCCCAGGACAGCACAAGAAAGTAGCAGGGATGCTGTATTCTAGGAGGAGTGCAGGGAGCAGAGTAAGTCTGGGCTTTTGCCAAGCTAACCACTACCTTGTAGTGTGATGGGGACAGGGCACATCACCTCTCTGTGCCTCAGTTTCCTCTCCTGTGAAAGAAAGATGACTGTACTTTGTCTCCCCTGTTGTATACCGTTATGGAGATTAGACAAAATAATGTAAGATAAAACACTTTGTACAGAGAACTCCCAGTCATAATTATGCTTTCTTTACACACTTAAAAGCCTATTTGCAATAATTTACGGCATCGTCACTGAGGTAGTGTTATTAAAGAAAAGCCTGTTTTTCTAAAGAGTATCAGACAGTATCTTCTAGAAATAACTTCCATTTAAGAAATTACACGTTCAAGGTAGATGATTTACAAAACAAAAATGAATATGGGAAGAAAACAATAAAATCACCCAGAAAAATCTACTTGGTATTTTCATTAATATTTTTTCCATTGGTTTTCTATGCCTCTCTGTGCTTTCTTGTAAGCTAATAGTGTTTCGATTTAATATTTTATCTTACACACACACACACACACACACCGTCTTTACTCTTACAACCCACTTCTTTCCATTTAACTTATTATGAATATATTTCCTAGTCATTAATCTTACTACAATGATTTCTGATTTTTTTTTACCATGATCCATAGTAAAAGATATATTTATGTTGCTACTGAGTAAACACACATACACCTGTACGTATAACTACCCTTAGTATATATCATGCACCCCGGTATTGTGTATTCTGTATTAGAATGAAATGGCATATAATAGAATACCCTGTTTCATGATTCATTAGCTGATTACATGATCCACATAAGGATCACAATCCATAGTTTGAAAAGCACTTAAGCCATGACCTAAGTTTTATCGGATCGAAGACAGCCCATTTATGGGCTATATCATAATTATTTCACAGATCTTCAAAGGTTGAACTTCTGTAATATTTCTAATATTTTGCCATTTATTCTTCTGTTTATTAAAATTTCCAAGAAATACGTATTGAGTGTGTACTAGGAATCCAGCAGGGACCTAGACAGATGAGGTCCCACGTTATTGCTCTTACATTCTCAGTGATCCGCATGTCCACAGAGCAAGAAACTCCAAGGTAACATGATGGGGAGTCATGGGGTGGGAGCTATCTTAGGCGATGATCAGGAAAGGTCTTTCTGAGGGGTGGCATTTCAGCTGGTATTTCATAATGAGAAGATATTGTTGAACTACTTCCTGAGAAGACTCGGGGCCAAGAGAATCTGGGGTGGGAAGAGAGTTACGGAAAGGTCCTAAGGTGGCGGTCCAGAGCCTGGCCCATTTGGGGATCAGAAATATGCCCAGTGTGACCCTAGTACAGTGAGCCAGGTGGAAGAGTGACAGTCCTAGGACAGGAGTTTAAAAAGGTTGGGGCCGGAGGTCAGATCATCCAGAACCTCAAACAACACAAACAGGCTTCAACTTTGCTTACACCCACAGGTATGTCCCAACGGAAAAGCTTGCAAAGCCTCTTGAGCAGCAGCGGCTATGACCTGGGAACATTGGGTTGGCGGGGAGATTAAGAAGCAGGCATATTTTTCTGAAAGAAGACTTTTGTGCTAAGATCCAAGTTTTGTTGGAGGAGCAGGTCCCTGGCCCAGCGCCTGGTTGTGTTGTAAACAGATCTTTCATGAGGGACTTTAAGCTCCCAGAAGATAGGGTCTTTGTCTAATCCCCTGCCATGTCCTCAGCACCCAGCACAATGCTTGACTCAGAAGGCGTTCGATAAATGTTTGTGAAACAAACGAGCCAAAAAATGGACACCAACCCCAGCCTGTAGGCAAAGGACAGATGTAATTTGGGACAAATCTTAAGTACACATTCATGTTTTCTCAAATGTGACCCTCTATCCCCATGTGAACAAAGAGAAAGGCCTTCTATGTACCGAGGGGACAGTATTTCTCCAGCTTCTCTCTGGTGAAGTCGTAAATAATCTCTCAGAAGGCATGACTTATTTCACTTGGTCTTTTTTTTTTTTTTTTTAATGAAATGGCATGACAACTCACCAGCTGCTTTTTGCAATGAAAAAAGATAATACATCACGATTGCTAGAAACAGATGTTGAAGAGACCTAGAAATCTGATTTTTCCACATCAGGGACCCTGTTGTGTATTGAAATAAATGGACAGGGTTATTGGAAGCTAGACTATTGCTTTCTTTGCGGTTACTCACTCATTGTGTTGAGTAAGGGATAGTGGGGGACATCACTGGGGACAGGCCCTGGAGGAGGCACCAAAGGCAGACCTTGTCGGCCAGGGGTTCCTGCTGCTTTGGGGCCAACTGGCTTCCATGTAACACAGCCCTCTCCTGCCCTCCTTACTGTCCATTATGATCAATCCATGTGCCCCAGGTGAATACAGATGGGCCTACAGAGACATCTCATTCCAGTGGTTCATGAATGCCTCTGTTGACTGCTTTCCCTTTTCTGAGTAAATGAGCACCTACGCCCATTGCTTTGGAATATAGAGAACATTCCAAAAACCAGCACAGGGCAGAATATGAGGAATAAAGAGAGATCTTTGAAAAGCAACTTTATACCTCCCTCAGGAATCCGAACTTACAAGTGTGATCACCCAGTCTTCATTGAAATAATTTTCCTTCTGGGGGAAAAAAAAAAGACAGCCTGTCTATGGGAATTGGGTGGTGGGAGGCTTTCTTTCTCTCTCTCTCTCTATTTTTTAAAGATTTTATTTATTTGACAGACAGAGATCACAAGTAGGGAGAGAGGCAGGCGGTTGCGGGGGCGGGGGAAGCAGGCTCCCGGCAGAGCAGAGAGCCTGATGTGGGGCTCGATCCCAGGACCCTGGGACCATGACCTGAGCCGAAGGCAGAGGCCATGAGCCACCGAGGTGCCCCAAGGCTTTCTTTCTCTTCACAAAATTGTCGTCGATCAGGTTTTTAGCTTTTTATTGAGCTATATAGTATTCCTCCAGGAAGTACACAAATCACAAGTGCATGGTTTGGCGGATTTGCATGAAGTCAAGACACCCAGGAAACCAGCCCCCAGATCACAAAACGGAACATGACCGTTGCTCTGTAAGACCCCTCCTGCCCCATTCCAGGCACCTCCCACACCAAAGGTAACCACTGTATCGTCTCCTAACACAATAGATCAGTTTTGTCTGGTTTTGAGCTTAATGTACAGGAATCTTGCCATATATGCTCGTGTGGCTTCTTTTGTTCAACATCATGTGTGTGAAGTCTCCCACAGTTTTCTATGTAGTTAGAGTTCTATGACTCCTACTGCCATAGGGTCATCCGTTGTGCAAGTCTACCCCAGTTTATTTTTTCCTTTCTACTTTTGATGGACACTTGGGTAACTTGCAGTGTTTGGTACCATAACAACGCTGTTTTAAACCTGTCTTTTGGTGGATCTATGAACCCCTTTCCGTTGCTTTGCCCTTCCTACCCCTGCCTTGGGTAACTCTCAGCCTCGACCACTGAGACTACCTGAAAGTGTGCTTTGACAGGATTTCCCTTGGAAAAGTCTGTGCTCTGGAGCTGTCTTTCCTACTCTCCCTTAAGTTGGATCCTTTCTGTAGCCACAGACATGCAGACCGCTCAGCATCTGCTCAAGTATGAAATTAATCTTTACATAATGTTGGCTGGGATTGGGGTGGGGGAGAGGCGATGGGAGGAAACCCATTCGGGTTACTGAGATTTGGTTTTCAGGATGATAGTTTCAAAATGTCCCCGATTCCCTGGATATTAAAGCTTACAGAAGGAATGAGGGAGGGCTGAACTTGCTTTCTGAAAAGGAACATAAGCAGATGTTAAAGAGAGTTACGAGAATCGGTGTGGATTGCGATTGTGGTTGGATGGGGTGGGTTTGAATCTGGCTCCGTCACTTACAGTGTGGCATGGGGCAAATTACATGACATCTCTGTGTCTCAGTGGTCTCAACTGCCAGGTGGAGGTATCTGTACCATTGAGCTCATGGGGTAGATTTGTAAGGACTCAATGAGGGAATACACATGAAGCACTTAGAACTCCCGACACGCGGGGAGTGCTATGTGCCTGGTGATCGTTTTAGTGCCTCTTAAAAGTCTTGAGCCCTAGAAACTGTGCCTGAGATGGAGATTATTGTTCAAGTTCATTGAGAGAGTAGTCTCAGGAAATGGGGAGGGCAGGAGGCTAGACAAGGCAGAGGGAGCTAATCGAGGGTGTGGTGCGGTGGGAGTCCAGCATTAGCCTACTTTCATAGTAGCTCTTGGAGTCACTTGGAGCACCAGAGTCGCCCCACCTTGAAGCAAGGGGGTTGGCTTTTATGTCCCCATTTCCGTTGCTTATTGACTGTGGGCTGCCAAGGGCAGAGCACCGGGCCCCAGCTGGCTGGAGCCAATCCTCTCAGCAGCCAACAGCCCACAGCAGCGGTGGACAGGTTGCATCGGCCAAAAGGGGGATCCGAGTGGGGGCACCTATACTGTCTATCATTCCTAACCAGGCTTGTGTTTGTGGTCAAGTCAGAAGAGCCACAAAACCAGTGGGGAAGAAAGCCTTTTAAAGGTAAGGCCGGTAGCTTCTGGGACATTCTTTGGCAGGAACAAGATGACCACGGGTATGCATGAGCTCTGGAAGTCCGTTCCTGCAGGAGTGATGAGCTTGTGTGTGTGTGTGTGTGTGTGTGTGTGTGTGTATTCACCCGCCCACACTAGCAATTGCCTTGGTACAGGCTTAAAGCACGAAGGCTGCCCTTGTCATTGGTCTCTTCCACTCCACCAGCCCCTCCCTTAGCCCTGCTTCTTGGGACACTTACCATTCTAGACCACCACTTTTCATCTGAGTTTTTCCCTGCCTTCTGGCCATCTCTATCCCTGTGGGAGAAATGAATGAAAAGAAATGTCATCTCTTTGAGGCTGCCTGGATCTCTGGTGCTTCAAAGTGAAATGTCTCAGTACCAACAGCTCATGACTTAATCAGTATTTAGATAATCTGCCCCTCTCCGTGGGAGATGGAAACCAGTGAGTTCTGCCAGATGTGTGTTTGGTTTCTAGGAGGTGGCTCCACCGGCCGTGGCTCTCTAGTAGCCAGATTTCCATTCCCACAGGACAGGGCGAAGTTAAAGCAAGATGAATCACAGCGGCAAAAGATAGGAAGCCGCTCTGCTGACTTCCCTAACTCTGGGGGGAGGGGATAGGATGTGGGAGGAGCCTGTGAACACCCGCGCGGAGCTGAAGGGGGTGGGGTTTAAAGTCCACCAGGAAGCAGGTCTCACACTACCCTACGCATTTCCTAATTTCAATCCCGCAGACTCTGGGAGGTACATCTCACCCTGCCTGGGAGATAAACTCTAGAAAAGGGAAAGAGGCTGTCCGGTAGCACCCAAGTGACATCTGTAGCACATACGAGCTTCAAGCATTGGTGGGTGAGGTAGGAAGCCATTCATTCGTTCTCCGTTCATTCATCTGGTCAACCGGTATTCACCACGTATCCTCCGTGCGCCTGTTTCTTGGCTCCGTCATGGACCAGTCAAGGAAGTCGGCGACCGAATGAACAGTCATAATTGCGATGAGTGTGACAAGGCCAAGCCCAGCACCGACCGGGAGCTCCAGTGCATGGTTCACTGCTACCAGGAGCAGAGCTGGAAAGCTTTTCAAGCTTGGGGCCTGTTGCTTCTGACACATGCGAAGCCCATGGGACAAGCAGAAGGCCAAAGCCAAAAACAAATGAAATGACCCCATCAAGGAAAAACTGCTCATTGTGGTTCCTAATACCACCCTCCCCGCCCCCATACCTGAGGACAGTTTTAAAGCACGCAGTGAATTTTCATGGGCCAAATGGGAGGTTTTGTTGCTAGCTTTACCTCCCGAGGAACAACAGGAGAGCTGGCCAATGTTCCGTGTGATCGTTGGTCACTACGTGACTCAGTGGTCAAAACAAAACCCATGGGGCCTGACCGCTGAGGCCCGGGCTTTGCTGCCAGCTGTAACTTCCTCATTTCTTTTTGTACCCGGTGGACCGGGCTCTTGAGGATGGTATCAGATGAACCTGTGCAGCCATCCGGTCCTCTCGAGAGTGGGACAGAGTTGGAGAGGCGGCACGATAACCATAGAAACAGCGAGGGGAGGAGTAGGAGCGGTAGCCTTTCTCGGAGGCACCCAGATCTGAGTCTAGCTAGCCCTTGTCTGCACTGCCTCCTTCCATCCCCCCACCCCAGGTTCCACCACGAAGCTTGCGGCATTTTTCTCCAGTAGAGCTCAGCTGACTTGCCCAGGGTCCCGACACCTTCAGTGCCAGACCCCGTAAGGGGGAATCGAGGTCTGTCGGACTCCGCAAAACCTGTTCTCTCAATTATTTGGCTTGACTGTCTTTCAAGAAAGGGAGCTTTGGCATAGAAGAAAAAGAAAGCTGCCAGTTAAAGCTCCATGACCGTGGCAGGGGCCTGCTTAAACACTTTGCCTTTTGATTTTCTTCTCTGAAAACTGCGCACAGCCCAGAGGGGTTGGGAGGATTAAGTGGAGTAATTAATTTAAAGTCTCTGGCACACAGTAGGCACTCAATAAATGAGGGTTCCCTTTCTCTCAGCAAAAGCCACTTGGATTCCTTGGCCAGATGAAAATCGGGGAAGCGTGAACTCAAATGGAAGCTTTCCAGAGGTCTGCCGAGAACAGGGCATGAGTTTTCCCAGCTCCGGAGGGAGGCTAGTGAAAATCCCAGCCCTCAGCTGGGTGCCACACCTGACCCGGCACTGGAGATGGTGGCAGGGAACTCCTTTCGTTAAATGGAGAAACCGTCGCCATGCAAAGATTTAATTTTTTTAAGATTTTATTTATTTATTTGAGAGAGGGAGCACAAAAGCTGGGAGGGTCAGAGGGAGAAGCAGCCTCCGTGCTGAGCGGGGAGCCAGATGTGGGGTTGGATCCTGGAACTCCTAGAATCATGACCTGAGCCCAAGGCAGACACTTAACTGACTGAGCCACCCAGTCACCCCCTGCCATGCAAAGATTTTAGTCCACAACCTGGCAAAACTGTAGCGACTTCGAGAGAGCTGAAAAAACAAACACACAAACAACAACAACAACAACAACAACAAAACTTTTGAGAAAAGAGCTCCTGGCAGGTTGAGGGACTCCTTCCTTGATTGTTGAAGCTTCTAGAAAGTGAGCCCAGTGACTTCTCAAGTGCTGTATTTTTACTGGGCACCGAGTCATACAGCCACCCACCCACCCCTGGCCCCCTATGGCATCTCCCAAGTGGCCTTCCTGCCCGCTGGTCACATCCCCACAGAGGACGGGTCAACACCTGGGTTTACTTCTGGCTCTACCTTGGGCTACGTGGAACTCCCACCCTTTTCTTCAAAGAACTGCCTTGGGCTTTGTAGATAGTTTCTCTATTGTATGTAAATATTCTTTTGATGGTCTTTACAACTTCCTTCCTTCTACTGTGACTTTAGTTTGCTTTGTTTTCCCATCTAGGGATGAATACTGACTTTCAGTTTTAATTTTTAGTTTATGAATTTGAGGCTATGAATTTCCACGTAAGCCTGGCTCTAGCAGCATCCCACAAGTTCTGCTGTAAAATATCTTCATTCAGGGCGCCTGCGGGCTCAGTTGGTTAAGTGTCTGCGTTCAGCTCAGGTTATGATCCCGGGGGCCTGGAATGAGCCATGGGTCTGGCTCCCTGCTCAGTGGGGAGCGTGCGTCTCCCTCTCCCTCTCCATTCCCCCTGCTTGTGCATGCTATCTCTCTCTCTCTCTCAAATAAATGAAATCTTTTAAAAAAACTTCATTCATTGTTCAAAGTACTTTCTAATTTTTACTATGATTTCTCCTTTTACCCAAGCCTTATTTAGAAGGAGAATATTTAATTTCCAAATACTTGGTGATTTTCTAGTTATACATATTTTTATTTTTTAAGGATTAACTTATTGATTTGAGAGAGAGAGAGAGAGAAAGAGAGAGAGAGGAGGAGCAGAGGGAGAGAATTTTTCAAGCAGACTCCCCGCTAAGCTCAGAGCATGACCAGCCAGATCCCACAACCCACGAGATCATGATCTGAGCCGAAACCAAGAGCTGGATGCCTAACTGACTGAGCCACCCAGCAGCCCCTACTTATACATATTTTTAAATTGATTTCTACCTTAATTGAACTGTGATCAGGGAACATATTCTAAGTGACTTCAATTGTTTGAAATTTGTTTTGATGTGTTTAATGGCCCAACATATATTTAATTTTGATAAATATCTCATGTACACTTGCAGCATGTTCCCGCACGCACGTGTGTGTGTGTGTGTGTGTGTGTGTGTGTGTGTGTGAATTTTGTTGTTTGTATGGTTCAAATTTTCTATATTATTCCTGATTCTTTTTGCCTGTATTTTTCTCTACCAGTTATGGAGGAAAGTAACTAACAAGACAGAAATTATATAAATAATTTAAGTCTCTGAATAAACCACTCATACCCACATTTTTCATTCCTTGGAATCCTTTTAGCTATAACCCCTGCTTGCCAGAACATATGTATTTGGGAAAGGGTGGTCCAAAGGCTTGCTGGTGGTCTTGGATTTTCAAGAATAAGGGAATTAGGTTAAAAGTCCTCATCAGGGCGTGCCTGGGTGGCTCAATGGGTTAAAGCCTCTGCCTTCGGCTCAGGTCATGATCCCAGGGTCCTGGGATTGAGCCCCACGTCAGGCTCTGTGCTCAGCAGGGAGCCTGCTTCCCTTCCTCTCTCTCTGCCTGCCTCTCTGCCCACTTGTGATCTCTGTCTGTCAAATAAATAAATAAATAAATAAATCTTAAAAAAAAAAAAAAGTCCGCATCAAGATTGTGGATTTCTCTGTTTCCTTTTTTTTTTTCAGTCACTTTTTGCTTTATATTTTGAGGCTGGTTATTATGTACATACAGGATTGTTTTACCTTCCCAGCAGACTGACCCTTTCTTTATCAAATGTCCTTTATCTCTCATAATGCTTCTTATCCTTAAGTCCACTTGATTTGCTATTACAGTAGCTATGCCAGCTTTCTTTTGGTTAATGTTTTCGTGGTATACCTTTTCCATCCTTTTGCTTTCAACCTTTCTGTATCTTTACATAGAAAGGAAGGGCATTGTGTCAAATGCCTCAAAGAATATCAGGCTCACTTTAGTACGTTTCCCTTCTCTCTGAAATCTTGGCCCTTCAAGTTCTGGCCTCCTGGGTAGCCCTGAACTTTAAGTTTTGTCTCCCTATGCCATGAGACTTCCAAAAGCTCCTTGGGCTCCCCAGGGTCTTGGTTGTCACTTTGCACTTGGCTTCTTAGACTCTTGGCCTCAAGTTTCCTAAGAATCAGCAGATGCCTCCAGAAGGGGATTGAGTACAGAATGCCAGATTCTCCTCCATGCACTTCCCTTCTCTCTGGGATCCCGGCTACCATAGACCGAACGTTTGCATGCCCCCCAAATGCATATGTTGAAATCCTAATCCCCGATGTGATGGCATTAGGAGGTGAGGGCCTTTGGGAGATGATTAGGTCATGAAGGCAGAGCCCTTGGGAATGGGATTAGTGTCTTTACAAAAGAGACCCCAGAGAGATCCCTTACCCCTTCCACTATGGAAGGTTGTGGTGAAAAGATGGTAGTCTACAAACCAGGAAGCGGGTCGGACGCCTCACCAGACACCAAATCTGCCAATGTCTTGATGTTAAACTTCCCAGTGTTGAGGACTGTGAGAAATAAATGTTTGTTGTTTAAACCAACGACCACTGTTTTTTGCTATGGCAGCACAAGAGGACTAAGATACTGACCTTTCAAGACCTCGTTCCTCTGGAAGCTCTCTGAACCTTTAAACCACATTCTTTGTACTTCTGCCCCCCTCTTCTGGTCAGTCTTTGTGGAAAAGCTAGTCTGCAAAAACCCCTCCAACACTGTCAGAAGTAGATGCTGAGGTGAACACTTTAGATGGTCATTTAATCTGGGTAAGCCTCAGTTTGCTCATGAGTAAAATGGGGGCATATGAGACATACCTCATGGGGTTGTTTTGAGGCTTGGATACATATTAAATATACTTTGTAAGCCTAAAAGCTATTTAAACTGCTATTTAAGCTATTTAAGCTGCTATTATTAGGTTTTTATATCATTGAGGTTCCTGATGAAAAATAGTGCTGGGTATCCATATGGGGCTTTTTTTTTAAGGTTTTATGTATTTATTTGAGAGTGAGAGAAAGAGAGAGAGCAGAAGAGCAGTGGGAGGGTGCAGGAGGGACGGAGGGAGAGGGAGATGCAGATTCCTCGCTGAGCAGGGAGGCCAACGCAAGACTCAATCCCAGGACCCTGAGATCATGACCTGAGCTGAAGGCAGAAGCTTAACTGACTGAGCCACCCAGGCACCGCCGAGGCAGTTTGTTTATGTAGCCAAGTCTATCTGGGGGGATGACTAGAGGTTCCTTCTGCTGAGAACTTGGGTTGCTATGACTGCTGAATTTATCATTGTTTGGTAGAACAAGTTACCTCCATGTGATGGTAGAATGTCCCAGAACACCATTCCAAGCACTTTCTCTGAGGGCTCACTTGTGAAAACCCAAGGCTATCAGCAAGACTTCTGGAACACTTTCTCCCAAGTACACATCTTTTTGGCAAGCAAGGGTTTACCTAAAAGGACTGGCAGGATTGTGTGTTAACTATACTTCGATAAAAAAGAAAAGAAAAGAATTAAAAGGGGTGAAAACTACAGGTGTCCATGCTTCATTCTGAGATGAATAGCCCCTGGGATTTCTGTCCCATTTGTTACAATCTTAGGGTTCATCCACCTTCTCCCCTGAGCAAGTTTGGCTCAGCTCAGGTGGTATAAGAGGGTTGCACAACTTGTTGGTCTATTCTGAGTAAATGCATCGCCTGCACTCCTTTCTCTTCCTGTCCTGTCAGATCTACATTTGCCTACCGTTGTGGAGCTCTGTGGCTTTTTCTCCCTGCGCAAGGTAAGAAGCCGCCTGGCAACACAAAGATGCATCTGTCCATCACTTTTTGAGAAGACCACTTTACCTCTTTCCTGCTGAGTGGTGGATGATAAGACCTGCTTCCTGTTCATTCTGCTTGGCATTTGAAATATCACCTTTCATATCTGTTATCATGTCCCAGGATCCCAATGTCTTTTTTTGTCTTGAGGAACCCCGCAGTAACTTGAATCGGGCATTAAGGGCTGCACAATGCCATCCCTGATCAGGCCTCAAACACACTTGACCTACAAATGTTAACTCAGAGGGGTATCAGTGTGATTCAGAATCACACATTAACACCTGAGCTCCAACCAGCCTTTTGAATTGGCTAACATGTTCCTTGCCTGCCCTGATGGAATAGAACACCAGACACTGTAGGGGCAAGTGAGAAGGAAAGTTCTAGATGCTAAAGCCATGGTTCTTACCTGGGAGGTGGGGACAATACTTTCAAAATGCAACTTCCAAGCTATACCTTAGGTCTACTGAATCAGAACCCAGAGTGGAGACAACACTTCCCCTCTCCTTCTTCTTTCCCTATCCAAATAAGAACCACGGTGTCCAAGCACAGAGGGGCTGAAGGCACTGGCATCTGTGGGTGATGAGTTCAGCACCATTTTGATTGTTCCGTGGTTCAACAGACAGTCAAGAATGAAAGTATCGGACAACCAAAATCTTACGTACAAGACACCTGGTTAAGCCACACTGCTTATTCACTCTGCATCTAGAAGATAGACTTGATCTTTCAAACAACAATTTTTCAAATAGGAAATGCACTAATGAGAATAAGTGCTTGATAAAAGTTCAGTGCCTGACTGGTTGGTTTCGTTGTTGATGCCATTGATGCTATCAATGAAATGATGAAGAATCAGGTGTGATTCTCTGCTGTGCCTTTGGAGGTTCCAGAAGAAAACTGGCTGGCTGGTTTAAGGTTGATTTATACCGAATACTTCTTCATTATGCTATGGATTTCATGGTCAAGTTGGATCTGCTTTTCCCCATTCTCAAAATTTTAGGAATATATGTTTACAATTTTTGAACTTTCTTGGAAAGATGTTGGGTAATAGGTATAAGCAGTCTTCAAATGCTTATTCCTGGAGCAAGGAAGTTTTTAGATAGCTATTCTAAAGAAATAAACTTCTAAATTTTTTTTTTTCTGTACCTGGGATAGTTGTCAATACTATTACATTATTTAGATGAGCTCAGGGGTCTTTTTCTGTTCACGATTACATGCTCAGGACAGTGCACAATGCCTGGCATGCAGAAGGTACTCAATAAACATTTGTTAAATGAATAGGTTGATAGTTAAATGTTACCTGCATGTCTGTGGATAAGTCATTCACTTGTTTTGCCCTCATTCTTCTCTCCTGTAAAATGGGACCAATAATGAATAACCCTTGGAGTACTGGAAAGAAAAGAATTATAGTGGGGACTGTGACTTGCCTCTTGGATCCCCTTTATGGAATGAAGAACTCATTCCCCTAGCAGTTGGGAGTGTTGATTCCCAACAGCCTTAAGCTGAGCCCCACTTTATGATTTGTCTTAGCTGCAGAGAGCCCCCTAGCCCAAGGTCATGCTCCTTCCACATGGTATCCCATACCCAGCCACTATCTAGTACAACATATAAAGGCTCAGTCTCCTTGCCTCAACTCAGAACAACTATGACGAGCCATTTCAGCTCTAGAGCTTTCCAGGGGGTCATCTGAGGCCT
Source organism: Enhydra lutris kenyoni (assembly GCF_002288905.1). Taxonomy (NCBI): domain Eukaryota; kingdom Metazoa; phylum Chordata; class Mammalia; order Carnivora; family Mustelidae; genus Enhydra; species Enhydra lutris. The sequence continues at coordinate 20,477,328 of NW_019154107.1, forward strand.
TCAGTGGAACTGGACTGACTGTAGTTCAGATTCTTTGTCTGGCCATCCCTGCTTCTTGCCCCTCTCTTCCCTGGGTGTTGATCCCAAGAGCAAGGCCTAAAAAATCTTCTAGAGTCTGGTTCCACGGGAATCCAACCAGAGACAGCAGAACACAGTATGTGCTAAATAAAACACTTATGGGGGTCTGGTGGCCAAGCTAAGGCAAAGATCCACTGCAACACTTCCCAGCCCAAGAAATAGGCTCTTCTGTGAGCTCCGAGATCATAATAAAAGTGTTTTCTATTAAACTCTTGCGGATGATATCAGGGAGGGAGTTGCTGCAATGGTCCGCAGTGGACCATAGACCTTTGTCCTTTCCCGAGGGCATACCGCTATCCCCCGCTTTTCAAAGTCTTGCCTTAGGCCACTTTGCTTTTACAAAATACCTACATCAGGGCCTGTTTTTGCTAACTGAATGAAGACCGAACAGGACTTCTGCTTTTATGGGGGAAAAGGCAAAGAGCGAAAATAGCAACAAAATTAGCATTCCACGTTTGTGTTGCAGTGAACCATCAAAGAGGTGGTGAGAGGGGCCCCCCAAGCTCCTTCCCCCAGAACGCCACTCAGCACCTCCGCATCAGGCCACTGAGCTTTGAACTGTGTCTGTGAGCATCTATGCTTTATCTTGATGTATGTTATGCATCCGTTAGCAAGATGCGGCCTAAGGTATCAGACAAGTCTAAGAGAGGTGATTTTGGGGGTCGGGGAATGCTCAACAATTCTTCCATATAAACGAACGGCAATTGCTTCTTTGCTTTATGTCAATGTGGCTTAGGGGAGGTTTTGCAGAGAACACCAGACTTGGGGATAGCAGGGGAAACTGGTAGTGTCATAGTTTAGAGAGTGGACTTTGGAATCAGGCAGCCCTGGGCGCAGGTGTCAACTACCATTCACCAGGGATAGGCTGTTTGATGAGTCGTCCTTCTTGCCCTCAGTTTCTTTATCCTCAAAATGGGAATTTTAAAATCCCTGCCTCTTGTGGTTGTTGCGAGAATGCACGGAACGGTAGGTACAGCTTGTAGCATGGGGCTGGTTAGTGCTTAATAAGAGGGACTGTTACTAGGCTGGGCTCAATGGAAATTGATAATGCCATCTGGGCTGGGGAGTGACCACAGAGATGGAGGGAGCTGGGCTACGCTCACGTCGGGGATGGCCAATCTCAAGCCCATCCAGGGAAGGACTTTGTATGGCAGCCCAGGTGGAGATGCAGGGAGCTCCCTGCCCAAGAGCACTCCCTTGGCTTTGCAAAGACCGAGTGAGAGTGAAAGAGGGAATACATTCCCAACCGTTTGGTGCCAACGCAGGAGCACGCTGAGCTCCGCGGGGGAGGGGGGCTGTTCGGGACTCTGTCCAGCCTGCATCACGGCTTAGCTTCTCCCTCTGCCCAGTTCTGCCCCTGCCTCCTACCTTCTGCCATTGAGGGTCTATCCCTCCGAAATAGCAGGGTCTGCTCTGGAGACTCCAACCTGTAACAAAGTCTGAAAGCACAATTAAAGGGGACGTCTTCAGGCCCCGCCTTCCCCCAAAGCCCCCCTCCACACTTCCTTTGTTCATCCTTTTATCTTTCAATCTTATCCCTTTGTCTATGTTTTGTCCTCTCCCTATTCAGAGCATTTCGTTTTAATGGCCTGTTGTACACAGCTTGTCCAGGAGCTGTCAGGTCGTGGCAGAAGCCTGTTTAGACAAGTTGTCAGGTTGAACGGGAGAGGGGAAAAAAAAAAATCCCAAATCAATGTGTTTTCGCATGCAATCACACGTGGGCTAATTTATCTGTAGCCACGTTCTACCCCGCCAGTTTGGCATAAGGGTCCTCAGACAAGGGGGCTGTGCGTTGGCTGATTAACAGAGCGATTTTTACTGGGAGAAGGACAACACAATTGTTTTATGGTAATTATCACCATTTGAACCTGCACACATGCTCCTGGGGAAGATTAAAGAAAAGGCTCTGTACGGATGATGAAGCAACTCAAAATGTGCGTTGGCTAGAGAGGGCTGGAACTATTTAGAATATTAACGTTTTCTACCTTGTGAAAGCCCCTGGGAGGCCCCAGATTGGCTAACTTTTTAAATAGCCCCTGTGCCTTATCTGTAGGACTGAACGCAAGTACATTCCGTTTCTGGAGTTGGGGAAACAGGACAGCAGCTGGCTAGGATGACTTGCCTAGAGACAACAGTCCAGTCTATTTCAAGGCTAAGGACAGAGGTAGTCTTTCTGAAGTCCTGCGCTGGGCCAGGAAACATCCTCACATTTGCGCTTCGTGAAAGCAAAAAAAACAAAACTGAAAAACTGAGCGAGAAAACACACATACACGCACTCACGCTCACACACACGGAGGAGAGTTTTTTTTTTTTTTTTTTTAGAGTGTTGGGACTGTGATGGTTTTAAACTTGAAACGCTACAAACTACAAAACACTTCCCAGGTGAATTGAAACCTCCAACAGGGGAAAACACAGACTTTGGTATTTTCTTCTTTGATATTTGATAATTCTCATTGCATTTTTCTTTTTTTGGTCCATTCCCACCGTCATGTCTGAGTTTAGGACAAGGACAGAGTGAGGTAAGTCTGTCACCGCAAGACGAAACAGAGCTGTAAAAATGGTCTGCTAACCAGAATATGGTTGTTTTAAAGGTTTGTGGCATATGATTAGCTTAACAGAATCTTGCTTAAATAGGGAAGAATAAACCCTTTTGAGTCTGTTTCTCTATCTGTGGCTAGAATTTGAAAGTTGTGGTCCTGGGGGCTGGCTTGTGGAGATCTTCCCACTTCTACCACTTTCTCTGCTTTTTTTCCCCTTCCCTTTTACAGGTAAGAATCATTAAGTGGTGCCTCTCTCCTTGTGGCTGGAGCAGGAGAGTGGAAGGGCAGGAGCATTCCCAACAATCATTTTGTTAAGAAAACCCAGGCTTGGGAATCAAAACAGCTCTCTTCCCCTGCCTCGCAAACGTAGAAGACAGATGAAAAGTCTGGAAACTCCCACCCAATTAAGAAATGCTTGCCCCAGAATGGAACATTAGAAAGTTGAGTTGCTAAGAGCAATTTAGAGCCCGCAGCCAGGCTTCCATTCTGCTGCCATTTCTAGAATGTCTTAGAAAGACAGATTTTATAATTGAAAATTAAAACATTTGACATGCAAATGTAAGAGTTAATTTTTCCCCTTTGTAAGGCCACTGAAAATTTTTGCTAAGGGAGAGAAAATCAATTCTCCATTAAAAGAAGATGCTCAAATGAAACAAGGCATTTACCATTTGTTTTGTAATTATGCACTTGGAGGGATGAGACTGGCAATGGGATATATATGGGAGCAGACATCTCTCAGCTGTGACTTCACACCTGAGATCTGCGTGTGTGTGTGTGTGTGTGTGTGTGTGTTTAATCATCAGCTGATCACTCTCAATTTGCTGTGGTTTTCTAGAAAACAAATTTTGGTCTCTGTTTGGTTTCTCTCAAAATCACAAAAGATCATTTCTTTCTCCACCAGGTTATATGGGGGATGGGCAGCAAGTCTCAAGCACTGGGCTAGACGCAACAAACAAAGCTACAGCCCCAGCCTGTGCTCTGAAATTACACACAGTCTCGTGGCAGAACGGACAAAGTGGTCAGAATTCACAGCCAGGCAGATTCCCAGTGTGTGCTCTTCACCTTGACACTGGGGATGTGGTGGCCAGCTGGGGTCGAGTGGGACTGAGGTAGGCTTGGGATGGGGAAGAGTCAAGGAAAGCACTCCAGAAGAGATGATCTAAGGGCCTCAGAAATACTTCCGTTGGCCACTGACTTTTCTGGACTTTTCTGGCGTCAGGATGAATATGCACGGAAACCTAAACAGCGTGCAAGTTGGAAAGCTGACAGTAAGGAGAGAGGTGGCTTCTAGGACATGCCTCCGTGGAAGAAGGGTCCACGTGACTCTAGGGTGGCTCTGTTGTAGGGTAGTATTTCTGTACCTCTTATCTTGGAACCTTAGTACTCTCTGAGATGGTAATGGGCAGTCTGCCAACAGGATGCCAGGATCAAGTAAGTTTGGAAAATCAGTTTGGTTCAATAAAGGTAAATGGGTGTGTTTACTTCACATTTGCAACAGCCTTTAGCATGCTCGTGTATACTGTGAAACTCCAAGAGGGGAATAGAATTTCAGCACATATTCTTTCTTTGTAGAAAGTCCTGTGAAGATCTCAGAGAACAAGAGCGTCCCAGAGAACGCAGTCCAGGAAACAATGTCTTCCAGGAGGCATGGAAGGGGTGAAGCTGTCTGGAACCCTGAAGCCTGTTTTGCCCCCTTGGCAGCGTGGTAAGAGAAGCCCTCCACTGGGTGGCCGGTGGTGGGTTGTGGTCTTGGTGCTTGGTTCCTTTCCTTCTGACAGTGACCCAGCCTGTGTCTCATTACTGGAGCCCTTTCCCTGGCTGTCTGCTCCTTTGGTCCCCGGTTGCCTCCTCAAGGTTATGGCCTCCCTGCTTCAGTTCACCTTCCAGGACCCGTGAAGTCAGCCTGTTACTCCAGCAGGAGCTGACTTTTCTGAACTTGGCCTTTGAACATGGGGAACCTGTTAGTCTTAACCTTCAAGTTGGCTCAGCTTCTCCTGCTGGTTTCTCCTAACTAAATCCGCCCCTCCGTTTCGCTTCCATTTCTTTCTCCCTCCCTCCCTCCCTTCCCCCCTGCCCTCCTTCAACATTTATTATGCATGTTCTATGGCCGCCACAGAGTTACGATGGTTTTACTGCAGTCGTTCATGTCTTCTGGGTCATATCAGAGTTCCGAATCAATGGGCCAAACTCCAGTCCCGTGCCTGCCCCCTAACTGGTGCGTTGAGGGGACATAGTTATTGCAAGGGGCATGAGTGAGGGGCCTTGTGAAAGCCTTGATAGGTAACATGTCCTTCACATATAATTTACAAATCATGGATATTCTGTTGTGATTAAAAGCATTTTGTGTAGGTACGACTGGGACTCATAAAGTAGATTTTAATTTATATAGAATTAACATTGCTTTGTCATTATGTATTTTTTAAAGTTTTTTAAAGATTTTAATTTCTTTTTTTTGAAAGATGTATGCATTTATGAGAGAGAGAAAGAGAGCGCGCGTGCGTGCGTGCGTTTGTGCACGTGAGCGGGAGGGGCAGAAAGAATCTCAAGTAGACTCTACACTGAGCACAGCCCCACTCGGGGCTGCATCTCACAGCTCTGAGATCACGACCTGAGCCAAAACCGAGTTGGACACTCAACCAACTATGCCACCCAGGTGCCCCTAAAGATTTGATTTTCAAGTCATCTCTACACCAAGCATGGGGCTCAAACTTACAGCCCTGAGATCAAGAGTCTCTTGCTCTACCGACTGAGCCAGCCAGGTGCCCCTGTCATTAATCAATACACGCTATAAGTACATTATCTTGTTGGTGTCTATGGATTTTTTTAATGTTGAGAGAGGGTCCTTTATCCCACCTAAGCCTCGGGCTTTGAAGTCAGCCAAACACCAGCTCAAATCCCACTTCTGTTATACATTAGCTGAGTGACTTTGGGCAAGTTGTTTCCCTTCTAAAACCTTAATTTCCTTACCTGGAAATGGGAATCATCATGTGTACTTCGTGGGTTGCCGTGGAGATGAAATGATGAATGTAAACCACCTACCAAATTGTGTAATTGCTCAACAAATGATTATGGATGTGCTTATGACAAAAGAGAAAAGGAGGAAAAAGAAAAGGGGGAAGAGGAGGGGGACAGAAAGACACTAACCAGGACCTGGGCAGAAATACGTGGGACCAGAAATACCAGGGGAGATTAAAAACCCATTACAAATCTGCTGTATCTTTGAGTTCCGTAGACCCATTAACAGCCAACATGCTACCAAGCGTTCCGCCCAATGCTAGGGCACACTTGTAACATTTTGGCTACTCCACATTTGAGCTTTCTTCCCATGTTCCCAGTTGGAGGTTGGTGGGAGACAAGGAGCTGGATGACTCCTACTGATCAGCGGGAACCTCGGGGAGCATTTTTCTCAAGTCTTTGAGCTGATATCCTGCCAACAAATTCTCCTTCGACTTTCGTTATCTAGGGTCAATTTCTGGCATTCGCAACCAAGAGAGCCACCCAGTACACCCATGATACGGACTTGATCTCATCTGGCCAGTCTGAGATGGGCAGGCTCCAGACCTGATGATCAAACCAGAAGCTTTCGGCTCAGCCCCGTTCCCACTGCAGAGACTTGGCGGATGACAATCGCACCTGGTTTCAGAGTCTGGTTGGTGGCAGAAGACCCATTACTTCTCACTCCTCCTCTGTCCCTCGGTGTCTGACTTCTTCCAGCTGTCGCAGGGGGAAGGAAGTGGAGGGATGACCACAAAAGCTGCCTCGGGCCATATACAGCGAGGTCTTGACTGGTGGCTCTGTCCCACAGCTGAGTCACCTTTGCAGGACCGCTTCATCCCAGAGAACGTGGTAGCATTTCAACCAGCGTGAGGGGGTGAAGGATAATGCCGACGCTCCCTCCTCTGTCCCCTCCTCCCTCCCCACACATATTGCACCCCAGGGATCAGCCCTCCAGGGTGACCTCTGGATGTCCCACCCCCGGCACACCCTGTTGTTTGCGGTGGAAAAGACTGCCCTAAAATCCTAGTCTCCCTGAAAGTGCTTCACGGAGCCCAGACGCCTGCAAAGCACTCTCGTTTTGTTTTCGCATTTCAGATGTTAATTATAAGGAAGAGAATTAGGCATATAAAACAAATTACATTGGCAGCGTCTGCTCCACTCGTGCACCACAGGGCCCAGGCGCCCCTAATGAGATGTGACTACAGATCATCGTGCTTCCTGCAAACAGCCAGTTGCTTCTTGTGTTGCCTGAGAATCAGCCACAGGTGTAGGATTTGACTCGTGAGCATCACTCCCCCCCAGGGAAGGGCAGTTAGGTCAACAGCAGGGTGAGGAAGGCTGGAAGGAGAAAGAGAGAGGCAGAACCCTCCCAGGCTTCAGATCTTCCCCCTAATCTCTGATAGGGGTCCTCCTCCACCCACCACAGCCACCCCAAATAAATGCAGAACCCAAGAACAAGCAGCGTATCTTGGTCCTTTCTAGAAAAAGAAACTCTGCAGCTGCCACGAGATGCAAGCCATGAACACTGTCTTTTCCCAGTGCTTAATAATATTAATGTCCCCAGCAAAGAACAAACAGGCATTCTACCATGGGTCGAAAACTGTTTGTGGGTTTAATTGGAAAACATTACTTAATGTTTCCCTTAATTGGAATTAATTACAAGACCCTAGTGAAGAAATAACTCCATATGTGCGATTCGAAGACCTCACACTGTGATGTGAAATTTCCCTTAGAGAGTTCACCCCATCGGACGTGCTCTGACAACCTACAGAATTCGTGCACCTAAATGTGTTGCTTGTGGGCGCCTGTCTTGAGCGCAAAGGACACTGGCTTGTTGGTAAACAATAGGGAGACTCAGCGATGTTGAGTCTGAGGAGATGGCGCCGGGAAGCAGGGTGACTTCTTGGACTATTAGTGAATGAAAGGGTTTGGAGTTTTCTCAAGTTCTTCAAGCTCCAACACTCCGGGTTTCTCATTTCCCAGACCCAGAATTCTGTCTTGAAATTGCTAACTGGGAGACAGAATTGAAACAAAGACAGACTTGTATTTATTTATTTAAAGGAGGGAGAGGGCCGAAGGAGAGAGAGAATCTTAAGCGGGCTCCACACCCAGCTCGCAGTCAGACGCATGTGGGACTTGATCTCAGGACCCTGAGATGGTGAACCTGAGCCAAAGTCAAGAGTCGGGACTGAGCCACCCGGGCACCCCTGAAAGAAGGAACGAGACAGTCCTGGAGAAATGATCTTGATCGGATTTCCAGCTTTGCTTAGGGATAGTTGGTGTTACCTACATGCAGAAACAGATTTTTTTTTTTTTTTAAAGAAAAATCCTCATTTTTTTTTTTAGCTCAATCCTTGAGCTAAAAGTCAAATGCAACTCATGACCACATACTAGTTTGCATGAATCAAACCACAGTCGGCAAAACCGTGTGTACACGTAGATCCAGCCATCGTGTGCTCTTAAGAGTCTCCCGAACTGTGTTCTGAAGACAGGAAGTGGTGTGTGATCCGTAATCACAGGTCCAGCGGAGAAGAGGGAAGGTCAATGATTAAATAAGCTTTGGAAACACGGAATCAAATAAAATTATATAGGTTTCTTCTTAACAGGCTCCTCAGAGTATTGGTCATGCCAAGGGGCTTTGCCACTTTCCTAGGACAGTTTGCAGTGTGATCTTATTTGACTTTGGAACTCCTTTTTATTGGCGTGTCAACAATTCATGGCAGACCAGTGTTCTGCAGAATCAGCTTAATATGCTTTAGAACACTTTAGTATTTCAGCCGGAAGTCCAAGCAAAACAAGCTTAGAAGAAAAAATAAGCTAGGAGGGGGCGCCTGGGTGGCTCAGTTGGTTAAGGGACTGCCCTCGGCTCAGGTCATGATCCCAGAGTCCCGGGATCGAGTCCTGCATCGGGGGTTCCAGCTCCACGGGGAGTCTGCTTCTCCCTCTGAACTTCTCCCCTCTCATGTTCTCTCTCACTGTCTCTCTCCCTTAAATAAATAAATAAAATCTTTTTAAAAAAAATAAGCTAGGAAAATATGGAGAACCGTGGACTTGGATACATTTCCTTAGTGATAGGATTCAAATCAATATATGAAAGAATTTGCCATTAAGAATCAGAATAATTGGGGCGCCTGGGTGGCTCAGTGGGTTGAGCCGCTGCCTTCGGCTCAGGTCATGATCCCGGGTCCTGGGTTCTAGCCCCACATCGGGCTTTCTGCTCAGTGGGGAGCCTGCTTCCTCCTCTCTGCCTGCCTCTCTGCCTACTTGTGATTTCTCTCTGTCAAATAAATAAATAAAATCTTTAAAAAAAAAGAATCAGAATAATTGTTAAGTCGGATAAAGTACCATCAAATGATTTCTTATAAGTAGCAAGTATAAAACCCAATGATATATTAAATTTGCTCTCTTTAAAAGAGGTATAATTCTATTTTGCTCTTAGAAGATCTTCAAGTTGTATGATTTAAAGGGTTATAGAGAAGATGAATGATTGATAGTGATTTTGTTTTTCTACTTTAATAGCTAGTGAATCCAAATCTATTAACAGAAACACAGAATTCTAGTTTCTTTGTGCTAAGAATAGGGAGTAAATTTCTAAGTGCATAGAGGGACTTGTGGCTGTGACATTCTTGTTACTATTAGCATGACTTGGGTATGATTTAACCCAGGAAAATCTGTTTTGTAAGTGACCATTACATAAGGCTTCCTCTAGAGAACAAAAATGACCCTTGGAGTGTAGATAGCAAGAGACCAAATAGAGGTGTACGAGTCAGAAGTTTCCAGAATAAGGATATTTCTTATGTGGGTGGTAAATCATTTTTTTTCCCCCGCAAGTCATGAGATCATGTATTTCCTTCAAAAGAACAGATGCTTTAGGAAGAAATTTTGAAGTGAGGACAAGATTTCATTCTGAGCATAAAGAGTTTTGGTACGTATTTGTTAGCAATACCCTCCAAAACTCAATTTATTATTTGTGATTCGGGTTAACAGTAATGTCTTTGTTCCTCTCCTTTCCTTTCCCATGTTGCTGAGCGCCCAGTATCAGTGATGTCAAAAGAAAGCAGGAGGGAGAAAAAAGGGATTACAAAATCGGATGGAATAATTTGTCGGAAGGGGTACTTCCTGCATGCACTGTAATTTTGTTTTCAAGTAGGAATTTTAAACCTTTATTCCGGGAGTCTTTGCCTCCTGGGAAAAGGAGGTTTCCCTCATACCAGACCATCCCTCATCCTAACGGTGACTGTTATGCTTCTAGTTGAAAAGACACTGGGTTTATGCTGTACAGCATGTGCAACTGGGACAAGGGACGGCAAAGGCTGATTGATGGAATTCGCAGCAGGCCGTCAGAATGTCCCATGAGGCGCGTGGCTGGTGCGCCCCAATTCCCACACCAGCCGCGGGGCCGGGGATGGGCTGGACCACATGGCTCGGGCTGCGCTGCTCAACCTTGCTCAGCTTAGCTGTGTTGACACCGGCCAGGGGCACCTCAAGCTGTCTGGGGCTGTGCACTAACCAAGTCTGGCAGACGCTTTTGCCACCAGCTCCCGCTTCCCAGCAAGTAGGGTCTTTACTAGAAGCCCTGGGAAACCCACCCTTCTCCTCCAAGAGGAGATGGCAGAGGTGAGGCCTGCCTTTATTTCATATTATAATGAAAGGAGGGTTACATGCCAGCAGGATATTAAAACCATAAATACTATAAAAGATGGGTTCGCAAACACCAATTCCTTAGAGAAATCTTTTCTTAGACCCCAGACTAGGTGAGGACCCTCTCTAATATAATGCCCTGAATGCTTCCTTCATGGCCCTTGCTGGTGTTGTCATGAATTAATGTCCTCTTGGAGGAATTTTTTTGTTTCTTACTGGTCCTCAAAATTCTAATGTTAATTCTCTAAGGGTGGAGACCCCTCTGTCTTTCTCCCTAGCACCCAAGGCGAAATGGATTATAGGCCTGCCCTGGCCTTTCCTCCTTTCCCTCTCCCCTCCCCTCTCCTCCCCTTCCCTTCATGAATAATTTAGTCCTAAAGCCATTAGGTTGGGCAGAAAGGGGTAGGTGTCCAGGGGGTGGGAAGGGGAGGGGGTGTGGAAGCCTAGACTTGGATGGGCTCATTTCACTTGTGTCCCAGAACAGGAAACTCTTGGCCTACTCAGCCACTTTGGGAAGGGGGGAGAGGGCCATCAAATTATGAGTGCAATTAGACAAAACATCTGTTAGATTGATTTTTTTTCATTGTTTCAACCAGTTCTTGTGGCGTTGTAGAGACAGATCACTAGTTAATTTAGTTTGATGACCAGTAGTGTCTGTTCTAATTGAATTTTTGACTGGATGTTTGGGAGTCATAAAAAGATATGTGTATTTGTGTGTGTGTGTGTGTGTGTCTGTGTGTGCGTGCACGTGTGCGTGCGCGCACGTGCGTATGCTGTAGTAGAAAGATCACAGCCTTTGAAATCAGATAGACTCTGCTTTAATCCTCTGTTTCCTCCTTCATAATATATGATCAATGAGAAATTTGCTTGTGGGCTTGTGGTGATTATTTGAAATAAGCTGTCCATATTCATTTATGATAGACCCTTGACATCAGATGTTCAAACACAGGGGCGCCACGTATATTTCTGCGCCATGGACCACCTTGGCAGTTTTGTGAAGCCAATGCATTCCCTCTCAAAATAATGTTTTTGAGATGCATCAAAAATACATCAGATTCAAAAGGGAGCCAATTATATTGAAATGTAGTTATCAAAATATTAGTAAACACATTTGTGAGATAGTAATTGATGTGTTTTATTGATATATTCAACAGCAAGTTCTAGTGACAGGTCTAATAGCTGTCATAATTTTGAAGCACAGATGAGCAGAAATGATAGATTGAGATATTCCAAACAACCACAACGATGTGAACGGATGTGAGGTTTATCGGTGGCAAAGACACAGTTACCACTAATAAAATGGCGGCCTGTTTCCTACGTTCGCGAACAAAGAAAACGCTGAATTTTATTAGATTTTTTCCCCTTTTCAAATTTTATTTACATTTTAGTTAGTCCACATACAGCACAATATTAGTTTCAGGCATAGGATTCAGTGATTCACCGCTTACCTACAATGCCCAGTGCTCATGAAAATGCTACATTTCAATTAGAGGTCAGGGAGTCTAAAAATGGCAACCTTTTCCCATCTCAGTCCACAGACCTCTGGATTCGAATTCCTCCTTGGATCCCAGGTTAAAACCCCTAGTATAAGGTGACATTGACTTTCGCCCACCTGTCTAAGCCTCTTAATTCCCTGCAGCTGCTGTCATTGTCATAGGCTTGTCTTCACCTGGGGCTTCTGGAGGCCGTGCCGATGACCACCTGTAGCCCATTCGGTGTACGTTTGATGGGGCAGCATGTGAGCCTGTGGAGCCTGTGTGTGCTTGCGCGTGGAGACACCTCGGAAACGTCCCAGTTAAGTTCCCTCTGCCTCCTTACTGAGGGGTCCCATGTGCCCAGTGCTGCGGACACTTTCTAATCCCCATCCCTGACCACGCCAGCCAGGTTTGCTTTGGAGGAAACGCCAATGTCGCCATAGCCACGTGCTTTTAAAACGATCTCCCTTGCCTCCAGCAAGCTATTGGTTCTCTGAACTTTATTTATAAACACCCCCTTCCATCCCTGGAGAAGGCATCCATTCCTTCGTGTTGATTTTGCCAGAGCCCATCTTCCTCTAGCCCCCAAGGAGAGCTCCAACCCGTGGGCCAGAAAGGTGAGAGAGGCCCTGTCCCCGGGGTCAGACTGGGACAGCAGACAGAAATGCAGGGATGGGGGCACGGGTTCCTGACCCACCAAGCCCTGAAAGCCAGACAGGCGCGATTGTGCCACTGTTCAGGCTGTGCATCCAAGTGAGAATCCAGAAAAAAAAAAAAAAGCCCACTTTCTATGTAGGGGTGGAGGGTGGGGGTGGGGGATGCTGGCCAAAGTTGGAATCAAATGTCTCCTCGCTTTTATCCTGGATGAATGCTGCCTCACATGTGTGGCTTTCTCAGCCAGGAACCTGGCCTCTCCCATCAGCCCAGAAGAAAATCAGAGAGAAGCAACACGTGTCCCTTGCCTCGTGGTTACTGTGGCTGAACCGGCTCGCTTCTGTGTCGGCTTGCTGAGCTTTTCACACGCTCCCTCCCAAAGTGTGGAGGAAACTAGGGCGCTGGGAGTTGAAAACAAAGTAAGGGGAGCAGAAGGCACGTAGTTTTGTGCTGGGACTTCTGAGGTGAGCTGGCAATCGCCAATGAAAAGCTCGAACAGGGCTTCCCGAGGTGGCCCGTGGTCATATCACGTAATAGTGGAAAGTGTCCCCTGAGAGGGAGAGGGGGCTGTCACTCCCTGACTGAGGAAAAGAGTTTCCAGCTGAGGCACCGAGAGCTGGTGGCCCGGTTAGAAGGGGACAGAAAGATGAGAGAATGATTAATTAAAAACCCAGGCTGAGCCTGTCAGGCTGGTTTTCTGATTTTTCTAGCCCGGCCACAATCTTACGGTTGATTTTCCCCACACGGTATGGTCAAATTGCACACCTCGGGGAGTGCCCGTGTGTTTATCTGTGAGATAAACTTGCCCTAACAATAAGTCCCAGCTCCACTCAGTCAAGGACACGTTATGCAACAGACCTGCGGGTCGTCTGTGAGAGAAGACTGGAGAGAGACATTGTGTCCCCCTGACCCCCGAATCCTACCGCCACTCTTCCTTTAGATAATGTTGATTCCCTTCTTTGTTTGGATCGTCAGGTACTTACAGAAGAGACAAAGGGAAATTTCGCCTGTAGTTTTACCAGCCAGAATTTCCCAGCTGATTTTCTGTATTTCTTCTCTTTTCTTGCTTTCAGTTGCATCTGTAGAATTATAGATTGGACTTGATTTATTTAATAGCCGTGTCTTAAAGGCTATTAGAGAGGCTGATGGAGACCAAGCCTTTGGCTCTGAGCGGCTCGCTGTTCAATGGCCCGCACGGTATGGTCAGTTGGTTGTCCCCGGCAGATGGACCCACTTGCTTGGCACTGCCTTGGCACTTTGGATGACCTTCCCTTATCGCCCTGCCAATTCCCTAAGCTGAGCACTCGGCACAATGCTTTTCAGTAATCATTCTTTGAACCAACAGCTTTGAATCCCTACTTTTGCATTGGGCCCAGTGCCGGGGGTTTTAACTTACGTTTCTTTCAGTTCTGTTCATGTTTACACGCCGAGGGCAGGGCCAGTCACCGGCACACAGAAGGTTGGGGAGACAAAAGCGATTTGGGAGGGAATGCCAGTGCTGGATGTAGACTGGGTCTGGGTAGCAGCGCTCTTGTCCAGCTGTGTAGCCTCAAGCCAGGGGTCTCCCCTGGCTGAGCCTCAATGCCTTCATTTGTAAAATGGGTGCCATAAAAGGCTCGTGATAAAGATGAAGTGAAATGCTACCTCGAAAATTCTGGCATATCCTCTGCGTTCCACATATACAGAATGACTGATTGGCTGATTAGAGTCCCTGGAACCAATGATAAAGACTGACTCTGGGTCACAGGCCTTCATTTTCTCCCTTCAGATGCGCTCTAGGGAGAGCTCCTAACTTGAGCTGCAGAGACTTTCAGGTGTGAGTGTAGGTTGACACACTCGCTCCCTCCCCGAGAAACATTTGCATCGTAAATCAAATTTCTAATCATCTGGTTTACATAATGTTTCCTATTATTTCAGAGGGTTTGCAGTTTCCCCTGGAGCCCATCTGCTAACCCGGTGCCACCCATTAAGAACCCCTTATGTTTCAACAAGTATTGATTGGGAGGTCACCGGGAAGTAGATAAGAGACTTGTCGGGCGGGATGCATTTTAATTGGAAGCAAATCAGGATACGATTTTAGTAATTGAGGCATGAAGCAATAATCGCCTGAACGCTGGTGGTGCCAGTATGAGCGGAAAAGAAAAACAGCTTCCAGAGACCTTAAGTGGTGAGAAGTGAGCATCGCAAGGCTCAAGCAGATGCGAGGAGAGAGAGAGAAAAAACGATGCGGAGAGGCTCCAACCAAGCCTTGAACTTGTGCCTGGCGGGTTGGGGTGGGGGAGGTTAATGGCACCTCCCTTGGGAGCCATAAGGCACCATAGAGGGGAGCTGGCTCTCTGGGGGACGGATCCTAAATCTGGCCTTAGCCAGAGGGAGTTTGGGGTGGTTACAAAGCACCTGGGTGGGGGCGGGGCGTGTCTGCCAGGCGGCTGGAGATACAAAGTCCCGCAGGAAAATGAATGGTTCCTTCCGAGATCACCATCATGGTTGTGTGATGATCAGGGGGAGACACTGGGGTCAGAGCTTTGATCTGGGGGATCTTCCCCTTTGATGTGAAGCCAGAAAGGTAGACAAAGTGTCTGAGGGAAACAAAGTAGGAAAAAATGCCGTAAGATCAAGTACTGAATCTTGAAAACAGCCCATATTTAGAGGCTAGACTAAAAGGAGTCAAGAGAGAGACAGGGAAAGAGAGAGAGAGACAGAGAGGAGGTATAATGGCAGCAAGGGCAACATCTCAGCAGAGAACAGACCACCCAACCAGGAAAGAAAGAAGACACAGGCACATCTCAAAAGACGTAGACAGATGGCGACTTCGAGGAAGACCCCTCTTCCTGCTGGTGTTCAGACAACATTTGGGGAACACCGGAGCCACGCACCAGCCTAGGGGAAGGAGGGGAGGCGATGCAGGGAACTGTGTGTTGGCATTGAGTTTCAATCTGGATGACTGAGAAAATCGCTGGAGTGTCTGACAGCCTATTAGTGACCATGCTATGTTTTCTGCATCAGACAGATGGGAGCCCCAGATACGATTTAAGTCCTGTTTACGGGAAATTTTTGAAAGTTACAATTTTGTGTATTTGAGATAGTGACTATACCATTTCTACTGTCCACGCCATAATAGCTTGAGCTTGCAAAGGCATTTGTTGTCTTCTTTCTTGACAGGTGCATTGATACAATCTCCATAAACTTATTCGATTCTGCTCATGAGGCAGGTAAGGCAAGTGTCAAAGTTCCCATTTTACAGATGAGGCAACAGGCTTGGAGAGATAATGGAAGATTTTCCAAAGTCCCAGAGCTGGTAAGTGGCTGGGCAAGAACTTTAACCCAGGATTTTGGACTCCTGATTCAGTCCTTCTTCTACGCCAGGCCTGGCTCTAAGGATAAATTGATTACCCCCTTAGGAGTCTGTTTTGGTTTATATCTTCCACGTTACATAACCTAAGTTAGAGACTCTAATGGATCATTTGGGGTAATGTGCTGTCAATTTCACTTATTAATTGTAATGATAAAAGGAGTGTGTTCTGTGTGTGTGTATGTGCGTGCATGCACACACTTTGGGGAAGGGGCAGTTTAAAGATGATTCTGAACCGTGGGCATCCTCAAAAGACGGGCTCATGTGGCAGGTGCCACATGGACTTGCTGGAGCGCTGTGGGCAAGTTCACTCCCCTCCCCTGGCCTTGGGTCCTTACCTGTAAAAAGAGGACGATAATACCTATTTTGTAGAAAGGCTGCAAAGATTCAATGGGGTCATCTGTGTCCAGTGCCTGTCCCTCTAATCTTCCTGTTGGAGATGGATGACATACGAGGGCCATGGTCACCAACCTGAGCAGTACCCTTTGGAGGGCGGCCCAAGATCGTGTCAGGGTTAGTGGAGCTACTCGGGGAATGGTCCTCTGGGGGGCCTGGGGCCCAGCTGTGCTCTCAGCCCCTTCTGCACCCTTGAGGAAAAGCCAGTGACAGCAAAATGGGGAGAGATTGATACAAAAGTGAGGCTTGTTCTGTGGTACACCAGAAACGAATATAACATTGTGTAAAATAATCATTTCAGAAAAACCCCAGGGCTTGGGAAAGTGAGGAGACCCCCTTTCGTGAGGCAAGTCTCACAAAAGAAGGATTGTTTTAGAAGCATCTGCTACTATCTCCTAAGAAAGATGGGAAGCGGTGAGGGCTGGGAGCTCCATACTTTTAGATCAGCGCTTCCCAACGAGGGCCTAGAATTCTGCGGACACCATGAACCTGCAGGCCAGAGAGCACAGGGAGACCCAGGAGGAGATAAAGAAGGAGCCCGGATGCTGACAACCAGGCCATTGGGCAGGGAGCTGTCCCAGCCCAGGAAAGATAGGCCAGACACCTGAAGGGCCCTCCAGGAATTGCAGGCATTTGTAGAAGGAGCTAGAAGGGAGAAATGTGTAGGAAGGGGGCCGAGGGGGGACGGAAGGGTATAGGAGGCAGAAATAAGCAGTAATTCCACCTGAGCTAAATGAAACCACGTGCCAAGACAGAAGTGCCTTACAAAATGTGGATGAGTGCCGTGTCCTTCACGTTGCTCCTCTTGGGGTGCATTAAGTCCTCCCTGGGGGTTTGACAGAGGTGGGAAATCCACGAGTTTGGGTGGAGTGAGTGGGGGCGCAGAACACCATCGTGCCCTTCTATCGATACCTCCTTTGCAGAGTGATCAAATACGTGGCCAGTTTGCCTCTGTGATTCTTCTGGAAGTGTCTGCCTTTGGGGCATCTTCTGCCATCCAGAGGAAAGCGTGTCCCCTTCTAAAGTGATTTCTGACATCAGGGAGCAGGTTGGATGGTTTTTGTGAGGAAGCTTCCGGAGGCTGGGAGGAGGGGCCGTTGCCGCCGACTGTACCCCTATTATGGCTGGGCCTGGTTATCACCCCTGTGATGTTCTCTATATCCTGGCAGCCCTGCATGCCATACATGGATCTTTCTGTTACCCGCTGTGGCTGGAGAAGACAGTTCATCTGCCTTTGAACTGGTGAGCTGGGTGAGGATAACCAACTAGAATCTCACTGAGACAGTGCTGATTCCCCCCAGACCAGTGGCAGATTACCTGGATGCCCTTAGGAGAGCACAGGGCCTGTCCTGGGATCCGTTCGAAGCCGTTCACCCTTTAGAAAGCAGCCAGGTGTGTGCTGCTTTAGTTTCTCCTTGACCTCTGGCTTGCTCTGCTCCTCCTGAACATCTCCTATCTTCTCATCTAATCGGGTCTCCAGTCTGTAGCCCCGATTTTCAAACCTAGCGATATACCAGAATTGCCCAAGAAACTTACACAGGGCGGGTAGCAACAGTGCATGCTTCCTACCTGCCAGGCATTGTTCTAAGGAGTTTCTATGTATTCATTCATTTGTTATCACAACAACCCTGGAAAAATGAGTGCAATTACCATCACTACTTTGCAGATTAGCAAACTGAAGCTCACAGTGTTGTAGTCATCTGCTCAAGGTCCTAGAGTTATGATGAGGTCAAGATTTAGGACAGAGAGGGGCGCCTGGGTGGCTCAGTGGGTTAAAGCCTCTGCCTTCGGCTCAGGTCATGATCCCAGGGTCCTGGGATTGAGCCCCACATCGGGCTCTCTGCTCAGCAGGGAGCCTGCTTCCTCCTTTCTCTCTCTTTGCCTGCCTCTCTGCCTACTTGTGATCTCTGTCTGTCAAATAAATAAATAAAATCTTTAAAAAAAATATTTAGGACAGAGAACCAGTACACGCCCTGTTAAGTGTCAAGTTTCCCCAACAGAGAAGACCCCACCCTCACCTCCTTCTGTAGGACGAGAACATACCTTTGTTTATTTATCCATTAATCAATTCAACAAAATGTTACTGGAAACCTCTACTATGTGCCAAGCACCTTTCTGGATGCTGGGAAACATGGGGCATATATTCCATAAGAGGGAGGCAGACAACAAATAAGGAAGTAAATACATACATAGCATCCCAGGGAGTGGGAAGCACTATGACGAAAAAATAATGCAGCGTACAGTGACCGATGGTGGGATTGGATGGAGTGAGGATGTGTGGATGCCTTTAGGGTAAGGGGTTTGGGAAGATCTCTTTGGTGAGCAGACATGCAAATGAAATCAGGAAGAAAGAAATGGAGATATAAGGGAAGGGCATTTCTAGGCAGAGGAAATGGCAAGAACAAGGGCCCGGAGGTGGGAGCAGCTTGATAGATTTAAAGACTTGAAAGATTTAAAGACCTCCAAGGAGGCCAGAGTAGCTGGAGCCCAATAGCAAGAGGGGAGAATTGCCTCATTCTGTAGAGTTCCTCGAAGTTCCTAGAAGAAGCCAAGGCAGAGTCAGGTAGGGCTTTGCAGGTCTAGGGACAGACTTGTCTTGTAGTGTTGGGACAACTTGAGGTTCTGGGTAGAGAGGTAACATGATCTGACTTGCCTCTTTAAAGGACCAGACTGAAAGAGAATAGACCAGTCGGACGAGGGTGGGAGCTACTGTCATAGTCCCAGCAAGAGACGATGAGGGCTTGGAGCAGGGTGGTAGCGGTGAAGGTGGAGAGAAATGGTTGGTTCTGGAGAGTTTTTGATCTCCTGGTGGATATTGTAAAGCTGAGGGACTGGATGAGCTCACTTAGGAACATGTGAATAGCTAGAGTAGGCAGAGACTCAGAGCATTCTGGAACATTCCAAAGTTGAGGACAGGGAGAAGTGAGGGGATTCATGGAGGAGACAGAGAAGGAGAGGCCAGTGAGATGCGAACCATGTAAGAGACTGCTGAGAAGCAGAGCCAGAGAGCTGGAGCACAGGTCACTGGGGCTGACGACATGGAAATCTCTGGTGACCTGAAGAAGGAGGATATTGGTGGAGTAGGTGAGGCCTGACCAGAAAAGGATCTGAAAAGACAAGGAGCAGAGAAAGTAGAGACAGCAAGTTAGACGCAGGTCATGTTTTTTTAACTAAACAATGGAGCAGAGGAGCAGCTTGGTAGCTGGTGGTGGCCGCAGGGTCAAGAGAGACTGTGAAGGCCGGGCCACAGTTCTGAATGTCCGCATGCAGAGGGTACCACTGGGTTGGGAGGGGTAACCAGTAGTCGCAGGAAGAGCATGTTTGGAGCTGATAGCATCCCAGGGTACCAGGGGAGGACGTGGCCTTCCAGCATTGTGGGAAGGTCTTGCACAAGGGAATGTGGAGAGGAGGGTAGGGAGGCCGGGGAGGTGGGGGTAGTTGGTGATAGGCTCACAAGTGGGATTTTACTTCTGCTGACTTCAATTTTCTCAGTAAATAAGATGGAAGGCTGTGAGCTGAGAGCAAGGAGGGAGACTTCTACTTTATTCTACTATACTGAACAGCCAAGAATTTTAATTTCAAAGCTGTCCTTGCAGGGTTTTCTTTTAGAAACATCAGTTTTCTTTTATAACATATTTATGTGACTTTTTAAGCCCAAGCTTTGGGGGGACTTGGCAATTTCAGGCATGCGTGGTCTTTGGGGATGTTCACTTCATAATCAAAACACCATGCACTGGTCCCAACTGACTCCAGACAGTTTTTCTGCTGAAAATCCACCCCCTCTCCCCTAAGGAAACATCAAAAAGGGTCCTGTTAACATTAGAACATTAATTCAGAGAAGTAATTCTGTTTTTTTCCTCTGGTCTACGGCCATTTTGCTTTTTTAGATATTGATGGCATTCATTTCAGGAATCACATAAGAAGCGGTGACACATCCTGATGTTTCCATCCCATTCTCTTACATACTTGAAAAATTCTCTTTTGGTTGACTCTCCAGATTATCCTTGCCTTGTCTTTTCCTGATCTAGTTGATCTAAAACTTGGGTGTGCATCCGAAACCCTGATGGGCCGGTGGGGGGGGAGGTTTGGGGCTAGTTAAAACACAGAGTGCTGGGCCTCATCACAGAGTTTCTGACTCCATGGGTCTGGAGTCGGTCCCAGGAATCTGCATTTCTGACAAGTTCCCCAGGGCTGCTGCCACCAATGTTGTCACTGCTGGTCTGCGGACCACACTTTGAGAACCACCGCCCTGACGGACGTACACTTTTCCAGTAGTGTTTGTGGGAGGGCAAGGCAGCCGCATCACCTCTCTCTGGCCCCGCAGGAGTGATAGGGAGGGTGACATAAAAGAGGGAGCTTGCCGGCTTGCTCCACCCTTCTCTCCTTCCCACAGAAGCGCCCGAGCCACCCCTGACAGAGGAGACCCCGGACCGGGGGGACCTTTGGTCTCCCCTGCAAGCATCTCAGATCATTCTCGTGTCTGTCCTTGCCTGAAAGCAGTCATGACTGCAACATCCCTGGGTGCTTTCAGCTTTCAAGTCCTGATCCCTAAGTGCCCCTTCCCACCCTCGGCTCACACACGTTGCCTTCCCCCCGCTCAGATCCCTGATCTCTGACTTTCCCCTGTCTGCTGCCACTTGCTCCCAGCGAGCTCCTGGTCTAGGATGGAGGGGACCTTCATAATAACCCTGGCAGGCAGCCGTGGGGCCAGGGCCTCCCCTTTGAGGCCGGTGTGTCTTTGATTCCTTGACAGATTAGCTGCGCACAGAAGCAGAGCCCGCATGAGAGGCTGGAGTGAAAGGACCTGCTCTCCCCATGACACATGCCTATAGTACATGGTGACTGACAGGTACGGTGGAAAGCTATTTGCGGCGCCCAGCAAGTGAGATGCTCGTTCCGAAGAGCCCGTGTGGCCTAAAAATACCACAGAGGGTGGGAGGGAGAGAAAGGAAACTTCAGCATGGAATATTTTCAACAAATTAAAAATAGAAAGGCCTTTGGGAAATGGGAGTCACCAGTTGCTGTCCTGTTCATGTTCTACAGGGCTTTAAGGATTCCCAGTGGACTGCTAGTAGCCGGGAGGAAGGGAACAGGGAGTTGATTTCGGGGAATGGAGTCAGGCCACCAGTAGATGGATGGCAGAAGCCAGGCCAGAAAGACACAAGCGCCACGTGGTGAGCCACACGGATTGGGAGTGACAGTAAGGCAGTCTGGGAATTAATGAAATCCAAGAGATGGGGGCTCACCTCCGATTTGATGAACCGCTTTGTCAGGCTTGCTTAACCTCCGTCTCAAATCAGTGGGATTGTAGAGTGTGCAACGGGAGCCTGTCTGATTTTACTTCTCTTCTTGTTAGGATGTTACGATGCCGTCTTTGCCCTCCAGTACGGCCCCTCCCTGCTTGGCACTCCTCCCTCCCCTCCCTGCAGCCTCCTCATTCATTCTAAGCTCTGACAGGGAAATGATTTGGTTTAGGCTCATTCTTATTGTCTTTCTTTGAACATGTCTGGATTACTGATGTCAACAAATGTCCTCCCCGTGAATGAGTTGCCCTGATCAAGGACCTCCTGCGTAGATAGATCTGACCCAGCACTTGCAAGATTCTGGGGAGGGGAGGCAAGCTGCGGCCCGTTAGCTGGATCCAGAAGGTTTCCTTTGTATGGCTGTCTAGTTCAAGGAGGAAGAAAATGGCACCCAAGAAGAGACCAGAATTACGCAGAGGCGGAAACTGGATTTCTGTTCTCTAAGGAGGGTAGCAATTCAACCCATCAGGGTGGACCCAGTTGGGAGACGCAGGAAACTGGGCATGCGTTCTTGAAAAGACACTGCCCCGGGAAGACCCAGGGCAGAAGCACTGAGTGCAGGCACTGGAGGCAATCTGATTTATTTCCCAGTTCTCTTCTAACAGATGAAGCAGAGGGAACTCTAGATCCATGTTTGCTGATTTCAAGGATGATGGGCTGGGTTGCTATTTGTGCCAAACTATGAGACTTACTACCAAAGCTGTTGTATTTGGCTGGCATTGTTTCCATGCGGGGAGGCAATGAGTGTCTTAAGGTACTCGAGGGCTGACTGGTTATTACCCCAATGGTGTCTGGGCCCTACATTCCCAGCTGTCAAGGTAGCAACTGTTTGTGAGGACTCAGGGCCAGTGTCACCCAGGGAAACAGCTGGCGAGGCTACTGTGTCAGCAAGGTCATGTACTGAGCTTGACTTTAGGCTGCCCTCACAGTCCAGCCCCACCCTGCTTAGCTCTTGAGCTCCGTTATCAAGCCTGAACATACTCGAAAATCCCTCCTCCCAGAGATGAATCGGGTCGGTAAGTATTAAAGGTTGCTGGATTTCCATGGTGCACTCTGAGAATTTGAGAAGGCCCCATATGGTGGATGTTCTTAAGATGTCAATTGTTGTCTCCTATGAGATGCATCAAACACCGCTAGGGGTATATGGAGGTATTTAGATACACAGATAATCTGGGGGGAAAATTGCCTCTTACGGAGTTGACTTGGAGAAGAAAGTCTTGGGGGAAATTCTAGTGTCTTCTGAACAGCTTTGCTGGCAGCAATTCACAGACGGTATCTCGGCCCTGAGGTTTTTAAATGTATCCCTAAGACTAGGGAAGCATCTAATTTGATACGTTCAACATCTAAGATTCAGAGAAGTTAACGGACTTTCTCAAGGATCATCACGAGTTTAGGGCCTCACAGTATTTTTTTTAATATATTTTTTTATTTGACAGAGAGATCACAAGTAGGCAGAGAAGCAGGCAGAGAGAGAGGAGGAAGCAGGCTCCCTGTGGAGCAGAGAGCCGGATGCGGGGCTCGATCCCAGGACCCTGAGATCATGACCTGAGCCGAAGGCAGAGGCTTAACCCACTGAGCCACCCAGGCGCCCCCTCACAGTATTAAAATTAGCACTATGGGCTTAGAATGGAAGACAGACCTCTGCCTCTGCAGCTCCTTACTGCACACTGCAGCTCCTTCTCATGACCAGATATCCCTGGTTTCAAGGGCAGCTCTGGGAGAAAGATGAAGGAAGAGAGCATTATTAATGGAGCATCTTCTGTGTGCCTTGCATGGGGCCAAGTGCTGCAAATACATGAACGTGTCTGATTCTTTGACGCTCCTTTGAGGTGGGTATTAAAACGTGGATTCTGCCATAAATGAAACCAAGATTCAAAGAAGTAGCTAGACTAGCGTACTGATTTGGGGCATATTAATATGTCTACGAAGACCATACTTAGTCTACCTTACCACACACGAGACTGCCAACCAGATTAGCCCAGAGGGCTCAGTAGATAGACCAGATCCTGCTCTGGTCGACTGCCAAAGTACAAGGGCACTGAGTTATGAGACAGGAGATATCACCGAGGCCTTGCTACATAATAGAAGCCTGCACATTCCTTCTTTGCTAATCAGTGAAGCCATAGCAAGATTAAAAAGAGAAAGGTTACTAGTCTGGAGTGACTATGACATCAAACAGTGTTCGCCTCATCCTAACCCCCCAGCTGCTGCTTGCTTTCACCCTTCTTAAACTCACCTGCTGAATGAGGACAGCTTTCTTGAATACTGAATGGGCTCCTATGATGTTTGCACAGTGGCTAAATGAAAAAATAAATTTATTTTCAAGGCTCTCAGACTGCAAAAAGAGAACCCATAGATGGAAATTAAAAGAAGGCAGCTTCAAGCTGAAAGGAAGAACTTTCTAGAAAGTGGTTCCATGTGACTATGGGATGGGTTGCTTTAGAATGAGCTAAGTTTCTTCCCTTAGATGTGCTTAAACAGAGGTTTGGAAATACTTTAGGGATTTGGCACTGGGTAAATGTTGGATTAGATGATCTCCAGGGGCCTTTAAAGATCTGAAAGCCCATGTCATGTGGTACCAAGAGTGAGATGATCAATAGTGGACCGGACCCTTTGACTTTCCTAACCTCTCATTGTGTAACACCTCTGCTTAGTTTGCTCGTCATCACCGTCAATGCTGATGGAAGCTGTAGTGAGCCTTAATCCATTTGGAATTGGAAACAGATTTCATTTCTGTCCGAGCCAACTCTGGTCTAGTGTTCAGTGCCAACAGAAGAATTTGAGAGTTGCAACCCAAGCCAAAGGAGTATGTATGGTTCTACTTGAGCCATGAGGGATGTAAAGGGATGAGTGGATGGAAGCCACAGGAGGCAGAAGTGTCCAAGTTCTTTGGAGATAGTGACTTCTGCTTCCTGAAAGTAGCCCAGCTCAAGTCAGCTGTGACTGGAGTGAGGACAGGACTCCGATGTGGCGTGGGAGGTCATGTCACTGCCTCTCTTGGTTCTCTTCCAATCAAAGACTCTGGTTTTTAATGAGGAGACACTTAGAAACAGGAACTTTACTCCCTGCCAGCCTTGCCAGGTGAGGGAAAACCCTTCTCATTTTCCCTAAAGTAAGGCATCTTACTATGACATAGCAATCCACTTCCAGGTATGTGCCCAGTAAAAATCGGAATGTTTATCATCCAAAAGACACAATTAAGAATGTTTAAGGGCACCTGGCTGGCTGTCAGAAAAGCACACAGCTCTTGATCTCTGGGTTGTGAGTTCAAGCCCCACACTGGGGTTAGAGATGACTAAAAATAAATAAATAAATAAAAACTTTAAAAAAAAAAAAGAATGTTTGGGGCACCTGGGTGGCTCAGTGGGTTAAAGCCTCTGCCTTCAACTCGGGTCATGGTCTCGGAGTCCTGGGATCGGGCCCCACATCGGGCTCTCTGCTCAGCAGGGAGCTTGCTTCCCCCTCTCTCTCTGCCTGCCTCTCTGCCTACTTGTGATCTCTCTCTCTCTCTGTGTCAAATAAATAAAATCTTAAAAAAAAAAGAATGTTTATGGCAGCTTTATTTATAATAGCTCCAAACTGGAGATAACCTATAATGTACATCGACAATAGAATGGGTAAGAGAGTTGTGATGTATTTATACAAAGAAATGCCATCCAACAAGGAAAAAGGATTGACTACTGATACGTGCAACCTTGATGTGTCTCACAGACATAGTACTGAGTGAAAGAAGTTAGATGTCAAGAAATATATATTTGTGTGATTCTATTTATATGAAGTTCCAAAATGGGCCAAAAGTAATCTATGGCATGAGAAACAGAAACAGTAATTCTCTTTGATAGCATTCAGGGTGGAGATAATTGACTGAGATGGGTCATAGAGACAATTTGGGGATAGCTGGAAATGTTGAATCTCTTAATCTGATGGTGAAAAAATGTAAAAATTCAGGTAAGGGTGATCTTTCCATTTTACCATATGTATGTCACATCTCAATTAAAAAAAATTGGAAAAGAAAGAAGAAGAGAGAATTTCCTTTCCATGGAGACTGGGTTCTAGTCTAGATTCTGCTGACATTCCATGTCATGGAAAAATATCCCATCCTATTGCTCTGGTGAACTGTGTCCTACTTTCCAGGTCTGCTGCTAATTGGCTGTGGATACTTGATCTCCTATCTTTTGGGGCCCCAGTATTCTCATCAATACAATGATGAGTCCTTGATTCATTGAATGCCTGCTATGTGCAAGGCCCCAAACTGGGTATGTGGGGGGCAGGGGTGAATTAGACTCTCAGAGTCGGGAGACTCACCTGGCCAATTCAGTGCGGTAAGGTAATCCTTTACCCCAGGAAATGAATACTTTTGTTCAAATATTCTTCTCTTTCTTCCATGTACACAGACCTTTGCATCTCACTGGAAAGTGGACTCTGTGCTGGGATTTTTTTCACGTTCAAAAGCACCCATAGACATTAATGGGATATGCATCGAGAAGGATTGAACACAGAGTTTAGTGAGTTGGACGCAGCCTCATTGTTTGACATTTGGGAACCAACTATGTTTTGTGCCAGGTTACTTTTCCATGTGCCAGAAAGCTACAAAATGAGTAACTAAGTCACAAGTGCAAAAAGCAAGTTAGTATGATATCATTTATATGGAAGTTCAAAACGTGCGAAAGATGCATTGTGAGACCCAGGATAGATAGTTGCAGGAGAGCCCCGTCTCAGATTGGGTCCCCTCCCCCAGGGGAGCCTGAGACCAGGAATTGGGGGCAGGGCATTCACTGAGGGGCAGCGCCAAGGAGTGAGAGGGCAGGGGGGAAAGCCAGGAAAGGGTGTGTTCTTGAGGTCGCTGGTTGAGAGAAAAGGGTCTCTGGGAAGTGTCTGTCCGGAGGGCATTTTTCCAAGTCTCTGCCACCTTCTGTCCTTCTGTCGATGTTTCTCCTGTGGGTACTCATTCTTATTCTTCCGGACTTTGGTGATGTGCCTGTGAGGGTTGAGTACACTCTTGAGGGTTTTGAGGAAAGCCTGGGAGTAAAGGAGCAGAGACCTAAGGTGGGCCCGAGGGGTAGGACCCTGCCATGTAACTGAGGGCTCAAACCACAGGTGGGCTGGAGGCATGTGACACTTGGCCCTGCTCGCATCTGTTTTAAGTTGCCCCCAGGAGAAGGGGCACAAGGAAGGGATACACAGGGAGCTTCAACTGGGTCTCTAACGGGTTACTTCTGAAGAGAATGGGGGATGAAAATCTGGCACAATGCCTGTCTTCCAAACGGCTGGATGGTATTTGTATGGGTGCTCATTATATTATTCTGGATACTTCTCTGTATTCTTGAACTATTTCAGAATTAAAAAAAAAATTAGGCTGCATCAGCATTAATTTGTTTCAGGGGAGCTCTGATTGAATAATTATGCAGAGCAGTAATGTGTCAAATAGTAATACAATTTGCCACTAGTTCTTAAATTAAGTTAATGTACCTAAGTATAATTTCGATGGAATTTGACTAACAAAATATTGAGTTTTATCCAAAATGTCATGCTTTAATTTCTATTCTAGTTGAGAGATCTCACTTGATAAACTTTCCATTATATTTCCAGTTGTCTTGCCAAAGCACTTTGTAAACAGGGGGCGATTTCTCCATTTTCTGGTTGGGAAAGCTGTAACTCCGAAGCATTTAGTAATTCATTCAAGATCACTCAGCAGGAAAAAGGCAGAAAAACAAAGCAGGAGTTCTGCCCTTTTAATCTGTCATGCCATCCCTGTTTGACCCAAGTCTTTGCGACATGAGCACCAGAACATTCCGGGGCACACACAGCAGGGTTAGCACTGTGTGTATGTCTACAGCACACACACCCTTACACACACACACACACACACACACACACACACACACAGTTCCATCAACACACAGCCATCAACACAGGGCCATGAGGTGTGGGGGTGGTTACAGTCTCCACATTCGAGGGGTTTAGAATCTAATGAAGATATGAATAAACATATCAGCTGTATCCATCCATCTCTCCCAAGTACAAGGACAGGACCACAGTGGGTTTTTGCTTACGGAATGTCAACAGCAGCTGCACCAACCGGCAACTCTCTGCTGAATGTCTGCTGCGTACAGGGACTGTTGCTGGCGTTGCTCATTTCCAGACTAGCTCAAGGTTACCAAGTTCCACTTAACATTTCCTTTGATTTGTATGTGCTGTGTTTTGTGGCCCCCCCCACCCCCCCACCCCAGGGTCGACAGACCCTTGTCCAAGGGCAATTTGTTGGCAGGAGGTGTTTTGAGGAGCGACCCAACTCAATCCAGACAACAGCGATCACAACCACAAAACCCACTACAGCCCAGCCTTGAGTGAACTCCCCCTTTGTAAGGCCGCTTTTGAGACTCTATGGCTCCACTCAAGTCAAACATTTCAAGTGCTTGAACTTGGAACTTGGACTCATAGCCTTGTTTTCCGGAAGGAACTTGATCGGCCGTTTAAATGGTCACCGGTAATACTGCAGGACAACAGCTGTGGACCTCTGGGCTTTTGACATTTATGACTGATGGAAAATGCCATTTGCCCCCCTTGATTTACATGAAAAAAGCTCAGCACAAAATTACAGCTGAAGGGTTTGTTTTTCTTTCTGCCTCTTCTAACTGAATGGCATTTTAATTGAGGCATTCTTGTGGCACAAAGGAAAGTGGCTTGGCCTCCTCTATATTCTTTCCAGACCCTTCCACAGAACTCCTGAATGTTTAAATATCCCCTTCAGTCCTGGCTCCCCTGATCCTGAAGTTGCACCCGAATCTCCCAAACTGCTCTCCAACCAACCGTTGGCAAGCCCAGCCTTCCATTTGGTCTTTGAGTTGTCACAGCAGGCAGCGTCAGGACTGGGGGGCTGAGAGTGACAACAGAAGAACCAAGCTCACCGAGAGCACTAAGTTCTCTGTGAGTGCTCAGCAGCTCCAGTGGGGACTCTCACAGGAGGCGTGGTTCCCTGGTCTTGATCGCTTCCCTGCTGTTGATATGACAATGCCTTGTTTTGATTTGTTTCCCTACTTCCCTGGTGGTGCCGTATGCCACCTTGGCGTTCCTCAGCCCTCTCTGGCAAACATTCTTACCCAGGAATATCTAACTTCTGTGGCCCATGGTGGTGGTGGTACCCTACCTCTGCGGGGCTCTCATGTTGGAGCCAATCTGATGGTGTCCTCCTGTGCCTCTCTGCCTGGGGCATTCTATGGCCACGGAACCAAGCTGTTCCTGAGCCTGCGGGGATTAGGGACAGGATGGCCAGTGGGTCCTAGGTGCCCGGAAAGGCCGGAGAGTTAAGGCCTCCAGGGCGACCCTCAATCAGTGAGGGATGGGAGAGGGTGGGTGAATCCCCTTGCCATAGGTTTTCTCTGGGGGACCCAGTGGGATTGGGCCCCAGTTGCCTAGTGGCCCACACTTATGTAACTTTATTGGCTTTTCTCCCTTCCCTGCTCATTTCTCCACTCCATCTCCACATTTTCTGAGCTCACCTTCCAGATGAACCTCTTGCATCCAAATCTTGGTTCCAGGGTTTGCTTTTAGAGGAACCCATCCTAAGACAAGTTCCTGACCTTTCATACGAATTCGGGTGTAGAGTTGTGAGTGTAAAGAGCTTACTTGTCAGAAGGATCTACGACCCCATGACCCCAAAGAGACCAAGAGCCTGTACCTAACCCCTCTTCCCAGGGATCTCATCTGCTCCTGCCATGGGGACACGGAGAACCAGGTACTTCCTGTGTGTTCCCCACTGCATGCCTCACAGCATCTCACACTTAAATGTCTGCTGCAGATGCTGGGCTGTGCCACCCAGAACCCCCATTATGACACAAGGGCCTACTCCCTGAGCTTCTGGAAAGGTCGTTGCCTGATGGCTTAGCTGTTAACCCTCTCTGGGAATTGCCTTCAGCTGAAGGGAACCATATCACCCAAGGTTCAATGCTCTCCCCCAAAGTCATGTGCATCCAATGGCTGGGTGATATGGGTGAACGGAGGCCTGGCTCCCTTTCCCCCAGTCAGAGCAAACCTTGTGGGGACCTCCCAATTCCAGAGCTCCCCATGAGTTGGGCTGAAATCTCCATGGAGACAGCATCACTATCCAGCTTCTGCCTTTGCCCCATCTTGCTTCTGCAGTCCCTTTCCCCCAGCAAGGGCCAATCCTGAGAGCACTTTGCAATAAACTTCCTGCACTCTGGTTTCCAAAGATGAGTCTGCTTCTTGGTCATCCGGACCTGTGACGACCTGGGGATCATCACTACCTCTTCTCCTCCTTAGCCATCCCCACACAGTGAATCCCTCAATCAATCAAAACTTGAGTTTTGGTGATCGTGACTTTGGAATGTGGCTTGAATCTGCTCATGTTCCCCCACTCCATCCCGATGAACTCTTCTAGGTGATGGCCTGAATGTCTGAGACAACCTCCTAACAGTTCCCAGACTCTCCTGCCCATCTTGAATGTATTCCACCCATTGCAAACAGAGTGACATTTTTTTAAGGAGTAAACCTAGTATGGTCAGTATTTTGCTTAGAGTCCCTCCAATGCCCCACTGTTGTCCTGAAGACCAAGTTCTTAAAGTGACTTAGACTTTCAAGACCTCTGCTCCCTTTGGTACCCCTCCCGCCTCACGTCTTGCCACATCCTGGCGTGTATGCATTGGGCACCAGCCAAAGGGGACTGTTCGCTGGTTCCCAAATTCACAACGTGGGGGCTTAGGGTCAGTTCCTACCCCACTTTCAGTTCGCTTTTCCATCACTACCTACCATACACACATGCGGACAGACACCTACCGACGTTGGTCCCATTTAGAACATTTTTACGACCCCAGTGTCCCTGCCAGGGGCCTCCACAGCCCCACTTTGGTGTTCCACAATTGCAGCATGTCTTAGATTGGATTTCTCAGAAGTAGATGCTAAGGTGAGAATTTCAGGGGAAGCAATTTCCTAGGAAGGATTTCTAGGAATAAGCAGCAGGGAATGGGGAAATGGGAGATGGAAGGAAGGAAGCCAGGCCAAGGTGTAATATTAAACCAAGCCCCCCAGAAGGTAGGTAAAATGATTCTAGTGCCAATTTCAATGCGTGGAATTTCCCCTCATGCCAAGCAGTTCCCAGCGACCAGCTGGATGTCCTATAATTCAGCTCAATTCTGGCACTGTCTACCCAGAGAGAGAGCGTCAGATCCCACAAGGTAAGGACTGGGGCCGCCCACCCCACTGCCACCAACGTTGTCACCTGGGCTTCTGACCTGATAGCCATTAAGCAGATGTTTCCACGGTTCCCTTCTCAGATTTGGTTAATTTGCTGGCGCGACTCACAAAACTCAGGGAAACGTTTTACTCACGAGATCACCAATTTATTACAAAAGGCTAGAGCTCTGGAACAACCAGATGGAAGAGATGCACAGGGCGAGCAAGGTAGGGGGAGAGGGCGAGGAGCTTCCCTGCCCTCTCCAGGCCCGCCACACCACCCACATCTCCGTGTGCTCCCCAACCCGGAAGCTCTCCCAACCCCATCCTTCTGGGTTTCTATGGGGGCTGTATTACACAGGCCTGATTGCTTCAATCTTTTGCTATTGGTGAGTGATTCAATCTCCAGACCCTCTCCCCTCCCCGGAGGTCAGGGGGTGGGACTGAAAGTACCAACCCTCTATTCACCGTTGGTTCCCCTGGCAACCAGCCCCCAGCTTTAGGTGCTTTCTAATCGCCTCATTAACATAACAAGAGACAAATTCTAAGGGCTTTAGGAGTTCTCTGCCAGAAATGGGGACAAAGACCAAATATATATTTCTTATTATAAATCCTAGTGTCACAATAGGAAACTGGCTCAGTCGTGGAGGGGGACTCTGGACTCGGTGAAGGGCACTGTTCAGAACTGTCCCAAACAGAGGACAAGGGAGCTGGAGTAATTATACTTTTTTAGACTTGATACTTGCGGAGCATTTGTACCCCCATCAGTCACTGGTTAAGGGGAAGGACAGTTCCCAGGCATTTCTGGCTTTCTTGGATGCAGGCAAATCAGGCTCCTGCCTCCTGGGGACAGCCCACTGACAAAGGGACGCAGGTGGTCCCCGTGGGAGTGAGTCTTTGAGTGCAGGGAGGTGTGTGGTGAAGCGGTCCAAGGGGATGTGGGCAGAGACCAGTGGAGTCTGCTATGGGACCCTCACCCCCCTGCGGCTGTAGTCTTGCCCCACCCCCATGAGGCACTGAGCCCCGGCCATCGGGACCCCTGTGTTCGTCATGGTCAGCCTTGCCCACTGCAGGTGCCCACGAGATGTTTGTGAGACGTTTGCGAATGAATGTGCGGGTGGATGGGTGCGTGAATGATGACTGAATGAAGAAGGAATGAAAGGGTGGTTGAATAACATCCCCCTCTAACAGACTTTGAAACAGGAAACTTCTATAGTGAGAGCTCCAACGGCTAGGTACCCATTTCCCGCTTTTGAAAAGAATTTGTCCTTCTTGCGAGGGAGATGTACCAGAATGTTTAGAAAAAGGGGATCTTATTTCACGAGGAGTGGGGCTTATGCTTCCTGCCAACCACATGCTTCTCAGAAGTCTCGCTTTCCCAGCTAGAGGGGCCTGGTGCCTGCAGGACCTCAGAAACACGGGGCCTCACCAGGAGAAACCAATAGATAGTTCCGGATGTCTTCCAGTGCAACAGCAGCCAGGAGCCATGATCTGTTAGTCCTGGAAGGGACTGTTGGAAGTAAACCCACCACCCCCCCTTGTTGCCTTTAAGACTGTGAGTGTAAAAGGGTCACCTGGGTGGCTTAGTTGATTAAGTGCCTGCCTTTGGCTCAGGTCATGATCCCAGGGTCCTGGGATTAAGCCCCATGACAGGCTCCTTGCTCAGTGGGAAACCTTCTCCCTCCTCCTCTGCACCACCCGCCCCAACTCATGCTCTCTCTCTCTCTCTCAAATAAATAAATAAAATCTTCAAAAAACACTGTGAGTATATACATATGAATTATTTTCACCCCCTTTGTGGCTTGCTTTCCCACATCTTAAAGATGTCTTTTGAGAGCCAAAGTTTTCAACAAAGCCCATTCCCTATTTTTCTTTATGCACTTGCTTTTCTGTTGTTGCTGGTATCTAGGAATTTTTCCCCACCCCATGTCACAAAGATGTTTTTATTTTTCTCTAGCCCTTTTATTATTTTCGCTTTTATATCTAGGTCCGTGATCCCTTGTTGAAACCCTCTAACCTGTTGACTCCGAGGGGATTTCCGGGCCAGTGGCTGAGGGGCTGTGTCTACGCACTGATGGGCGCAGGCACGACAAGTGGCCAATGGGGTTTGTCTCCTTACAGGTCCCCGGTGCCTCCCGGGGACACCCTCCAGGAACACAAACGCGGGTACCTCCAAATGCAGAACCCCCGAGTGACCTTTCAGGTCTCTCAGAAGCTACTTGAATGCAGGGAGGTCATGTGACCTTCCTGGGCTGCCCTGGCATCTGTAAAATGGGCGGACTACGGCCTCCCATGCAGTACAGTCGCCCGCGCAACGGGGAAACGACATACAGAAGAAAGCACTTAACAGCTCTGACCCATGGAGGCTGTCACTGAGCAGGGGCCGCTGTCACTTCTGTCTCCGCGGTCCACAGTTACCCTGCCTCAGCACTATTTGAATGCCATGCTGATGGCCGGGCCTGGCTTTTTTTTTTTTTTTTTTTTTTTTTTTTTTTATGAAACTGTGCTGATGGTATGTGTTGATGTCTCACTGAAAGCTCATTTGAACCTTTTTAAAAATAGGCCCCCTGCTATATTTGGCAGGTCACTGCTCTGGTATGAAGGGACTTTTAGGGCCATGCTGATGAAGCGTGGCTCCGGAGTGGACACCAGCCAGTGATGAGTCAGAACACCTTTGGTGTGCTTCTCGGCAATATTTTAAAAATGAGTCCATGTGGGAACTTTCCACTTATTCTTGGGAACAGGCACAGATGGGAATTATGGGAAGGGCTTAGTCTTTGTTCTAACAGATGATGCAGTCAACATCGTGTCCTCCCCAGCCCTCCACAAAATCAGAGCCTGTGCCCCTGAGTGTAATGGAATAGAGGAAACCAGACAGAAGTGCTTCTGGATATATTTTAAGACTCACAGTTTTGTGTTTTTTTTTTAAGATTTTATTTATTTATTTGAGAGAGAGAGCACACACATGTGGGG
The DNA here is from genome assembly GCF_002288905.1 of Enhydra lutris kenyoni. Classification (NCBI taxonomy): domain Eukaryota; kingdom Metazoa; phylum Chordata; class Mammalia; order Carnivora; family Mustelidae; genus Enhydra; species Enhydra lutris. The sequence continues at coordinate 20,510,926 of NW_019154107.1, forward strand.
GGGGCAGTGGGAGAGGGAGAAGGAGAGAGAGTCCCAAGCAGGCTTAAGCTCATGACCCTGAGATCATGACCTGAGCCAAAACTAAGAGCCAGCAGCTCAACCCACACACTCCAAAGACTTACAATTCTACACTTTAGACTTACTTTCCTCCTAAACTTTACCTGTGCGACTGAATACATTTTCTTTCCAGAACTACTTCTGAAAAGGGAAGTTTTACAGGTGGGAATTCTGGTTGCGTGCCTGGTTTGGTTAGTCGTGTGTACACAGGGACAACACACAAAACCATTAGTCAAGATATATATATGTATCTTCCCTTCTGAGCCTCAGTTTTCTCATCTGTAAAATGGGGATGATAATAATGCCTTAGATATTTCCATGAGGATTGAAGTGGTTACTACAGAAACTTTGGAGAGTGCCAGGCACACGGTAATAACCAGTGTAAGTGTTATCGACTTATATTGTTTTCACTTGAACTTGTTTTTTTCTTCCCTCTGTGAGTATGTGTGTGCACACAGGTTAAGTATCTGGGTGAGTGTTTGGGAGGGTTTTCTCTGCATTTTCATTTTTCCTTTGATCAACTGAGTGTCTATTTCGGAAGTCCTTAAGTAGTAGACAATTACCAATTAACAATAGCCAAGATACCTCTTAACTTTTATTTAACGTACTAAAATTCTCCTTGTTTCAATGACAGGTTGTACCTTCCCTTCCCCAGCCCAAGCAGTTTCTGGAGGGCTTTCAGGAAGTTTTGGTTGAGTGTATCATAGGAACGGTAATTCTTGTCACATCCTGTTGAAAAGTACCTCTTCAGCATTCTCAGTACTATGTGCCCCTCTCTACCAGCCCCATTCCCTCCAGCTGGTCACCCAAGCCTCACCTTCCTCTCTCTGAACGTTGTGCAAGGAGCTGGAGAAGTGGGAAAAGGTTAAGTGTGCCACGGAGATGGGGTGGGAGGAGGAGAGCTAGAGCTCTTAGCCCGTGCTACATTCAGGAAAGTGTGCCCACGACACTCTGAGCTTCAACCAGGGGCCTCTTACCCCAGGACCCTGAAGGCAGAGGCTGCCACCCCATTCTGGTTCCGAAGCCACAGATCTCCCCAAACACACAAGCGCTCCACAGGCCTAGCTGCATGGCCCAGGAGCACACAGCTCCGTGCTCAGTAGTGCCTCGCACTTGGAACTTACTGCTCTGTAGTGGCCACCTTGGAATTGTTAATCATTTCGTCATTGATTTTGTACTTTGTAAATGCAGTCTGATGGCACAACGGAAGACTATGGTGTTGGGGGCTTGGAGGCTCAATTCACCGTGGTCCTACCTCTGGCTGCCTCCCTGCTTCCCTGGGATGAATTCCTGGCCGACGGCTGTCCTGCCTTCCCCCTGTGACCATGGTCGCCTTCTGCCCTCAGCCCTTGGAGAGGCCTGGATCTGGGTGCAGGAGGAGTGGAGTTCTGAGATCACGGGCTCCACCATCCTGGTGGGGGACAGAGCTGTGGCCATTTCAGCCCTGGGCTTGCAGTGCCCTGGCTCATTTGGAGGGCCACGAGGTAGGGATAGGCTACAGGTCAGAATGACAAGTTAAATCATCTCTGGCGGCTTGGGGGCTCGCTCTTTCCCCAAGTCCCAGCTGATGGGGAGGGTGGGGAGAGCAAGATGAGGTCCCCTCGCTGTGTGTTGAGGCCAGCTGGGCCTGGATGCCCATCACTTCTATTCACAGTTCGTTGGCCAGAATCCAGCGTCAAGGTCACATTTCACTGCAAGGGAGAAAAGAAGCTGTAGCCAGGGGGGATGTGCAGGAGGAAGAGGTGAGAGCTGGCGGCGGGGTGCCCTCTGCCACATTCCCTACCTACAGTTCTCCTGTCAGTGATGACGCCGTCCTCCCCTTAATCACTTTATGGCCAATGCCTTCCCAAGCCCTGACAGTTTTACCTTTGTACATTGCTTTGACCTGTCCACTTCCCTCCAACCCCATGCCCTCCATCCTAGCCGAAGCTTCAGGGTTTCTCAGGGATTTTCAAACATGTGGACGGCGCCCACTGCGGTAATTAACAAATCTGGAGCACAGGCTCCAGATGTGCTCTGGGGACCTTCTTTTAGAAATAACTTAAGTATGGGGACCTTCTTTTAAAAATAACATCCGTACGCTCTGGTTTCTCTGACTTGGAAGTACGAAGAAAGCTCGATTTCTTTGTATGTCTTTAGAACACTCCAGTTTTGTGTTTTTCCTCACACCTCAATAGATGACCCTCACATGCCCTTCCCAGGATAAGGGCCGCTCACACTGTTGATCGCTGGCCCAGTGACCTGCGAGACACTCTGAGCTGTCCTTTTGCTTTTATCCTTACCCATCGCCCTCCCCTAACTGCCTCCCTGAAGCCATGCTTCCATTCATCCCCAAATAGTTACTAAGAGACCACTGTGTGCCAGCTGCGCTTCCCTGCGATGGGATACGTGAGACTGACCAAGTCCCGGCTCAGCCTGCAGCTGATTTTGGGGGCACCGGTTGGGAGACAGAAATCAACGAAATAAATGTGCTGGGTTCTGGTAAGTGCTCTGAAGAAAAAAGAAGCCAGGAAAGGGAATAGGGAGGGACTAGGGCTGGGGATGGCAGTGTGCTATTTTAGAAAAGGCTTTGCTGATGAGGTGACATTTGAGTCCCAGGCGAATAGACGTGGAGAGCCACACAGCAATCTGGGAAGGCAGAGGGCCTAGTAGGTGCAAACGCTCCACAGTGGAAATGCAGGCAGCTTGGGCAGGGGATGGTGGTGAGGAGACCCATGGACTGGAGTCCAGTGAGCAAGGGGAAAGTGACAGGAGAGGAGGTTGGGGGAGCCAGTCAAAGGGCCAGTTCCTATAGAACCTTGTTGACGATGGTACAAACTTTTTATTGTGTTCTGAAGATGGTGGAAAGACACTGGATGGTATTGAGTAGAGGGAAGGCATGATCAATTTTCTATTTTTCAAAGGATCATGATAGCCGTGGAATGAACAACAGACTGTTGGGGTAGTTAGGGGCAGGGGAGGTATCAGGGGGGCCACTTGGAAAGTGATTTCAGAGATCAGGTGAGAAGTACAGTAGGGTTGCAATAGGCTGGTGGCAGTGGGAGTGGGGAGGTGGTCCAATTTGAGTTGTTTTTGAGGGTAAGGTTAATAATTCTGATACCATCTCCTTCATATTCAAAACACTTTGATGGGTTCCTAGTGCCATTGCTCTTGAGATAAAGTCTCAAATCACTAGCAAGGTCTACAGAGGCCCCAGGGCCCAGCCTACTATCTCTACCTGGTACAGCATTCCCTCTCAATTCTCTATTCTAGCCCCAGTTTTGAGAGGTCAACCCACATACTGGTTCCTCCACCTAGAATGTTCTCCCCCTTCCCCTACTTACATCTTAGTCTCTTTTCAGACCCCGGTTCAATCACCAAGTGCCTCGGGGGACCGTCCTATGACATCCCTTACTACAGGGTGACCTTCTTGCTGGCCTTCCCAGTGCCAGAGCCTCACCCCTCCTTAGCGTTCCTTTCCGTTCCTTTGTATGGTGGTGTGACCCTCTGTCTCCCCTAGCAGACCACCAGCTCCAAGAAGGCCAGCGCTCTGTTGCTTTTGTTATGGTACCTCTTGCCCCAGTGCAGTGCCAGACATTGTAAACTGAACAACCGTTGTTGAATAGGTGGGCAAATGAGGAAATGCAGATGGAAGAAACCGAGCTGCTTCTTCAAGAGCACTAGCACGCGTGCGTCCGTGCCACCGGGAGCGCACGGAAACAGCTCTGGGACCAGGCAGCACTTTCAAGGGCACTCGTTCTAGCAGTTGGATTGGTGCCAGTCTCTGGCCCTAACAGTGAATATAAGGTGGGGCTGTGAGCCCATTGGAAGTCACAAGCATATATTATAACTTGTGTTTGACTTGTATCTCAACTTGTGTAGGAACTCAAGTGCGATCTCATTTCAGTAAATGAAACATCTCATCCTGTCTCTTCCGTAAAACCAATCTTTTATTCATTTTCAAGCACCTGCCCCTGCCTGTCTCCAGCTCCAGTCTAACTCGGACTGGGATGTGTACAGGGGAGAGGGAGGGGCACCGCGATGTCCTCTTCCTCCCTTCCCCCTGCCCCATGTCCCCCAGTCTCTAGTCGCCATGTCCCGTCCTTCCATAGTGGGTGCCCAGGAAGGGGCAGAGGAGAGGGGAGGGAGCCTATCGCTAGACTCGTGTAGCTGCTGCTGGCCAAGGAGCTTCCGGGATGTGGAGGATGTTCAAAGCTCTTAGTTTGGCAGCTCTTCTGGTCCTTGAGGGACTTTGCATTGCTGGGAACCTCTCACCAGAGAGGGCGCTCGTGAGAACTGGCATCTTCTGGCAGGCTTCTCCCTCAGTCCCCTGGCTTGGGTGCAGTCCACTCTTGATGGAACCAGCTGCTCCACACGTGGTCCTTCTGGGCAGAGCCCTCCTGGGACCACTCAGTCCAGATCCCTTCCAGGGTCCTCATGCAGCTTGGGGAAATGCGCACGCAGCCCAGACCCTTCCAACAGTGTGGTTCTCCAGGCAGTCGTCTTTCCCTGCATTGTGTCCAGCTGCTCGCCATGCGCTCACACCTTCATACTTGCCCCACGAAGGAGTCAGATGGCTGCTTTTACCTCCCTCAAGCTTCAGGGAGCACAGGTCAGGCTCTCAGTAGTTCTCATAAAGCCCTGACCACCTGGTTTAAGGTGAAGGGAAAGCCCCCCGCCCCCACCATTGCCCTCCCTCTCAGTGGTGTGGACGCCAGCACTACAGCCACTCCCTCCCCACCTTCAACTTCAACTGAGTCACTTGGCTTCTCTCATGTGGACTGGTGTCAGACTATGGCAGGGTGACCTTATAATCTGTCATCTGAAAAGGGTCACCTTTCTTTGGTTTGTAGTTGTTTTTCTCACTTCATGTAAACTTTTTCTTGAAGTAGGGCATTCATTCAGTGACACAGATGAATCACAAGTGTCCGGCCTGATGAGTTTTCACAAAGTGAACATACCCGAACATTCCTTACACCCTAGTAGCCCCTTCATGTACCCTTCCCTCGGGGATAACCACTACCAGCCTGCCTTTTAGAACTACAGATTTATTTTGCAAACCAAGAAAATTTTGAGAGGGAAAGGGGCTGTGTGGTACCTGGTCACCCACAGCAGCTGCCTTCAGTCCCCTCTCTTCCCGTAAACACATGCCGTGTCTCCGTTAAGAGGAAGCAACTATTCTTTATGCACCCTTGACTCTGGGGTCACCTGTGACTACTTGGACCTACAGAATATTGCAGATATTGCAGATAGGATACTTTGGCACTTATGGGCCTAGACTTGAGGAGGCCTGGCAGTTTCTAATTCCAGCCTTGACCCTGAGTGTCCATAAAAAAGGTCTGGAGAGAGAGGCCATGCAGGGGAGCCCTGGGATGTCAGGCATGTGAGTGAAGGAGCTGACCTTGAATGTTCATCCCAGTAAAGCCTTCAGATGACTCCTGCCCCAGCTGCCATCTGACTACAAATGCTGAGAGTCTCACCCTTGGATCTTTAAACAGAAAGTCTCTTTGGGTCTCAGCTCCTATAACCCATCCAAGTGCAGACAATGTGGCTCCCCAGAGCAAAATTATTCACTGACTCCTTTTACCTTTGCTCCAGGTGTCTTCTGCCTCCTCAAGGAAGCCTTCCTTGGCTCTCATTTTATCTGTACATCTTTGGCATGGGGACCCTTCTGTTTTTCTCCCATAAAGCAGAGGCAAGTCTTGTTGACTGATGGCAATTAACTCCGATGAGGGTGCCTTGATTGTAATGTGGACAGCGAACACAGGATATCATCTGCTCAGAAGCAGATGAAAGTCATATAAAGGACAGACTGTAGTATGAAACTCAGTGATAACTGGCTTCTGCACAGAGGCTCAGGGGCAGCTCTTACGAGGTTAAGTGTAATGTCAGGGGAGGAGGGCAAATCAAGAGGGCCTGCTGGCTCTGCTCTGGCCCTCCACTACTTCCTCTCCACCCTCCCTGCTGGGCTGCCAGGCACCTGCCCCCAGAGTACTCAAGGACAGAGGAAACCAAGGACGACTTAGCCAAGGCTGGATGGAAACCAATGGTAGAATCATTTGTACTCATCCCTTGGAGAAGGGCCATTTTTCCTTTCTGCAAACTAAGGGTGTGGCTTTTTTTTTAAAGGCTCTGATGTGAGGTCACAACATCTCTAGGTTTTTACTATCAGTCTTTCTATTGGAATTGAGACTTCTTATGTAACTTTTCTTCCCACCCCTCCAGATTGTGTAGACTGTAGGCCTAATATGTAAGAGAAATATGTAAAAAGAGGCAGGGTATTATCAGTAGTTATCAGAATCTATGCCTCCATACTCTCAGCTATGAGATGTCATATCAATCCCTAGTCACTTGTACTATTGACATTCTGAATCCATGACCATGTCGCTTGGAACTTTCTTTTATTTGAACTACGGAATTTATCATTTATCAATATTTACATGCCTACAGAATGTGGCTGTAACAGGTCATATCCTAGGAGGGGAGCAATTCACATCCAAAGTTCTTCTGGCATTTTATCCCTGGTAACACTTTCTACGGAGTGAGTAAATACTTTGCCCACACTGCCTCAATGATTTAAAGTATTGTGATTGCTAAAGGTGCTTGTTGTATCATGTATATCTGGACTCTGTGATATGTTTCACCTATTTTCCTATTATCTGAAGCAATTCCTTCTGAACCTTATCTGAATGACATTCCAGAAATGTGAGCATGGAACAAAGAAAGAGAAAATGAATAAATTGTGTTTCAATGTTCTATTGCTATGTAGTAAACCACTATGAATTTAGTGGCTTAGAACAACTATGGTCTATTATATTTTCTGATCCAGTGGATCAGTGGGGCTTGGCTGGGCAGTCCTCCTGCCTTGCATGGTAGTGGCCAAAGTGACCCCTCTGGCTGCATTCAGCTAATGGCACGCTTGGAACTGGCTATTTGGATGCCTTTGTTCTTCTCCCCATGGCCTCCTCATGCTATTAACTTGGACTTCCTTATAGCAAAGTGGTCTCAGGGTATCTAGAACAGGGAAATAGAAGGGACTAGCCTCATAAGGTCTCAGGCCAGTACTCTGAAATGAAACTGTATCAATTTTACAGCATATTATTGGTCAAAACAAGTCACAAGGCCAGCATGAAATTCAAAGAAATGAGAAATAGATTTCTCTTCTAAATGAAAGGAACAGCATGTACCTGAAGGAAGAAAGAGTTGTTGCTATCCATCTCTAAGGGTAGTTTACCAAAAGCAAGAAAAAGAAAATATAAGGAAATGGTAAAGGAAATTAAAAAAAAACAAACCCACAGAAACCGAAGAAAGAAAACACAGGAATAAAATAGGGATATTCTTCAAATATCCATCCCTTCATGTATATCTTCCCAACATTTTGCATTGTGTCTGGCCCATAGGAGGCCCTTCATTAATGTTTACTAAATGAATGAATTTGATGAAGCTTCTGTGGCAGAGACTGGCTAGTTATTCATCAAAACAGTTCTTCTTTTTCTGGACACGTAAACAGACTTTATTTCCCAGCCTCCCTTGTGATTAGGAATGGCCTGTCAGTTCTACTTGATGGAAATTGGGGGGAAGTGCCATTTCCATGTCTGATCCATAGAGACTTCTCAGATGGTACTCTACATGCTCTCTCCCACTTCTGGATTCTTGGAATGGAGACAAACTCCAGGGTGACCTTGGAAGCCATTTTATTTTATTTTATTATTATTTTTTTAAAGAGTTTATTTATTTATTTGACAGACAGAGATCACAAGTAGGCAGAGAGGCAGGCAGAGAGAGAAAGCGGCAAGCAGGTTTCCCTGCTGAGCAGAGAACCTGATGCGGGGCTCGATCCCAGGACCCTGGGATCATGACCTGAGGCGAAGGCAGAGGCTTTAACCCACTGAGCCACCCAGGCACCCCTTGGAAGCCATTTTAAAGATAGGTAAGCAACAAGATGGAAGGAGCCTAGTCCCTGAATCACCACTTTGAGGAGAACCAACTGATCAGAAACAACCACATTACACGGGTATTCAAAAGCAATAAATGACCTAGTTTGTGTTAAGCCAGTGACACTTTAGAGTTCAATGGTTACAGCAGCCATTGGTATCCGAACTAACACATCTCATCTCTAGCTCTCAACCCTTCTACCATTTCAAGGGCTACAATCAAGTCAATTTAAAACTGATGTTGTTAAGCTCTAGTTGGTATGGTGAAAAGTATATTTGGAACCACACTGGAGTAGGCAGACTTCTACATGGCCCCCAGTAATTCCTACCTCTTAGAATTCACATCTTCATCTAATTCTCTTCCCTCAAATGTGGATGGACCTAATGACTTGCTTCTCACCAAGAGAATATGGCAAATTCTTGCCGTGGAGTTTACTTCCACGATTAGGTTACAAGAAATCGTGACTTCCCTTTTGTTAGCAGACTCTCTTGGTGGCTCTGATGAAGCAAACTGCCGTCTTGAAGAGGCCCATGTGGCAGGACATTGAGGATGGCCTCCACCCAACGGCCAGTGAGGAAATGAGGCCCTCAGTCCAACAGCCCTCAAGGAAACTGAGCTTCCCAAGAACTACGTAGATGAGTTTGGAAATGGATCTCTCTCCAGTTGAAACTCGAGATGAGACCTAGCCTAAGACCTGGTTCTGGTTCCCATTAGCATGTTTAAACCATGAACTTATGGAAAAATTGCCCGATGGCACTACTCTGGTTCCCTAATCCATTATTTACTATGAAGGAACTGCTACATAATTTCTTAAAATCTGTTTGGTTTGGTGTTTGAAATTGTTGTAGGAAAATATCTGTAAGAAGAGAAACAGGCAGACAACTGAAACATGAGTGTTGTGTTCCAAATGACCTAGGCTAGAGACATCTGGAACATTCTATATCCATCTGAAATACAGAAAAACACCAGATGCTCAAAAAATAACAGGGTAACTCTAGGAAAGTTATTTGTGTGTTCATCCTGATCAACAGCCTAGTTTCAGGAGACGAGTTAAAGTCTATGGAAAAAGCGTGGAGCAGTCTAGAGACAAAAGAGAGAGGAAGACAAGTAAATACATTTGGAAGGTCAGCAGCAATGGGTTCACAGTCTTTTGAGACCCCTGATGACTGAAGCTAGGGAAAAGCTGACCCTCTGGATGGAGCTTGTTTAGTTAGTTCCCAGATGCTGACCCCTGATTCAGAAGCCATATCTCTTACCCTGCTTATAATAGTCCTTTTCTTTGTAGTTAGAAATATTATTGTGTTCCCCCATCTCTAGTGAATGTGTTGGGGGAGGGGAGCTAGAAATGAGGGCCGCATGATCTCAAGAAAAACAGAAGGGGAGCATTTTTCATATTGGAAGTGAAAATTAGGTGTTTAAAAAGCAAATTCAAGACCTGCTATACTCACTGATGTTGCCTCCCTGATCCCAGAAGGCATTTGAATGAGAGCCCTTGAATTAACCTTTCTGCCCTTAACTATCCTCATCTAAATAAAGGGATTAAGCTAGTTGAACCTTACAGTCTGGTTTCCCTAAAGTTTTATGACTCAATGACTCTTCTGGTGGAAATTTCAGGCCAGAAAAAAAGAAAAACCACTTGGAAGCTTCCTTTAAAAGGAGAAAGATGCCTCATTGGAGAAAAACTTCATGATTAACTTGAATGCTATGCTGTAGGGCAAGTTGAAATGACACTAGATGGTGAGGATTCAACTTAACTGTGCTTTTAATACAATCCTGATATCATTCTTACTTGGCTAAGCAAAAAGGAACTTTCCCTGTTCTGACAGCTGAGTCTCATCCTAAGAAAAGATTAACTGGAATCAGTCTCTTCCCCAGTGACTTGGCGTTTCTCACACGCTGAGTCACTTGGAAGGGATTGAGCAAGCTGAAAATATCCAGTCCACCAGGCTTTTGACACTTGCCTATGAACAGATCCCAGCATGAGTTTTCCTTCCAAAGAGATTTTGTTGAATTGTCTGTTGGACCTCTTTAAGTTACAATACCCATACACCTTTAAAAACCCAACTCAAGATCATGCTGTTTTCTTTTTCCCCTAAATTTTTGTTTTGACTTCCCCAAACAGCCCATATCCACCTGATATTAGACGTATGAAGTCTTTTAGTGTCTATATTCAGTTGGTTACCAAGTATTGAACTACTGACCTTACTCAAGGATTCATTTTGTTCCTCGTCTCTCTTCACTTGGCACACCTCCCATGACTTGTTTTACCACAAGTTCCTAAATTTACAATCTATATGCAAGTACCTTCTAAATGTATCTCTCCTGTCACTTATGTTAAACTGTACCTCCATTTCAATCACCTGCAGGACCCTCAGACTCAACATGTCTTAGAGCAGAATTCATCATCTCCTATTCAAGCTCCTCTTCTGGACTTTGGTATTTGGCAAATGGCATCCTTATTGACCAAGATGTCACCCAAGACTCTATACCCAGTTACTAGACTCTGCCACTTTTCCTTCTAACCATTTCTCATATCTGTCACCTCCCCTTATCTTCCACGCTTCCTTCTCCATTTCAACCCTGGTAACCTCTGGACCTATGTATCATTACTGTGGATGCTTGGACTTCCCCCAGGCCACATAAACCCAGGACCAGTGTCAAAATCAAGGCCAGAAAATCGGTCACAAAACTGCTTTTCTCTTGCTCGGCCCCTGACCATCTACTGGAATTCCAGCTCTCCTCACATGGGTTCTAAATGGTTTCAGTATTTTCCAGGGAGTGTCTCATGCACAGTCTGGGAGCCAGTAGTCTTGGCTGCTCCAAAAGAGTTGTCATTTTCCTTTCCTCCTGCAGTGGCATGCTCTACTGATTTGTGCTGCCACTATTGCCCCAAACAGCAGGCATGTCACTGCTGCTTGTGACTACCAATCCCCAAAGCCTTGTCCCCTGAGCCCACTGAGGTGTGGCCATTGCTGCTGGTGCCAGAACCCAATTATTCCCCATCCCTGTGGAGACTGAGGAAATCAGTGCTGCTGAAGGCCAAGTTCTTGTGGCCCTATGGGTAGTCATGTTCATGAACTGGACACTTTTTAAGATTTTACTTTATCCTTATTGTAGTCCTCCCTCCTTAGAACTCAGGTGTAAATCTATGAGGTCTGAGACAGAAAGTAATCTGAGTGACAAACTGATCTTTCTGTAGAATCGTTACCCTTCCCATACAATTTTATCCTATTGCACTTGAATAAAGATGGCACACTTGCCTGAATTGAGATGTTTTCCCTTAAGGATAGTTATTTCCCAGGATGCACTTCAATCTCTCAGATATACCCTAGGTTGAGCAGTTTCACCCACTCCCCTAGCTCTCTAAGAAAGCAAGCCTGAACCATGGAAAAAACACAATGTATGCTCAAGAGTGGGGTGCTGAGAGTTAATAAATCAAGCCACTATTTTCTATGAAGATTTTTCAGATGAAGACAATAAACTTATTGACCAAGCAGCCAAAAAAAAAAAAAAGTCTTTGGGAGTGTGGAGCTACCAGTCCACTCTTCACACTCTTGCCAACAAATTGTTCTACAAAGCAAAACAGCCCATGTTTAAAATCTCCCCTGATTAAAATCCCCAGTGGTTTCCCAATGTCTAAAGAATAGTCTAAAGTCTTCAACGAAGTATGTAAAACTCTTTAGAATTCAGTCAGAGCCTCCCTCCCCGCATTGCTCGTAGAACCAGAAAAGGTTCCCCAAACTCAACAGGTTCCTGATTATTGTATGTTTATCCATGAACCACCTACAGTATAGCACAGAGATTAAATACAGAGACCAAACTGGTGGCTGCCCAAGGGGAAGAGGGTGGGGGGATGGGCCAAATAGGTGATGGGGATTAAGAGGTCCAAATTCTAGTGATAAAACAAATAAGTCACAGAGATGAAAAGCGCAGCATAGGGAATATTGTCAATAACATTGTAATAACAGTGTATGGTGACAGATGGTAACTACTGTTACCGTGGTGAGCATTGCATACTGTATAGAATTGTCAAGTCACTATATTATGCAATTGAAAATTAAAGTAACATCGTATGTCAACTCTACTTCAATAATATATATACATATATATTTTGAGAAAGCATGGGCTACAGTTTTGACGGGTCAAGATTCAAGTTCTGCTTCTGCCTTTACCAGCTGTGTGATTTTAAGGAAGTTACTTAACTGCTCTAAGCCTCAAATGACATATCTGTAAAATGGGGATAATGATTGTGCCTATCTTGTGGGAGTGTGGTCAGGAATAAGTGAATTATAAGTAGCTTCAATTTACTTCCCCTACTGTCTCATAGCAAGGAAATCTCCATTGCTTGCTTGACCAGTGAGGTCTTTCCTGGCTCTTCAGGGTCAGCAGGGGCAGGCAGGAGAATAGTAGCACTATTTGTGAGCTCAGATGAGGTAGGAAGAGGAAGGGGGAGAAAGTGAGTAGGACAGGCCAGCATGAGGATAGGGGCCAGAAGGCTGGGGCAGAGGAAAAAGATAAAAAGACAAATTTTGGAAAGAGTAGTATGTGAATTAGATTTTAATTAGTCTTCCTATATGTTCCATAATAAAAGTTCCTCCTCACCATCATCTCAAGAGAACTTTGGTACTTTTAAGGCTTTTTGGTAATGAGATTTTTGTTTCTTTTGGATATGCTGAGACAGAGATTGGCCTCAAGGTAACCCAATTTTATTTGGGTTACACGTAAAACAATCAGGTTACTTGGGGCTACAGGGCAAATGACCAGTTTCTCTCCAGGGGAGCCAAATTATGATGGAGTTGAGTATAATTCATATAGTTTTCTCAATCAGCAATTGGAGAATTGTCTTTATCTTTTTTTTTTAAGCTTTTATTTATTTAGGAGCGAGGGAGAGCATGAGCAGGGGTGAGGGGAAGAAGAAGCAGGCTCCCTGTTAAGCAGGGAGCCCGATGCTGGGCTCGATCCCAGACCCTAGGGTCATGACCTGTGTTGAAGACAGATGCCCAACCGACTGAGCCATCCGGATGCCCCATCTTGTCTTTATCTCTTAACAGAAGAATTCAGAATTAGAGCCAGACTGCCTGTGTTCAGATCCTCACTTTCCACTTAGTGGCTGTAAAAACTTGACCAAAGTATTCAAAAATCTCTGTTTCAGCTTTATCTGTAAAATGGGAAAATAAGAGCTTACCTCACAAAGGGTTGTTGTAGGACTTGAATGAGCTAAAACATTTGAAGAGCTTGGAGCAGTTCTCAGTGCATAATAAGCAGGCCACAAAAGTTAGCTATTATGGTATTTCTAGTTTTTTTTCCTAAAATAGAGAACTCAATTCAGAGCATGAATATAGGCGTTGAAAGTTAGTATTCACATATTTTTGCTTTTATTTATCTTTTATGTATATTTTGTTCATATATTTGTTAATATGTATATGAGATGTATACACACATCTATCTATCTATCTATCTATCTATCTATATATATATATATGCCTACACTCAAACATACCCACACATTCAGAGGAAGAGGGAGATGGGGGATACTTTAGTAATGAACCCTGAGAGATATTTCCACCATTTATTTATTCACTCACTCAACAGATATTTGTAGCATCCCTGCAATGATCCCAGCTAAAATGGCGAGATTCTAAAGATGTGTGTACCAAGTGTTGCATTTGCCAACCCCCACACCATCTCAGACCCTAGAAAACACTCGATCTTAACAGAAAAACAAGGAAAGATCTGGGGAGAGGATGAAGGGAGATGATTTGTCCAGAGCCTTGTTTTACCAGCACAGTTTTGAATACAGCAGGTCAATCGGCTAACCCTTCATTCTCTCTGCGTCTCCACCTGTGCAATGGAAATGATCACAGCAGCTTCATAAAGGGATTGGGAGGATTTGTGAGTTAAATACAAACTCTTGCCGGCTCAAGGATCATCCTCTACCTTCCATGAAACAACCGTGGTTTTCGGGCAGAGGGATAACGAGCGGGCGCATTTTCTATTCGCCTCGCATAGGTGCCGCAGTCATGTCTTGGTTTCTTTCCTTTTCTTTTTTTTTTTAATATATATGTATTTTTAAAAAGATTTTATTTATTTATTTGACAGACAGAGATCACAAGTAGGCAGAGAGGGAGGTGGGGGGGGCGGGGAAGCAGACTCCCTGCTGAGCAGAGAGCCCGATGTAGGGCTCTATCCCAGGACCCTGGGATCGTGACCTGACCCGAAGGCAGAGGCTTAACCCACTGAGCCACCCAGGCGCCCCCATGTCTTGGTTTCTATTGGCACTCATTCTGGAGCACCGTCGGAGCTCCCCTGGCTGGTTCTATAGTCTGGGTGGGCTCCGTTAGGGGATAGGAAGCTACAGTTAAATCTCAAGGGTGAGGATGGAAAAGCAGGGCCAAGAGTCCCGTGAGATACCCACATGGCGAGGACCAGCCCTGCTATGGATATGTGTGTGTGAGAAGCCCCCTTCAATGGTCCTTGGGCACAGGAGCCCTGTCTTTGTCAGCTGACATCCCATCCTTTGGTGTGCCTGGGAAAAGAGATATGAACCACAGAGATGTGTACAGAGAATTCTTGCTTCTGCACGGTGAGATCTATGTCACCTTCCAGCCCAGTTTCATTGGGAATCAGGGTAAAACCTATGATAGCAAACGATGTTCATAAAACGATGTTCATAAAACTTGACCGTGGCATCCTCCTGGAAAGATTGCATCCAGGATAGCACAACCAATGCAGTTTCACACCTGTGACAGGTGTGTTATATGGGAAAGGGTAGTCGAGACACTGTTCACTTTCAGGTCATATTAATAGGAAAATAAACTCATGGTCTCTCCTCACTGTCAACCCTCCCACTGTTGCCGCTTGTCTGCCTTAAATGATAATCTAATTGGTGTTGTTGCCTGGCATAGGAACCTTCAACAGTTCCCTTTTGCTTTGGGAGTTAGGATTTCTTCATATGGCTCAGCACAGCCTGCCTTTCCAATGTCACCTCCTGCTGTTCCCCTCCAACACTCCATGATCTAAGCAACCAGGACGATTTGGAAATTAAACGAGGACATCCCCACGGGGGCTCAGATGGTGCATTGGACCCTTGGTTTGAATCCAGGACTCCCCTCTGGGTGGCCAGCCTCAGGTTATCACTTACCTCTTTGTGTTTCCGTTTCCCCCTTCTAGAAGCTGGGGGAAATAATAGGGTCATAGGCTACCATGGGGAGTCAATGAGTTCATGCAAATATAAAGGGTTTTAGACTAGTACCAGATACATAGCAAACATCAGGGAAGATTAGGCATTACTATTATTATTATTATTATTTGCAATGATCAGAATGTGGTATTTTCTTCAACACCTCTGTGCCTTCACCTGGACAGTTTCTGCAGCCTGCCACGTGCTCTCTGCCTCTGGGCCCCAGCCTCACTGGGAACACCTCCCTCAGATGGCATATCTGTGGAAATTGTGTCTTCCTTGAGGGCAAGGATTCCATTCATTTTTGTATGTCTAGGTCCCCAAAGTTTTGGTGTGAAACAGTTCTCAAAAATTACTGGTGGATTCACAAAATGAGCTTGTTTAAAAATGTTCAGACTGGGGGCACCTGGGCGGCTTAGTTGGTTGAGCAGCTGACTCTTGATTTTGGCTCAGGGTTGTGAGATCGAGCCCCACGACAGGCTCTGTGCTGGGCATAGAGCCTGCTTAAGATTCTCTCTCTCCTTTTCTCTTCACTCTTACCCATCTCCATCTCTTAAAAAAAATGTTCACAGCAGAATTATGTACAATAGCCCCAAAGCGGGAACCACCCAAATGTCCATCAACCAATTAACAGATTAACAAATATGGTCTATCCCTACGCTAGACTCTTACTCAAATAAACAGGAGTGAAGTTCTGATACTTGCTCCCACATGGATGAATGTGGAAGACATGATGCTGAGTGAAAGAAGGCAGACACAAAATACCATGTGGTGTATGATTCTACTCACATGCTGTATGAAATGTCAAGACCAGGCAAATCTAGAGAGGCAGAAAGGAGATTAACGGTTGGTTCAGGCTCGGGGCAGAGATGGAGGGGTTGTGGGGGGTGTACAGCTGAAGGGTAGTCAGTTTCTTCTGGGGGTGATGAAGATGTCCTAAAACTGACTGTGATGGTCATGCAGCTCTCACTATATGAGAAGCCATTGAATTGTGCCTTTTAATTGGGTGCAATGTGTGGCATGAGGATTATATCTGAATAAAGCTGCTGCGGAAAAAAAAGAAGAAGAAGAAAAAGAAGAAACAAGGAAAGAAAAAGGGAAAAAGAACAACAACATTGACTGAATGGATGGGCCAATAAGGGGAAGCCCTTTCAGGTTTGTGTTGAATGTAGACACATCCAAGAACAGAAAATCTCGGGTAACCACTTCCCAGATTGGGGACCAGGTCAAGGCTCCCAGGCTTCCAGCTTTGTTGCGGCCACATCCCTCTTCTCAAGTATTTCTTCCCTGCTCACTGCCTGGGCTCCTCACCCCTTTTAGTCTCCTCTCTTCTCTCCTATTCAAATTTTCTTTTCCTGCTTCCTGCGCAGCCGGCCCCTTAAGACAGTTGACGAGAGACAGAAAGCACGCTGGGGCCTTCTCGGGGGAGACTGGAACATGAGAGCCCAAAGGGAGCCTGGGAACATACTTTTACAGATAAAGTGGAGGCCCCGTGGGGTCGAGTGTGTTGCTGCACCTCACACATTGACCTTGTATCAGAGCTAAAATGATCCAGTCTGTTCGCCTGTTCAGTATAACTCCCAACACACTGCTTCCTTCTTCACCTCCTACATATCTACCTATCTCCAGGCCAGAATGATCCGGAAGCCAAAGCAGCCAGAACCAAAACACGTATCGAATGGCTCACTGTGTATCAGGTGATCTCTGTTAATTCTCTTCCAAGAATGTTTTGGATAAAGATGATATACAATCCCATTAAATTCCAAGAGATCTTTAAAATGTCATTTTTTGTACTTCCGTTTTGTTAGTAGAGAGACCGCAGGACTGGGAGTCCGGAGAGCTAGCCCCAGGTTCTCAATCTGTCACCGCTAGCTGTGTGACTTGAGCAAGACGTTTACATACTCTGGGCCTCACTTCCCTCACTGCCCAATTAGGGACTGGATTGCATTACTTCTTTGTGTACTGTCTAGGGCTCTATAATTTGATAACTATAGGTTGAAATTAAGAGACTATCATCTAAGACTTGGAGCTCTTTTTTAAGATTTTATTTATTTATTTGAGAGAGAGAGAGAGCATGAGAGGGGAGAGGTGCAGAAGGAGAAGCAGACGCCCCGCTGAGCAGGGAGCCTGATGTAGGACTCGATCCTGGAACTCCAGGATCATGACCTGTGCCAAAAGCAGTTGCTTAACCGACTGAGCCACCCAGGTGCCCTCGGAGCTCTTTTCTGGGGTAGAGATTTTCTCCCAGAGATACTTGGTGGCAGTTGGATCTGGCCTTCAGTGTATCTTGGTTCTCATTTTAACTCCCACGGCATCCTTAGAAGGAAAATGGTACTCGCCCACTGTTCAGATGTGATACTGGCTATCAGAGAGATAGCCTAACTTTCCCAGGGTCACAGTGAATTATGGGTTCCATGGGGAATGTGGCACCGGGTCTGCCTGACTCCCCGAGTTATATTTTTCTCTGCCCTATTGGCTTCCCAGAACAGCAACTTTCTAAATAATGGGTAAGGGATGGAAAAGACCTCTATTTTGGGGTCAAGATCCCTGTCACTGTCATTACCTCTAATGCTTCTGTCCTTCTTATGTGATACTTAATCGATTAGGTATGTTCCTTGGTCCCAGCTAATTTCTAATTTGAGATAACCTCCCTGCGGCATTGATTGACCTAGTTTGGCTAGGCAGAACTTGTGGTTTACATGGGAGCTGGAAAAAATCCTACCAGATCTAATCATGAATTAGCATCTGGAATCCTTCCTGTCACTTGAGGCTATTGGCAACTGTAGACCTAATATGAGAGCTGCCAGCAGGAGAGAGGAAATCTTGATAAGAAGAGACTGTTTCCTGGGGAATTTTCTAGAATTTGAACATTTTTTCTGGAAGTACCCCCAAATCACAACATGCACAATTTGAGTTGTTGCTGTCACCTTGAACCTTAATCTGGGACTCAGAGGGGTTTCAGGTGACTGTGAGGCTCTTCATATAATCTGCACTTTTTTTGGCATATGATTTGGTTTGGGGGGAGGGAAAGAATCCATGGTTTTTATCACTCTTAAAGAGATCCATCAACTGAGAAAGGCTAGAACCCCTGGCTGGTTTCCTGAAGCTTTCTCTGACCCCTATTCCTTAGGCCCATTACTCCTGCAGAATTTGTGATTTCTTTCCCCTCTGGGATGGTAAATCTGGGCCTGCATCAGCCATAGTCCCCCCCACCCACCCAGCCAGAGGCAGCCTGGTGGTGAAGGATGGTTGAGGTCCACAGACTGTGTGCCAATCCCCACAGCACCACTTTCTTGTGTGTCCGTGGGTAGTTTAACTCAGGGCCGAAGGTCAGCAGATAAACACAGGTGCACCTTCCTGGCTGTGAAAACATTGAAATCCGCAGGCTCTGGCTGTAAACAGCTGCTTTTCCATCCTCCTGTGCTCCCTTGGTTCCTTGTGGGACTCTTGCATTCAGAAACAAAGACTTTTTTGTAACTGAAGTCTGATTCTAAGTGTGGTTCAAAAGAGCACACTGGAGGGCACCTCTGTGGTTCAGTCGCTTGAGCGTCAGACTCTTGGGCTTGGTTTGTGATCTCAGGGTCATGGGATCCAGCCCCGAGTCGGGCTCTGCGCTCAGCGGGGAGTCTGCTTGAGACTCTCTCTCCCTCTCCCTCTGCTCCCCCCCACCCCCACTCACACATGTGTGCTCTCTCTAAATCAACCAATCAGCCTTTAAAAAAGAGTATACTGGTGGGCTGGACAAGTGGAAGTGTTTGTAAGATCTCACTGAACATATAACTCTTCTTACTGACACAGATTTAAAGGCTGCATTTTCTATAGCACACACTGTCCTTGGACAACCAGGGATATCATCCACCTGTCCTGGAGACTCTCTGCCTGCGGGTTCTCTCTCAGGCCCTACTGGTGGGGCAGACTGCAAGCGCTGGGTGTTAACCCCCTTGATAGCACCCTTCTGCCAATATTGGATGGGATTTAATTGTGATGCTTTGGCTTCCCTTGTGACGGGTAGGACGGTTATCCATATCATCTCCCAGAGGTTCCTAACAGGTCTGAGCCCCACCTTCCACTGTGATCATTAATGAGCCCTGTATCAACTCTTTTCCCTACCTGACTCCCCCACTTCCCAACTGGTACTTCCTGGGGTCACCTCCCAAATAAAGGACCTGCTCCCAAATGCTTGTCTTAGGGTTGGCTTCTGGGGGAACTCAGCCAAAGACACACTTGAAAATAAATATTTACACATATGTTAATGCATACATAATATTTTATAGATGTTGGGAGAAGAAAATTTTTCATATACAATCTCCTCCCCAACATCAATAAAAAGGCAAATTGAGAAATGTGAGATTTAATATTCCACAGTGGGCTGTCAGCAGTTTCAAAGCCCAAAGATGTCTGATAAAACATGTAATTTATTCAACCTCATTTCCTATGATCCTCCAATATTTGCTTAACTGTATTAATACTGTGGGACTCATCTGCTTTAGTTGGAAGCCCTCTCCTTAAATTCTTTTTTAAAATTAACTAACAAAAACTTCTAACAAAAACCTTTGCCTCTGAAATGTGTATCGTCCTATATTGTTGTACGTTCTGGAAGGGACGGATGGAAGGCATAGCCCCACATTTCTCATAGCGTGAGATAGATTTTCCTTGTCACTTTTCTTACCACCCTGCCCACACTTTATGAACCTGCCCCAGCCTTTCCTTAACATCTATCTACTCGCCAGAGAGAGAGAAGGAGAGAGAGAGAGAGAGAGAGAGAAGTTAACATTTTTCATCCGTGACTGAAGTTCTGCATTCCCCATAGCTGCAGGATACTTTTCAAAATTTGGCCACAGCTACCCAAACCAGCTCATTCCTCCTAGGAAAACCACCTCTGCCTGTTTTCTGGCTCATGGGCTGCTTTGATATGCATCATATGTGTGCTTTTTTGAAGGAGCCACCAATTTTAAGAAAGAACGACAAGAAAGGGAGCTGTGGAGGTATTCAGGAGTGGTTAATACATGGGCCCTGCACTGCCCTGACACAATCCAAATGAAAGTCTTTTTTATAGGATCGGCAACGGCGACAGTTCTTATAGCTCTGTTTTGGGAGACGTGCTTATGTGTTTCACGGAGGGAGTGTGGGAGAGAAGTAGGTGGTATGTTGGCAGAGAAAAGCCCCAATAAAGCTCTATTCCTGTCCATCCCTGTCATACCTCCCATGGCCTGTCTCAGACAGCTCTGGACACATGTCATGTAATGAATCACCCTAAAACTCAATGGCTTAAAACGAGAATTGACTTCTTACGTTAAGGGTCTGTGTGTTGGCTGGAGGTTAGCTGATCCAAATTGGGTTCAGCTGGGTTTGGCTCCAGGCTGCTGGCTGGATCCAGCTCTGCTCCTCTTGTCTCTTGTGTTCCTTGGCTCTGCAGAATATGTGTGGCATGTTCTCTTCATGGCTGGGAGGAATACAGGATGGAAAGTTCATGTTAAGCCTCTGCTCACGTCACATCCATTCATCTCATTGGTGCAAGTCAGTCACACAAGGAAGCCTAAAGTCAAGGGGCCAAGAAGGACTCCAACCATGATGGGGCCAAAGCAAGGTTATATATGTAGGTGTATGACGGCAGAGTAGGGGGGGAAATGGGGCCAATGCTTCGGTCTATTGAATGTCCTTATTTGGACATGCCAGCACTATGGACAGGTCATCTATGGTGCCACTACTGTGCCCTGTTGTTCTGTGTTCACGTTTCTGACTTGGCCACTTAGACTGAGAGGCCAAGGCTAGGCTTTTTTTTTTTTTTAAACCTTTGGATCCCCAGGACCTAACAAAGTGCTTAGCACACAGGACCAAAGCAGCCTAATGTGAGCACATAGATACTTAGTAAATGGGCTCTTTGGAAGAGAATAGAATTGAATTGGAATGACTTGAGGAAAGCCTTACAGGCTGTACCTTTTACCACCCATCAGACAGTGTCCCCTTAATACAGTGTATATAATATCCCTACGAGTTTCATTTGAATCTTCTTTACACTCACAGTAAGATGCAATTTTAAATCATCTATCAACTAATCTTTCTTTTAAACAGATAGATATTTGAATGGCAACGTAAAAGAGTAACTGTGAATGTTGACTTTCCCAGTTTAATCTCATTGTTCAGTTTGGCCCCCAATTCTCTGTCTGTTCCCCTTTGGTGAGAACAATCATTCCTCATTCCTTACTAGTCAAAATTCTATAGCTCATCCTTTTTGATGTTGTTAGATTCTTTCATTATGTCAACTTTTTTTCTCAGCCGTTATCTATCCCAGAATGCTTTGGTACCTGGTACAAAGATTACGTATAATCCATCCACTCCCGTCAACTTTTATTTGCATAATGTATGTACCATTACAAGTGTAAAGGCTACATTTGATGAGAGCAGACTGTGTGACGGGCATGGCGTTCCATCCACGTGTGTGATTTCATTGTGTGACAACAAGAAGAGGATGGGGTGTACCAGGGACCTCCCCTAGCCAGGCGGTCTGATTCCGAGCCCACACATTTAACCACGAGCCTGTACTGCTGCTAGATCTTTGCCAGAATATTGGCAAGAGTGTGGACCACAGGCAAGAGACTTCAGCACAAGACCCCTCTTTCTGACTTCCTCTGTAACCATAGGAAAAGCTTCAGACCCTTGTGAGCCTCGGTTTCTTCTTTTGTAAGTGGGAGCTCGCAGTTCCCTCACTTGTCATGCAAGGGAGTTGTATGTGGAAATAATTCAGAGATGTCGCATCCTACTCAAATTCTAAGGGATTCTCATTGTATTCTCTTCAAGTGTTCCTTAAACTCCAGTACTGAGCTTCCTTTCATCAGAAGTGATTTTGCTTCTTTGTTTCCTCGCCACGTTTGCTGACAAGACACACTTGGTCTTCGGTCCTGAGAAATTTCATTTCCCTTGAGCCTTCCTATTTGTTTGTTGAACAAATGACACATCACTAGCTATGCCATATTCCCAGGCTTTCTTGATATTTCCTGATTAATTTCCCTCTTGTCCTCATGGCTCTACTGTTTGCCCAGGCTGTCCCCTCAGAAGAGCTGCAGATTGTGTCTGATTGTGTCTGCACTTGGCCAAAACCCAAATGGGAATTTGAGGGTTTCAGGTTTTTTTTTTTAAGTTGATATTTTATCTAAATGGCCCCCAGTATTTATAATTTTGAAAAGATAACAGTCTCATTTTAAAATAATTTCTTTGACCTAATTATTCAATCTTATAGTTAGTTTCTGTTTGGGGCTTTCATCCCTCAATTCCTGGGGATATAATGGTGAGACCCAGCAACACAGTCCCCGCCCCTTATGGTTTGTAGTCTCACAGCAGGTGCACACGCACAAACGTGCACGTGTGGATGGTTGAATGGATGATCAGTAGTTCCACTTAACTTGTGTTGGCCTAATAAGAAAACCACAAAGACAGACCTTATATGTTAATGAAGCATTTGTGCCGAATGCACATCGCTTGAGCAAAGGTTTCCTAGTAATTGGAAAATAATTTGCAAAGCACTGGGAAAATGTAGCCATTGTTTGACCTGTGGTTGTGTGGACATAATGTCCTCTCTCATACTTAGTGCCGGTTGCAGCTGAGTTTCAGGAAAACAATATTATCCATTATTTTAAATCAATGTTGTTAATTGGAATTGCTCTGCTGTTATAGTTCGAGTTCCACTAATTTGTAAATGTTTAAGGGCTTCCAAGATGCAGACAAGCTAAAATATGAGGAATCTGTGGTCTTACGTTTGCATGTAATGAGCACTATTTTAATTAAATATTTTTATCCAAGAGCAAACACCCAAGAGAAAATTATTTCTTCGAAAAGGTCTGTATGTTACTCAAACTTGAAAAACACTAAGTTGCAGAGTCTTCTCTGAACCATCGCCAATAACGATGACAGTGAAGACATGTCTTTCCCCACCTCTGCCATCTTTACCTTCTATTATGTAAAATTATATTGTATTTAATATAGTTATCTATTACTAAGTAATAGATCTACACATGCATATTACTGTATATACATATTGTATATATGTGCATCCTCAGGTGTCACAGTACAGAATTCCAAAGCCCCAAATATGTGTAAGGTACTTTGGGGGAATGCCATAAGAGATTTTTCATGGGAAATTGACTATGGCTTATCTTCTGGATTTAGAACCCCCATATATCATGTGGCTCAAGTCCATTTGCCTTTGTTTCAATATAAATGCTTTCTAGTGGGAATGTAAATTGCTAGAACCACTTTAGACCAGCTTGTCAATTTCCTATAAAATTAAACATAGCCTTAACTTAAGACCTGGAAACACACAAAGACTCATACACAAATGTTCATAATGGTTTCATTTGTAACCGTCCCAACTTGAAACAACCTAAATGTTCATTAGCTTGAGAATGTTATTAAAAATTCTGCTATGTGTAGGGCGCCTGGGTGGCTCAGTCAGTTAAGTGTCTGACTCTTGATTTCCGCTCAGGTCATGATCTCAGTCTTGTGAGATCGAGTCCATGTTGGGCTCCACGCTGGGCATGGAGTCTGCTTAAGATTCTCTGTCTCCCTCTGCCCTTCGGCCCCTCTCTCAAAAAAATACATTCTGCTGTGTTTGTACAATGGAATCCTATCTAACAATAAGAAGGAATGAACTGGTGCATAAAACAACATAGATGAATCTCAAGCTAGTTTGCTGAGCAAAAGAAGTCAGACAACAAAAGGAAATACTCTATGATTCCATTTACATGAACCTCTGAAAAAAAAAAACAAATCTAACTTGTAGTGACAGGAAGAAGATTAGTGGTTTCCTGGGGCTAGAAGAAGTATTAACTGTGAAAGAGCATAAGGAAAATTTGGAAGATGATGAAAATATTCCATTTCTTGATTGTGGTGGTGTTTATACAGGTGTGTTCATTTGCTAAAACCCATGAACCGTGTGCTTAAAATTTTGTTTTATGTTGCTTCTATCTCTGGAAAACAGTTTCCAAATTAAAAACAAACAATATTTAAAGTACTTGCCATCAAGACTGATGCCTTTGAAAGATACGCTACGCTTACTCCTGTGGTCCACGCGCTACTGGCATTCCACTGCCTTCCCTTGTTTCAGAAGCACAGACCTGGTGCTTACCTGTCTTTTCTCAAGTGATAAAACCAGTGGCCGAGATTGGTCTAGAACCCCTGCAATTTTTTTTAAAATTTTTTTTTTATTTTTAATTTTATTTTTTATAAACATATAATATATTTTTATCCCCAGGGGTACAGGTCTGTGAATCGCCAGGTTTACACACTTCACAGCACTCACCATAGCACATACCCTCCCCAATGTCCATAATCCCCCCCCCCCCCTCCCCCCCCCCCCCCCCCATTAACCCTCAGTTTGTTTTGTGAGATTAAGAGTCACTTATGGTTTGTCTCCCTCCCAATGCCATCTTGTTTCATTTACTCTTCTCCTACCCCCTTAACCCCCCATATTGCATCTCCGAACCCCTGCAATTTTGCCTCCTGCCCGGTTCCTGGATTTCTTAGCACCACCTTTGGAAATGGTTCCTGTGTTTTCCCGACTAATATCAACTCAGACCTTCAACTGGCTGCCTTTGGGTCTAAGGTTGAAATGTCCACCACTTCAACTGAGATCTGACCTGCAAAGGGGGCTTGCATATGTGCATATGTTTAAGCCCAGATTTTTCATTAGACTAATCATTCATCTTAATTAATTTTTTACAATTGCCATCCCCTACCTGCTGTGTTTGGCGGGAGTCCTAGGACCCAGGGTAACTTACTCCAGTGTTCCTTGTGGTGGGCTTGTCTGTGAGTGCCGCTATAATGGAGGCCATTCTGAGGATCTTGTGCCTTGGTGTGGGAAGGTAAACTGCTCCGAGCATCGTGGGCCATCTTTTTCCTTGCTTGCTGTCTTCTTCAGCAGGGAGGGCTACTGACAGCTGAGGAGGCTGCCTCATTAGAATTCACTGGGTAAGCTGATTCTCCATATTTAACTGATGAGGGAATTCTAGCATCAAGGGGGTGGGGGAGAGCTTCATTCCGTCAGCTGCTTTCTTCTGGCTTTGCTGCCAGGGGAGGGAGTGGCTGGTAGACGATCTAAAATGGCCTGTACAGGAGATACCAGGAAACACCAAACCACTCTTCCACCAAGAAACAGCAAAAATGCTTTCCAAAGATCTGCTCATTTCACCATGTCACACACACCAGATCTTCCTTTTGAAGAAGGGGAACTACCCTTTATTCCCCCTCGGAGAATAGAAAGCCTCTGCCAAGTAGACACCCCTTTACTCCTAACAGTTTGCTATGCAGAGGAATTTGGGTCCTTCACTAAAGGGGATGGTGAAAGGAGGGAATGAATGTCCCATTAGGTCACACTGAGGCTTTAGCACTCTGCCTGTGATGGCACCATGGAAGGCTTCTTTCCATCATTGATTTGCCTGACATGTTGCACAGAGCAAGACTCGGGCTTCTGTTTTAGCTTCAAGCATTATAGGCTTCATAACTACGAGAGGTCTGCCAGACCATCCAGTCAGGGACACCTGGCTGGCTCAGTCAGCAGGGCACATGAGTCTTGATCTCAGGGTTGTGAGTTCAAACCCCACGTTGAGTGTAGAGCTTACTTAAAAGAAATAATAAATAAATAAAAATTTTAAAAAAGACCATCCAGTCAAACCCCTTTGTTTGATGAAGGCAGAAGCCAAGAGGTGACATGAACGCCCTTTCCCTCACCCTAGTTGCAAAACCAAAGACCCTCTGAGGTCCCTTCTGATCCAAGATCCTAAAGACCACATTCTTAATAGGGAAGGTTGACTCTCTCTGAAGTCACATCGCGATGATACCAGGTTAGACTCTAAAGCAGATCAGTTGCTCCTTTGTTCTTAGCAAGGTTTGAGCTGAGTCATTTTACGGGGACGGTTCGGCCAACTGAAAAGCGTAAGGACACGTGCAAAATGATGTATTCATCCCAAAGGACATCGAGCTCTTGTCTCTGAATCTCTGAAGGGCTTTGCCCTGTGCTTACAGCTCTTTAGAACAGGATCTATTTTCTCTGAGATGACAGGAGGCATCAAATGGTGGTTTCCTTCAGAAGAGGGAACTGACTAGCCTATGACAATCCAAGTTGAATACAGCATTAAGAGAAGGTTGTTGGAGAGGCTAGTGAAAGGAAGAGTACAGGAGATTGCCTTTCTCTTTAAAAAAAAAAAAAAAGCCTTTCTTCTCCTTTAACTTTCTCTTTCATATTTTTCCCTTTTATTTTCAAACTGGAAAGAGAAACATGTGTTAGTTGTGAAAATTCAGACAATAAAGGAATGCGTTCTCTACCAGTTATGTATTGCTATGTAACAAACCACCCAAAACCTTAGTGGCTTAGAGAAACAGCATGTATTTTCTTTCAAATCTGCAATTTAGACAGGCACAGCCTGCCTCTGCACCTCCAGATGCCTGGGACCTCAGCAGGGAACAGCTGGAAGGCCTAGGGGCTGGCTGAGCATTTCTCTCTCTTTCTTCCTATGGTCTCGAGGCTCTCCATGTGGTCATTTCCTGTGTGCTTTCCAGCATGGTAGCCTCAAGACGGGCAGATTCCTTACATGGCCACCAGAGTCCTTGCAGCAAGCAACCACAGAGATCTGACATAGGCTGCAAGGCTGCTCATGACTGAGCCTTGGAAGTCCCAGAACATCACCTCCCCTACATGCTATCTGTCATGTAAGTCACAAAGCTGAGCCTAGATACAACAGGCAGGACATGGTTGCCACCACTCCATGGGAGGAGTAGCAAAGAACGATTGGACCATCTTCAATCTACCACATGATCATCCTTACAAAGGCTTGATCACATGCCCTACAGGTAACTTCCACTAACACTTAGGCGTTCATTTGAGCATGTGTATTCTCTGAAAGTATGGAGACAACTATGCCAATGTGTGGGAATCGAGGCCGGGGAATGTGGGTTAGATTTTGTTTTTCTTTTGTTGGGATATGGTAAGTGGTGGGGGCCTTCTGTAATCCTGCTGTGGGCTCTTGCTTTTCTCAACCCTAAAGCCCAGCTTCGACAGTATGGTTCACTCTGGAGTTTTATCTATGGCTGAGCACCCCCCTCAAAAAAAAAAAAATCCATGATGAGTATTCTCAGTGTTCTTCATGAGATATTGAGTATCTCAGAGAGTTATAGTCACACGTCATTTCGTGCTTTGTCCTCCCAGCTGCCTTGTGAGGTCAGTACAACGGGTGTGCACTGTACCTAATATTATCAACTGATAATACTTCTAGCGCCACTTTTCAGATGAGTTCAGAGACATTAAGTAACTCACTGAGGTCTCTTAACTAGCACCTGGCAAACTCAGCTTCAAACTCTAGTCAGCCTGACACCCAAACCCATGCCCCAAACCTCTTCCATGCATCCTCATTGTATAAAAGGAAACCCTAAAGGTCAGAAAGCCATCTTGCATGATTCATTTCCCAGAGTGGGTGCAACAGGCATGTAAGTTTGCCCATCTGATCCAGGTATTCTAGCGTGTTAACCTTTCGTCAAGTGTGTTTTGCGTTGCCTGTAACGACGGTCCATTGCAGCTTCCGCTTGTGGGAACGACTTCCGCAACCTTAGTGTCTTGAGTTATCTAAGTGAAATGGGAACATGACTGAGTGGAGAGAGGGCTGAAAAAAATCCAGTGGATTCTCTGGAGAACTAAAAGAGGAACTAAGAACCACTGGATCCTAAATTTGGAGTGGAACATATATAGTTTAGGAAACAGTTAAATTCAGCATAAACAGCAGCATGATTTCAAACCATCATGCCAGGACGGTGGTTTCCTTTTGTTGGTTTCGGGTTTGGAGGGTACTACCTGTTCCATTGCTCCCCTTATGGCTATGAGACAGCTATGGATGCAGCATTGGGCTGATTCTAGAACAGGTCCCCCTTTATCTTTTGTTACCCATTTCTTTGATGTGCTTTGACTTGATTTCTATATTCATGTGCTACCAGTTCCACTGAGATAAAAGCTGGACTGATCATCTCTCTACTGACAGGTCGAACCATTGAGATCAGGGAGCGTCTTGGAGATCTACTTTGTTCTGTGTGGACTTTCCCAGCTGTGTTTCCATGGCCCTCGCTCTTTCTGTCCCTCTGCACTTTTGCTTCAATCCATGCAGGGCTGGAATAAAGCTCTCAGCATAGCCACAGTCTAGAAAGTCATGAGCGCAGCTAGGCCCTGCTGTGAAATGCTTTCCACAAAAATGTCTGCTGCCTCTGGATGGCTATACACAGCCTTAGCCAATGACTGTCTGCCATTGCTAAGATGGAATAAGTTTGGGGAGCTACATTGGGTTTTAAGAGAGAAAAGAAAAACTGTAGTCCAGAATACTGCCCAGAAGAATTTCCTTCACTATTCCTCAGTCCTTTTACCTATAGCCTCTTCATTTGTTGCTGCATTCATTCAGCAAATCTTTGGTGAGATCCTCTTCTACGCCAGAGACTAGCTGAATAGATATCAGACGTGCAAGTTCAAATAGGAAATTTGCTCTTTCGCTCTCCTTGTCTCTTCCTGCTGCCTATTTTTACAGAAGTCACCTGACTCTGATTCTGCCATTGTATGATGAAATTCATTCTAAATTTCCATTCCTCTTCTTTTTTTTTTTTTTTACAGTTTTTCCATTCCTCTTCTTAAAAGATTTTATTAGTATTTCAACTCTAGCTGCTCCTTATTCATATTATCCTTTGCTTTCATTACCATGTCTGTTTATTCTTGGTATCTTTTTAATCACTTATAGGATCTTTATTTTATATTCTTCTCCAGATGTTTCTATTATTTCCTGGGGGCAGGCTATATTCTCCCTCTTTATTGCAGCTGCCAACTATCCCTTATGGTAATTCATTTCCTTGTGTAACTGGTCATTGTTTTTTGTTTGTTTTAGTTGTGAGACTGTCTTTAATTTTTGTTTCCTTCTGCCGAGGTCCTTGTAGGATTCAGAGTGATTTCACACTGACTTTTGCCAAGGCCATAGGGTCTCCCAGGCTCTGACCAATTTTTATGTTGACCTTTCAGTTTGGGCTTTCTGTAACTCGAACTTCGCCTCTACAAGGAATGGAGGCTTGGGTTCTTGACTTTTTCGTAGGTGTCTTTTTTGTTTTTTTTAGTTTACCTGCATAAAGACCAAACAGACAGCAAGTTTCCTTATTGCTTTAGCAAGACAGTGGACAGTGTGATTGTATTAGTCTTAGTGGATGGGAATGATTTCTGAGGCTTCTAGCTTCTGTGTGTGGGAGAGTGTCAGAGCACTCATCTCAGCCCCAGTGGCCTATATCTGGGCTGAAGCTTCTGGGGGATTCCATGGCACCAGTGTGAATTTATTGCTCTGACTTTCATGTCCCTTTGCTAATTTGGGGGTTTCTCATTCTTTTCAGCCAAGCTTTGCACTTTTTTTTTTCAACCTGGGGAGGAATAGTGTCATATTTTTATCTAGACTTTCTATGTGTTTTATCAGAAAAGTTTTTCTTTAAGTTGATAGTATTTTAAAACCTATTTTGAGTAGCTGTAATATTCCAGGCATGGTACCTGTTTGTATATTGTCATCACTTGAAGCTTGTGTCCTTTTCCCAACATGTTTCATTAGAAAGGACAGATCGGAAGATGGGGTGGTCAGTGATGCTGGAAGCAGATGCAATGACACCGGAGGATAGAACTGATAGCTGACAGGACCAAAGGAGTGAGAAAGGAAGCTATAGAAGCCAAGAACAGAAACAGGAAGCATAATGTCCTGGAACCAAATAGTGTGAACGAACCAGTGACATACTTGTATCACACGAGAGCATCATTTTCTTACAACACAACATGATAGCTGGCATGTGCAAGGACGCCCCGTCGAGGAATTTCCACATTGTAGAAAGTCTATCTGCTCTCACCACCATGTGTTAAAGCATTTTGGTATTGGGTATCAGCCACATAAGGATTGTGAAAGCATGCATGACTAGGGGTGTGGGAATGGGGATTGGTGTAACGGTGGTAGAGAAACTTGACTGGGTCACTGGGGAGAACATGGATGGCAATGGTCCTGTCGAGAACCGTTTAGTGGATGTGGTTGGTGTTAATCATATCTGTTCTACAGATGAACTGAGACCTAGATGTTTCCCATTACATGGAAACTGGAATTGCATGGGAGATTCAATAGGGACATCGAGGGTTTTAAAATGAGAAGAGATGGAATTAGAAGTGAATAAGGACAGTGATGTGAGAGGGAGCCCAGGGCAGCCTTGGGGATTCCCGGGAACATGGCAAAGCTGTCAATAAAGTCTCAAGCTGCCAGCAAAGCCTGGGCTGGTAGCATAAAATAATAGTCAAGAGGCCAAGCTTCACCTGAGGCCAGAAGCAGCCTTGGCAATTTGCACATGAACTCTGTTCAGGCAACCGGAATGAGAGAGACAGAAGGGGCCAGTGGGGAAGGGGAGAATTCCGGGGGCCAGAGAATCACTGATCTCAGGGGAGCAAAGATGATACCTGCCAAGGCATTGGCAGCCATCCAGGACAGTGCCTTCCTTGGCTGGGGCAAGGACCAGAGGAGGACACTCTGGTTGCTGCAGAAGATATAGGTGGTGCTATTCTGAGACTAAGAGGTGTCTGGAGAGAGTGGCGAGCTTCCTACCCAGATAGAAGTGAAGGGACAGTGGCCTTGAGACATAAGGTGGTGATCCGGGTGGGTTGGATCTAGCTGAACTTTGAAAATGGGTGAAGATTGGTTCTAGAAACTTCCTTTACTGTACCAGCTTCGTCTCACAGGGTCCTCTCTGCCTCTCCTTAGCTCTGTTCTCTCAGTTTCTCTCTGGCTGTGTTAAACTCCTCCCCATCCCCACCACCTCACTGGAACTGTCTTTTCTAACATTGACGATGGAAGCCA
Source organism: Enhydra lutris kenyoni (assembly GCF_002288905.1). Lineage (NCBI taxonomy): Eukaryota > Metazoa > Chordata > Mammalia > Carnivora > Mustelidae > Enhydra > Enhydra lutris. The sequence continues at coordinate 20,541,958 of NW_019154107.1, forward strand.
AACCCAGGGGAAATGTCTCAGTGCTCATCTTATTTGACACTGTGCTGAGATTGACAGTGGAACTGTAGTGGGTTGAGGAGAGAATGGGAAGTGAAGGTGTGGGGAAGATAAAGGTGTTCTCTGTATTTTCTTCAGAAAGAGCACAAAAGGTTTTTTCTACCAGCATTTGGAGAACTGGCACCTCATGGACCCTGAGGTCTTGAGTTTTGCTTGACTTTAGGTGGGGCCGCTTCCATCCTGAAACCTGTTCAGGCGGGAGAAGTGAGAAATACAGGGGTGGGTAACCCTTCCTTCTGGTGAGGACAGGACTCAGAGACCACAAACATAAGTTTACTCCACCTCCTCAGACCCCAGCTGATATGAAATAGTACCGATTATTTCTCTTTATGTAAATTAGCTCTCAAAATTTTTGTCTCTTACCTTACGAAGCAATAAAATCGATCTACATCATTGAGTGGAAGTCAGATTAAGTTGTGAGTTATTTCGGCTTTCAACTCTCAACTCTGACACTTGAGGGGGTAAGCCACAAGGTTAACTGCAGGACAGTTGAAAGTTGAATATGTGAGTTGACAGGCCAATTGCACTGAGACCTTTCAGCTCGTGTATTTCCACAATCGAAAATGATTTTTAATAGCCAGAAAGACCGAAAACAATCAACGTAGCCATCAACAGGTGAACGGATAAACAAAACGTAATAATTCGTACAATGGAATTCTACTGAACAATAAAAAGGAATGAGCACTGATAAGCACAACAGCATAGATGGATTCTAAAAATGTTATGTTGACTGACAGAAAACTTGCAGAAGAGTGAATATGGTATGATTCCATTTATAGGACTTTTTAGAATATACAAAACTAATCTATGGTGGTTAAAAAAAAAAAGCACAATGGTTGCCTCTGATTGTTAGGGGCGGGGATTTACTGGGAAGGGGTTTGAGGGAACTTTCTGGATGATGGCCATGCTCTTTATCTTGATTGGACTTGGGTTGCACTGTTTTATGCCTTTGCTGGAATTTGTCAAGTACTAACTGAAGGTATGTATGTGTGTTTCATTATCTATAATCTCAAGAGGCAAAAACACCAAATATTGAACAACCAACCATTAATGACACAAGTATGGATGTATTTGGGAGGTAGTGAACTGACATCTGTAACTCCCTTTTTTAAAATTTAAATTCAATTAATTAACATTGAGTATATTCCTAGTTTCAGAGGTAGAGTTCAGTGATTCATCAGTCTTATATAGTACCCAGTGCTCATTATATCACGCGCCCTCCTTAAGGTAAAAATAAGATGGCCAGACAGATGGATGAAGGGCTAGATATGCAATAAAGCAACTGTAGCAAAATGTTAATTGTCAAACCTAGGTGTTGGGTATATGGATGTTCACTGTAAAATTCCTCCTGCCTTTCTGTTTTTGAAAACGATTTCATGTTAAAGAGAAACAAGTCAACCAACTGAAAACAAGCCTCCCCTGGGGAGCAGCTTGTGTCTGAAATTCTGAGCCCATCCCTGGTTGAGTTGCCATCATTGCTAGGCTCAGGGCTGTATCTTCTTCCCCCCTTTCCCCTCCATCATCCTTATAGCCTAGGTGATTCTTTCCAACCACCCCAGGCTGCCTCCTTAAGCCAGTTTTTATCACTGAGCCTGCCTGTGGGTCATCTGTCCTGCCTATCCTTCTTCCAGTGGTGTTGTATATAACTTACAAACACATAATTGTTCCACTGAAAATATCAGGACTGCGATATTTCCCCAGAAGCTGCCTATGATCACTCTTGATTGCGTAAAGAGAGATATGGGGACTTAGAGCCTGACAAATTGGCAAACATTACTCCCACTCCCCTCCTTCCTTGCCCTCTGCTCTGAACTCTATTGACTTTGTAATGACACGATCTTTCACCTCCCCAAATTGTATTGTAAAACCAGAAAACATACATTCTCTAGAATTGACATTCCTGTCCCATGACCTCATTTGGCCAGAGGTTCAGCTCGGATAGGCCTGGAGGTTCACATCCCCCTGCATGGGCTGTGCTGACACCGCATGACCCGTGACCTTCCCACCACTGCAATCTCTCGCACATGGACATTACACAGAATGCCAAGTGTAGGTCAAAAGACGCTGCCAGAAAAACATAAAAAAAACAAAAACAAAAAACAACAAAAAAAGCTTCCTTCTTCTCCAGGCTTGTCAGATTGAACATAGAATGCTGCATTTGATATTTTTCCATTGCTGTCTTAAACCTTTTGTGCAGGGAGATGAGGTATAAATAAGTAAACACATAAGTAAATCTTTATTTGGAGGCAGGGAATTGTAAGTTAACCCCTGCCTTAGCGCATAAAGTTGTTTCCATCGAGCGATGTGATTGAGATGGAGGATGCTAATTTATTTGATCTAATCTGCACCGAGTTCGCTAGGAAAGGAAGCTGATGGCCCCCATCTCAGTTTCCAAGGTAATCAGGAGGCATTTGTGCCGGCAGTTAAATGTGGCCTGGAGTCCCTCTCATTCCGAGGGTCAGAGGTGACCTGGGGAGCAGAGGCAGGTTTTAGCAAGGAGGGCCAAACGTGTTTGCAGTAAGATCTGAGAACAGACGCAAGCCCTGCTTCTGCAGCTGGGCTATTTGTATTCCTTCATCCCACAAAGCTGTACTGAGCACCTACTATGTGCCGGGCAGTCTTCTTGGGCTCAGGTGCTTTTGCCTTGTCTGCTGTGACAGGCTCTGCTCTCGCCGGGCGGTTTGGCAATTCTGCTGGGCTTCCCTGCAATGGGCTGTGTTTTGTTCCTTTCCTCCTAGCAGTTTTTTCCCCCACTCTGTTGTCTCCCTGGGTGAGCTAGCAGGCCCCTCACAGTTGGTTAATTGCAGATGTTCTGTGACCACAACCAGAGCACAGAAATGGTCCCAGTGACAGACCATGAAAGGTGGCAAGAGCAGCAGCTGTGGGCACGGGCTCCTGCCGGTTGGCAGCTGCTAACTTGAAAAGCCAGGCAGGACCCAACGGTGCCAATCCAACAGATGCCAGGCTCTGGAAAGACATGAACTTTCTTTGCTGTAACCTTGGTTTTTGCATAAGCACCAGCTGCCCTCACCAGGCCCAGGAGTCGCTGGCTAACTGAGGTGGTGGGCGGTGTCCATTCTGTTGGCTCACCTGGGTCAAAGGCCTCCAGCTGACTCATTGATCCCAGTTTGTGGGCAGAGGCTAGGAGGCTGTGGCCCTGTGATTAAGCCTGAGGTCTCCTCATGGCCAGACTCCCCAGGTGAGAACCCTTTTCTCCTCCTTCCTATTTTCCCATCTCCTTTTTCCTGCTTCTCTACTCTAGACTCCCCCACAAAAGCCCGTTGACAGTGAGACAAAGGGCAACCATGAGCTGGCTGCTGATTATAAGGAGAGAAGGGCTTAGAATTCCTCCTTCACATGCCGAAACAAAGTTCTATAAAACCTGGTGCCCCTTCTTTTCCCTAGACATCTGTGTGCATTTGCATGTGTGCTAGTGTGTGCATATGTGTTTGCATGAGGAATGACTTCAAGGTTGTGTGAGAAAGAAGGGCAATTCAGCTTCAAATAATAGTCACCATGAAACATCAGAAGTCATGGGAGTGGAAGGATACTATTTGTATCAGCCGGCTTCTGGTGTGTAACAAATCAACCCCAACCTGAGTGGCTTACAGCAACAATCATTTTTCTGCTTACGATTTTGTGGCTTCTTCTTTGAGTTGGCTTGACTAGGACTGGATGATCTGAGATGGTCCCATTCAAATGTTAGGAGCCTCAGTGGGGATAGCTGAGATAGCTGGGGTTGCTCAAGCCTCTCGGTCCACACAGTTCCTCATTTTCCGGTTGGCTGCCCTGGGCTTCTTCACATGGCAATGGCAGTGTTCCCAGTGGTGAGACAAGTGACCATGCTTAGAATTCAGTGGGTGGATAAAAGGACTCAATTTCTTGATGGGAGAAGCTGCAAAGAATGTGTGGCCATTTCTCAATAACCTTTAGCACTGGGATGATGACATAGGGAACAAGCACAGGTTTAAGAAATGGAAGACACAGTCAAATCACAGTTCATCTTCACTGCCAGGCAAACTTCGGCAATTAGCTACCTCTCCTGAATCTATTTCCTCAGCTAAATATGGGGAAAATAACCACACCTACCTCACCAGATGAGAGGAGACCTTTCACCAATTCTTTTTATAATAAACACGTACTGAGCCTATGTGCCAGGCCCAGGCCATGCCAGGCATGGGATATATAGTAAATGTCATGGTCTCACCCTCATCACAATGTCAATATAATGGATATTATTCATAAAAATATCTTGAAAACTATAAGTCATGGTGAACATTGTCAGTACAGAGTGTTACATCCTGGCGACTCGTCTTCCTTTCCCCCTCTTTCTTCCTTCATGGCATTTCCTCTGCTACCACTCCTGGTCCGCTATGGAAACAGAAAGGCCAACCTTCCCTGGGAAGGCCAGAGCCCTATATTACAAGGTTGTGGACAGGGTCTGGACTGGCTCCACCCTGCTTCTGGGAGTTGACTCGTCCATCATTGTCATGTAGGGGAGGTGACCGGTTTGTTGAGCTTGACTGGGGAGAGCACCATAGATCACTGAAGGTTGAGAAGACATGAGAGATGATGTAGTCTGGTTTGTTCATCTTATAGGTGAGGAAACTGAGGCCTCAAGAGGCGACAGGGCTTACACAAGGTCACACAGCTAGTCAGTGCTCATACCAGGATTCCTAATGACATTGATCTCCATGGTTTTCTGTTTGTGTGTGTCTCCCTTTTATCTTCTGGCTGCTTTTCTTTTTCAAATCACCACTACACACACACATGGAGGCTTTTTAAAAAACTATTTTATTTGAATTTATTTGAGAGTGAGAGTGTGAGGGCGAGCAGGGGAAAGGGGAGAGGGAGAGGGAGAGTAGCAGATTCCCGCTCAGCAGGAAGCCTGACATGGGGCTCAATCCCACAACCCTGAGATCACGACATCAGCAGAAACCAAGACTCGGACGCTCAACCAACTGTGCCAGCCACGCACCCCCATATAGGCTTTTAGTAGAAAGAGATAATGAATGGAATCTTCTCCTCTTTATCTTCTGTGGGAATAGGAAAAATAATTTTCATTTAGCTCTCCACATCTGAACAACATAAAAGAAGTAAAACAAATATTAGTCGACCAAAATTTATATATGCCTTTGGCTTAGCACTTGTGAATTTCTTTCATCTACTCTTCACTACAAGAGGAGGATGGTGAGGGAGTTGGGCCAGCTATCTGAATGATGATGTGAAAGCTGTGGCAACCAAGGAAGGTCCAGAGAGGTTGAGTGAGTTGTGTGAGGTCACAGGGTGGCCCTGGTGGTCCAGAGTGGGTCTGGGACCGTGTTTTCTCCACACGATGGTCCAGCTGAGGATAGCTGGCCACTCGCTACACAGCGGTTCCTTCTATATATTATGAGGGAAGTTTCCGGTGGTCAAAATGAACAAAAGTTTGCTCAAGAATTGTACTGAGGGGCATCTGGGTGGCTCAGTGGGTTAAGCGTCTGCTTTCAGCTCAGGTCATGATCTCAGGGTACTGGGATCGAGCCCCACATTGGGCTCCCTGATCAGGGAGCCTGCTTCCCCCCTCCTCTCTCTGGCTGCCTACTTGTGACCTCTCTCTCTGTCAAATAAATAGATAAAATCTTTAAAAAAATTTAATTATTAAAAAAAAAAGAATCGTACCAAGTAGGTGAAATAATTCTGGAATGGGTGTGTCTGAACTGCTGTTGAAACCTGCCCAGATAAATGTAAATGACTCTAGACACAAACGGTATATGTAATTACAAACAGAAAAAACAAAAGTGTTTAGGGTCACCGAAAGCTCCCTTTTTGTTTTTATCAGCTACACACCCTGGATCTGTCCCTTCTTATTTAAATTTATCATTGACACATATTTTTGAGAAAAATCCTGGTATTTTACAGAATTTTCCTCAATACTGTGCAAAATGACTGAAGGTGCCAACCTTCTGAGTTGCCCTCTAGAAAGAACAGCTTGAAACAATACAGAGGAAAACAGTCAAATCGACTCTGAATCATCTGGAAGATAGAACTGCTCCTAAGGTCTTCTTTCAAAGTGAAGGTATTTGTGCTTCAGTATTTGATGGTTCATTTATGCAACGGGTTTTTTGACCTGCGCAAAGCTGGGGTCTCTAACATCCATTGTTTTTATAACAACTTCTAAACGAATTGTTCATTCTGTCTTGAGATTTAGGCACACACAGTCCATTCCAAGGCCCCCAGAACAATCTTAGTTGAGATTATAAACCTAAGCTAGAATCATCTATGACCACCTTTCGTAACAGTCAAGTTCAACTGTACTGAGTATTAACTATGTGTTCACAGTACTGTTTCACATGGATTATTTTATTTAATCCTCTTGACAGCTGTACAGCCTGTTCCTATGTTACATGCATCTGCATCTTGCCCAGGAAGAAACTGAGGCTAAGACAGACTAATGACTTGTCTGACTACACAGCAATGCGGGCTATGAAGTTGAATGAGGCCAACTCATTTCGGAGTCTCATTCTTCACCACTGTTGCTTTAGAGCCATGGGAAAGAGAAGTAGGAACCAATCATATCTTTGTATATACCAATTTCCTGAGCTCTTTCTTTTGGGAAATAATGATTTTTTTTTTTTTTTCATTCCAAATGCTGGCCACTCTAACCTAACACTTGGCATTTGGGAATGGCAGATATCACTTCTAGATCATAGAGAGGAAGAATTTAGCTTGGCAGGTTCCTGCCTAACTTCAGCACTGGAGAAGCAACAATTTCTTGAAACAAGAGGCCACTGATGATGTGGGCTGAATAAGACCTTGTTGCCTCACTAATCCAGCCTTTCTCAGGCTCTAATGTGTCTATATCCCCTGGGGGCTGGGTCTTGCTAAACCGGGGAGCTCTGATTCAATGGTCCTGGGTGGGGCCCAGGTTCTGCATTTCTAGTAAGCTCCTAGGGGAGGCCAATGCTGCTTGTCAGTGGGCCACGCTAGGCTTTAGTAAACCTCTACATCCTTCAGTTAAACCTATCTGTGCCTCAGTTTCCTCCTCCAAATTCAATTTGATTGATTGAATTCAAACAAATTAGCAGAGTTAATAATAATATCTGTTTCAAAGGGCTGTAGTGTATTAATGGAGATGAAGTATATGAAACAGGCTTGGCGTATGGTAAGCACTCCATAAGAGCTAGTTATCACTATCATTATTCCTTTACGCTCTCCCATTTGTCTTTCTGAATTTCATACCAGCTTATCCCCACAGGCCAAATATTAACAGCCAACTCAGATTTCAAACCGTATTATCCTGCCTCTTCCCCTCTGATACTGGCACATCAGTGAAGCAGTGAATCAAGGCAGCCCTCTGACCTCTCACCTCGCTGCTGCTCCTCCCCATGTGTTCATGGAACTGGTGAAACTTAGAGTCAGAGTGGGCTTAGGGGGTCAGTTACTTCCACCTAATAGGAGGGTTCTCATATCACACTGGCACCTAAGTCAGAGATCTGGGCAGAGGGAGGGAGGAAGAGGATGGAGTCCTCCCCGGAGAGAAATACAGGATGGCTCAGAGCAATCCCCTCCCTGCTCTCTAACCATTTCTGCCCACCATGCTGGGACATCCCTGGGAAATCACTGTGCCCCAGGAGCCCTCGCTTCCAGCCCAGCAAACTGCCTCCCCTCTGGGCAGCTCTCAGAGCTCCCAGGCTGGGGTCTCCAGAGCGGGGCATAAACATACCTGAGGGTGTCAAGCCAGTTCAATGGGGTGGAAGCAGAAAATAATGAAACATATCTTAATATATATTTCTTAAAACACACACACACACACACAAAGAAATCAAGCAAATCAAATATCTCATACATATGTTGGCTTAAGGGCATATACATAATTTCTGTATAAGCCTACACCTAGAAGTGTAAGGACCTAAAGTGTTTTACCATCCAAATAGTTCAGAGATTGTGTCTAGAGATGAATTTGCCCCTTCATGGGTGAAAATAAAAAATCTCTCTGTGGCAGTGATAATTTTGGTGCTGACCAGCCTTTCATTGTCTTCCAAAGTCCCAGGAAGAGCTTTGTGCTTGCTCCTTTGCACTGATGAAGGGTCATGGAACTAGTACTGGTCTGTACAATGTGGGGGAGGTGGCCCACTTGGCTCCCAGGCATGGCCCCTCGAGTAAGTGGTGCGGTCCTTCCCTTGTTCCCAGTCTTTTCCGGTCAGCTGGTGGGGACAGATGGTCCCCTGGGGCTCCAGGGGAAGATGGAGCCAACTGTGGAAGGTTCCTGGGTCTGACCTAGGTGGGAGGAGTACTCCCAGAAAAGCAGCCCACCTAGCAACACCTGTGATGGACTTCCTGGGGGGCAGGAAGCAAACGTTGATTGTTTTAAGGCACTGAGATGTCGGGGGGCAGGGGTTATTGCTGTCATATATTCTAGCCCACCCTGGCCAATCCCATTTTCTTCATAGCTCACTCTCCTCCCCCAGCTCGCTGCTTGGGCATCTCATTGGCCCTGGCTGAAGACCTTCTGGATCCTGAACATATAACATTTAACTACTTAGAGTTAAGGAGCACAGAATTGAAGTCATGAGCTGAAACTCCGAAGCCAGAAGGCTTGGGTTCTTGCTCTTGCTTTTATTAACAGCGTGATCTTTTGAGAAGGCATTTTGCCTCTTTCTCACTTTATTTCCTTATTTCAGTTAAGAGATATTAGCAATTTTTATAGGGTTCTTGGGAGAATCAAATGACAAAATCCTTGCCAAGCAAGTTAGCACTGCACCCGGCACAGAGTAAACACTTGATAAATGTTAACTTTTGCTATTTCTATTATTGTAACTGCAAGGTTCTTTTCCTTCTACAGCCAGAAAGCCTTTCTCAAATTAAAAAGATGAATATGGCTGCCCTCCTCCTGCCTGGGTCACCTTTGCCCCACTGACTCTCCCACCCCTCGGGCTCCAGGTAGCTGGAGAGGTGGAACTGGTCTGGCTGGAGGGACCCCCTCAACCATCCCCAGCCCCCGATCCTGCAAGCCAGAGATCCATGGGACATTCCTGAAGGGCTTTTGTTACTCTGGTCTCTTGTCTCCTGGCTGGATCAATAGTGTCATAATCAAGGCATAAAATCCCAACAGAGGCCCAATGGGAGGTTCCTCTGCCTTTCCAGGACCTGTAGAGCTGCGGGGAACTTAACAAGGCAGCCTCTGCCATTACTGGGTAGACCCATAGAGGAATTTTCTGTGTATTCAATGGAAAACTGTCTCCTTCTTAACCCAGAATATGCTTACCATTAGCCCAAGTCTTCTCTCAAACTGTAGCATGCATCGCAGCCCCCAGGAGTGCTCTTCAAAGCAGCCCCAGGTCCCATCCCAGAATTTCTGGTTTGGTGGGTCTGTGGTGGGACCTGAGCAACAGCGTGAGTTCCCAGGTGTTGCAGTTGCTGCTGGTCTGTGGACCATACTTGAAGTAGCTTTATATTAGTCCATTTGGCAGCCTTTCACATATTTAAAGACAGTGAGTGGGTCCTCCCCGCTTCTTACCCAGTTAACTCTTCTCCAGGTTAAACATGTAAGGAGTCCACCCTCCCCTTTCCTTATCCTGTGTCAGACTTTGTCCCTAATTGGGAGTTTGCAAAGATGGAAAATACCTAAACCGTGTCCTCCGGGAGCTTATAATCATGTGAAAAATAGAAAGGAATCCGCTATAATGTGACCACAGTAAGTATTCACTCCGTGCCTGCAATGTGTTGTAATTGTTCTTGAAGGCTGGTGATTGATCAGTGAACAGGATGGCAGAGTCCTTACCTCCTAGAGTCCTCTGGCCAGTGGGAGAGACTGAGCAGGGAACAGGACCTGATAGCCCAGGATTATCTGAGTGTGGAGAGGAAAAGCCATGTGGCTGGAGTGTAGGGGAAGGCTTCCTGGGGGAGGGGTTGGCTAAAGGACACAGTAAAATGGGAATAAAGCAGGTACAGTGATTCAGGCAGAGGGGAGGGATGGTGCTGGAGCCAGGTGCCATTCAAGATTGGCAAGAAGGACTGTGTGGCCAAAAAGAGGCTGCACGTGGGGCCCTGAGGGGTGAGCGTGGGCTGGAGCAAGGATGGTGAGAAGTGGGGTGGGGCATGGAGAGACTGCCATTTCCCTGGGGGAGAGAAGTAGAAAGAGAGAAGCAATATTCCCAGAGGCAGAGCTGAAGATCTGTCTGTGATGGTTAGGCAAATGAATAGTTCACCAGGGTTTGAAACAGAAACATTTTTTTATAGGAATTGATCCAGAAGGTCGGGAGAATCCGGTAGAGGGGAAGTAGAAAAAAGGTGAGCATTCAGAGGAATGATTTTTCGACAGAGAAAGCCTCTCCCTTTGCAGAGAAAAGGGCAAAAGCCAAGATTCACCAATAGGAAGACAGCATCCTGAACCCTGTACTTGGCAAGAACATAAAAGGATTTCTGTTGTTATCTTTTGTGAACTAGACCTTGAAGATTGAGTATGGTACAACACATTGTAGACTGGAAGTAATGATGGGTGCATCATTTCGCAGTTTGAAATTACTTTCACTGCCATCATTTGTTCATTCAATAAACATGTATGGTGTGCCAGGTTGTGTGGGTACTCATCATCCTCCCTGTACTTTTATATCGACCCTCTTTGGGCATCTTCCTTTCCTTCTATTGATGTGAATAATCAGAAGTGATCTTAATTTCCTTTCCAATTCAGCCAGGCCCAGGGAAATCCTCCATTCGCATTCTTTCCCCTTGGCGATGCCTGAGTGGTTAGCTGGCTGTGATTAGTCAATCCTGTTGGTTAATGAACTAAGCAAAGAGGTTAAGGTCACAATTTTGATCCCCAGGGACTGATTTACCTGTGTACCTGTGTAAACTGTCCCTCTATCTCTACCCCCAATGTATATGCTTCCTCCCTCCTCAAGGCCTTCGTACAATTTTTTTTTACTCTACCAAAAGGCATGTCACTCCAACCCCCTGGTTACTGAGATTCAATGTCATTTCCTCCACAAAGCTTTATTTGCCTCTGAGTTGGTCAGGTGCCTCAGCTTACCTTTCCACAGTGCTGTGTACTTCTCTAGTGTGGCATTTATTCACATTTATTTTTTATACTGATTAGTGTCTGGCTCCTTGTGTGAGTTACAGTCATGTTTAGCTGTAAGTAATAGAAAACTTGGCTGATGGTAGTTTAATGGGGGTTTATTTATCTCCCCAAATAAGATAGGCTATTCAGCACCATTTTTATAGCTCAATAATGCCACACCAGACTCAGACGCCTTTTCTCCTCTTTCTCTGCTGCCTATAGCAAGTACGTTTTGTCCTCATGTTTACAAGGTGACTGCTGCTACTCAGGCATAGCATCTGTGTTCTATCCAGAAAGAAGGGAGAAGGGGAAAAGTGAGTGTCCATTGACTACTCTTTATGTCTCATGGGTAGAACTGGGTCCCATGACAACTTCTAGCTGCAAAGGAGTCCAAAGAGTTGAGCTGTTATTGCTGTTGAGCTCTCATAATGTACAGAATAGAGGCAAATCAGAGAGAAAGGGTAAGCCAATTAAACTGTACTGACCTTTCATGCCTTCCACACTCCTTTACTGAGCTTCCAGAACAAAGACGGTGGGGACTGTTTCCTTTGTTCACCATGGTAGGTCTACCTTGTACAGAACTGTTCCATTGGAGGCGCCTGGTAAGCATTTTCTTAAATATCAATAGATGAATTTTTGCAGAGCGAAATCTCCCATTTTAGGTCTTAAGTGGGAACAGAAGACAGAAGGATCAATGCCATCTTGCTCCTACGGGTAAAAGAATTTAAAACAGACAACATCAGGGGCCCCACTTGCCCCTACACTGCCTTTGCATGAATTAGGAAGAGGTGCCCACCCCTTCCTCAAGACACATTACTGCCATCTACTGGAAAATTATCTTACTAAAATGATAAAGTTACCACATCTACAATGTCAACAGTGCCTCCACAGATGGGCTGAGGCCATTTGCAGAACAACCCGCGTGGCCACGTGTGGCCACCTCACAGGAAATACGAGCGCATGTCACTGGTAGGGTGGATGTGGTCAGTGAGGAAGCCATCACACCTGTCTCCCGAAGCAGAGGAGGAGGGCCTTCCTGGGGAGCAGTGCTGCACATTTTACTAGGGCCGATGGGAGCTTGCCATATGTAAACACTTAGTATACTGAAGCCTCAGGGGTATGGAGAGAAGAAGACCAGAAAGGGTGTTTGACTTCTGCTCTTCATTTCCCCCTCTATAATATTGTGAGGGCCACTTAATCCTCCTCTATGTCAGTTTCCGCATCTCTCAATTGGGGGCAAGCACTCCTGCCTCAAGAGATGTGTTTGCTTATCCAGTGAGATAATGTACATGAAAAGGTCTGGGAATCTGCCCAGCATCAGGAAAGTGTCCTCTATTGCTAGCATGGAGAGCTGACAGGAAGTAAATATTGAGTGATTGACTATTCAATTCTCATTTCTACCGCTCTTCAGCCACATGACCTTGGGCATGTTACTTCATTTCTCTGGGGCTCAGTCTTTTCATCTGTAAAATAGGTGTAATGATATTAGAACCTACTATCCAGGAAAGTTGTGAGGATTAAAATTAGTAAGAAGTGTTCAATGAAGGTTAACTACTAACTTTAATAAGATAGTTGTGGGTTGCTTTACGCTCTGCATTTTGCATTTAGCATTTCATTGAAATTCCTAAATAAGTCACCTCTGGGGCACCTGGGTGGCTCAGTCGGTTAAGTGTCTGCCTTTAGCTCAGATCATGATCCCGGAGTCCTGGGATCAAGTCTTGTGCTTGAGCTCCTTGCCCAGGGGAGAGCCTGCTTCTCCCTCTGCCCGCTGCTCCCCCTGCTTGTGCTCTCTCTCTCTCTCTCACTCTATCTCAAATAAATTAAATCGTAAAAAAAATAAGTCACCTTTGACTTTTGGGGGGGGGGCATGAAACAAAAGTGTTCCTAGGCCTTTTTGCAAAAAGAGCTGAGTCTCCAGGCATGGAATGATTCAGCATATTTCTATGACTCTGGGTCTGTTGTAATGTCTCTGATGTGTGAAAAGGAAACCTTCTGTTCACAGACCTTCTCCTCACTCTCCACCCCAAGCCACTGTGATTGCTCTTGGCAAAATCTAGATGCTGGCCCTACTAGATCATAGCCGGAATTTCTCACAAAGTGGTCAGTGATACTGATTTCATGTTCGTGATTTACAAAGCACAAAAGGAACCGATGGGAGGAAAAAGCCTGCCAGGTGGGCAGGGTGCATCAGGTCAGCCAAGCAGAATCCTGTTTCCCATATGCTCTGGTTCTTCCCTCCAAACCTCTTCTCCCTGCAGCTCCTCAGTGACAGGGCCTTGTAAAGGCTGAGAAAATCCACTCAGACACTAGCAGAGTGAAACAGAACTGGCAGAGGGTTTTGGAATAGAGAGCCAGCAACAACGTTGCTAATTGGACTGCTGTCTAATGGCTGATTCTCTTATATACTGCTTCCCAGAGCCCGACTGGCCTGTCTAGTAACAATATATTATCTTGTCCTGTTTTCCATTTGTCTCTTCTTCACCACTGCCAATGCCCCTCCCCCTAGTCTCTTCGGGGCACAGAGTTTTGGAGGAAACAAGATATCTTCCCTTCCTTTCTCACCTCACATTTCACTGGAGTAAGTAGTACTCCATTTTCCTTCCTTCTGCCCCACAGAAGGCAAACTGCTGTGCACCGGGTTCCTGGGCTTGGTCCCTATGTAACCTGAAGCTGACATCTTTTGTGCGTGTCATGGTTTATAGCAGAGTGGTTAAAAATCAGTTCCCATTCTGGTGACTAAATTTTATTGACTTTTCCAAGGCCTGTGGTGGGACTGACATATCCCCCATTTAATTACTTCCTCCTTTTTGACAGCAGATTGAGTTAGCCAGAGGACACGCAGGTGGCTTTGGGGCCAGGGAGCTCAGAGTGGCCATGGCTAGGCAGCCTGAAAGGGGCTGGGGTGAGCATGGGCTGGGGATACAACAACCTGCAGGCAGTTGTGAGCTGCGGTTTTATGGCTGTGCTGGGGGCAATAACCAAACAGTGGGGCTTTTGGACTAATTCGAAGAATGCTTTGCATAAATCCCAGCTGCTAGCCATATGTCCGACCCTTGTAGAGGGGAGGGTGTGTTTCCCTGAGCTCTTGTTTCCTTCCCCAAAAGTCAAGACTAACCAAGCCTCTAAATGCCCACCCCGGCTCTTTTAGGGGAGGATCGTCGGCCACAAAACCTTGAGCTGATTTAATCACAACCTAAATTTATATTATGCTTTACCAGATTTTCCCTTCCAATAACGTGTCATTTTGTCCTCATAAAACCCCAAAATATAGGCCAGGTAGGAATCTCCGTTTACAGCTGAGAAGACTCAGGCCCAGAGAGACTGTGACCGCTGAGGAGAGCAAACCTGTGGAAGCTTCCTAGGTGTCAGGCACTCTTCTGAACCCTTGAGAGCTATGAATTCATTTCATGCTTATGTCCGTCCTCCAAGACAGGTGCCATTACTATCCCCACTTCGTGGAGGAGGCAGCTGAGCCCAGAGAGGTTACTTAACTTGCCCATGGTCACACAGCTGGGAAGAGGTGGAGCTGGCATTTAAACCCAGGCAGTCCCGCCCCATTGCCTGTATTTAGGACCACTGTCCCTGCTGCCAGATGGCTTGGCAGTGACTGAGCTGGAATTGTCATGTAGGTATTCACACGCCGAGTTAAGGTTTTCTCTCATGCCATACCATCTTCTGTGTTTTGCTCCTTAAAGATCCTTAATCCCTGGAAGCATTAGCGGTGGCAATTTAGATTTGGACTCTTTTCATCTGATATCGCAAAGTCTTTCACTTAAATCCGTTTAATTAGTCCCTCCTACCCACTTACCCTGATGTCGGAAGCATACTCAGTCCAAAGGAGCTGTAACGCATGAGGAAATGACTCCCAAACCAAGGCTTTGGAAAAATACAGGTATGTAGGTGTTGGGAGCTGTAAAGCTTGGCAGCCCGATGTCTGGTGAAGTAGAAGGAGCGTGGGCTCCGGGAAGGATGGGCGTGGCTTACAGCACGCACGCGCACTCGCATGCCTGTGGCTGGGTTTGTGAGCAGGCGCACTCCCAAGTGTCACACACCGCAGGGGAGAGTTGGCCTCTCCCTGTGGGAAAAGGTCATTCCAGCCCACAGTTCCCCGACAGTTATGGGTTTCTTGGCTAAGATGTCTCCAACGGCCTGTGGTAAGTGTGAGCAATCCAGGTTGGAAGGGAGGGAGCCGTTTTAACGTGATAGGATCTCCAGCTGTCCAAGGCTGACTTTCTCACAGGAAAAAACTAGTAAAACCTTTGCTCCTCATTCATTGGTGTCCGCAGGAAAACCTATGGGTACATGCAGATTTTTTATGTTTCGTAGCCCGGACCAGATATAGGCCAACTCCAAATAAGAATTCGTGATAATGGCCAAAAAACCAGGAGTGTGACTTCCCGCTTTCTATTCCCAACGGCCATCCCCCGCCCCCGCCCCATTTGCAAGCTAACTCTGCAGCCGGGCATTAGGTAACCAGAAACAAGTAACACGACTCACCTTGGGCTGAGAAACTACAGAAAGAAACGATGAGAAAGATAGGGACAAAACGGTTTGGGTTGTAGTAATCATTAGTCATAGTTACCTGATTTTTTTTTTTTTTTTTTTTTTTTTGGCAACAGTATATTTCTCTAGGTTGGATTTCCCCAGAAGCTGACCTTGCAACAAGGATTTGGGTGCAGGTAGTTTATCTGAGAGGCGATTCCAGGAGGCGTCAGTAGGGAGTGGAGAAGCCAGACAGGGAAGAGAGGGAAGCCAATTCAGGGTCAAAACAAGTTACCACCATGGTAACCAAGGGTGGGCTGTGCTGGGGATCTCAGGGAAGTAGTGTGCAATGTGCCTTGCAGTCCTGCCTGGGGAGCTGGGCTATTTATCTACTGTCTCCTACTGCTCATTGGCTTAGAGCTGCCCCTGTATGTGTTAAATACAGAGCCCTAGCCTCTCCTGCTGGTGGCCTAAGAGTGTCTCATTTGCCTATAGTAAGAAGGCATCGAGCTACATGAGGACTGCAAGTGCCAAGAGGGCATGAGCAGAACCCTGACATCATCTGCTGCTCTCTGGAGGAAGAGGGTATGAGGGAAGAGAATATATTGTAATTAGGATTCTTCTGGTTGCAAGTGACAAAATCCCAACTCAATCTAGCTTAAGCCAAAAAAAAGAAAAAAGAAAAGAAAAGAAAAAAGAAGTAATACATCTCTAGGTGTACAAACAGTGCAATTAGGGCCCTGTTTTCTGTCCATCTCTTGCTTGTGCTCTCTTCTGTGTTGGCCTTATTGTCTGCGAAGAAACTGAAAAAGATGGCGACATTAGGCTTACAGGATTCTTATTCCTGCTGAATGCAGGAGAAGTGCATTTTCCCCTCTTAGCTCTGGTTAGTTTTTTTTTTTTTTTTTAGATTTTATTTATTTATTTGCGAGAGATTGAGAGAGAGTGAGTGAGAGGGAGAGAGACTCTGAAGCAGAGCCTGCACTGAGCACAGAGCCTGATGTGAGGCTCAGTACCACAACTGCGAGACCACAGCCTGAGCCAAAACCAAGAGTCGGATGCTTAACCGACTGAACCACCCAGCTGCCCCTCTCGTTAAAATCTTAAGGAAGGCTGTGATTGGCTTATGGTGTGTCACAAGCCCATCCTGTATCAGATTATATGGCCAAGAGGATGGAGCACTCTGACTGACCAGACTCAGGGCAGGCGTTCTGTTGGGGAGGATGGGGTCATCCTATCCTAATATCATGGATCAACCAGAATTTCTGGGACCTGGGGTATAGGTGGTTCTAGAAGTATGTTGCTAAGCCAGCTTTTAAACAAATGAACAAAGGCTCTGATTTGTAGCTGATCTCTGTGGTATAGATACTCCAACCATGCCTAATTTTAAGCTGCCTACATGATGCCACCAAACATGGAGTTGAGAAGAGATGCACACAGTCAGCTCTTTTGAGCCATTATGAGCTAGCTCCAGCATGCCACCGACTGATTCCCATACAGAGGGACCCTAGGCACACCATAGCCATGAGAGCTGTCAAGGAGAAAGCCACGGTCTAGCTTGTGGGGTCTTGGGAGCCACAAAGGCCCAAATTAAGACCTGACAGGATAGCTTGCTTGTTTGCTGCATGGGCTGCTTGGGATGGATGGGTATATTCAAAGAAGCGTCCTTCTTCCCCCACAGTCATCATCTTGCAAGCACCTCCAGGAAGCGCTTAACCAATAGGGTCTGGAAGAGAGTTCAGGAGAACATGTAGGCATTGAGTGAGTGGCCAGCCCGTGGAGTTAGATGCATTTCCCCCCCATCACAAATGTGCCCAGCTCATGAGTAACCAGCCCCTCCCTCAAGATGCCTCAGTTCAGCAGACGTCACATTATATCTCTCAGCTGCCTTCACAGGCCCTCCAGGCTTTCTCATCCCAGTCCTAGGAGGGACCACAGTTGGCCACCAATGCCCTCATTGCCCTTGCCACCCTGCTTGAGGTGTGTGAGGAAAGTGCCACTGTGGGCCTCTGTCCTGTAACCGTTATTGTGTTCCCCTTGCTCCCTGGCTGCTCTAAGTTGATAGTGCCCTTGCGGTTTGAGGCCGGGAGGGATGGCTCTCCCTTCCTGCCTTGGGGCCTGGCCCTTTCCAGGTGGGGGCAGAGCACAATGGCTCCTCCTCACTCGGTCACATGAGGCTGGCAGGGCTTCTGTCTGATTAGTCTCCTCACCCATTGGCACCGAGAACTTTCTGCCCTTGCAGTTCTTTTGTTTCAAAATAAAAACCATAGTGAGGAAGCTGCAAGGTTGGAAAGTTGTTCCGCGTACACATACACTCACACACACACACACACACACATACTCACACCAAACCAGATTTGCTGAGAACAGGAGAATGGGAAGGCATGAAGCTCAGGGAGTGTTTCAAGGTCACAGGCAAGGAGGGGCCTGCGGTGGTGGGGATGGAAAGGATGAAGACTCAACAGTCGAATGCATTATTTAGTGTGTTCCACATCGCAAAGCCAAGAATGGCTCCTTTGCACCAGAAGATTTGATGTATCAGGCTGGCTGTCTCCTCAGAGGACACCCCCCGCCCCCCAGTCTCCTCTTGAGTTCATGGAGACATGGTTGTCTAGGTGACAACTGTCAGACGAGAAGCTGCAAGCTGAAGAATAAAATCGCCTTAGCTAATAGACCGGCGTGCTATTATGTACCTGAAGGTTTAACTGCTATATTACCCTGAAAGAATCATTTGGAGGGGAGGAAGGAGCTCGCTTTTCCCTGGGCTACATCAGTGAATTCAATTTCTATTGAAGAGAGACTAGCATTTTAAAAACCACGGTGTGTGGAGCTTCGAGTCCTTTTCTTCTTTCGGTGAGAAATGATTTAATAATGAACTTACAACTGCAGGGCCTCCAGTCAGCCCCCTGGAGCCCTGGGAGAGGGAAGAGGCGGTGTAGAGGGGCTGCGGACTGGCAGGCTCCATCCTGTTCCGTCCCTGCTCAGGCCTGGGCTCTGTGACTGGGGTTACCCCAGAGCAACTTGCTTCAGACACGTGTAGAGTCAGAGCGATAATTTTCCTCCCTCACAAGATTGCCGGGTGCCTCTAATTAACGGTTGTGAATTCCTTAGATGGGGCTGTTATCAAATGGAAAGGGGCTAATTGTACCGGTCACAATAGTTAACCTCTTCCAGAAGGAAGGGTGTGTGTGTGTGTGTGTCTGTGTGTATGTGTGTGAGCGCGCGTGAGTCGGCCTTGGTTCTTTCAGCAAATGAGGCAGAAAAGCTTGAGAATCATTGAAAGGCTTTGGCATCAAGATACCAGCAAATGAAAGATGGTATTCACTAAGACTTTCTTGCCATGTGATTAGTGGCGGACATTTCCTGGCCTCTTTCCACGTGCCTGCCGGGCCACTAAGCGCTTTCCCGGCCTGATCATGTTTAACCCTCAGGGTGCCCGAGTCTCACATGTGGCTGTTGTTAGCCTCAGCATCCAGAAGGGGAAACCAAGGCTTAGTGAGTTTAGTGGACTGGTCCAAGGTGCCACCTACGCTGGTGACAAGTGAGGGTCTTTTACACTCAGAAGATCCCACCAAAGGCAGAGAGTTCAGTAGGGGAACTTGAACTTCCTTCATTAAAAGAGAAGTAGAACCTCTCATGCAAGGATCTGGACAACCTGGCGGGGGCTGCCCTGCCCTCCACACATCCCGACAAACTCTTGCCTTGCCTTCTTCCCCAGAGCCTGGCTCTGCCCTGTTTTCTTTGGTCCTTTTCCTGCACTACAAAAAATATCCCTGTTCTATGTCCATGTGGCTCAAGTATCTGGACTTGAATTTGCCTTTACCCTCTCACAGGCCACCCCACTAAGATACACATGTTAGTCTCTACCATGTCCTGGGTGGTGCCCAGTAGCTGAAGAGGCAAAGATAAACGGCACCAAGGCACTGCCTTGAGGGAACTCACAATCTGGAGAGAGAATGAGCTGTGAAACTCCACAGCACGATCAGTAGAAGAATAGTAGTAATGAAAGAATACTATTAACAATGATGATGACTGTTTCTCGAGGGTTTTCAATGTGCCCGACCTTGTGAGACTCTCTGTCCAGAACATTGAAGACAGAGACCAGATGTTGGGCTCCTGTTGTTGGCTTTATGGCCTGTATCTAAGGTTGTAAAACAAATCACCCCAAAGCTTCATGGCTTAAAATAACAGTCATTGTTTATTATTTTGCATGGTTTCTGTGGGTCAGCGATTCAGGAATGGCTCAGCTGGGTGGTGTTTGACTCAAGTTCCCTCATGAGATTGCACTCCTGTGTTATTTGGGGCTATTGCCACCATTCAGTTTGATTGTCTCACATGGATGGTGAGTTGGTGCTGGCTATTGGCCAGGGACCGAGGTTCTTCTCCATATGGGTCATGCCACGGGGCTGCTTGAGTGTCCTCAGGACATGGCGGCTGCCTTTCATAGAGCAAGGAGTTCAGCGACCAAGGGAGAAGCTGTAATGCCTTCATGACCTACACAGAAGTCACACGCTATCATGTCTGCTTATTCTCTTGGTCATGCATACCAGCTCTGATTCTGTGTGGGAGGGGACTACAAAGGAACACAAATATCAGAAGGCAGAGATCATTGGAAATGATGTTATAGTTCACCAATCTGAGTTGAAATTTCCCATATACTGAACGCAAAAAAACTTAGGTTTGCTATTCCAACCTTGAGGCCTTTAGGACAGAGGGGCCCAGTATTTTATGAGGAGGCCATGTGTTTGATTATCTTAGAAGCCTTACGGTCCTGGATGAAATGGTGGCTTTGCTGAGTAAGAAGGAGATAAATGAAGGCTGCTAGGGAAGCTGGGAAGTGGGGCTGGAACTAGGAACATCTATAGTTCTCTTGGTAAGTTAGCCAAGGTGCCAGGCACACTGGAGATCATTGCTAAGAGGCACTGGCCATTTCCGTGTAGGGTTCTGGTATGTACCTCTGGAGCCATAAGCAATAAACTGTAATGATCAATATTACTATTCTATCAAACAGCAGCCATGTCATGTCACCAAGTGTTCCCTGGAGGCCTTCACTGAACAGAGTAATTCTCCTAGTTGTTTTTTATTGTATAGCCTATAAAACAAGGTGGGTTGTATCAAAGATAGGTTTTCGGGTGGGGGCTTTCAGAGTGGCCCATCCTTGAGAGTGATTTTAGACTGTACATCTGAAATTAGAACTGCACTTAATTAAAAATATAGGTAGCTTATAGATAGGAAGACCTAAGACAATGGAATGGGTTGAAAAGTCTAGAGATGGAGCCAAATACATATAGCAATTTAGTTATAAAGGTGGCATCTCAAACGAGTGTGGGAAATGATGGATTGCTTAATAAATGGTACTGGGATGGGTTGCCTGGGTGGCTCCATCAGTTGAGTGTCTGACTCTTGATTTTGGCTCAGGTCATGATCTCAGAGTTGTGAGATCAAGCCCTACATTGGGCTCCTCACTGGGTGTGGAACCTGCTTGGGATTCTCTCTCCCCCACTCTGGCTCTCTCCCTCTCTAAAAGAGAACGAAACAAAATAAAACAAAATAATAAATGGCATTGGGACAACAGGTTAGCTATTGAGTTAAAAATAAAAATGAATTCAGTCCTCATATCATATAATAGGAAAAAATCCAAATCTGATCCAAGATCTAAATGCAGAAAGACGAAATCTTCAAGATCATTAAAGAAAAAAGGAGGAAATTCTTGCATACCCTTGGAGTAAGCAAGGCCTTTGTAAGTATGATTTGCAATCCAGGAGCCATAAAAGAAAAGGTTGACAAGTTTAGTTACCTGAAAATCAGACTGAACTGTCTGCATGGCAAAAAGTACAATACATGAGCTAAAACAAACCAATAAATAAAGACAAACTAGCAGGAAAGTTGCCACTCATATCACAAAGTATAGATCTACTTGAAAAGAAATCAATGAGTACAACAAGCTAATAGAAACATAGACAAAATGTATAAGCAGACAGTTCACAGAAAAGGAAATAGAAATGGCTCTAAGAGTTAGGAAAAATGGCTAACTCCACTTATAATATGAGAAATATAAAATAACATGATCCTAAGATCCCATTTCTTTTTTTAAAATTTTTTATTTTTTTATTAACATATATTACTAGCCCTAGGGGGTACAGGTCTGTGAGTCGCCAGGTTTACACACTTCACAGCACTCACCATAGCACATACCTTCCCCAATGTCCATAACCCCACGACCCTCTCCCTACCCCCCTCCCCACGGCAACCCTCAGTTTGTTTTGTGAGATTAAGAGTCTCTTATGGTTTGTCTCCCTCCTGATCCCATCTTGTTTCATTTATTCTTTTCCTCCCCTCCAAACCCCCCACACTGCCTCTCAACTTCCTCATATCAGGGAGATCGTATGACAATTGTCTTTCTCTGATTGACTTATTTCGCTAAGCATAATACCCTCTAGTTCGTTCCATCCATGTTGTCGCAAATGGCAAGATTTCTTTTGATGGCTGCATTATATGTATGTGAGATACATACATACATACATATATATACATATATGTATGTATGTATGTATCTCACATCTTCTTTATCCATTCATCTGTTGATGGACATCTAGGTTCTTTCCATAGTTTGGCTATTGTGGACATTGCTGCTATAAACATTCAGGTGCACATGCCCCTTCAGATCACTACATTTGTATCTTTAGGGTAAATACCCAGTAGTGCAATTGGTGGTCCTAGGGTAGCTCTATTTTCAACTTTTTGAGGAACCTCCATGCTGTTTTCCAGAGTGGTTGCACCAGCTTGCATTCCCACCAACAGTGTAGGAGGGTTCCCCTTTCTCCACATCTTCGCCAGCATCTGTCATTTCCTGACTTGTTAATTTTAGCCATTCTGACTGGTGTGAGGTGGTATCTCATTGTGGTTTTGATTTGTATTTCCCTGATGCTGAGTGATGTGGAGCACTTTTTCATGTGTCTGTTGGCCACCTGGATGTAAGATCCTGTTTCTTTTGACCTATCAGATTTGAAAAAAAAAGAACAAAGTACTATTTGTTGGCAAAGCTGTGGGGAATAGGCAAATTTGGTGTGAGCCCCCATGGCAGATAATTTGGTAAAATTCATCAAAATTACAAATGCCCAGCTATTCAAGTTTCATACTTTTTTAAAAGAGATTTTTAAAAATTTATGTAGTTTTGAAAGAAAGAGAGTGCACATGAGCATGGCAGGGGAGGGGCAGAGGGAGAAGCAGGCTCTCTGCTGAGCAGGGATCCCCAATGCAGAACTTGATCTCAGTTCCCTGGGATCATGGCCTGACAGATAAGGTAGACACTTAACTGACTGAGCTACCCAGGTGCCCTCAACTTTCACACTTTAATCCTATAGCAATCCTTGCCTCTTGTGCAATGGCGTACATGCAAGGCTATCTGTTACAGCATTATTTGAAAGAGCACAAGATTGGACACAACCTAAATTTCCAACAATAGAGAACTGATTAAACGTATAATACCACATCCATTCAATAGAATAGCATGCAGCCATAAAAATGGACGAGGGCGATCTTTACGTACTAATACGATCAGACCTCTGAGATAGACTTCAAAGTGAAGAAAACAACAAGGAGACCATTAGGTACTCTGCTCTCTTTAGGATGCAGAGCTGACATCTGTACTTGTACTTGCTTATATATGCATAAAGGAACTAGGAAATGTGTACAAGGAGACCACCCTATTTCATGGGTTCTAAGACATACATGTTTTTCTCATTTGGATATCTATGAAATAGGAAAGTGTCTTCCATTATGTGGCATTTTAGAATTATAATCCACCATATTATTTTCTTTCTTAATAGTACATAAAATGATACATCTCAAAACCGATCATGTCTTCGATTTGCTACAGTGCAGTAATAACATGCAGGAGGGGGGAGACTGGGGAGCAGAAGGAAGTGGAGTTTTTAATTAGTTTTTGCTTGAACCACGTGAGTTTGTTGTCTACTCAAATAAAAATGGAATAAATAATATTGTTAAAAATTACATAAATAGGGGCACCTGGGTGGCTCAGTGGGTTAAATTCTCTGCCTTCGGCTCAGGTCACGATCCCAGGGTCCTGGGATCAAGCCCCTCATAGGGCTCTCTGCTCAGCAGGGAGCCTGCTTCCTCCTCTCTCTCTGCCTGCCTCTCTGCCTACTTGTGATCTCTGTCTGTCAAATAAATAAATAAAATCTTTTAAAAAATTACATAAATATACGTATGTATATTATATGTAATATATCTGTAATAATATTATTTCTCTTAAAATTTTATTTATTTGAGAGAAAGAGCACAAGTGGGAGAAGGGGCAGAGGGAGAAGGAGACTCTCAGCCAAGCAGAGAG
Organism: Enhydra lutris kenyoni; assembly: GCF_002288905.1. NCBI lineage: Eukaryota > Metazoa > Chordata > Mammalia > Carnivora > Mustelidae > Enhydra > Enhydra lutris. The sequence continues at coordinate 20,565,891 of NW_019154107.1, forward strand.
CCCAATGTGGGGCTCGATTCCAGGACCCTGGGATCGTGACCTGAGCCAAAGGCAGACTGAGCCACCCAGGTGCCCCTATAATAATATTATTAGAATTATATATGCATGTACATGTGTTGTGTGTGTGTGTGCATATATGTGTGTGTATATGTATATACTGTGTGTGTGTATGTATATACACACACACATACACAGTATGTATGTATATGTATATATGTGTATATATATACTGTGTGTGTGTATATGTATACACACACACACACACATACACAGTAGGTTAATTTCTGAGGTTTACATCCCCTTGTAGCAACAGTCTAAGATACCAGGTTTGAAGATATTAAAATGGGATAAAAACTGACCCACACATGGAACATGCTAACTGATGAGAAGATAACAGCTGTGCGCCATGCTGACCTGGGTCCACCTGGAAAGCCCGTGGCTTCTCAGCATCACACCTGGCTTGACCAGTAGGAGGGGCATGTGATTTTTCTCCATGCATCCAATCCAACTTTAGTTTGGGAGTCCAGGAAGACATTGCCTCATCATAAAGCTTTATGAGAGGAGGAGACACGCAGTTAAGGCTTCTACTCTGACCTCGTAGACATTTTCAGAGCTCTGAGACAAAAATCAATGCTTGGGTGAGCACACAACTAAACCAGGATCTTGTTTTTACCTTTTCTCCCTTCAAAATACTAAATAAGCTCTGAATTAAATCAGTTTTTCTTTTTGGCATTTATTTTAGTGATGAAAGCCATTGCTTCTCTTCCCCTCCTCCCCACTTCCACAAACCTTTACCAGCTTCTTCTGGGTTAAATGCAGCTTCCAGGTAAGTCACTGACAAGAAGCAGGGTGACAGATGCCACTGAAAGGGCCAGGCATGGAGCATCTAGAGTTGCATTCCAAACAAATATTTTTAATGAAACATAGAACTAGGAGAAATCCCAGCAGGTCTTTCTTTTGGTTACAGGAAAGGTTCAAAGCTTTATGGAAAACAAACTGATGGATGCTTTCTGGAAATTCTTTTAGTGGCCCTTTCCTTCAGTTTTCTGCCCTGGACGGTGGAGGTGGTAATACATATTCGGCTTTCCTTTCAGGGCTGTAGCAAGAAGAAATGAGATAATGTTTGCAAAGACACTTAAACGTACGTCTGTCAGAGTACTGGACATCAAGGTGAGGTTTTAGTTGCCACTGTGTGACAGGGAACCAGGACTTGTGCAGAGAGGTCATTTGCCAGACATTCGTCATGTCTCAGCTGGAGATTCTTCTTTCCCAACTTTCTCCATGCGACAGGAAACATCCCTGAACAATGACAGCGGGGAGCAGGGAGGGGCTAAGCTTATCACCACCTGATGAAGTAACAGCAGTACTAACCAAATTGTCTTCCCAAAGTACTTTCACACCCTTTCTGTTACCTCATCCTCCCAGAAGTCCTGTAAAGTAGGCAGTAGCATTACTTTTCCTCTGTTACAGATGAAGAACTCATGTTGTGAGCTAAGCTGGAATTTGGACCCAGGTTTCTCTGGCTCCAAAATTTGCACTCCTTCCCTAATACTGTCCTTCCCACCCCCCTCACCTCTCTGCTTTGAACTGAGCTCAGCAACACGTTGCAGAAAGCACAGAAAGCTGGGGCCTGGGGTGCCCTGGGGACCAGAGGTGGAAGCAGGGAGGGGAAATGGAAACTTTTTCTCCTTCTAACAGAGGCTATTAGCACACGTGTACTAGGACATATGGCGGCCATCTGGAACTGGAGTCACTGAGGTCACTGCTGAAATTCAGCCTAAGAACAATGTACTCAGTTTAGATAGCACTGCAGTGCCCTCATCCCCTAAAATATTGTCTTCAGGGAGAATGCTCCTGGCAAATGGTGGTCAAGAATAGCAGTAATCTATTGATAAGCAAAATAAAGTGAGTCGATGTGCAGGACCAGGGTATTCATTGTCCTTAAAATGTCTTCAGGCAGATTGTGTCCTAACTCAACCATGTATGTCACCATTAATGATCCAGCCATTCAAGATTATACAAACAAAAGGGACAACCACAAAGGGATCCGACTTAGTTCCCAAACCCAGGTGCCTCTAGTGAAGAGCTAGATAACCAGTTCCAGCTGGTGATGGGTAGTGCTTCTCTAGGGGTAGACAACAGACAGCCCTTGGGCCAAATCTGGCCCCTGAGTTGTTTCTGTAAATAAAGTTTTATTAGAATACAGCCACCCTTACTTGTATGGTTTGATTTGTGCTACAGTAGCACAGTTGAATACTTGAGTGGTTGACAGAGACTGTATGGGCCTGAAAAGCCAAAAGTATTCACTGTCTAGCTCTTATAGAAAAAGGTTGCCAACTTTTGTTCTAGGTGATAAATATGCAGATGAGTTCAGACTGAGTGTGGCCCAAATCCTGGCCATGTTCCCTGCTGATGAAGCACAGGAAGAGAAAGGTAATAGGAATCTCTGGATAACCATGCCCAGAGAGATATTTCAAGGGGCCAGACTTCTGTTGAGAGAGGCTATGGTCCTGTGGATTCAAATACCTGGAAGCCATAAACACATACATATAGGATATCTGTTTTAATTGGGGTCTGAAGAGCATCAGAGACCTGGCTGGCCACTCTGTTGGTTGCCCTCTCTATCTACCTCTGTGATGTTTGAATTAAACTGAAACAGAGTGAGCCTTTGTTAGAAGGCTACTGTGAGTGCTAGCCCCGGGACGCTGGAGGCCTCTATGGGACCGTTGAGCGACTTGGCAGTCTTCAAGGGGTAGTAGAGAATGCAGGGGCAGCAGTGAATCAGGTGTTCATAGTCCTGGGGGGAACCTCTTGAACCAGGAGTCTGAGCTAGTAGACCTTGAGGGACCCTAGAGACCATCTAGGTTGAAAGAATGGAATGGCTTGTTCAAGGGCTCATCTCAACTTACGTGGTAACATCTTCTAACCCCATTCAGGGTGTTTCCCACCATTTCATGCACTGTCACTAACATCAATCCACCGTACATTATCTCCAGTACCCAGCGGGTATGGTTCAATTTGGTTCAATTTGGCCTGACCTTATCTCCAGTACCCAGTGGGTATGGTTCAATTTGGTTCAGTTTGGCCTGACCCCTGTAATCTGGACCAGCTAGGAAGAGGTGATTGAGGGAAGCAACAAATCCACGATCATCCCTGAAGCTTGGTTTCTTATAGGGTTAAGAGAAGAGAGGGTTTTTAGAAAGCTTTTGTGGACGTATGGGGGAAGTAGGAAGGAGCTATCTGAGATGACTGATGTATGGCTTCTCCTTAAAGGGCTTGAAGAGTAAACATGGGTCAGAGCCAATGGGTCAGGAGCCAGGATGAGTAGCCAAGAAACTGGGAAGAAAGGAAGCACATCCCAAGAACATTGCCAGGGTCTATGCCCTTGGATAAGAAAACAACAGGATCAGAATTGGAATCCAAAGTCATAGCCACTAAGTAGAAGTCAGGACAATCCAGGGAAGGGAAGGAGTTCCGTTCTAAATATTGGGACCGTGGAGACAGGTTGAGGTCAACAATGCTTGGCAACAACGTGAAGTGTGTTAGAGATTCCACATACCAACTTCCCTTTGATAATGACTGTAGTGTGGGTTCCTGGGATTCTAGAATGCCAATGTTGTTTTGTAGGTGACCCTGTAAAGGCAGTCTGCATGATGACCACTATTGCTACAAATACATAAAAAGAGAACCAATTATAAACATGGAGTCCCCAGTCAGGGGACTTCACTGTCCCTATGAGCTGCTTAGGAGTTGGTATGGTTGTAGATGATGGCCACATTCTGTTCAGCAAGAATCGAGCACCCACAAGTGGACACAAGGCCAGGTCAGTGGAAGACCCCAGCAACATGGTAACCAAAAGTAAGAAAGTAGACTAAGGAGGACCTTGAGAAATTGGGTCTGGAGCTTCCCCACTGAATGTGGAGCTCTCATCCGCACTCTCTAGAGGGCTGTACCTTTAGAATATGGGCCTTTGAGTCAAAAAGAAAGAACACGTGCAGTTGGAAATGAAATCCTAAACAAACCATCAAGCTGGAAATCAGTCCAGATTGCCTTTGGCATTCGTTCCAAGCTGGTTGAACAAATTTTGTGGTGTACCTGTGGACATTGTATTCTGTGACAGGCACTAAGGCCATAGCCACTTCCCTCTGGGCCCTTCTTGCTTGATAGGGAAACACATAAACAGATAATGTTGATATAACTTGGTAAGGGCCAGATCGTTAAGGGAGCCTGGAGGAGAGTTCTGTAACTTAGCAGAGGGTGATATGGATGCTTCTGGAAGGAGAGGACACTTGGTTCCCAGCAGGGTTGGTAATAGAGTCAGTGAGGCAGGAGGAGACGCAGGAAAGACAGAGACCAGGGTAATGGAGAGATTCAAGATATTGTGAAAGGGCAATGGTACAGCATCCAGCCAATGAGGAGGGGAAAGTTTTCCCCAGATTTGGAAACAGGGAGGTAACTGGTGATCTTAAAGATACCATGTTTCAGTAGAGTGAGGGTGAGAGGCCGTAGCCAGGGTCAAGGGCTGAATGGAATTGAGGAAATGGGTCGAGCCAGCAAAGACCACCCTCTGAAGGACTGGCTGAGAAGGGAAGGTGGGCAATGGGTAATGGCTGCAAGAGGTTAAAGGAAGGGGTGTGTATGTGTGTGTGTGTGTGTGTTGTGTTGTGTTTTTGTTGAGTTTGATTTTGGGGATTGGAGGGATATTTGTCATGCTGAGAGCTGAGAAGAAAGTGAACAGACACCATGACAGAGGAAGGGAGGGATGGTGTGTGGAGCAGTGAGGGAGAGGCTGGCCTTGAGCAAGAAGGCTACCTCCTCCTCTGAGATTAAGGGTGGGACTGAGGAGGAGTGGGTGCCATATGAGTTAAGTGAGTAGGCGGGGAAATGTGGCAGAGGGGGCAGCCCTGATGGCTTGTTTTCTCAGTCTGTGGGAACACCAGCAACCCCAGAGTGTCTGGGCTGTGGAGGCTGCACAGGAGACCAGAAGAAGGGAGTGAGGGTCCAAAGGAGGAATGGATGAGATGTGGAGTGGGGCCTGGCTACTCGAAGCTCACACTTTCTGCGATCTCAGCCACCATGCCGCTGTGGAGGGGACCATGCCTGGCATGCTTCCCTCTCTCCCTGTAACAAATACCTGCATTTTTTTGGTGATAGATTTGACTTGACAATTACTAGTCCTGTGTCTCCCTGTGGAAGGAGAGCACTACTAAGGCCTTGGCATAACAAAGAGTTTGGCCAGCAGGGCAGAAGGTGGAGTTGGAGGAGTATCTGAAATATTCCTTCAATCAAGGTTGGGCACCTGATTCATCCTGTCAGTCCTCAGGATGGCTCTGGCCCTCCTTGACAAAGGTTTTTTTCTGGACCACGCCGCAAGCCAAGGGAGGAGTCCTGCGCAGAGTAGAGACCTCCACTGCAGCCACTGTCCCCAGCTACGGCTCAACTGCACCCCTCTCTCCCAGTTTCACAGACCCCTTGATCTGTCCCCCATCTTCTCTGCCCACCACTGAATGCCCTCCCCCCATGACCTCAGGCTCCCAGATCTCTTGACCACCCTCCACCCTCCTGCCTCACTCCTGTTACAATGCACTGCACTTCTGTTCCAGGCAACTACACTCTCTTTCTTTGTTTTACCACTCTCTTGACATTTACTGTCTCCTGCTTTGTGAACCCTAGTTTGCCATGTTAGTATATCCCACCTGCCCCTGCCAGACACAGACACACACACACAATGGGGTACTTCTTGAGGGCAGGGACGGAATCTTGCACATTTAGTTTTGGCCTTCCCTAGCACCAACTCCATTATGGCTGCTAAATGAATATTGCTGAGTTACTTGGCCAAACTGCTGGATAAAGCAGGCAAGGGGCATGCTCTGCCTTGGGGAAGACGGGTTCTTCTCTGACCCATGGAACACCAGGGTGTAAAGAGCAGCTCCCCTCCCTGGGTGAAGCCAGGGGAAACGTTGCCAATAAACATGACTCTCTTACTGATAAACGTGTGGATGGTGCCTGTTAATGGTCCCTGATTGTCCGAGACATCCCACTGCCCAAGTGAGCTCGGAGAAGGATGTGGAATGGAAGCCTATACCTACCATGGCTCCCATGTCTCCTGCCGGCCCCCAGCCACCTGCTTATCTGCCACCCTGCCCTCATTCCCAGACTTGTTCATTTCTGCGAGCAAGGCCTGCCAGGCACACAAGTGGCCCCCAAAAGCAGAGGGCAGGGTCCCCCAGTGCTCCTTCTGCACATGTGTGGATCTGTCCTGTTGCCAAACAAGAGTTTCTCCCCCCACCCCACATCTGATTTATGGAACAGGAAAAAAATGTGTAAATAAGAACCACAGAGATAGCTGCTATCCCTTTTGGGGCTGTATTGGAGAGATTTCAGGGCCTGAGTTTTGTGACCTTGGGCTACCCCTGCTGAAGCCAGTTGCGCCCAATTACAGGGTGGAACCTTAGAATGTTGGAAGGTTGAACTCTGTTTAAATGTCGGTCTAAAGAAAGCCCTTCTTGGGATTTTCAGAAGAGAAATACTACTGGGTGAGTAATAGTCTTGAGCATCCTATTACATAAGATGTTTGGATTTGGTCCTAAAACTGGAACAAATCAAAAGGCCATTTCGTTGCTTCTTATGGTTAGATGTGAATTAAAATCATGGATTTTCTGATTCACTCAAGGCCAGACTATCCTTCATTTTAAGCCTTGATGTTTTCCCATTTTTCTTGGTTTCTTGGGTTGTTTCTCACACTAAAAAGGACAATGTACTTGGGCAGTGCAAAAAACAAACAAACAAAAAGGTTTCAAGGCATTTCATCATAAAACTTACAATTCCCTTTTCATCCTTTCTCCGTTCCAGATGACAGGCCAGGTGCCCTTCACAATACAGGTGGAACAGGTGGCTTCTGCTACCCCTTCTAAAATAGCACCAGCGGTCACCATGGTAGAGCATGGGGTCATGTACTAAAGAGAAGAATGAGGGAAGAGCTAAAGGTCAAGACAGATGATGTGTTCATCGTTCATCTCAACTACCCTAATCACTGAAGCTTCTTATGTTGGATTGGTGGGTTCCAGAGCACTGGATCGTTGGATTCCAAGGATCAAACTTGCTGTCCTATTCTCTCAGTCATTACCAGATTCTGAGATACATGTTCTGTTTGTTTACTTTAAGCTAAACCCAGCTGTTTGATTTAGCATGGAATCACTTGGGCAGCAACTGTCCGTCTTCCTGGAACCGCGGGAACCAGTTTTGCAGACGGGATGGTCTTAATGCCAAAGATCTGTCCTGTTGTCTTCATAAATATGCTCATACTTGTTGGGTCATGTGTCCCATATTTGGATTGATGGCATAAGACTGCAAGAAAGCAACATTTTTTGGTCAACTCTAGTGTAGAACACTGATTCTCAAGGTCTTTTTTTTTTTTTAAGATTTTATTTATTTACTTGAGAGAGAGAGCACGAAAGGGAGGGCTGGGCAGAAGGGTAGAGGGAGAGGGAGAAGAAGGCTTCCCACTGAGCAGGGAACCTGAGGTGGGGCTCGATCCCAAAACCCTGGGATCATGACCTGAGCTGAAGGCAGATGCTTAACAGACTTAACAGACTGAGCCACCCAGGCGCCCCTGATTCTCAAATTCTAATGCACCTGTGAACTCCCCAGGGCTCTTGTTAAAATGAAGATTCTGGTTCAGTATGTCTGCATTTCTAACCAGCGCCTAGGGGATGCCACACATAGAACCAGTCTCCTATAAGGTAAGTGCATGTTTAAAACCAAAGATTCCAAATACGTATTTCATATTCAGCAGAACAAAACCATCTGAAGGTATTTGGGTTCTGATTTAGTCCCCTGCCCCTTCTCCTCAACTCTTAGTTCACCTGCTTCTGATCCTAGAGGAGTAGGGCTATTTGGCCTTTAATTCCAAGAGACAGGAAACTTTGGGATCTGCCTATTATTAATGCTTGATGAATATTATTTGCTCTTATTGGAACTGATTATGAACGTTCTTTGAATATTGGGTTCTAAGTAAGCCTTGCAAACATAGTGGAGCCTAACTAATTTTGGTCCTGGCTCATCTCCCTTCTGTTTGGTCCCCCAATGCCTCTCATCAGACACGCTCTTTACTTGGCTTCAGATATAGCTGGTATCTCTTTACGCCACAGCTTCACTCTGTAATCCACCTGCTCCCTGAATTCTGACTGGCTTTACCTAGTAAAGGTGGACTGGGTGGACTCCCATCTTATCAAGACCAAAAGGGACTTGGGAGGCCAGGGCCTGCACAAACCCCTGGAGATCATTCCTGAGCTTCTTTTGAATCTCCTGAGGTTAGTGGGAGTGATCCTGCCTCGTAAAGCAGCCTGTTCCGTAGCTGGGATATTCTGGGACAGGGTTCTTATGTATCTTCAGCTGCGCCTCACCCCTCTGTAATTCTACTGTGGCAGAATTCTAAAACTAATTCCTCATCTATAGTATGGCTCATCAACCAGTTTAAACTTACTCTTGTTGACTCCTTGTGTCTTATCTCCACGCGCAAATGTCCCATTTCTTCAATTATTTCTTATATATTGAAGTTCCCAAATCCCTTACCTTCCTAGTCACCAGGCTCTGACATGCTCTATTTAGCAGTATCCTCCTTTCCCGAGCCTTCTCTGATATGGCCTGCCTAAGCCCGGTTCTGAATGTCTGTATTGGCAGCCATGTTTTACTTGTGACTCACACTGAACCAAAAATTTCCCAGGGGATTTTCAAAGGAAGCAGTTTTCCAAACTGGGGCCGTTGACCATTTGAATCCAGTGCAGATGGTTACATTTATCTTTCTTGAATTTCATCTTGTTTCTTTCACCCATTCCGTCCATCCAGTTGAGATCTTGAGTCCTGAGTCTCTCATCTACTACATTATGCCTCCTTTCCAGCTTTGGTCACCACAAATTTGCTAGATACTGCTCTTTTATCTTCATTGTTGGAGATAATACTTGAAATAGATGTGACCAAATGATGATCCCTGTGGCCTTTTGCTAAATCCATTTTCCCATTCATTTATTCATCCACTCGCTCATCCTTCCAATAAACTCTGGTGAAGGGCTACTGTGTTCTGGACACTGGGCTTGCTGCTAGAGACACTGAAGCAAATAAAGCATGGTTTCTGTTCCTGAAGAGCTCAGTGTCCAGCAGGATGACAGTCTGCTTCCAAACCCTCATCCGTGATAGCCTACTCATTATCAGGATACTCACATCCTGTTGGATCACTGTGACTCTATCACCTTCCAGGCCAGTCAGGCTCCCATTCCCCTACCATTTACTTTCCTTATAAAGTGAGGACCAAGATCCTGGGATTTGGAAGAGGAGGACACTGAGACTGAGAATATCAAAATGCAGTAGGCTTTACAGAGAGGAGTGAAAAGGGAACAGGAGAAGGAGGGAGAGGGAGGGAGGGAGGAAGATGGATGGAGAGAAGTGGAAAGAGGAAGGAGCGCCCAGAGAAGGCTGGGAGGGAAGGAAAGCCTTTGACCTCTTTGCTAGTTGGGTAGTCCAGTGTGGCTGGCTGGATATGACTGAACGTATGTGTGAGGTGAATAAGCATCAATCAGGACATGCCTGTGTAACCAGTATACAGATAAGCATAGCTTCTGCCATGAACAAAGCAGTGCTCGGTTGTTTGACTTGATTCAGGGAGGGTAATCTTCTCCAAAACCTGCGTGCAAACTAAGCAGGTCTTATTTCCATTTATTGTTAGGTAATAGATGGTTACGGTCACTTCAGTTCACAATTGAGCAATGCAGATATCCCATCTAAGACGGCAAAGTCAGAACTCAAAGCTTGGCTTGGCACTCAGTTTTTCCCTGCATGTCTCAGGCCCCCTTTAGGCAGAAAGGCTGCGATGGGGAAGTTGGGTGGGGAGTGGAACTTCTCCTCTGTCCCTGTTCACCACCACCATTTGTTGGGGGCCATTTTGCCCCAGCCACCATTGGTTGGCCCTGGGAGAGGGAAAAGAGGCCAGGAAGCAGACAGCTCTAACTCGGTGGTGCCATTGCCCTTTTTGGGTCTCATTTTCAGGTGTTTAGAGCTGGGGCCCTGGATGGGCATGAAAGATGAATAAAACCAGCTTTTCCTCTCCTGAGGTGTTCTCTTGGGCCCTTCAGAGGTTCTCATGGCTTGAGACCTCGCTCCAGTTCTCTTGACCTTGGGCTGACAGGTCACCATGAAGGGTGGTGGTCTAGGCATGCTCCTGAGGTAGCCAGCTGGCAGGATCTCCTTAGCCTCTTTCAGCTGGGATTATCTTGCCCTATGACTCAGGGCCCAAGTTGGCTCCACATTAGCTCTCTTTCTTCTGCGGCTGCTTTGAGTCTGTGGGTCACACTCCTGCATCTCCTGTTCTAATATATTCTGGGAGACCAGGGTCACCCCAAGGCAATAATCTCTACTGACTTGGCCATGAAAGCACCTAATGGCCCTTCTGTCCCCCCCCCCCCCCGCCACCCAGATGGCCTCTGGAGGCACGGTCTGAAAGCAAAACCCAGCCCACAGTCTGCTTTAGCTTTCGGGGGCATGGGTGAGCTACTCTGGGGCTCCCAGCTGCAGGCAACATACTGCAAAACATCTTGAAGACCTTCACCAGACTTGGGGTTAAAGAGTGACACCACAATCCCTGCATTAAAAGGAAGAGAAGAGGGCATTCCCTGGGAGCCATGGCTCTTCACCAGTGTCCTCACATGTAATCCTCTCCTCCCCATTCTGATGCTTTTTCTAGTCTTAAAATGGGAGACGGGGTTCAAGAATTGAGAGCTGCCATTTAAGAACACAGTTTGGTGTTAACGTCCTAAGTTGGGATTCACACACCTAGGTATAGACCCAAGGGAAACCTCAGCCTGTCCAGTGGAAGACACATACAGACATGTTCATAGCAGCTTTGTTTCCAGACTAAGGCTGTCAGATAAAACAGAGGATGGCCAGTTAAATTTGAATTTCAGACAAGCAGTGAATACTTTTTTGGTAATAAACATGTCTCAAATGTTTCAAGGACATACTTATCCTAAAAAAAGGGTCTTGAAATCAAATTTAACTGGGTGCCCTGTATTTTTTACTTGCTAAATCCGGCAACAGCATCCCAAGCCAAATGCCCACCAAAAGGTGAGCAGAGGAATAAATTGTGGCATAGGCACATTGTGGAAAATTACACAGGAGACTGAGTGACAGTGACATAGGAAAATAGGGATACATCTTAGCCATGCAAAAAGCGGGGCGGGGGGGGGGGATACTCCGAAAGATTATGTGCAGAATGTTCTTTTTTGTTGAAGTTAGAAACAACTAAAATAAGGGGTTTTAATTTTAAAAGAATGTACATAGCTGTAGTAAAATATATAAAGTATATAATATATATAAAATATATAAAGTAAAATATAAAAAGGAAAGAATTGGGATGATGAATATATGGTTTGAAAGTATGATAAACCCTGTCAAACAGGGAGTCAAGGTCATAGGTTAATGAGGGGTTGGGGACGGTGTATAGGCTATGGTCACGGTCCTGCCTGGCTTTGCTTTTGGGTAATAGCTTTGCTAGTGCTTACGGAGTATGCATGAGCCAATGATGAGAGTAAGTCATTCACCAGTAATTATAAGTCATGCAGTGATTGCCCTTGATATCCAGAAATTAAATTAAATTAGAAAGATGAAAAAAGAAACAGAGGTAGGGATAATCCCATCGTGAAAGCCTACTTCTAGTGCTTTCCCATGTAGGAGGGGGAAGAGTACTGGCGGAAAAGATGCCTCTGCGTCTGAAGAGGCAAGAGCCGAAATGGACCTCGAAGGATGACTAGAAGTTCACCAGATGGAGGAAGAAGGGGAAGCATTCCAGGAACAGTATGTTGGAGAGCCACACAGTACCACAGAGCCTGGTCTGCTTCCAGAACAGCAGCAAAGCCCAAGGTGGTCCCAACCAGAGGAGGGTGGCAGTGGTGAGTTGAGAAGGTAGGGGTGGAAGTTGAGATGTGGAAGAGCTTACGTCCCCTGCCACGGAATGTGGCACTTACCCTTGAGCTTCAGGGCAAGAAACAGCAAAAGGGTTATGAGGGAAGCTGTCCTTGGGAGCCCCTAGAAAATCCTCGCCATGAGATGGGGAGTCTCTTGACTTCACCTATGGAAACTATTGCTAATAAATCTTTTGCAGATGATGGAGGGTAGCAAGGGCTGGCAAAGCAGAGGCTGAAAAGACAGAGCCTCCTGAGCTTTGTGGATGCTGAGCAAAACATGGTCAAGGGATGGGTTATACCTCGGGTTTAAAATCATAAAATACAGGATGACTGACAGCTCGGAGAATAGAGATGGTTATCAATTTGGTGGAAGAGGGAGCGAGTAGCAGTAAAGGTTGGCTAATTCTCCAAAGGCGATCCTAAGAAAAGTTTAAAAACCATTAATAAAGAAATATAATAGAATCCCTTGGTGGTGCCTCTGGACATCTTGTGTCTTGCCTGCACCAGCCACTCCTGCCCTGCCAACCCCACGGCATTTGTTCTTTGAATATGTTCTGTTCTGGTAACCAAGCGCACTGACTACCCCATGTCAGGTACTGGGTCGAGTGTTAGAAAGACCAGAATGAGTAAGTTATAGCTTATGCCCTTATCGAGGCTACAGCCAAACGCAAACCATCTATGACTAGTTATACTAACATTTGGAAAGTACCAGAAGGGAGGATCAAACAAGTCACTACAGGAATACAGAAGAGGGGGCTGTTGGTGCTTGTCTGACGTGGGGCTGTCAGAAAAAGCATCGCATTCGAGCTAGAGGCTGAAGGTCAAGCAGAAGTTGGACAAGCTCAGGAAGGGGAGGTGGTGGGCACACACAGCAGAGAGAGCGGCGAGAGTGCAGGGCCTGAAGGTGAAGCAGCCTTGAGTAGGCTGGCGCCAGGCTGGGAAAGGCCTTCTAGATCCTGTTGAGGAGAGTGAACTTTGTTCTTCGTGTCCTGGCTGTTTGGCAGGGCAGTGACAGGAGCAGATCTGGGGCTTCGGAGCAAGCCTCCTGGCCACGCGCAGAGGATGGAATGGAGGGGGCCAAGGTTAAGGTCACAGGGACCAGCTGGGAGGCAGCTTCCAGGGTTCCTGTGAGTCCTGATGAGCCTGCAGAGGGGCTGCAGGGATGGACACCCGGTGATGCTGGGACCAGAAAAGGCCTTGGTTGGGAGGCAAGTCATTCCCCTCCCTGCCAGCCACATGGGTGGGATGGCGTGTGAGGGACATCGGCCTGCAGGGAGGCTGGAGCCCAGGCCAGGAGAGGCCATGGATTTGGGAAGGGCTACAGCGACAGGAAGGGTGTTCCCTCTGTACACCTGCCAAAAGAAACCTGTGATTCAGTGGATGGCATTGTCTCATTACCCAGAAGGCTTTAAGTCTCCACTTATCCTGAGTCCTATCTACTTCCGTAATTCCACACGGCCTCAGAGCTGGGATGGCAGCCAAGGGGTGGCATTTCAGGGAAGCTGCTCTGTAGAAGGCACAGACCACGGGAAGGTTGATAAAGAGCAACATCTTCTTTCAGGACTGCAGTTGTCCCCTCAGGATTGGCGTGATCTTCTTTGTGCCAGAATTGTGTTACAGATATCAGTCATTGATAATATCAGGTGACCTCCTGTTTAGAAAGCACCCACTATAGGCTGAGAGCCGGGTCAGCTACACTATCCGATTTATTCTGCAGAACACCTCCCCATGGTAAACCTCACAAGCTCCATTTTAAAGGTGAGGAAGTAAGGCTGAGAGAGTTCGAAATGCACGCTCATCGGGAACCGTCTAAAAATAGTCTCCCTCTCCAACATGGTGATGGCTGTGCTTACAATCTGACCTGTATCTTGTCTTCTTTGCTAATGAACACTGGCCACATTTTCTGATGAAAAAGCCTTCCGTGCCTCCCACACAACAAAGTACTTCTGCAAGCAGTCATTCCGAAAGCCATGTTTATTTAGTTGCAGGGTCTTTAAAAACGCAGCCACCGTGGGAATCACGTTAGTGCAGGGCCTGGGCTGCGACAGCATTCGGCAATGCCTGGTATTCTGTTTGCTTCAGATGATACTTAACAGTCCAGCAGTTAGGAGATGGAAAATAATTAGTCCGTCTAGCCGGGAGATTGGGTGATAAAAGGAAACTAGGCTGCTGATTAAATTGTTTATTTAAGCTCAAGTTTAGCTATGTTTTCGGCATAATGTGTTGTTGGCAGAAGATAGGGATCTGTCCTCACGGAGAGACACCGCCAGCATGGCCATCATCCCCACCTCTGCTCATTCACCACAGCCTGCTGTGCCTTCCTTTCCTGCCTGGCTCTGGACTGTGAGGATTTGGGGACTGGACAGAATGACAGAAGGGCAGACAACGGCCTGGAATCAGAGTCCATTGAGCTCTGATCTCGTGTTCTCTGTCTTGTGTTCCTCCGAGTGTGCGCTGCCCCCACCAAGACACGCTTTGCCTCCTCTTCCTCATGGCTCGTGTCTACATTCTTCTCCCCCTGGCTTATGAAACAAAAGTCGGCTTCCTTTCTTCCCTTTTATCACTGTTTTCCTTAATTCCCCCTTCTCTGTGTTAGAACACATGTAATTTATATGTAACACATAATTTCAACACTCACTTTGCCTATACTTTGAGCATAGGCAAGCCCAACTTTCTAGGAATGTACTAGACCAGCAAATTACAGCCCACAGGACAAGTCCAGCTTGTGCCTGTTTTTGTAAATAAAGTTTATTGGACAAAGTCACGCTACAGCAGCAGAGTAGTAATTGAAGTAGAGACTGTATGGCTGTATGGCCCGCAAAGCCTAAAATATTTACTATCTGCCCCTTTACAGAAAAAGTTTGCCAACCCCTGCACTAGACAAAGGTATTACAAGCTAAATTTCCAATTTAGATCATTCTTACCTCTAGAGAGTCCTGGGCGTAACTTTTATGTCTGCAGAATATGGGAGACGTGAGCCATATTTGCACTGAACTATCAAGAGGATTCAGGAAGAATGTTGTGGTTCACTAACCAAAGTACAATTTCGTTTTTAAACTTTCATTTTTGATATGCTGAACATTAAGGAACCTCAGATTCAGTTTCCTCTCCCACTTTTTAAAAAAACTCTAATTTTTTAGAGCAGTTTTTAAAAATGTTTTATTTCTTATTTAAATTCAGTTGAGTTAACATATAGTGTATTATTAGTTTCAGGGGTAGAATTGAGTGATTCATCAATTGTATATAACACCCAGTGCTCATTCCTTCAAGTGCTCTCCTTAATGTCCATCACCCAGTGACCGCATCCCCTCAACCCCCTCCCCTCCAGCAACTCTCAGTGTTTCCTGAGATTGAGTCTCTTATGGTTTGCCTCCCTCTCTGTTTTTGTCTTATTTTATGTTTCCTTCCCTTTCCCTATATTCATCTGTTTTGTTTCTTAAATTCCACATAGGAGTGAAATCATACAGTATTTGTCTTTCTCTGACTGACTTATTTCACTTAGCATAATACCCTCTAGCTCCATCCACAGCACTGCAAATGGCAAGATTTCATTCTTTTTGTTGGCCAACCAGTATTCCATCGCATATATATACCACATCTTCTTTATCCATTTATCTCTCAATGGACATCTGGGCTCTAGCCATATTTTGGTTATTGTGAACATCGCTGCTGTAAACTTTGGGGTGCCTTTGCCCCTTCAGATCACTATGTTTGTATCCTTTGGATAAATACCCAGTAGTGTGATTGCTGGGTCATGGGGTAGCTCTATTTTCAACTTATTGAGGAACCTCCATACGGTTTTCCAGAATGGCTGCACCAGTTTGTGTTCCCACCAGTAGTGTAAGAGGGTTCCCCCTTCTCTGAATCCATGCCAACATCTGTTGTTTCCTCACTTGTTAATTTTAGACACTCTGACTAGTGTGAGGTGGTAGCTCACAGTGGTTTTGATTTGTATTTCCCTGATCTGAGTGATGGTGAGTATTTTTTCATGTTTCTATTGGCCATTTGGTTGTCTTCTTTGGAGAAATGTCTGTTCATCTCTTCTGCTCATTTCTTGACTATTTTTGTTGTTGTTGTTGTTTTGGGCATTGAGTTTGATAAGTTCTTATAGATTTTGGATACTAGCTCTTTAAATGGTAAGTCATTTGCAATATCTTCTCCCATTCCGTAGGTTGCCTTTTAGTTTTTTTGACTGTTTCCTTCACTGTACAGAAGTGTTTTATCGTGATGAAGTCCTAATAGTTCATTTTTGCTCTTGTTTCTCTTCTTGCCTTTGGAGAAATGTCTAGCAAGAAGTTGCTGTGGCCGAGGTCAGAGAGGTTGCTGCCTGTGTTGTCCTCTAGGTTTTAGATTCACAGCAAAATGGAGAAGAAGGTATGGAGATTTCTCAGATAACCCCTGCCCCCAACACATGCACAACTTCCCCGTTATCAGCATCCCCACTGGAGTGTACATTTGTAAAAGTTGATGAACCTATTACTGGTACATCATTATCACCCAGAGTCCATAGGTTATGTTAGGGTTGACCCTTGCCGTTGAACATTCTATGGGTTTAGACAAATGTAGTGATGTGTATCCACCGTTATAATATCATACAGACTATTTTCACTGTCCTAAAAATCTTCTGGGCTTCACTTGTGCTTCCCTCCCCTATCTCCCCAGCTGCCCACAACCACTCATCTTTTTGCTGTCTCCAGAGTTCTGCCTTTTCTAGAATGTCGTATGGTTGGAATTGTATGTAGCCTTTTTAGATTGGGTTCTTTCACTTAGTAACATGCCTTTGAGGTTCCTCCTTATCTTTTCATGGCTTGATAGCTCACTTCTTGTTAGTGCTAAATCATATTGCATTGTCTGGGATTGACCCATTCACCTACTGAAGACATCTTGTTTGTTTCCAAGCTTGGGCAATCATGAATAAAGCTACTGTAAACATCTACATGCCAGTTTTTGTGTGGACATAAGTCCTTTCCCACTTTTAAGTCTTCAGTGTCTCTTCTTCCATAGGTCAGACCCTTATAGCTGTGCCGGCCCCTCCTGCTGGCTGGCTTTTGCACCTTTGATGCTCCTGGCTGCGGTCTGAACCACCTTGCTCTAGGCGAGACATACCTATACTCCAGCAGAATTTGTCACCCCAAAATATGACTCTTTGGCATAAAGATGATTGTAGGCTGATTATTTTTAAGGAACAGCAGACTTGGGAAAAACTCTGAAGACGGAGCACAAGTTACCATTTTGTAAGAGAAAATTACATGTATAAAGGAGCTCTCCTTTTGTAAGGGTGTCTCCCTCTGTACCAGGATGACTCAGTCTCTAGAAACTCTGATCATTGGAGAAGGCAATGACCTAAATCTGCATAACACCTTTACTCTTGATTACTGTGCTTTGCCTAGAAACCTCCCAGAACCAGCCTCTCCTCCCCCAATGTCTTCTCTGGCCTTTAGCTGGAGAAGGTATTTAAGGGGATGGCTTGGGCCAGTTTGGAGCTAGTCTATTTTCCTGGGTGTCTTCCATGTACATGGGAGGTATGCATATCATTAAACATCTGTTTGTTTTTCTCCTGTTAGTCTTTTATATGGGGGGGGGCTGTCTGAGCCAAGAACCTAGAAGGGTAGAGGGAAAGTGACTTTTCCTCCCCCAACAGACAGACATCGCACAAGGCGCAAGTCTAGAGGGTGTAACTTCAGGACCATAGTCTCATTCAGTGTTGTACCCACTCTGCCCCATAATAAATAAAAGTTCTTTCTTTCATGAGGTACTCTGAACTAAGGTATTCCTTCTGGCATTTTCCTTTCCTTCCTTTCTTTGCACCTTGCATGTGCTAAGACAGGAACCTCTAGTTTTAGATTTTATTGATGATCTCTCCTAAACTCATGGAATTTCAAAGAAGATCCATCCAGCCTCCCTTCTCTTGAATGGCCACATTTTTACGCCTCTTCTTTTCTTTGGTCCTAAATGAGTCTCTCTATACAATATAATTTTTTTCCATTTCCTTTCTGCATTTCTACCTCTTTGTCTCCTCCCACCCCCTGCAGTACCTAAGAACCGAGTCTACAAAGAACATATTTTGTCGAAAGCTCTTCGTGGATTACAGTGCTCACCTTATTTGCTGAGAAGAATTTTCATTAGGTTGTGTTAGAGTTTTCTGGAATCACCTGGAAGCTGAACTCCTAGAGAACATGTTTGGGTCTGGATTGTTAATTGAACTGTGTGCAGCCTAAAAATCTCCCTGCAGCCTTCTGGGACTTCTCAGCCTGAGTGCTAGGGACAGAGCATAGGCTTTATCACCTGCTGTCACCGCCTCAGCAGGTGACTGGCATCAGTCCAGCTGCATGCTGGATCTGAACTTTACTACCAGGGAAGACAGATGATAATGTCTCACTCCTACAGACCTACGATAAGGTGGGAAATGAGGCAGTGTGTGTGCCCATGGAATGTGGAGTTCCTCTGAGGATTAAGGCTGAGACTCTGGACTCAGTCCAACCAGTAGGGCCTCCCAATGTCACAATAGCATCTGGGCTGTCCTGGCACCTCCTTGTGTGATGCAAGTTGACCTGGTGGGATGCGCTGCCCTTGCTGGCTTGCCAGTGAGGGGGGAAAAGGAATTGTTACTTTAACATGGATGCTCCCAACGGTTTCCTTCCGGCCAACAACTAGATGTCAGGGGTGAGGAAGCTGAGGCCTGAGGTCAAAGTCACAGTGGTGGGTTTACCATAGTCGCTAAGCAGGAACTATGTTTCGCAGAATTCTCCCCTTTTCCCTCCATGGTCAGGGTTGGCCTGAAGAGAAACTTGTGTGAAGTTTCTGTGGTCCGACCGTCCGAGCAGGACAGGCACGGTCCCGGCTCACACATGTCACCCATCTGCCTTCTCACATCATTGGTGTGGGTGGCAGCAGGCCCGCAGCCGTTGCCCCCCAACCCTCCCTGGGATTCTCTGAGTGCCAGGGCCACTGGGTGTGCATGCTGGAAGGCTCTCCACCTGGCCTGTAGGTCACCTGCATCTATGAAGTTGGAGACTGTGAGAAACTGGGAAGGCTCCCTTCTATCCAGCTGGCCTCCAGTTTGTCCTTGCCCTCCTCCACTTCATGTCCATCTCTCCCTCCTGATTGCCTGTGCTGCTGTTTTCAGGGTCCACACTGCAGACCTACAGACTACTCAACAGGTCCCCAGCTGTGGAGCGTTCTGCCCTGTGATAGGGCAGAACGCTTACTTACTCCACAGCCGCGGCCCTTCTGACTCACTTCTGGCCGAACTGCAACATCCAGTCACATAGCCTTGCTGCAGAACCCAGGTCCCTGGGCTTCTGGAACAAGCTCCTTTCTTCCAAGGTCACCCCACTTCGAGGCTCTGTCTGAGTGTTGCAATGCCTGTGTTGCTAAATGCTGAAAAGCAAACAGGGAGGTTCTGACCAAGGAAATCCTCGGGGCATTGAGCCAAGAATTTGTCACCAAAGTGCTTGGGCTAGCCCTGAGCTGCAGCTTCCCAGTATAAGCTAGACCCTGCTTGTATCCCTCTCTGAGCCAGGCCAGAGTCTGTCAGCGTGGTAGACCCTAAATCAATCCTGGGTGCTTGCGTCAGAGACTCAGACCAAATCAGATGAGTCCAGGACACAGCCAAGTCTCTTCAGAGGCATCTCCATGCTTTCTGTGGGGAAGGGTCAGCCAAACTTTTATTGAATCATTCAGTGTATGTGGACAGCTTTTGTAGGGACCTGGGGTGGGGAACAGAGAGGGATACTTTCAGATCAGCCTCCCTCTTCCTACACGTCTGTCTCCAGGATGCCTCCATCTGCGAGTTGAAGCATTGGGAGCTTTGACGTCTGTCCAGGAAGTCGGGGGTGGGGCTTCCCCTTTTGTTAGTAACTAATCAGGACCCTCTCAGGGACTAGGTGGTAGCTGATGGAGAACCAGGGAGTATAGGCCCCTAGAGGTGGCTCTAAAGAGGCCAGCCCAGCAGAACAGGCTGATGAGGTGACCTGGGCACTGGGCACTACCGCGCTCAGAATCTGCAGCAATGGCCTTCGTGTTTCTGTTTCAGCTCCACTGGCTCCCATGGTGCCCTTGGCCTCTGCCAGGCCTGCTTCGACCTCAGGTCATTGGCACTTACTTAGAAGGAGCCCTCTACTTGGGTCCTTCTTCCCTCAGAGTGCCTCCTAGAGGGGCTCACTCCTTCATCTTTGCTCAAAAGTCGCCTCCTCCATTCTCCACCCCTCTCCTGGATGTATTGTTTCTTCCTTTTTAAAGAATTTATTTATTTAATGGGGGGGGGGCAGGCAAAGGAAGAGGGAGACAGAGAATCTCAGGGAGACAGAGAATCTCAAGCAGACTCCCCACTGAGCATGGATCCTGATGTGTCGTTCAATCTCACGACCCGGAGACCATGACCTGAGCTGCAATCAAAAGTTGGATGCTTCACCAGCTGGGCCACCCAGGCGCTCCTCTCCTGGATATGTTCTTGCTCTGGCACGTATCCCCTACTAACGTGCTGTTTAATTTGCTAATTAGAATGGAAGCTTCAGGACAGAGACCTGCTCTGTGTGGACATTGGCCTATCCCAAATGGTGGTTCATAGTGGGTGCTCCTTAGGGCATTTGTCTTGGCCAGTGACACCTCTGGAAAGAACTCCATGGACATCTGTGGGAAGAGGGCCCCCTAGGCCTGCGCAGATAAGCGGTACAGGGCCTGGTGTTCGTTGAAAGGAGGCCACCTCTCCCTGCTTACCTCCGGGACCCATTGGCCTCTCTCACTTCATTCCAGTGGCTTCGAATTCTGCAGCTCTGTTTCAACCTTCCCTGTGTCAGGATGGGGAAGCCGGCATGAAGAACGGGGCTGATTTTGTTTGTTCATGGTTTATGTTCAAACTTTGACATCTTATTTCAGAGCGATGTGAGAAAGGCACTGATAAGCTGCCGGCAGGCGTTTCTCCTAAGGGGTCTGCCAAAAACTGTGGGATTTCAGGGTCTGGTTTTCTTCGCCTTCTTCAGGTAAGCTTGTTTATAAGGAGGAAACATTTGTGCCACTCAGCAGGTTTGAGAGACCCTGTGGGAATGGCTGTTTATTTGTCTTTTGATCACAAAGCCTGGGGTTTGCCTCCGAGGCCAAAGTTCTAGAGGCCTCTTTATCTCCTCCCCTGGAGACTTGAATCTCTCCTCTGACATTCCTTGGGCCCCTGGAGTGGCTGGGGACTGTGGGAGGGGCTCCTGTGGGTGGACAAAATCCCCTAGCTTCCTGCCCCCCACCAACCCCGTGCCTGCCCCTGCCCTGGTGTAGCTGTCCTTAGCCTGACCTCCCACCAGGAACTGTGGTTCCTTCAGAGCCAGGCCCCAGAGCCTAACCTCCCCCTCCTCTTCGTCTTACACACGACCAAGAGGAAGGGAAAACAAAGCTACCCACCCTCCCCCAAAGCCCTGTCAACATTTATTCAGGGGAGCGAGGCTTTTGTGTTTTATGCCACATCTTAGCCCTTGCCTTCTGCCGAATCTGGGGAAGGGTCGCAGCGCAATTCATTCCCTCCTCTAACACAGAACCCAGCGGGCCGCAGGAGCTGTGGGTGGGGGGGTCTGTCTGAAAAGGTGGCCAGACCAGGCCCTGGCTGTGGGATACCCCCAGTCTGTGCTCGGGGCGCCCCCACTGCCTGGTGCAAGGCGAGCTACCCATGACGAGCCTTCAACCTCAGTGAGCAGAGAGACCGTTTTCCTTGAATCAGCATGCCGACACCACGCAGCGTTCCCCACGGGGGCACATATTGAGAAAATGAAATTCAAATCACCCCTCTGGTACGCTTTTCATTCCGTTTCCTGATAACGCACAGAGAGAAGCCGATTCTCTAGGTGAGCAGGTAGGTGCTTAGAGGGCCTTTCTTGTGTCCCCAGGTACTTGCAATGGGACTGACGGCCAGCAGCCTGGGCGGAGATCACAGTCCCCTCCAGGACTTTGCTCCCTGCCTTGCGGCTTGCTTGCTTCCCCAAGGAGTGGAACAACCTTCTAGGGTCAGTCTCTGGCTGTACCCGCCTCCTGTCCCCCCCACCTCCCTTGGCACGGGACTTGAGTGAGCTCAAGATCGCGCCCTGATTTTGAACTTGCTTTCTCAAGTCATTCCACTTCACAGTAGATTGCCTTACATCTTTCTCTAAAAATAAATAAATAAATAAATAAATACAAATAAATAAAAAGTCCTTAGCTTGGCGTCATGGTTTTACTGATGCAGAAAAATGTAAAGATAAAGACGAACCCCCCAGAGCAAACCTTTGTGCTCTCTTGCTCTCCTGGGAAAAGAGGCCAGGCAGGACCTGTGCGCACGAGGCAAGAGCTGCTTTTGCAGAAATGAAAATGCTCCCCCATCTTTCCTTCCACATGAAGTCGCTTCATTATATTTTCAGGCGAGCGAGTCATGGGTTCCTGGTGCGCGGTTCTGTCTTTTTCAATTAATGCTTTTCACAGAAGTTCAGGTTTTAAACATCTCCCCCTCTCTTCCCAGGTCTGTTACATTTCCCAGAATGGTTCCCAGCGCTGGAGATAATTCCTTTTCGGAGAACCTACATTTCTCACCTGCTGATTGCAATTAGCCACTGCCAGCTGGGGCCTGGTGTGCAGCTGAAAAGCTAACAAGAAGTGGAGACCACGCGGAACCCAGACAGGGCAGAGGATGTGAATAAATAAGGAATAGTGCCCGTGTGTATGAGCCGCTCCTGTGAATCCAAGGTTTCCCGACCCTCTGGATGGCCCTCCCTCTTCCGGCTCTGTACTCCCCACCCCTCCCCCTCACTATTTTATTTTTAATATTTTTTTTGGTCTCTGGCTTTGTAGCCTACACTTAACATCACAGTCACGAATTTACCACTAAGTACATTTTTTTAGGCAATAAACAGCCTCGGAAGAAAAATGAAATCGGACTAGGGCTTCTGTTCCAATCATGTTTGTGAGCTGTGGTGGAATCAGGCAGGCCCTGTGTGCAGGCCCTGGAGCTAACCTCAGATATGAGGACTGGCAGGACCTGGAGAGGCCTTGGGGACCACCGGATCCGAACCCCTTCGTTTTATGGGCGAGGACATGGAATCCCAGAAGGGGGGAGCATGACTGATCCAAAGACTTGGAGGAAGTTGCAGGGCTGGCTGAAATCTATGTCTCCTGACCACCAGCCCAGTCTCTAACCACTGAACTGCCTTGCCTTTGTCCATTGTCTAGAGTTTGTGAGGAAAGCACCAAGGAGATCGCCAAGGGTTGGAAGGTAAGCCTCTGTTGGGCGATGTGATCTCTAACCCAAGCAGATATTTCCTTCCTTTCTTCATGGGCCGGGCCTGGCCCCAGGACCAGGGTTATCCCCCCAACCCCCGCCCCGGCCAGTGTCCTTCGGGGTTCTACATACCCATGTCCCCATGGCTCACAGCTACTGACCTTGATCCCCTGCCTGGTCTCTAAGGAGAGAGTGCTGGGCCTTTGGGGTTGCTTTGTCTACATACTGCAGGCAGCGGTAGGGAACAGACAACCAGCCAGGGGGAAATGAGCAGCTTTCTCTTCTAGCTCCACAGTGGAGAGATGCTGGCTCAGTGAGGTCTGTGGCTCCTGATGCAACTGTATCTACCTGGTAGGAGCAGGCTGCGTCCATCCTAGCCCTCCTCCCCACCCCACAACTCACACTTAGAGGCTCAGGCATTCTCTGCCTAGCTCACTTTCCACTGGGAGATATTGCCTTGTATGGTTTAGGGTCAGAGAGTGGATAAGCTCCCAGGCAGCCAGCCGTAACCAAACATGCCTGGACTGTGGACTCCAACCTGGCCATGTTCTATGATAGGCATGTTCCTTAGCCCGTCTCATCATCTGAAACTTGGACACTCCTAATGCCTGGCTCACTGGGCTAGCTGAGAGGATGAGGGAAGGTAATGTAGGTAAAAGTAGGTTCTGCATAATCGTTCATTTTCCTTCACTCTAGTCCCGTCTCCATTTTACAGGGGAGGAAACCTGAAGTCAAGGATGGTAAAGCCACTGTCTCCAGCCACCAACTTCGTCTCCTGTGAGGCACTCAGGGAAGAAGCCTAACACAAAGTCCATTCTCCAAAGACAAGCAATTCTGTGCAGGTAAATGTTCAACAACTAGCTGGGGGTGGTGGGAAGGGGGAAAGATAGGGGAGGGAGGAAGTTCTGACTTGCAGGGTTGTTGACTTTTATTTGGAGATGATCGTAGATTCACACACAGTTGTGAGAAATAATATAGCAAGATTCCCCTGTACCTTTTATCCGGTTTCCCCCAGTGATAACATCTCAGAACACTGCCGGGCAATCTCACAGCCAGGATATTGACATGATATCATCCAGCAGTCTTTGTGTTTTCCCAGTTTGACTTGCACTCATTTGCCCATGTGTGTACTTGGACCTGCGCAGTTGCCTCCCGTGTGCGGGCGTGTGGCGATAGCACACAGTCAAGACAGAGCATTGCTGTCACCACAGGGTCCCCCTGTTGCTATCTTTACTTCCTCCTGCTCTATCCTGTCCTTAGCCCCTGACAACCTCTACTCTGTCCTCTGTTCCAAAAATCTTGTCATTTCCAAATATCCTATAAATGGAATCATATAGTATGTAACCTTGGGGATTGGCTTTTTCCCCCCCACTCGGCATAATTCCATCAAATTTGATTCCAGTTTTTATATATGTCAGTAGTTCATTCTGTTTTATTGCTGAGCAGGAGTCCACAGTATGGATGTATGAGTTTGTTCAACCAGTTACCTATTAAGGGACATCTAGGTCATCTGCACATTTTGTCTATGATGTATAAAGCGACTATAAATATTTATGCCCAGGCGTTTGTGTGAATGTCAGGTTTCCATTTCTTTGGAAATTCTGCCCTCTGCCCAGGGGTGCGATTGTTGGCTTGTATGGTAGTTGCCTGTTTACTTTGATAAGAAACTACCAAATTGTTTTCTAGAGTAACCGTACCATTTTACGTTCTCACCAGCAGTCCTGGCCAGCATTTGACATTGTCACTCTTCTTTATTTCAGCGGTCCTGATAGGTGTGTCATCATCATTCATTGTGGTTTTTTTCTTTGCCTTTCCCTAATGACTAATGAAGCTGAATGTCTCTTCCTGTGCTTATTTGCCATCTGCGTATCCTCTGCAGTGAAATAGCTCTTCATGTCTTTGGCTCATTTTCTGATCAGACTATTAGGTTTTGTTACGGTTGAGTTTTGCACGTTCTTTGTATATGCCACATACTTGTCCTTTGTATCAGATACGTGGTTTGCAAACATTTCTCTCCAGTACATAGCTTGTCTTTTCATCCTCTTAACAGGGTGTTTTGCAGAGCAAACCTTTTTAGTTTTGGTGAAGTCCTATTCACCAATTTTCTTTTACTGACTGCACATTTGGTGTCAGGTCTAAAATCTCTGCTTAGCTGGAGATCACAAAGATTTTTCATCCTTTTTTCCCCTAAATGTTTCATAGTTTTATGTTTTACATTTAAGCCCATGATCCAGTTTGAGTTAATTTTTCTGGAACTTATAAGGTCTGGGTTCAGTTTTTTTTTCCCCCTTACGGATATCTAATTGCTCTGGCAGTATTTGTTAAAAAGGCCATTTTTCTCCACTGAATTACTTTTGCACCTTTGTCAAATATTAATCGGACATATTTGTGGAGGGCTATCTGTGGTCTATTCTGTTTCATTAACCCATGTGTCTATTTATCCAGCAATACCACTGCCTTGATTACTATAACTAAGTAACAAACCTTAGTATTAGGTAGAATGATTCCTTCCTTCTTTTTCTAGATTATTTGGCTATTCAAGGGCTTGTGCTTTTCCATATACATTTTAGAATAAATTTGTCCGTGTCCACAAACAACCTTGCTGGGATTTTAATAGGAATTGCATTAAACATATATATATATATATATATCAAATTGGAGGGAATTGACATTCTAACTATGTTGAGTCTTCTAATGCCTTTAATGGAATGTCTTTCCATGTATTAGAGATCTTCTTTGACTTCTTTTACCAGTTTTTTAAAAATAATTTTCAGCATACAAATCTTGGATATGTTTTGTTAAGTGTATACCAAAATATTTCACTTTCTCTGGCATGAAGGTAAATTCTGTCATGTCTTTCAATTTTAGTTTCCACATGCTCATGAGTAGTCTATAAAATGCAGTTGATCTTTGTGTGTCGATGTTATGTTCCATAAGTTTGCTGAACTCACTTTTTGGTTCCGGAATGTTGGGTGTTTTGTTTTGTTTTGTTTTTTAAATAGATTCCTTGGGATTTTTTACTTAGACAATCTGAAAATTGGCACAATTTTATTTCTCTGTTTCTTCTCTCTGTATCTTTTATTTCTTTTTGTTGCCTATGGCACTGGCTAGAACTTCCTGTACTCTGGTCAGTATGAGTAGTAAGAGTGACCATCCATCCTCACTTGGTGCCTGATCTTAGGACAATGCATCCAGTTGCTCAATTAAGTACGACGTTGGCGGGTTTCTTGTAAGTGCTCTTTATGAAGCTGTGGTAGTTCTGTCTGTTTCTAATTTGCTGAGAGTTTTTTATCATGAAGCATGCTGCATTTTCAAATGTGTTTTTTTCTATTTTCATTGATATAATCATATGATTCTTCTTGTTTAATTTGTTGATATGATGGATTACATTGAATGATTTTTGAACGTTAAACCACCTTTGCATTCTTGGAATAAATCCCCAATTCATCGTGGTGTATAGACTTACCGTATAGGGGCGCATGGGTGGCTCAGTCAGTTAAGCGTCTGACTCTTGATTTTTTGACTCAGGTCATGATCTCAGGGTTGTGAAATGGAGCCCTGCATTGGGTCCCACACTGGGCATGGAGCCTGCTTAAAATTCTTTCTCTCCCTCTCTCTCTCTGTGCCTCTGCCCCAATAAAAAATAATAAATAAGATAAAATCCTTAAAAAAAGAATTATTTATATACATTGTTGGATTGTGTTGGGTAATATTTTGTTGAGGATTTTTGTTTTTAAATTCCTGAGAGATATTGGATCTGTGGTTTTCTTTTTTTGTACTGTCTTTTCCCGGTTTTGGTATCAATATAATACATGCCTCATAATAAGAGTTGGCAAGTGTTACTGCCTCTTCTATTTTCTGGAAGAGATTGGGTAAAATTGATGTTAATCTTATTTAAATGTTTGGTAAAATTCTCCAGTAAATCCACTGGGGCCAGGGAATCTCTTTTGGAGTTTAAATTACAAATTCTATTTCTTTAATGGTTATGGTATCTATTTTATCTCCACTGAAGTTTGTTAGTTCAGGGTTTTTGAGAAACTGGTCTATTCTAAGTGGTCAAACTTACGAGAGTAAAGTTGTTTGTTGTTTTCCTTTATTATCCTTTTAATGGCTACAGAAATCTATAGCAATATCCCCTATTTTGTTCCCAGTATTAGTGATTTGTGTCCCCTCTCAATTTATATGCCCGTTTCACTGGAGCACTATTGATTTTTTTTTTTCAAAGAACCAGCTTTTTGTTTCATTGATTTTTTTTTCCTGTTT
Source organism: Enhydra lutris kenyoni (assembly GCF_002288905.1). Taxonomy (NCBI): domain Eukaryota; kingdom Metazoa; phylum Chordata; class Mammalia; order Carnivora; family Mustelidae; genus Enhydra; species Enhydra lutris. The sequence goes on from NW_019154107.1 coordinate 20,593,338, forward strand.
TGCTGTTTTCAGTTTCATTTATGTCTGCTCTTATTTTTATGATTTCCTTCCATCTGCCTGCTTTGGCTCTACTTTGCTCTTCTTTTTCTAGCCTTTTGGAATAGGAACTTGGATTATTGATTTGAGATCTTTCCTCTTTTTTAATGGAAAGACTGAGTGCTATACATTTCCCTCTCAGTAACGCGTTAGCCGAATCCTACCAACTGTGATAGGTTGTATTTTAATTTATCTCTATGTGTTCTTAAATCTTTTGGAGACTTCCTTTTGGGCCCATGGGTTGCTTAGTAGTGTACTGTTTAATTTCCAATTGTTTTATTTTTGTCTTTCTGTTACTGATATCTACTGTGATTCCCTATGTGTTCCCACAGAACATATTCTGTATTGAGGTTTGCTTCATGACCCTTTAGCCATTCTTTAAATGTAGGTTTACTAGCAGCACATTCTCTCAGTTTTTCCTTGTCTAAGAGATGTCTTTATTTCCCCTTCATTTCTAATAGATAGTTTCACCAGGTACAGAATTCATGGTTGACAGTCGTTACACTTCTGCACTTGAACCATGGGCCCCTTTCTTTAGGCCACCATTGTTTCTGATGAGAAATCTGCTATCCTTTGAATTGTTATTCCCTCCAATTCATTCGTCATTTCCCCCTGGTTGTTTAAAGAAATTGTTTTCTTCATCTTGAGTTTTCCTATGTTTAGCTATTATTTGACTTTGCATGAATTTCTTTGTGTCTACTTAGTTGGGGTTCACTAGGCTTCTCGATTCTATGGGTTTAGGTCTTCTGCCACTTTGAGAATTTTTCAGCTGTTATTTCTCCAAATACATTTTCAGCCCCACATTATTTTCTCTTTCTGAGACTCTGATGAGACAAATGTAAGATTTTTTTTTTTTATTGTCCATATTGTCCTGGGAATTCTGTTCTTTTTTTTTTTTTTAAGTCGTCTATTGTTACTATGTTGGTCAGATTGAGTAAATTTTATTGAGCTTTTATTAAGTTCACTGATTCTGTCTTCTGTCATCTCCACTCTACCATGAGCCCGTCTAGTAAGTTTTTTGTTGTTACTACTGTATTTTTCAGTTCTATAATTTCCATTTAGTATTTTTTAAAATATTTTCTCTTTCTTTGCTGTGGTTTTATTTTTTTATTTGTTTTAAGAGAATTCATAATTATTTGTTGGAGCAATTTTATGGTGACTGCTTTAGAATATGTCTCATATTCTAAAATCTGATTCATCTTCTTATTGGTATCAGTTGATTATCTTTTTTAAAGATTTTATTTATTTATTTATTTATTTATTTTACAGGGTTGGGAGGGGAGAGGGACAGAGGGGGGAGAGGAAGAAGGAGAGTCCCAAGCAGACTCCATGCTGAATGTAGAACCTGATGTGGGCCTGATCACACAACCCTGATATTACAACCTGAGGTGAAATCAAGAGTCAGGTGCCCAAACGACTGAGCCATCCAGGTGCCCCAAGTTGGTCATCTTTCTAATCCATGTTGTGATTTTCCTGGTTATGAGAATGAGGAGTAATTTTTTTATTGTATTTTGGACCTTTTAATTTTTATTTAGAAGACTCTGTATTTGAATCTTTTATTGTATTTGGCATTTGCCCTGTTTCGGTTTCGCTTGCACACTCTGTCCTACCTTTTTTTAGCTCTCAGTTCCAATGGCAATTTAGTTTCCTGAGCCCTTGCAATGGTATTCTGGTCTGTTTGATTTATGTGGCTCTGCCTGAGCTTCTGTTAGATCCCTGCTAGTGCCATTTGTGAGGATGAACAGTGTTTCCCTGGGCTCCTCAGTATTCTTAAGTAGAATGTGAGGGATTCTAGACCTATGAGAGGGAAAACACTACCCTTGGCCTGTTCACTGGCCACCTGTGTCATTTGGCTTCCTGTCCTATTTTCCTATTTTCATAGGTGCTTCTGGGGGAGTGAAGAACTTACTAGAGCTTCCTTCTGCCATTGATTGGAGGATCAGGAGCCATTGATTTGGGTGATTCTTTACCATTAGGTGAAGGGTTGAGTGACATTAACCTTGGGTCACCTGCAGCCACTGAGTGGATAGCTAGAAAACATGGAGCACACTAGCTCCATTGATACCTGTTTAAATGTTGCTGGTCTATGTGGGGGTGGAGTAGACGGGTCCACTCTGGACCCACTCTTGCCCTTGCTGTGGACAGATTGAGCCTACTGCTCTTGTTGGATGTGGACAGGGGATGGGACAGCCTCCTGAGCTCTGCTGGTACCACTGCTGTGAGTAGATTGGCCTGCCATGCCCCTGGGTGTGTCTCCCAGTTAAGTCCCTGATGGGCTTCCCTTTTCCTGGAACAAAAATGAAAACCCAGGGATTTATGACAGTATTGGTCTTTAAGTCCTGAGGTCCCTAACTAGTCTGTCTTCTTCCACCCAACATTCTGAGTTCTTTTATCATTGTCTGTTGAATTATTTCCAGGGTTTTTAGTCATACTTTGAGGAAAAAAGAGGGAATATTGAGTCTATGCTATCTTATCCCAGAAACAGAAACCAATTTTTAACAAGTTAAAATTACTGCTCAGAAAAGGAGTCCATTCAGTGTGGTGGGTATGTAAGTGTTTGTTTTAGTTTATTATTTATACATTCCCATGGATTTGAAATATTAGAAATAGCTGTTTGTAAGGTGGTACCAGGTGTAAGGTAATCAGTCTCCCGTTGACATTGCACTGTGTCTCCTATTGTAGTTTATTATATTAATTTGATGAACAAAATACTTCTTTGGTCAAGACACATTAGCTAGAAATGATTTCAGTTGCATCCAAAATACTAATTTTGGATGACCATCTGACAGAATAGAATTAAAAATGAGGCAAATAAATTTAGTGCAAATGTAGTCACCATGCATGGGAACATGGCTTCACAATTGCAAGAGTTAGATCATGATGTAACCGAGGCTTTTAAGGATCACTTGTAAGTGGTTACCTTTGGAGATGGTAAACATAAACCTATAGGGTAAATAAAAAAAAAAACAACTATCCTAATATGGGGATGAAAACTTAATACTTCAGATATTTCCAGTGACACCATTAAACATAGACTAAAGAGGGCTGTATCTCAACTTCGAGGGAAGTGAGGATAACACGTGACCTCAAAACCTACGTTCAATGTCACAAACATATCCCTAAATGTGTTCTAAGAAAGTCACTGACATCAAAGATGCATGATCAGTTTAAAAACAACTGTTTCACAAGGCAAAAGGACAGTGTTTCCAATTAATACTTCTTTTTATGTAAAACATGTTTATAAATATGGATATCTAATTTTATTAGAAAATTAAATAATGTGAGTAAACCTTTCACTATTCCATCTGTATCTTTGAAAGTTTGTGTATTCAAGGTGATAAAAAAATTCTTTTTTTAGAGAGAGAGTGAGAGCGAGAGAGAGAGAGAGAGAGAGAGAGCACATGAGCAGTGGGGGAGGGACAGACAGAGAGAGAGAGAATCCCAAACAGACTCCACACCCAGCATGGAGCCCAACACAGGGCATGATCTCACAACCTCAAGATGATGATCTCAGCCGAAAATCAAGAGTCAGACGCTCAACAAAATGAACCATCCAGGTGATCAAGAAATCTTCCTAAAAGATCTTTTCATTTGGAAATGTGGAGGCTATGTTGCATTTGGTATAGATTTATATATAGTTATTTTAGTATTTCAAATGCTCAGAAAACTACAGTTGTGTGTCTACTACCCAGATTATGGAATATTAACCTCTTTGGTCATATTTACCACATAATTTTTAAAAAGGAACAAAGTCTGCAGTGAAAGTTCTCTGTGTACCCTAGTTCTATACCATTCCCTTCTTCCTTCCCCCAGAGATTGGTATTCATTTACATGACTGTCTATTATAACTTACAACACAGATATATATCTGAAAACAACACTTGGAATTATCTTACGAATTTTAAAACATTGCATAAATGAAGTCATGCTGCATATATTCTGTAATACTGATATATTTGAAATTATTTTTATATTCTTATTTTGTGTTTTCTGCTTACCACACTTGTTTTCCTTTCGAACTGTCTAATAGACTGGAAAAAAATTAATTGTCCTTTTTATTCATTGCCAGTTTGGAAACTGTATGTTATACTTCTCTCCAATTTTACTAGTTATTCTTACATTCTAAACATGCATATTTAATTATGAATTTTTTTTCAAAGTCTAAAGCTATTTAATATATTTGTTCTCCTACTCCGACCTTTAACTAGCTCCACTAGCCTCCTCAATTTCTTTGTTATTTTGTCTAGAACATTAATCCCATCTGTTTAAAAAGACAATTTATGGGGGTGCCTGGGTGGCTCAGTCGGTTAAGCATCCAATTCTTTTTTTTTTTTTTTAAAGATTTTATTTATTTATCTGACAGACAGAGATCACAGGTAGGCAGAGAGGCAGGCAAAGAGAGGAAGGGAAGCAGGCTCCCTGCTGAGCAGAGAGCCTGATGCGGACTGGGATCATGACCTGAGCCGAAGGCAGAGGCTTTAACCCACTGAGCCACCCAGGCGCCCCAAGCATCCAATTCTTGATTTCAGCTCAGGTCGTGATCTTGGAGTCTTGAGATCAAGCCCTGTGTCTAGCTCCATGCTGGGTGTGGGGCCTGCTTAAGATTCCCTCTCTCCCTCTCCCTCTGAAAGAAAAAGACACAATTTATGGCTCTATTTTTTATGGTCAATGGTTAATTAAAATTATTATTCTATATTATTCTATATATATTTCTTCATCATAGTTTTCTGGTAGCCTACTTTTTCTGGGTTCACTTTTCTGCTTATTAAAGTATATCCTCTAATTGTTTACTTAGTAAATATCTGTGAGTCTTTATTTTTGAAAATGTCTTTATTTGTCCTCACCTTTAAATGTTATTTTTGCTGAAAATTAACACCTAAGTTGACAATGATTTTTCTTTAGTAATTGGAAGATACCATTGTCTTCTATCATCTTTTGCTGTTAGTACTTTTTCTTTTGACAGGAATTTGTCTTCTCATTCTTGTAGTTTTTTCTCTTTGCCCTTGATATTCTGAAGTTTTATATGAGTTTAGATTTGTTTTTATTCATACTCTTTAGAATTTGTGTGACTTTGAATCTGAGTCCTAGCCTTCTCTAACCAGCATGATTCTGGATAATTATGTTCCCTCATTTTGAACTCCAATTAGATGTATATTAGAGCCCCCCTCAGTCTCTCAACTGCTGTTTCTTTATATCCTTTTACCTCTTTGTAGTGTATCTTATAAATTATGCAAGACTATCATCCAATTCACTAATTTTCTCTTTGATTAGGTTCATAATTCACTCAAGAAACATTTGCTGGGTGCTTTATTATGTGTCAGTTGCTATAGTAGGCACTGTACTCTTACAGATGAATGAGTTAGGGCCCTACTTTTAATAAATTCCTTGTGTTGTCAGGAAGAGATGCAAAGTAAGAAGCAATCTCACATGGTGTCTGAAGTGTCACGGCGAAACTTTGATATTGCAAATACTGAGGCTGGCTACCTAAAAATCAGAAGGGGCCACCTTAGATAAAAGCTATCCACACTGAACCTGACAAGCCAGGTAGACTTTTGCCAGGTGCATAAGAAAGTGAAAGCACGTGGCTGTCAAAGAGAACAGCTATAAAAAGAGGAGCAGGAACTACTGTGCCTGTCAGTAGATGGAGAAGTGGCAGGAGAAGATCTGGGGGAGGCGTGGGAGATAACACTGGGGAGGTAGGCAGGGAGTAGGTCGTGAAGGGCCTCGTACACTCCATTCTTGAATGTGATTTCATTCCAAAGTGGGAGGGAGTAATTTAGACATGTTAAGCGGAGGAATGGCATGGTTAGATGTGGATTTTAGGCATGCCATTCCAGATTGTAGGAACTTGGGGCTAGATGCAGGAAATGATGAGGATATGGATTCTGGAAACAACAAGAAATGCAAGACAGGATGGCATAGTGGGCAGAGATGCTTGGGAGGCAGACGTGATTGAGCTTGGTGGTGGAGAGGCTGAGGGGTCTGAGAAAAGGTAGGAGGCAAGGACAATAATCAAGTGTGGGAATCTGTGATTTAGGTGGATAGGATGTTGTTGTTGGCAATAAGAAAGAGGAACAGATTTATGGGGAGGATACGGGGGTGATAATAAATAGAGGTTGAGACATGTTGAATTCTAGGAGCTTGTGACTTTCACAGAGGAAGATGTGAACATTAGGTAGATGTGAAGATCTAAAACTCACAAGAGAGCTGTTAGAGTTACGTGGAGGAAGCTGTTATAATTCAGGCTCTTTGCCCATAGATAAGTGGTTAGAATCACCTCATCGATAAAGGCTAATGTAGAATGTTTGTCTGTTTTCCATGTATCATCGTTCTCACAAAGAAAAGACCCTAGATTGTCCCCGTTACTGAGAAAAGAAGGTGATAGGCCCTGGAATCATTATTTCCAGGAAGAAAAGATGTGCAATGATCTTGCTATCTCGCTCGGAATGCAGTGCACTTCCATTATTCCCTTGTCCCTCTCTCTGGCTGTGCCAGGTCCCTCCTCATTCAAGCTACCACGTGTAGCAAAATGCCTGCCATCCGACTGGGGAACTTACAACAGAGGGCTCTGACCTATTCCCCAAGAGCTTCCTACCATATGCAAAAACCATAGGGAATGGTAAGCAGTGTGTTTTAGGCCCACCACATGACCAAAAAAGAAATATACTTTGGTTTAGGTTAGACACAAGGGAACCTTCCACGAGGATCTTGGCTAAGTATGGAAATGGTTTACCTCAAGTGTCAGGGAATCTCCTCCCTCAAATGCTCCAAGAAAAGTACAAACATTTGTTTTACTGGAAAATTTTTAAGATAGCTTAGTGAAAGCATCAGCATCGTTTGGTGGTTCTTTCACTGCCTCTGGGATGAAATAAAATCTTGGCCTGGCTCACACAGTCTGTCACCATCACTTCCCTGCTTGACTCTCACCATCTACCTCCCTTTAGCTCAAACATGTTGAGTTTTCACTCTCTCCAAAGCTCCACACTCTCTCCCCCTTGGGGCTTCTCTCTATCTGGAACCCTCTTCCTCCTGCCCTTATCCCTCTGTTGCCTCTGACTCGTCCTTCAAGCCTCACCTGAGATGCTTCTTCCTTCAGGAAACCTTCACTGATCTTCTGAATTGTAACTGTCCCTCCCATGTGCTCCTATTTATTAATTAAATCATTCAGTACATGTTTTTAAGAGCCTATCAGAGGTCAGACCACGCGCTAAATTACAACAATATAAGTCTGCCCCAGTAGAACCTACCGGGGGAAAGGGAGAATAAATGAGTCAACCAATGGTATTAATTAGTGTGAAAAGGGAACTCCTATACCAAAATACCCAGCAATAAAGTAGTGTGAAGAACAAAGACACGCATTCTCTTTCAACAGTCAGAAATGAGTGTTCCAGGTCAGTGAGATGCTCAGCTTCAAGCAGTTGTGCTTGACCGTGAATGGCTCTGCCATCGTCATTGCATGGCTTCCAAAGTCGAAGTCCCTCTAGTCCACTGCTCTCCGATAGAATATTCAATGATGATAGAAAGTTTCTATTAGTATCTGTGTTGTCCAATATAGTAACCCCTAGCCACATGTGGCTACTGAATACTTAACATTGTGGCTAGTGTCACTAAGGAACAGAATTTTAAATTTTAATTAATTAAAATCTGAATTTAGGTGTGCCTGGGTGGCTCAGTGGTTAAGCCTCTGTCTTCGGCTCAGGTCATGATCTCAGGGTCCTGGGATTGAGCCCCGCATCGGGCTCTCTGCTCAGCGGGGAGCCTGCTTCTCCCTCTCTCTCTGCCTGCGTCTCTGCCTACTTGTGATCTCTCTCTGTCAAATAAATAAATAAAATCTTTAAAAAAATAAAATCTGAACTTAAATCATGACGTGCAGCTAATTAGCGGCTGGCATATTGGACAGTGTGGCCTCGTTGCCTCTCCAGCCAGGAGGTTGGGAGAAAAAGGGGAATTCTGGGACCTGGTGTCTCCTCTTAAGCAGGCGAGGCCAAATTTATACCCAGATCTTCTGCTCACATTCTGTTGGGCCTACCGTGTCTCATTGCATCTAAGTTCACATCAGTTGTAAGATGGATCATGGTCTTATGTGTCACTAAGGAAGAAAAAAATGCTGCCAATTAAGCTGTTATAATGCATTTTAAAAATCACATCCACTTGTAATTTTATACATATTGAAGGACCTTCCCGATGTACTAAGTACGCACACAGAGTAATACACAAGTAAAATAAGTTCCTAAAAACTTCTTTGCATTGACTCTAACTCTCCTGAAATATTTTTCAGCTCAGACTTGCTGATGCATGTGCTTTTCCACAGGCGATTTTTCTCCATGTCCCCAAAACATCAGTGATACGGCCTTTCTTCCCAGGTGCTCTACTCTTGTATCCAGGATTTCCTTCCAAGAAACTGACACCCCGTTGGCAACTTTTGATTCCGGGGCTTTACTGTTTGATCAAATGGAGGTACTGTTTTTCCCTTGGTTGAAACAAATGTTGCTAGAAGTTGGCCAGTTTGGGACAAACGGATATTCATTGTCTTAACAATGATCTTGCTCAACGTGTGAATTGGTCACGTCAGCCTCTCACTGCTTTGAAATTTCTTTTGTCTGTGCTGAAGGATTTGGCAATTTCTCCTGCTTTCAATTGCATTACTGGACAGGAGATAGGCCGTCCTTTTGCTTGTATCTGGGAAGCACAATGTAACACAGCTTCATCTACTTGTAGATGTCTTCCTGCCTTGGGTCTTGTAAACACTTGGCTGTTGCTTTGAAAAAAAAAATTACGAAATTGCTACCATTCCTCCAATAATGAATATTTGCTTTGCTAATATCAAATGTATGCCCCACCGCTCTGTTTACCCGCCTTTCTGTGTACACGATACCTTTTCATCTCAATGAGAAATCATAGTATAATCTTTCTGAAGACATTTTAAGCAGCAGTTCAATTTAGCACGTATAACACTGACAACGCACAGATCTCAGCTCGCGCAATGACGATGTGAATAGCTATGACCAGCATTGCATGGACCGGGGCAATGACAACCATTTCACGATTGCCATCCAGCCTGCAGCAATGGTGACATGCCATTGATGGCGGGGGAGGGTGGGGGGGCACCCAGGAGTCAGTGCTGAGACAAACCAAAGCCAAAGTCAAGCCAGTGGCGGGTGAGCTAAGAGGATTCTGGCCTGTGGGGAAATAGAAGAAAAACCCACATAGGGGCAGAGAGGTGAAAATGAGAGCCCGTGAGAGCCTAGAGAAGGAGGGAGAGAGGGAGGGAAGACGAGAAGGAGAGTTCTTTCCTGAAAACTCCTCAGCTTCAGGTCGGTAATACATACATCCGTGTGTGTGTGTGTGTGTGCACACATACACACGCCCCCACACCTAGACATGCGTGCATACACGTTTCTGTTTTCCTTCTTGCCCGAGCTAGTACAAGTGGATTTCTGAACTTGGAAACGAACAAAGACTAGAACACTGGCCTTTTAAGATCTGTTTCAGTTCAAGGGGTGACCTTCAGAAAAAGTCCAAAGCAGCTGAGCTGACCACAAAGGGAACTGCATCGGTTGGGTCAGTTTGAGGGATTCTGACTAAAGAAGAAACATGAATTTCATGCAGCTTAATAGGAGCTGACGCCAAAGCACATTCCCTCTATAGGATTTCACCCGTGACTAATAAGCCTTTTAATCATGGCAAGAAGACACGGAGATTTTGCAAACATGCTTTTGCAGTACCCACATTTAGTGTTCCTGACCCTGTTTTCTTGCCAGACTGTGAGAAGCACCTGCTCCTTTTCAAGCAGTTGTCAGATCAATATTTAATCAATTGCCTTTTGATATTTGGTAGCGCTGAATAAATGGGATGCCGATATTTCTGCTCAGAGCTGCTCCTCTGGTGTCCCTCATTCCGTGTCTGTGAAAGCCTTCAGGAACCTCTCTGAACACTAAGTGGCATGTCCTCCGAGTTGTCTGATACCCACCCCTTCCATTGCTGCAGAGGGGCTCTGTGGCCCGAGGAGACGTGGGATGCTGGTGCCAGGGCCACTCTTATTAAAGCGACGTCCAAACTGAGTCATGAAAGCGGGGGAGCAGAGCTACATTCGGGACACTGGGGGGCTTTGCCAGGTGAGAGCTATTTAATAGACCAGCCACATTAAAGAAAAGCAATGATGTAGTGAAAGGAGCCTAATGAGCAGAAGTGAGGCTACCGTACCTAGAGAGAAAAAATAATGAGCTGCGAAATATCCCCCAAGGCGAGATTGCCAGTCTTCTGCAAGGAGGTCTCAGCCTATAGGTAAAAAAGGCTCATGTGGTCCCTTTTCCTTGCATGGTAAACAGAAGTTCTGTGGGCAATTAGGGGCTGAGCTGAATGTGAGATTTGAAGACCGGGAATTATGTCGCCAACTCTTTGGAGATTTCCACACCCAAGACCCCAGCTTTAATTCCCAAAGGAAACCAGGAACACACGTGACCTGTGAATAGAAATTAGGAACATCACATCATCAAAAACAACCCTCTCAGTGTCTGTGCAACAGACGGACATCTGGATGTTCAGTCGAGAAATCTCAGGGACTGGCTCTACAGAATCTTTCTAAAGCTGTCCTCGGGGGCCATGCCATGGCGCTGCCTTGAGGGCAAAGCCACTTTCTAATGAGACCCTCTTGGTCTTTCAGTAATGACCCCTCCTAGAGTGGGATCCGAGCTGGGCATGCCGTAGCCATACAAGATTCTGCTTTACAGTCTGTGTGGGAATGCCAGGCCAGAGTTCGGGACACGTGGGCGGGGAAAATAATTATTAAACCCAAAGCATTACTACATCCCTAATGTGAAGGAAATCAAAGGAACAGAAGACCTGGTCACTGCCCTTAAGAAACGTACAAACGCCTGCCATATAGACAATGGGTCATTTGCAGAGAAACTTTTCAAGTTCACACGGTGGGAAAGAGGTTGAAGCCTGTGCTTTTCAGGTGAGCCAGGAGACAGGATGATGAAAGATACATCATGAAAGTGGAAAAAAGATACAGTTTTATGATAACAAATCCTTACTACTTATAAATGCTTTCTTCAGCATTTTCTAAATAGGTGTTCACAGCAACCCCACGAGACAGGCAGGGTGAGGATTGATCCGCCATCTTACATGTGGGAAACTGAAGCTTCCTAGAGATTGAGTCAGGAATTTCTAATCTTTTAGCTACGGGGGTGCAAGGACGAGCAGAGTTCCCATGCATGATGCGCTGTCAAGGTCGTAGCCAAGTTTAGAAGAAACTCATATTTCTAGGGTAAATAAATAGTACTATAAACATTTTTGGCAAGGGAGGCAGAAATGGGCATTGCATTCACAAAAATTTTGCAAATACATGAATAATGAAATCAATGTTTAAAAATACCAGATTTTAGCAAGAAAAACTCTAGAGAGATGGCCAGTCAGGGCTCATATAAGTACTATATTATTTTGACTCCCCCAAGCAAGCCATGGAACCATTCATGGATCAGTGACAATAGTGTATGCGCCATTAAAGTTGTTATTGGACAAATTACCCCCAAACGTAGTAGTTTGATACAACAGCAATTATCTTTCACTGTTTCTAGGGTGATTCTGGCTTGGGATCTCTCATGTGTCTGCAATCAGATAGTGGTGGGGGCTGGTGCAGTTGAGGTCTCTCTCTCTCTCTCTCTCTCTGTAATCTTGGGACTTCCCCATGTGGTCTCACCCCATGGGCTAGTTTGAGGTTCCTTACGGCGTGGCAGCTCGAGGTTCCGGCTTGAGTGTTCCAGCAAGAAAGGCAGAAGAAGACCTAGCCTAAGCTATGGTCACGAGTGAGTCACAGGTCCTGCCTAGTTTCAAGGGGGAGAGGACAGACAGCTCCCCCCTCTATGGGAGGAGTGTCCAGGTCACATTGTTCCTGAACATGTGAGAGGGAGTGACTGCTCCAGCCATCTTCAGCAAATAAAATCTGGCAGAGCATAGCTTGAACTAAGGATTATGATGAATCTTATTTTGTGCCTTCGAGGTCTGCACAAGGAAAAAAAATGTGCTCAATCAAATTTTCCTGAAGGGAACTTATTTTTGAAAAAATGAATCTTGAATTTTTCCAGACTCCCATCCCATAGATAAATGTAATAAAGCAGTAAGCATGCAAATTGAAAAGGAAAATATAAATAATTCTTATTTTATTGTTGAATATCACAAAAGGTAGAATTTATAGAGACAACATCTTATTATAAACATGAAGAACATTTATAATTTCTCTTGTGTTCTCACTCCGTCTGCCTTTTATTTGGAAGGTGACTGTTGTATCGTAGACAAAAATGTTCCTAAGACCCTTTTCAATCATGTGCAATATAGAAACCCAAGCCCTTCTTTTTCTTCTCTTGTCTCTCCTTGCAGTTTTGTTATTAAAAATTTATCGTGGGGGGGTGAAATTTCAAAAGAAATGGAAGTAACTGTCGAATCACAACTCATAGGTACCACAACTTCTATAATCATTATAACTAACTCCTACTGATGGAGTGGTAACTGTCTGGTTTGGCAGAGACATGGCTTAAGAGTTTCACGAAATTTCCACCTCAAGACCCATATTGGCCAAGGACAAAGAACATATAACTCTGAGTTCTTGGGGTCCATAGCCCCAAGCAGCCCCACGTCTATGAGCACTCTTCAAATTTCATGCACATTTCACTTTCTCTCTTTCGGAAGGCATTGGTGTTTTGTTTTTTTTTTTTTAAGATTTTATTTATTTATTTGACAGAGATCACAAGTAGGCAGAGAGGCAGGCAGAGAAAGAGAGGGGGAAGCAGGCTCTCTGTTCGGCAGGGAGCCTGCCGAGCAGAGAGCCCAATGAGGGGCTCGATCCCAGGACCCTGGGATCATGACCTGAGCCGAAGGCAGAGGCTTAACCCACTGAGCCACCCAGGCGCCCCGGCATTGGTGTTTTTATCTTCATATATAAAAGATGTTTTAGATACTATCAGTTAACTTCAGATGGCCGTTATCTGTCACGTGGCTTCAAGCTCCTCTGCATACCTTATCAGTTCAACCGGCAATGGAATGCCCAGTTCCCATGATATGCTGGTTATAATTTCCCCAACACTTTCTCTCTCCTTTGAGGAAACACATAATAATGCAGGTAAATCAGAATGATGGAATTATTGGCATTACTTTGGATTCACTCTAATTTATATACTTTAAGTTGCTTTCAAGTCTCAGGACTTGGCTATTATTGAAAACTAATCACTCGAGGCACACCTCCTGGGGATAATAATACCCTGGAATGCTGGAGACACTTCTGCTGAGAATTTCTGGGATTAGTGACTAACCCAAGGTCATGTGGTTAATTAATAACAATGCTGATATTCAGACCCTATCTTTGGAGTCCTTATCTTGTGTATTCTATGCTACACTTCAGAGCCAAAAGACTACTAACAGCAATTCACATTCCTAAAGAAGCCTGGGGACACAAGGTAGGTGTAACAACGTTTTGCAGAGAAAGTCAACTTAGTTACTTAGGCTCTGTTATTTATACATTCAATTGCTTATTTATTCTGAGAGGATTAGAGACAAAACATGTGGTCTGGGTGTTTTTTTTTTTTAATTTTTATTTATTTTTTTAAATTTCTTTTCAGTGTTCCAGAATTCACTGTTTATGCACCACACCCAGTGCTCCATGCCATATGTGCCCTCCATAATACCCACCACCAGGCTCACCCAACCCCCTACTCCCCTCCCCTCCAAAACCCTCAGTTTGTTTCTCAGAGTCCACAGTCTCTCATGGTTCATCTCCCCCTCCGATTTCCCCCAACTCACTTCGCCTCTTCAACTCCCAATGTCCTCCGTGTTATTCATTATGCTCCACAAGTAAGTGAAACCATATGATAATTGTCTCTCTCTGCTTGACTTATTTCACTCAGCATAATCTCGTCCAGTCCTGTCCATGTTGCTACAAAAGTTGGGTATTCATCCTTTCTGATGGAGGCATAATACTCCATTATATATATGGACCATATCTTCTTTTTTTTTTTTTAAGATTTTATTTATTTATTTGACAGACAGAGATCACAAGTAGGCAGAGAGGCAGGCAGAGAAAAAAAGGGGAAGCAGGCTCCCCACTGAGCAGAGAGCCTGATGTGGGGCTCGATTCCAGGACCCTGAGATCATGACCTGAGCCAAAGGCAGAGGCTTAACCTACTGAGCCACCCAGGTGCTCCTGGACCATATCTTCTTTATCCATTCGTCCATTGAAGGGCATCTTGGTTCTTTCCACAGTTTGGTGACTGTGGCCATTGCTGCTATGAACACTGGAGTACAGATGGTCCTTCTTTTCACTACATCTGTATCTTTGGGGTAAATACCCAGTAGTGCAATTGCAGGGTCTAGGATAGCTCTATTTTTAATTTCTTATGGAATCTCCATACTGTTCTCCAAAGTGGCTGCACCAACTTGCATTCCCACCAACAGTGTAAGAGGGTTCCCCTTTCCCCACATCTCTCCAACACTTGTTGTCTCCTGTCCTGTTGATTTTGGCCATTCTAACTGGTGTGAGGTGGTATCTCAATGTGGTTTTGATTTGAATCTCCCTGATGGCTAGTGATGATGAACATTTTTTCATGTGTCTGATAGCCATTTGTATGTCTTCTTTGGAGAAGTGTCTGCTCATGTCTTCTGCCCATTTTTTGACATGATTATCTGTTTTGTGTGGGTTGAGTTTGAGAAGTTCTTTATAGATCCTGGATATCAACCTTTTGTCTGTACTGTCATTTACAAATATCTTCTCCCATTCCATGGGTTGCCTCTTTGTTTTGTTGACTGTTTCCTTTGCTGTGCAGAAGGAAACAAAAGCGAAAATGTGGTCTGTTTTTAAGCCAAGCCAGATGTCCCTAACTTTGTCGTCCCCCACTCCCAATTTCAGAGCAGCATCGCTCCGTGCCACCCCCACCCCCCGGCCTATGTCCTGGAGGCTATGTAGGTGCCAGGGATGCTGGGACCCCACTGAGCCTTGAGATGATAAGCAGAAATGCCACGTCATAGGTCTTGCAAAGTAACGAGTGCCACGACCAGTTAGGGTGAGGGTCCCACAGAGGGCTCTAGAGCTGAGTGTTGTTGTTTCAGTGGTCCGGGGCAGGGGGTGGGGGGCACTCACATCCACAGGGTGGCAGGGTCTTACCACTGTTCGCCATCATGTTTTATCCAGAAACCACCCTTTGCATCAAAGATGTAGGTACAGTTATTGAACAGTCCTCGATTCTTTCCTTATGGGGATTTCCCTCCCAGGGGCTCTGTTTCTTCCATGAGACCATGTTTCTATTAGCGACCTTCTAGAGAAGTATCAGATATATCCATGGGTCTGTACCCCAAGGTTCTTTTTTACCCAGAAAACACTTCCTAACTCCTGTTAAAACAGTGGACATATATGTAGTATGTGTGTGTGTGTGTGTGTGTGTGTGTGTGTGTGTGTAGTAGTGGAGTAGTGGGGAGGAAGTCACCAGACTTCGTTCACTATAAGGATCCAAGTCTGAGCTTTGTGTACTCTAATAGAGCTTGTTGCACTGGCTATAGGAAGATCATTGGTGAAGGGTCTGAGAGAGAGAGATTGAGAGAGAGAGAGGCTGGCACTAGCACAGAATTGCTAAAGTAGCTCATTGCATGCACTTGAATCCATCACAAAATACTGAACAAAAAAATGTGGAATGCAGGCCATGAGGACATCACAGTTGCTGTTTCCTTCCTCCCCCCCCCCATTTCCCTTCTCTTCTTTCTTTTTAGGTTTGAGATGGCTAATGCCTCCCCCTTCCCGAGCATCAGTCCCTCGTGTTTTCCAGAGGCTTAGATGAGACGGTCTCAGACTTTGCAGTACTAACACGCCATGCTTCCATGAACTTGTGAATTATGCAAAGTGATCAGAGTTGTGAGATGCCTGCACAATCGCACCACTCACCCCCCCCCACCCCGGTCTCCTGTGAACTTCCCCAGAGGGGAGCTGACAAATTGTTAAACGGACTCATGCGGAAAGTGCAGAAAGTTCTGAGTGTCTAATGGGGGACCCTGCAGCATCCTGGAACTTGGGACCCATTGGTTGCCTGCCTCTCCATAAGTCTTAATAGATAAAACCAAGAAAAAAATAGCTGGGCTTGGGCTATCTTTCAAAGAGTCTGAGCAAAGAGAATGCAGGTAATCTGTAAGGAGGAGGCAAGAGCTCGGATTCCAGAAACAAATGTCCCTGGGGGCGCCTGGGTGGCTCAGTGGGTTAAAGCCTCTGCCTTCGGCTCAGGTCATGATCTCAGGGTCCTGGGATTGAGCCCCACATCGGGCTCTCTGCTCAGCAGAGAGCCTGCTTCCCCCCCACCACCCCCCACCTACTCGTGATCTCTCTCTGTCAAATAAATAAATAAAATAAAAAAAAAAAAAAAGGAAAGTCCCTGAAAGTATGAATAAAAGAGTGGTTGATTTGAACCTTCTGTGGCTAAAAGCCTGAGTAAAATGCCTCTGTGGCATAGGTTTTTTTTTTTTAAAGATTTTATTTATTTATTTGACAGAGAGAGATCACAAGTAGACAGAGAGGCAGGCAGAGAGAGAGGGAGGGAAGCAGGCTCCCTGCTGAGCAGAGAGCCCGATGCGGGACTTGATCCCAAGACCCTGAGATCATGACCTGAGCCGAAGGCAGCAGCTTAACCCACTGAGCCACTCAGGCGCCCTGTGGCATAGGTTTTATTGAAACTGTCAACAAGACCAGAGAAGAAGGCAGTGAATTGCTAATGAGAAGACCTGAATGAAGCCAGTGGCCACACACCTTGCACCTGGATCCCAAGTCCCCAGAAGGGAAGGGCCAGCAGGTGGAGGTGAAGGACAAAGGGTCCACTCTGGTGATGAGTGATCCAGTTCTG
Source organism: Enhydra lutris kenyoni (assembly GCF_002288905.1). Classification (NCBI taxonomy): domain Eukaryota; kingdom Metazoa; phylum Chordata; class Mammalia; order Carnivora; family Mustelidae; genus Enhydra; species Enhydra lutris. The sequence goes on from NW_019154107.1 coordinate 20,610,242, forward strand.
GGTTTACAGGCTTCAGAAACAGTCTCAGAGTACAAACCAGAGATCTGCTCTTTCTTCAGGAAGTCCAGGGTTTTACATTAGGAAAGGGTCTTGCTCAAAAAAGGATCTCAATTCCATAACGAGCACCCAAACCATCGAGGTCTGCCAGGCCCTACATTAAAAAAATATAAATTATATTTGAGGCGCCTGGGTTGCTCAGTCAGTTAAGTGTCTGCCTTCTGCTCAGGTCATGATCTCAGGGTCGTGGGATCGAGTCCCGCATTGGGCTTTCTGCTAAGTGGGGAGTCTGCTGCTCCCTCTCCATCTGCCCCTGCCCCCCACTTGTGTGCTCTCCTTTGCTCTCTCGCTCATAAATAAATAAAAATCTTTTAAAAAATCAAAAAATTATATTTAAAATCCCTCTGTCCATTCTTCTCCTTGATCACTTCCCATTCATCCACCAATACCTCGCTCAATGTTCCACTCCCCTGAAATTCCCCAGGTCCGGAGACAGGAGGAAGAATTCTAAGAGGTAGTCTTCCCCCCACTCCCAAGCACTAACATCTCACCATAACCCACCCCTTCGTTACAGGCCAGATTGTGTCATGTCCTAAGGATCTCTCCCATTTTTGTATCAGTTAGCATGTTTTGGTTACAAGTATCCAAAAACAAAACAAAATTTAAAAAACCTGCTTAAACCAAAAATGAGGATTTATTGGTTTGTGTCACCGAAAAACTCACCTTCCTTTGCAGCTGAATTCAGTTGCCTGACAAGTTTTCCAAGATCTGTCTGGGTGAGCTTCATTCTCAGATCTCCTGTGTTCTCTGGATTTATATGTTGTTCCTCCTGAACTTTGAATTTAAATAACCTCAGAACTCCAGCCAAGATGAGACAGAAATTTCTCTTCCCTGAAGCTACAGTAAAAATGTGAGACATGAGTCTTTTTGATGCTGATTGGCCTGGCTTCGATCATGTGCCCCTCTCTCACAAATCACAGTGGTCTGGAGGACAGAAGTCTCTGATTGGTTTAAAAGAGGTCGCCTATCCTACCCTTAGTGTCTAGTAGTGGAGGCTGGACTCTAAAAATAGCAAATGCCTGTCCCTATACTGTGAGCTCCTCAGGGCATAGCACCGTGTCACATACAGTAGGTGCTTAACAAATGCTGACTGCGTTCCTGAATTAGGAAGAGAATGAATATAGCCTGTTCCCACTGCCTTCTTTCCACACCACACTCATCCATTGCCCACCCTGGCCATGACAAGCCATCAGTCTTTCTGGAATTGGGGCTTAAACAGTTGGTGTCTTCCTCCACTTTTCTTCCTCCTAAGCTCTAGCCAACATAAATTTGATGGGTCATGATTGAATTGCTTTTGTTCAAGAAGCCACAGAAAGAAATTATTTCTTGCTAATATTCTTGAAGGATTTTCCACAATGTGATTAGATTATTGCTAATCTAATAAGACACCAGACTAATGGTGGTATTAATAATATTATGTGATTTTTGCAGCAATCGCATTGCTCACTGAATGAAAACTTTGGAACATTCTCTCTCTGGAAAGTTTTAGACCACGGAGATACAGATAGAGTTAGCTGTGTTACTCTGTAGGCACCTTATAGAACGTTCATAAAACCAAGCAAACAAATGACAACTTTATATTCCTATAAAGTAGTGGAATTATGAGTGTTTTATTTCCTTCTTTATGCCCGTGTGTATTCTCACTTTCTCCACAATGAGCAGCCTTTGATTAATACTTTGGATGCTTTTTTATTGAGGGGGGAACTTTATAGAAGATTCCATTCTCATCTACTCTATGATCACTTTGGGGCAGATTCCTCAGGACTAAGGTGGGTTGGACTCAGGGGCTCTTTGGTGAGACTCAGAAGCACCATCCCCAGGCCCAAGCCCATCCTTAACATGTGCAAAAACTCAGAGCACATCTACCAATGGAGGCCTGCAGACCCTATGTCTGACTATTTACAAAGTATAATGAAGCTTATACATTGTTAAGTGAAATACATCCATTCTCCTACCTTGACAAATATAACTTCATACCAATCTGGAAATTCAGCATTGCTTTTAGGGTCTTTGGACTCAGAGATGTTCACTGGAATGTGGTGGCAGGGAAGAGGGGTCCTCTGGCCCTCAGACCACTGTTCTTCTCTTCTCACCCCTGGTTCCAGCCCACATTATGAAGGTCCCATGATGCTCCAAGTCCAAGCTCCATCACCTCACTTTGGAAATACCCATTCCTTAGCCACTTTGGAGGGTTAGGGGGACATATCAGTGGTCATCCATCCTCTGTGTAAGCCTTAGGTATATTTCCTTGCCCCTCAGAACTCCCCACCCCATGAGAAAGGCCAGAGCGGGATCCTGTAAAGCACAGGGCCCAGGGCAGGGCACCTCTTATTTGGGCCAGGAGAGGGACTGAGGGTGCTGGGTCACAAGTAAGATGGGGTGACCTCTGTCATTATGACTCTTGCTCCAGAGGTACCCCCATTCACCACACACACCATAGTCTTGCAAATGCTGTCTATAGCAAAAAGAAATCTGTCCTCACATGGAGCCATTGTTGAATGTGGAAGCTGCTTGTCAGGAAGCCCCTTGGATGTGGGTGTTTTCTGGTTCTGGGCCCCTAGCTCCCCAAGGCCCCACTAAGGGGCTTAGTTATTTTAACAGATGTTGTCACTCCCCTGCCCAGATTCCTTCAGTGCTTCCCATTACAGTCCTTGCCAACAATGTCATTTTGTGCGCAACTGAAACTCGCCACCTGATAGAATTTCCACACGGGGGACGCCTGGGTGGTTCAGTGGGTTAAGCCGCTGCCTTCGGCTCGGGTCATGATCCCAGCGTCCTGGGATCGAGTCCCACATCGGGCTCCTTGCTCAGCGGGGAGCCTGCTTCTCCCTCCGCCTCTGCCTGCCACTCTCTGCTTGTGCTCACTCTCGCTCTCTCTCTCTCTCTCTCTGATAAGTAAATAAAATCTTTAAAAAAAAAAAAAAAAAGAATTTCCACACAGGATCATGGGCAGGCCAGAAGGGCAAAGGGGTTAATGCCTTTAGGACCACTGCTCAGCCACTGATAGGGGAGCTGCAGGGTGAACACACCAGCTGCCTCATTCCTCTAGTAGAATCATTCTGAGGCGTTTAGCCCTACAGTCTCTCCCAGAGGTGCCTGACAAGATGGAGTCCCAGTGGTCTGCAATGTCAGCCTGATCGTTCATGCACCCTTTGTTAGCATCCTTCCATCCCCTGGCACACTTCTCCATTCTGTTTCCTGGGATATTTTCCTGGTATATTTCCCGAGTGAACTCCTCGTACCCACATCTTTTTCTTGGGGTCTCCTGCTGGGGCAGCCGACCTAAGACAGTTGTCTGCTTCCGGTTACATCGATTTTGATTGCTTATGGCATATCCGGTGCTGTTCTCTGCATGTAACCATTATCATCTCAATTTAACAGATGAGGAAGCCAAGGCTCAGTGAAACCAGATCATCTCCCTGAGCATCCCCAACTATAACGCAGCAGAGACAGGATTTGAATCACATGCTCAGACTCCAGAACCCAAATGGTCGATTATTGAGCTGTAATTGCATGATATGTGGTGCGGATGGCCACACTTCACTTGGGTGTAGATTCAAAAAGGAGAGTGGGACAGGGTTTTTTGAGATTCCAACCTACTTTCTTCTTGGTCTGACCCTCCACTATCTTCCCTGTCTAGTGGCTATAGTAGTAGTAGCTACTTTCCAGAGTCGTTAGGGCAATTAAATGGCATGGTAACTTCACAACGCTTCACACCCGTGCCAGGCCCATGGGCCATGCCCTGTGCGTGTGCGAGTTGGCCTCCCTGTCACCCCATCCTCCTCTTTATCATGTCCATTGGCTGGGCTGCCAGGAAGATGGGTATCAGTGGAAGAGAACACAGCCTCAAAAACCTGTTGTTTCCAGCAAGTATCTGGCTAATTTATTTCAAAAGGTTTTGCTTCTATGAAGTTTAATAGAGTTGATGATTATTAAAGGAATCATTTCATCTTCATTTGAATGTGAGCAGTAAATGTGTTTTGGAGATTATATTCATTCCCCAGTGACTCCAAGTACTTTCCCATTCCAAAGCTGATTTTCATCCATCAGAGCAAAGGGTTTTCAGCTCTACGGAGCTGTCTGAATGAAAAGCGGGAGTTCCACGAGGAGGGTGCTGCTTGGCTCATCCGGAGTGAGGTGGCAGAGCTTCCTTCTGGGCACAGGGGTACCCCTGCGGGTGTGCAGACATGTGACTCCCTCCTGGCCCCTCTCCTCCTGTCCTTAGCGTTCCCGAATCCGTGCAAGGCTTTGTGTCTCTGTAAAGCAGCCTTCAGAAGCCTGGTACTCGGAGACAGGTCTAGCTCCCCTTCTCGGCCTGCTGGTTCTCGCACCTTACTGCACCTAATGGGGGGTCAGCCCCATTTGTGAAAGGACTGCTAAGATCTGTCTGGGGAGGCATTTCACCAAATGAATTTTAATAGCTTGGAATCAGGTTAAACTCATGAAGAAGGAAGGAAAAGAAGGTTTCCTTGGTATTGAATGTGTAATAACTCCATTTCTACAACCTGTAAGCACTTGGGATGTGCACGTTGCTTCAAGGGCAGGAAGAATTTGTGCTTCCGGCCAAGGGCAGTTTGGTCTTTAGCAAGGCCCGGCAGCCCTGCAGGGAGGCCTTGGAGCTTAGGGTTTCCCCTGTGGGTGAGCAAAACATTCTCAAATCAGAGCAGAACATTCATGAGCTGGTTATGCAATTAGCTGTGCCCTGAGTCCAACAGGGGGGAATGTGTGAAGGTTGCGTTGATCAGGAGGGAAGGTGGCCGAAGGTTTCCAAGGGGGTGGGAGGAGGGGTTTTATGCCTTCATGCACTGTGTCTCTCACCCCCACAGGACCCTCTCAAGGGTGGCCCAGGCACATGGGGCCGTATTTTCTCAAATGGGACCCCTGGCAAAATTCCAACCCCAGTTGGGATCGGAACCCAAACCTTTCTCAGACACCTGTGGATCAGGAGTGAGGCCTGCATTCAAAGTCAGTTCTACCACTCCTGTCTTCTCGACCAAGTCACTTACTCGCTTGGACGCCCTGTTCCACCGATAGAATGGGAACGCTCATGCTGATTTACATAAACTGTAAGATCATCCTGAGGAGCAAAAGCACGTGGAAGTGATCAAAAGGCAACTAAGTGCTATGCAAATAATTATTTGTCGCTTGCTGATGATGGTGGTAAGGATGACCCCCATGCTGGGGATCATCGTAGCACTGGGGAATGCCAGTAGGTGACCGCTTCAAGCAGGGGCACTCGAGAGCACGAAGGTCGCCGGGGAAAAGGCCGCGGGACGTGGTCTTGGCGAGGCTGCCGCTAATCAAGTAGAGAGAAGAAGCCAGACACCAGAGAATCAAAGGCAGTGTGGGGCAGGAAGAAAGGCAGACACGTTCGAGTATTCAGGTGGGGAATTCAGACCAAGAAGCCAGAAATAAGGCAGTAGCTGACAGTCGGGGGGGGGGGGCAGAGGCCAGCAGAGCAGCAAAGGAGGGGGCAGGGGGAGAAGCCGGGTGGGACCCAGGCCCTGAGCAGCAAGGAGAGCTGAGCGTGTTTGTGGGCTGTCGGTTTCGGGTCACATATCTGAACAGCAAGCAAACAGCTTTATGCCAGAACCCCCTGGGGCCTGCTCTGGGACGAGCCCCCAGCTGCACGAGTACATGGAGGTGGAGTCTTACAATATTTATGGGCTTGAGATGCATGCCCTCTGGAGCTCCAGGAGGCAAAAGCACATTCCGGATGCATAAAGGCTGAGCCCCCCTGCGTGAAACACCATGGGAGGCCCTGGTTACGAGGGTCACCGATGGGGCTGGGTGGCTGCGTGGGCAGATGAGGTATCTGGAGCCTCAGGCCCACAGATTTGGGGGCAGGCCCTGTCTGGGGTGACTCTTCATGTCGCTTTTCCGGTAGAAATAGCAGAGAGACCCTGCCTCGAGGGGAGAGGTGGTATTTAACATGACCCCTTGAACAGGCTCCTGTGGGAGTATGAGTGTAGCTGTCTGTTGGCTCTTTCTCTCCCCGGTTCGAAGTTGGACTCCTAAGGGGGACAGAAGTAGGTTAGCCTTGTTTCCGAAGGTACTAGAAATAAATCCAGCCCTTCTTCGGTGTCTGATACAAAAGGCACCTTGTTCTCAGCGGCTGGGGTGGCTGCGGTGCCTTTGGCCCCAGGCCTCTGTCTGCAGCCTCTTGGCAGAGGGTTTACAAAAGAGGGACTGTCCTGAGGCAGAAAAGGCCACAGGCTGTCGAAGGTGAAGGGGGAAAAAACAGGACCTTCTGTCTCTTCGGGCCGGGTGGAACCATCTGGGGCTTCTCAGGTATGAGTTCAATCTGTCTGTGACCGTGATAAGGTGTCCCTTTTCTGGACCCATGGTCTGTCGCCACACCACAGTGCCCCTTTGTCACCAGCTGAGTAGCCAGGGCCGTGTGAGGTCATGAGGGGTAACAGCCAGAGCAGCAATCAGGCCTTTTGCCCTTTGAGGCAACTTCAGCTTCTGGTGGGCACACAGGAGGGAAATGACAGCAGAGCACTGGGGTGACCGGTTCACCATGATTGAGGTTCCCCCTCCCCTCAGAAGTGGGCCAAACACCCCAGGCAGTGCTTCTCGGAAAGGAGGGAGGCAAGAGACAGTCCTAGCAAGGGCGAGGATGGCCTGTTTCCATCCACTTGAGCTATTCAGAGCTCTCAGCAGCCGGCCCCAAAGAAACAGATGACTCCTAGAAGGTTCGACACTGAAAATACTGTCTGGCAACCACATAACTGAACAATGGTCATCTCAGGGAGTCCTTAGGGGATCCTTGGGCTCAATGTCTGTGTCTTACCAGCTTGGAGGGTGGGGAGCCCCGTTCTCAGCTTCTGGAATCCAGGCCATCTTTCCACTGCTCCCTTACGTCTGCTCTACTTCATAGAGTGCTTGTGAGGATACGCGTAGAGAACCAAACAGCAGTTGTGTGTTCAGTGTGTAATAACCTTATTGGTGGAACTCGTCCAATAGCCAGCCGTCTCTTTGCGAGAAACCCTTGACCATGTTCTGCTGCTCAATCTGGAGCATCGTTCTAGGGAACAGATGAAATATGGCCCTCATCCTCAAGGACCTTAGAGTTGAGGGGAAGAGATGCAAGTAAGAAGAAAGGCAGCCGCAGTCAGTAAGTGGGTGCCGGAGAGGCATCGGAAGGGAAAGCGGTTGAGACTCCACGGAGTGGGAAGTCTTCCAGAAGAGAGGTTGCTTCAGTTAGCTCTGATGGGCAGGCAGAGGTGGCCCAAGCAGAGAGAAGGGGCAAAGGGGCGCTCCCTTTGGACCAGAAAGTGTTGCGTGAAAGCCCAAAGGTGCGCAGAAGCAGGGCACAGGTGAGGCACTGCCTGCAGGTTAGTGGAACATAGGACAGACGTGGAATGTGGTGGAAGGGGCCGCTGGAGAGGCTGGCAAGCCGCCACCAGACCGGGATGTCTACTGGGGATTAGCCAAAGACACTGAAGGTTCCCCCAGAGTTGCTGCTAAAAAACTTTTCAACAGGGAATGCTTTAGCCATGCTTGTATGTTAGAAAAGCTGCTCCAGCCCCAACCACAGGCTGATTTGGGAGAGATCTAGGTGGAGAGACCATTGATCCAGGGGGCCAGGATAGGGGTCCGAACCAAGTCACTTGTCATGGGAATCCGGGTGCTAAGGCTCAACCTGAGGAGAGAGACATTTAGAAAGTAGACTCTTCACAATATATTCATCTAGATAGATGGGGGACAACAAAGAACAAACCAGAAGATGGAGTCCTACTGAGCCCTTCCTTCTCTCTCACCTCCCACATCTAATCGGATCATGTCATTTCTTTCTGGTTAAATGCTTTCCATGATTTTCCTTAGCTTTCAGAAAAATATTCCAACCTTTAGATTAATCAAATACAGCTTTTTCTAATTGGGTCCCTGATAACCTTTGCTTTAGCAGGAGCAGGGACAAAGTTTGTTTGCTGCTTTCCCCAGGTTGAACTTGGAAAATTTGTAAATTGCAGGAAAGCCACTCAAATGGTCAGGAATGCCTCTCTGTGCTTCATCTAGGCGCATCCCTTGCTAACAGTACGCTGCACCTGCCTTCCCTCCCCCGCTCCCTCCCTCTTTCTCTCCCTCGCTCCCTCCCTCTCTGGTCTGCAATGTGTCCACAGTGACACGCAGAAACATGTTTTCCCTGAACCGTTTGTAAGATGCAGACATCGTGATACCTTACAGCTCGATACATCAGCATGTATCTCCTAAGAGCAAAGACATTCTCCTACAAACCTGCAATTCTCAAGAAATGTAACCTCATTTACATCCAATTTAATCCACAGTGCATATTTAAATCTCCCCAGATGTCCCCAAGTATGTGCTTAATAGCTTTTTTAAAAATCTAGGACTCAAAGATCGTGGATTGCATGTGGTGGTCCCATCTTTTTAGTCTCATGTCATTTACCACAGTCCTCTCTGCCATTTTGTGTCTTTTATAACATGATCTTTTCTCAGAGCCTAGGCTGGTTGCCTTGTAGAATGAGCCACAATATGAATATGGCTGATTATTTCCTCAGGATAAGATTCGGGTTGTGCATTGTGCGTGAGCATTCTACATGGATGATGTTGTATCTTTCTTTCTGTGTCTCATCAGGATATACATAATAGCTGTTTGACCCATTATTAATGATGCTAAGGTTTTTCTTTTTTAATGATGCTAAGTTTGATCTCTCCCCCGAAAAAGCACATTTCTCTTTTTGTAATCAATCAGTAATCTGTCGCGGTGAAGCTATGTGAATGTGTAAATATCTTGTTGTGAATGTCTCACCAGTTATAATCCAGGAATGACCTTTGCCTCAATCAGTTACTCCATTGTCAGTTGTAAAATACCGATTTCCTTAATTTTCTATACCTTATACATTCATTAGCTGGCTTTCATCTGTAAAGAAGAGCTTTACCTCTCCACTTCCCCCCACCCCCCCCCCCTCTTTTAAAAAAGATTTTGCTATGTACTCCTGGATTCCTTTTTTTTTAAAAAAATAAGATTTTATTTATTTATTTGAGAGAGAAAGAGCAAAGCAGGAGGAGGGGCAGAGGCAGAGGGAGAGTGACAAGCAGACTCACCACTAAGTAAGGAGCCCAATGTAGGGCTTGCCCAGGACCCTGAGATCATGACCTGAGCCTAAGTCAGATACTTAGCTAACTAAGCAACCCAGGTGCACCTGGATTCCTGGATTCCTTAATTATAATATATAATGTATACATATATATGACAACATATTTATTATATACAATATATATTAAATTTATATTATGTATATGTGTACATTATGTGTATACATATGTATGTGTATGTACATGTATATCATACATACACATTACACATATAGAATACATATATATAATTATATACAATGTAATACAATATACATTATATATTATGTATAATATGCGTAATATATATTGTATTATGTATAATACACGTAATATATATTACATATATTACTACAGTCATTCTTTTTGATGTTCTAACTGTCCCAAATCTGGCTAATGGGAGCCCCTTTAAACCAGCAATTGTGTCCTTTTGGCATATCCCCCATAGCCTTTGAGCACTTCTTTGCTTTCTGACATACTATTTTCCAGCATCATCTGGTAATTTCCTGAAGGTCAGAGTTTTGGGAAGAAAGGTAATGAGTTTAGTTTTGTACATGCTGCATTTAAATCTGGCATACATCCATGACATCCATGTCTGGTAGGCAATCGTGTATGTGTGCACACACACATGCACACACACACTCCAATTTATATATTCACTTTTGTTTCCAATGTGTTCAAATGGTGTTTTTTTCTCTCTTGAAAGTCCAGGTAGCCCCTCCCAGCTCTGCCACTATTATGGAAAGGGAAGCATGAATTGGTGGCAGACTGCCGGCCGTCTCTGCCTTAGGGAGTGATCGGTTTGCCAACCAGTAGTCTGTGAGAATGATGTGACGCAAGATAGTCCATTGGGTGGGAGAAGAAATGGTTAGACCTTCTATTTAGATTTATTTGTATCTATTTGTCACACTTCTATTATATATGCTTTACAGTATATGGAGTACAAGAAGTGCATAAGAAAGTACAAGAATGCATAGATTCACCTGTAGATAAATAACTACACATACAGAGGGGTCTATGCTCAGTTCTTAAAATAAGACCATGAACAAAAATATTTGGAGAACCTTGGTATAATTGTAGTTGAAGCTATGGGTTGAAAGAAGTCATCCGGAAGGTGTTTACAGAATAAGAACTTAGGGTCTAGAATGGAAGCATAGGGAAGCTTCAACCTTCAGGACACGAGAAAAGGACTAGAACAGACACCTAGAAAGGAGACTAAGAGGAAGCTGGCCAAGAAGTGGGAGAAAACCTTGGGAGAGTGATGTTATCAAAACACACAGAATGGTGGACATGGCAGCAGTTCCAAATACTGACGAGAGCTGAGGAAAAGAGGTCGAAAATGTCTCCACTCAATTTGGCAATATGGAGGCCGTCACAGCGCTGATGGATTGCAGTGCGGAAAGTAAGGACAACTCGAGAACTGTGCGAAGGGAAGGAGAGAGGCCAGAGAGTATGTGGAACCAGCTGGTGCCACAGTCCTTTTAGCTGCTGCAACAAACAGCCGCCGCTGTGAAGCGGAGATGATGCTATGACGCTGTGTAGAGTTTGGAGAGGCCTGTGTAATAGCCCAAAGGCTTCGAGAGAAAAGGGCTGTGGAAGTCCAACCTGCCGGGGCTGAGAGCTGAGGGCAACACAAATGCACAGTGAGCATGTGTTTTGACAGCACAGGGCCAGGCACAGAGCAGGTGTGCCCTCAGTACTCGCCAACTAGCAATGACTTTCAATCGTCCTCCACCATGGATGGACCCGGTCTGAAGGATTCCAGTGGGACCCTCTGTAGCCCAGACCGGCCATCAGCGAACCCGTGACAGACTTGCTTCCATCTTTAGCACAGCCTGCCTCCCATCTCGGGTCCTTTCCCGTCCTGTTGAAGTGTCACTCCCATTCCAGGGCATGCGGTCCTCTTCTGTGCCCCAGCTGGCCCTTTCTCTGATTCCCCCACCATACAGAATCTTTCACTCCAGACCTCTCCATCTATTTCCTCTGTCAGCATTAGCTCCTCTTGGGAGCCTGGTCCAATGCCAGATGATAATAAGAAAATTACGGGCACTAGAAGTTGCACTTGCTCGTGTGCATCCCGGAAATGAGCTTTGGCCCTGCCTCAGGTGAGGAGTCAGGGAAAGGGCCCGTGTGCATGGGTCAAAGAGGCTTTGGTTCGCATCTGGGTTCTGTTGGTTCCTATTATGTGAGGCCTGGAGCAAGTACTGGAGTCTGCCATACCGTTTCCTCACCCATAAAATGGGGACAATGCTGATAATAATATCTAGCCTACAGGTCATTATGAGAATTCACTTAAGTAATTTTCAAAAAGGTTCTCAGCATGTCACAGTAAACCTGTTCATAGATGTATCCATTCACTAGCTATGCATTGAGCCTGTGTCTGGGGCCAGGCATTGTTCCAGGCACCGGGGATCTGGAGGCAGGGGTGGGGTAGGGGAGAAAGAATCCAGACCTTGCTCTCAGGGAGCCTGCTCTCTAGTGAGGGAGAGAAAGAGGAAGCAGACAAATGTCTAACATGCTGTCAGATAATGAGTCCTGAGAAGGGAAAGCAAGAAAGGGGGCACAGGGAACGAGGGGAAGTGTGACTGGAGGTGGGGGCTTGGAAAGACCCCCTCTAAACCAGACTGTGAGCCCAGGGCAATGGGGGCCGGACGCTCCAGGCACAGGGAGGAGCAAGCGCAAGGGACCTCTGGTGGGAGCACACCAGGAGAGCCCCCGGGAGACCCTGTGCGCCTGCGTGAGTGCGTGCGTGCGTGCCTGCGTGCGTGCGTGCGCATGAGCGAAAGGGGATGAGATCAGAGTGGAGAGCAGAAGCTAGGTCGTTTGAATCTTAGCAGCCGCCGTAAGAACTTTTGATCCAATTTTATGCTGAAGCTGTTAAAAGCCGCTGGGCTGTGAGAACAGAGAAAGATGGCATGCTCTGAAGCGAGCCTTTTGGCCTCTGTGGGGAGAGCGGATTGCAGAGTGGGCAAGAAGGGAACGGGGACACCTCATAGGCGACTGTCTCAGGGGCCTGGCAGGAGCGGTGGTGGCCTGGACCCCGGCAAGGAGGGGTCAGACTCAGCATCTGGTTTACAGTTCGAGCTGGCAGCGTTTGCTGAGGAGCTAAGAGTAGAATGTAAAGAATGGAATCCAGGATGACGCCCAGGCTTTTGGCCTGGGCAACTCGGTCAGTGGTGGTGTCCTTTCTTCTATCCAGCATATTGCATATTAGCGGCAGCAGCCACATAGCGGGAGCATCTTGACCTTCGACCCCATTCAGGGACTATCTGGAACACTGCCTTGAGAGGATAAGGGTCCAGAGGCCATGATCAGGGTGAGCAGAAAAGTGAATGCTGACTGATGAGTCTTGCCATGGGCACAGAAGCAGGGCGAGGTGGCTTAAATCCTAAATACTTAACAACCTGGGCCTACAGCAGTGGTTCCCAAAGTGTGGTCTGGGGACCAGCAGCAGAAGCTGAGAACTTGCTACAAATGCAAGATCTTGGGTCCCACCTCTGACCTGCCGAGTCAGAAACGGGAACTGGGCTGAGTGCTCTGCGTTTTGACTCACTTTCTTGGTGATCCTCACACACACTTGAGTGTGACAACCACTGGCTTGATGTGTTTCTCTGCGGTTGGGAATCCAAAGGAGGCTGCCACAACCCCCAGGAATGGATCATCATGCCCCAGAAGGTGTGTGTGACAAGAGCCCCATACTTAGGAAGGGAAAGGGAAGATGGGAAGCGGGGAGAGAAATTAGGAATCAAAAAAGGGTATTGTTTGGGGTGTTGGAGCCCTTGGAGATGGGGGCCAGAGCTAAGTGAAGTATCAGCTAGAGTAGAATTAGGACCCTTTACTTGGTAAAGGCGGCTTTGTTTGTACTTGCACGTGTGTTCGTTTTCCTTTGTTTGCCCTTAACATTTTAGATTTGACTTTTGGAATTCATAGCCTCCTCAATGGTCTGAACAGTTTATTTTTTATTTTAAAAGATGTTATTTATTTGAGAGACAACTAGGGAGAGAGCAAGAGAGAGGGGAGGGGCAGGGGGAGAGGGAGAAACAGACTCCTCGCTGAGCAGGGAACCCGAGGTTGGGCTCGATCTCAGGGACTCTGAGATCATCACTTGAGCTGAAGGCAGACGCTTAACCAGCTGAGCCACCCAGGCGACCCGGTCTGAACAGTTTAAAGGGAAAGGTTTTTTATGCACACCAGGGCCAAAGTTTCAAAGGGAGACTACTCCCGAGACTGGCTGCTGAGGTAGAGGTGCTTGGGGACCTCCCGATGGGGATCACTGCCCCACCCCACAACCTAGTTGAAAGATACTCCTTCTGCGCGCCGGACTGACCTCAAACCTTGCGGAGCAGAGGCTTTACTTTTATAAAAGCGGCCTCTTTTCCTCCCCTGCAAAACGAAACAACAAAAAAGGCATGTCTTTAAAAGAAGGTCTTAGAGTTGGGAATTTTACGGTCTGTTAGGCAACATTTCCAGCGTGGTGTGCCTGCTTCTGGCGGTTCCTGGAGCAGCCTCCCGGTCTGGGCTGAGGCAGGCTTTCTGATCCCTCAGTCCCCATGCTCCGGCAGGCAGCTGTGGGACTTCTAATTGGCTGATCCATTAGTTCCAGTTCCTTGGAGTAATGGCAAGATGCTTACACACACGTGGGTCCCACCGTGCCCAGGAACACCTGGGGAAGCAGGAGGCCTGCCTTGTCTCTGGAAGTGGAATTGAGTTCAGCGTCAAGGAAAAACTTTTTCCCAATCTAAAGCTTCAAAGGCACATTGCTGTGGCCTGGGTGGCCTTCTGTGCTCTGGGTAGGGTCTCTGTGATTGGCCGGATGGTCTTGAAGTGCCTCAACTTCTCTTCAAGACTTTCTGCCTCTCCCACCTTTGAGGTTGGCCACAGGCCCTTGGTGCTGCTCCTATCAGAGTCACTTTCCATGTCTCTGCCTATCTGACGTCTCAGTAGCTTTTGGCACTGATGAACACCCTCCACTTGGAAAATTAGGTTCCCTTTGGTATTCGTGACCTCTGATCCACTTCTGACCTCCCTGGCTGCTAGGAGGCTCCTCCCGTTGTGGTTGACTTGTAAGGGTTGATGCTGTTCGGGATTCTGATCTGGGCCTTCTTCTCTCGGGTGGTCTTATCCATCCCCAGGATTTCAGTCATGTCTACCTGTATTCTCTCAAACGTGGCCTGCTAAAAATGTGCTCCAGTCCCTCAAGCCTGATACCCGTGCCCTGTCCTCACCTGCCTCCTCCTTCTCCCTCCCAGATCTGATGACTCACCAAGTCTCCTTCTATGAAGTGGCTCCAGATCCATGAATTCCCCTTCCCCTTCTCCTTCTCTCGCCTCCAGCTCTGCAGTCACTCCTTGTGTTACTTCCTCTCTTGGTAACACTTGCATCTCCCCTAGCCCACCACCATCCCCCTTTGCTGGCTTGCCCCTTGGCCGTTGAGTCTCAGCAGTGTCTGGGACCTAGGGGCACGTAGGTGGACAAGATGGAGAAGCTTTTGCCCAGCAGACATTTAAACCAGATCTGGGAACTGGTCTGGGGTCTAGAGCCCTCAGTGCGGGGGCAGAAGCGGTTATCTCAGTTGGCTTTTTCTCTGTGTTCTGTCCGGCGTCAGTACAGGGAGGCAAGAAGAGTGGGCAGGGACTCCCGGCGTACCTCCACACTCCCTTCATTGGGCCAGGCGACTCTTGTGGGCTGGTGGCCCCCATTACCCAGGAGGTTATAACTGAACGTGCCCTAATGAGACATGGTCCTGTTTGGCTCAGTCGTCTTCAGCCAGGAGTAAAGTGAGTGGATAGCACCTGTTTCCAAACCCTTGTCTGTGGAGTCTGGACCCCCTTCCTGCGTTAAGTCCCTTAGGGGAAGTTCACGCACCCATGACATTCGTCACACTGGTTTGTAGTTATTTCTTGACCTCTGACTCTGGGAGCTCGGCAGAGACTGGCTTTCACACCTCTGTCAGGTCTCAGGTGGGGGCACGGGGGCTGGCCCAGAGAGCACTGGAGGAATAGCCCAGTGGTATACTGTTCTCTGTTGGAGAAGAGCCAGGAGTGGCAGTGACAAGTGGCTGCCAGCACCCCGTTCTGACCGCAGGAAGCTTGTCCTGCCTTCTCTCAGCATTATTGAGGGAAGGATGCCACAAGCTCCTTCTGGGGGGTGCTGGAGCTGGTTAGGTCGTGCTGCTGTGTTACCGGATCAGGGATCAGAGCATGATGCAGGGGCCGTCCTGCAACACAAAGCAAGGAGGAAGTGACACGAGAGGAAAGAAGGTGGATGCCCCGACCCACTCCAGGGAGTCCGCCTGGGTGCTTCTGCATCTGGTGGGCGTCATAAACCTGTGCATCCCATCTGCAAAGGAGCTCAAATTCTGCACGGTATTGGGGCAGATGTGAGACCGGACCCAAAGGATCGCCCTTTCCCTTTGCCAGAAGGCAACTGCCTCCGTTACAGGAATTCAGGAAGGGAACTCTTCCCCAGCTGCCGAACACAGTTTTGACCTAGGAATGCAGACGTGAAGCTTCTTGGTTTGGGTTGCCTGGGAAAGACCCTTTGAGTCACAGACGGGCACATAGGAAGTGTATTGGGAGCACCCTGGGGCACTCTGGAGCAACACCCATTCTGGAGGGAAGGAAGCAGGACAAGGCAGAGGGAGAAGTCAGAATGTTTGCCATGCAGAGCTGGGATCAACTTGTATAACTGTCCCAAACTAAGGCAAAGGGACTGGGCCTTGGTACTGCCTCCCACCCACCCTGGAAGGTGCTGTGACCTCAGACAACAAGGCTTCCCATCAGCCAAGAGCAGTCCCCAGAGGGGGACTCAAATACCAGTAGTCTTGGTGACCAGGGGCCAGAGTGCCTTGGAGGGGGGCAGATCTGGCCACTGTGGCACCTGCCACATGGGGTTGAGAACACAAAGCCACCCAAGGCAAGCAACAAACTGTTTTTCCATGGCCACCAAGGTGTAGATGACAGATGCCAGAGCCTTTTCTGATAAGGTGTGGATAAGGGTAAGGGGAGTGGATTTGAGGTTGAGGTGAAGAGGACCAGGGTCAAGGAAGAGGAGAAGGGGTGTGAGGAAGGCCAACGAAGGGGACTTTGGAGCCCTAGGGACTCCTTGCTTGTGCAGTTCTGCTGGCAGCGTCTCTCTGAGGAGTGCCAAGGACCTGGAGTCAGGCCTTGTCCCCACAGAGACCCTGGGCAGAGGAGAATCTCTCCACTCCTACTCTTCCATTTGGCACATGAGGACGAATGAGGGTACCGTAATCTGGGTGGGGGAGGGCTTTAGTCTTTACAGGAAAGAAAGGCAACGTACATTTCCATGGCTGCTCAAGGGACAGGGAGGTCAAAATGAGCTCTTTATGAGTTGGAAATAAGACTCACCAGAATCACGAGGCTCAGAGCTGGAAGGGGTCATTCAACCTCCTCATCTTACAGATGAGGAGACTGGTTAAGGGAGCAGAAGTGACCTACCCAAGGTCACCAGGTCTTTAGCGTCAAAGTCAAAAAGAGGCCCAAGGTCTCTGACTTGTGGCTCAGTGCTAGTTCAGAACACTCGGCTTCTATAGTCTTCGCGGGGCCCCCGGCCTTCAAAGCAACCCCAAACTCTGGCAGACTTGGGATTTTCGAAGCCAGTTTTCTCTAAGGCAGTCCTCTGTCTTGGAAGCTCATCTTCTGTGCAGAGTTCTACAGCCGGTGGCCACGCCAGCTGGAAGGCTGGCCAGCCAGAGAGGTCTCGGAGACATTTGCATTTGGGTGAAAGGAGCTGATGGTCTTGGACTCGCAGCTGAGGGTTTTCTGGGGTGGAAATTAAAGTGGCAGCAGGAAGCAGAATGCGACCTAATTAGCAGTTTGGTCTCCAAGGCTGACCTCCTTTCGGGAAAGCTGGCAGTCATAGGAGCATAAAGCAGCTGTCGCCCCTTCCCTGCCTGGCCAGGTGGGATCAGAACGGTGCCAGCCCAGCCGTCCCCCCACGCCAGATGCCCTTCTGGAAAGAAGACTCACCTCACCCTCCAGAGCTCTCCATCCTCTGGCTCTGAGGGGCTGTGCAAACAAGGCTCAGTCCCAGCACGGAAAACCCTTAAAAAGGGCGGGAAGGAGGAGAAAAAACAAAAGGCTTTCATGTCTCTGGGGGCCTGGCGGCGGGGGCAGGGTAGTGTCAGAGGCTGGAGGATATGACCAGGGATCAGGAGGTCAGGGATCAGGAGGCCGAGGGGCTGCGGAGGGGAGAGGGGACAGAGGGCGGCACCGGGCAGTGGATGTGTTCCCTGGCGTCTCGCACCTGTTGTCTGCCGTGACCACACGTGCAGGCGACCCCAGGGGCTGCAGCTAAACAGGCGAGCAGTGTAATTAATCCATTGTTTAGCATTATTGGAGCTCACTGCTGCGCAGATTCTTCGTGGCAGTTCTCCCAGCCCCGCAGGGGTGGGTAGGGGGGTGGTGGGGGGTGGGACAGTCACAGCTCTGGAGCACAGAGGGAGGTGGAAGGATTGAGAAGTCAGGTCCAGGGAAAGAGGCTCCTGCCTCGGGGACC
This sequence comes from Enhydra lutris kenyoni, assembly GCF_002288905.1. Classification (NCBI taxonomy): domain Eukaryota; kingdom Metazoa; phylum Chordata; class Mammalia; order Carnivora; family Mustelidae; genus Enhydra; species Enhydra lutris. The sequence goes on from NW_019154107.1 coordinate 20,627,921, forward strand.
CCCTCCTCCGCCCCAGCCTGGCCCAGGAGGGACCATGTACAGCACTTCCCAGGGTTGGGAGTGGGTTGTCTGGCTCCCACAGACAAGGCTGCTTTCCACCCCGGTCCTCTGATGCTGGCTGAGCTGTGGGCGCTGAGTGGTTGAGGTTTGCCCAGAGGCTGGAGCTGCTTCCTGCTGCCTGGCTTCTCATCCGCTGTCAGCGGCTCTTCCCCTGGCATCAGCACCCCGGCATCATGACAAGGTCTGAGCGGCCTCCTCTGGAGCTGAGAGCCAGCACTTTCACAGTTCTGACTGAGCGCCAGGCACTGTTCCCAGCACCGGGCGTCTGTTCTGTCCTTGAATCTGCACACCTTCCCGACTTAGGAGGCGCTCTCATCATCCACATTTTACAGATGAGGTCAGACAGGCCTGGAGAGGCTGAGTAACTTACTCAAAGCAGCACAGCAAATAAGAGGTAGAGGCAGGATTCAAACACAATTTGGCTCCATAGCCTGTGCCCATAACGTACAGTCCCTTCCTGGGGTCATGGTTCTCAGCGCACAAGCCTAGCCCCACCGGGACCCACACAGTTTTTCTTGGAATCTCAGTCCTCCCATCCACCTGCCACAGGACATTGCCATGTCTGCCTTGCGGATGCAGGTTACCCTTAGAGGGGCCGAAGAGTCTGAATGTTTAACAAGCTCTCAGCTCGTGTTTCACCAGCTGTTCTGTTTAGTAGGTCCTGGTGATCTGAGATTATTTCAGGGCAGTGTTTCTCAAATGGATGTGTAAGAAGAAACAGACCCCATGCAGGTCATTGACTGTGCTAATTCCTGACCCCTCAAGCCCCCAGATTTCCGGGTTGCGTTCTATCACCCCCTTGCTTTAGTAGATGAAATAAGCCCGTGAATTCGTGCGCCTCCCTGTACCAGCCTGGTGCCCGCAGCCAGGAGGGCCAGCGCAGCCCTGATGGGCAACTCTGGGCTAGGGCTGCCCTGCAGGGCAGGGCTCACCAGCTCTCAAAGACATGGAGAGGACAAGGCACACCAAAGGACTGGCTGATGGATTGGGGATCCCGAAGAAGCTCCCGTGATTTCCTGCTACCTCACTGGAGGCTTCCTGGGTGGGGGGGCTGAGCCTTGCTAGCTCTTTGCTCAGCAGCCTGCAACCAACACAGCTAAGATGATGAAAGAGGCTGTTTGCTTCCCTGGACCCATGTGGACAGTGGACGGTGCCTTCCTCTCTGTCCCAATTCCAGCACACCAGCACGCTGAGAGGAGGGAAGCACATTCCTGGAACTGGACATCCTCAAAGGGTAAAACAGACCATCCACACTTAGCCGTAGGAGAGATACCATCTCTGTCTATGTCTGGCCACACAATGTGGGGCCTGTGATAGCATCTTCACCCCCAAGAAGAAGCAGTCCTCCCCGTGTGAGTACAGTTGCCCCTGCTGGTGTACCTTGCCTACTGGCTATTTTCAGCTGTTTCTTCCTGTTCCATCCTTCAAAGATGCGGGGAGGAGCCAGCCACCAGCTGCTTGGTAATAATCCTTCATGTGCGGCATCCGAGAGACTCACGGGGAAGGGCAGGGTTAATGGGAGAGCCTCATTCCAATTCATTGATGAGGGGACCTCAGGAAGTTTTGTTGTTGAAATTTTTCCCCCCTGAACATCAACTCTGCATAATGAAGTCCGTGCAGGATGGGCTTTAAGCCCGAATTCACTTGCTTTGGGATTCGTCACCCAGACTCCTATATTAAATTCACCTTGGGGTCTATGGTAAATTTTATTAAATGTGACTTTCCTCTTTACGGCTAGCATAAACATTTATTATACATCCTGTGATATATGTTTTCAGGAAGTGAGGAAATGCAGTTGTGGAAAGATATGATTCCCAACTGATTTGAAATATAGACGAATAGCATGTTTTAGAAAGGGGCCGGAACTTTAATGGAAAAAAAGTAGTTATCAGATTTTTTTTCTTGTCTTTCTCTGTCTTCTCTTCCGGCACCAGTTAAAGGAACATTTCTCAGCCCTTCTCCCCATGCACACAAAAGATGATACCTGATAGGAAATGCTGTCAAATCCTGCTTCATTAAAGCCCACAAAAGCTAACGCACAGCTCCCCTCACACTGCCCTAAAATGGGAACAAAGAGGCAGAATAATGTCAAAATAGAACACAAAGGAAAAGAGTTTGTCCTCTGGGCCCAGGAGATGAAAGATAGCAGGAATCATCCCTGAGTGTTGGGCTGGGCCCCTGTTTCTACAGCTCATTTCGTGGATGATAGGGGATTGTCAGATGGGGCAAGTGGTGTGAACACCGCGAAGGTGCAGGAAAGGCCTTCCAGCAAGGGCCCAGGCAGCGCTCCTGTTCATAGTTGGGTCATTGGTCACAAGAAGGAGTCTCTGGCCCAGGATAGGGACCACTAAGCAGGGACTATGGACTCCCACTCACACGCCGTGCAGTAGAATGCCCCCAGGAGATGAATTTTGTCTGGAGACGTGAGCTTGGTTGGGGGAGTAAGAAAACAGTTTTGAGCAGTGTTCTGGGTTCTTAAAGGGCAGTGGCTGTAAGGAAAAGCAAGTCCCACAATGAACTCCGCCACTACTGGTAGTATCAACAACCCTCAACACCTAGGCCCTTAGCTTTGTGGCTCACTGACAGAGTGTGGTCTGTCTCAGATGGGGTTGGCGTATTCCACCACGTCACAATATAAGCCCTGGAAAGGTGAGCGAGTGGATTTAGAATAACCTAGTTGCCACCACCAGGAAATGGCAGAGCTAGGATTTGAGATCCAGCCCAGGGGAGGCAGTGAGATGATGCCCTCAGTAACAGTAGTGACAGAACACAGCCCGGACCCCTTCCGCCATCCCATACCGCCTCTTTGCTTTGACTCCCAGCCTCTCCTCTGTGCTTTTTCCTTCTGTATTCTGCCAGCCACAGCTAACACCAGTTCCTGGGGGGCTGTCACTGACCCCGCCACTGGGATCATAGCCTATTTGCTTGGCAAGTGAGGCTGTGTCTTGCGTGGATTACCCAAAGCAGAGCCAGAAATAAGTATCTGAGAACAGGTAGTTTGCTTGGGAAGCGATTCCAAAGAGCAAGAGTAGGGGAGGAGAGAGTGCAGATAGGGATAGAGAGAAAGCCAATAGTAGGGGGGGTTATCAGGGCCTAGTTCGGCAAGGGCCTCCTAGGACACATAAGAATACCTCCCAAAAATGTCCCCCTAAAAGACAGGAGGCAGCCAGCTTAATTCCCTGGCTCCGATCCCCCACAGGCTGAGGGCTAGCCTGGTGTGTGTTGACACTCCTGAACTTCTGAGCTGTGCCTGCAGTGGCCTGGCACTTGTGAGCGCTGTGGGGCAGAGAACAAAGGCATGGTGCTCACTTCCGGTGTGGCTCATAAGCCTAAGCTGACATAGAGCTGTCCAGCCCAGCCGCCATCACAGATAATGTGACCAGTAGGGTGTGTGACAGGGCACCGGCCACACCCACTACAGGAAGTAAGTCTGCGCAACAAGGAGATGACCTTAGGCTACCACAGGGGAGCCAAAAAATGAAAGGAACTTAGACAAAAGTCCTCTCGGCAAAGGGGCTGATCTGGGATGACTCAAACTGATAGAAATAAGGAGGGCTTCAAAGAACAGCTGGGGAGGGTTCCTGGGAGCTGGGTAGGGGAGACTGTCAGAGAAAAGGGCAGAAGTCCTTCTGGATACCCAGCATCCCATGCATTAGAATGCACTTGAGCCCTGACCCAGCAGAGTCCCTCAACATGAGGTCATAAAGGAGGTGAGACCAGACTGTAATGAGATTTTCTGGTTCCAACCTTAATAAACCTCTGTGGGTAGGGACCAGGACGGACTACATCATATTGATTTCGGGGCTATGGCAGGGTCATGCCTTTGTGAGAATATTCAGAAAGCTTGCAGTGCAAGGGATGGGGTGTTGGGAAACAGGGAAGGCTTGGGCCAGAATCTTGATGAGACTCTGGGAGCTATTTGCCCTACAAAGCCGGAGTCTAGACATTGCCGCCCCGACCTGTCACAAAGCACCTTGGGAAGAGTTGAGGGTCTCTGGGGCACAGCATACTCAAACTTGTAAAGAGAAAGGAAGCCTCCCCTGTGCACCTGTGTCAGAAATGCTTCGAGAGAGAGTCCAAAGATTGCAAGCCTCTGAGATGAGCAGGATGAAGTCTGTCTGGTTGAGCTAATTAAATATTATGAAGGGATCAGATAAGATTCATATAGCAAAGTCCTAGTAAGTCATCCACCGGCAATCGGCAATGTACTTGGGCCTCCAAATACCAGTCTTTGAAGTTACAATGGCCATATCTGATTGGCCTTTTCAGTGTCCCACCTTTGGAGAACTAATCTCACATCCCCTCTGTGTGGTTCTGGTAGGATGATAATCACAGTGCCTTGCTGTCTACCGGCCTCCGCCACCACAAACCCCAGCCACAGATGGGTCATAGAAGGGAGGGCCAATCGAATACCCCCATTACTCTGAGCACAGCGATTCCTTCAAGGATGAGTGCGTGACTTAAAACAGGAATAATGAAAGTGTTCCCTGAGATTTGATATATGGATGCTTCCAGAATGAGGGTTTCTCCTCTGTTTGTTGGTGAAGCTTCTTGAAAATAAAGTGGCACCAAGAGGGAAGAAAAGTTGAAAGATGGGGAGACTGAAAGATACTGTTGAGTTCTGTATGCATCTATGTCTGACACCAGCGTCTCTTCCAACTTGCCAGTTACATGAACAAATAAATTCCCTTTTTGCTTAAGCTAGTCTGACTTGAATTTCTGTCATTTCCAATGGAGAAGATGTCTGACTAAGACAGTGTTGGCTGAGCACGTAGTGTACTCTCTGCTAGGTATAGTGAGTTGAGTGTTGGTCCCCAAAAGCTATGTCCCTGTCCAGAAGCAGTGAATATGATTTATTTGGAACATGGTCTTTGCAGACATAATTATATTAGGGATCTCAAGATGAGATCTCTTGGATTATTGGGATGGGCCCTAAATGCAATGAGTATCCCTATAAGAAACACACAGATTAGAGAAACACAGACACCAAAGGAGAAGATACAGACACACAGAAGAGAAAGCCATCTGAAGACAGAGGCGGAGATTGGAGTGATGTAGCCACAAAGAAAGCTGGCAGCCCCAAATGCTGGAAGAGGCAAGGAAGGATTGCTCTCCAGAGCCTCCAGAGGGAATACAGACCTGCTGACACTTGGATTTCATACTTCTGGTCTCCACACTGTAGGAGACTACATTTCTGTTATTTTAAGCCACCTAATTTGTGGTAATTTGTTATGGCAGCCATAGGGAACTAATACACTTGTTGCTTGCCAACAATTCAAATTTGAAAAGGAAGTATCATTGCTCTGGAGTTAGTGGCATAAATTTATCATTTACTTTAAGTAATTATCACATAATAGCTGTGTTAATTGAAGTGTGTGCAAAGTGGAATGAGGGCAAAGAAGAATGGTTCATGCAATGGGGTCATATTATAGATGTAGAACTATATGGTGGCTAAGAGAACTTCTTGTGTTCAAATCCTGGCCCACTACTTGCTCCACCATATATAGCTGTGAAACTTTGGGTAAATTGCTTAACCTTTCCAGGCCTCAGTTTCCCAATCTGTGAAACAGGAATGACAATAATACCATCTTCATAGGTTTGTTGTGAGAGTTAAACGAGATAATATACATTCATTGCTTAGAAGAGAGTCTCACACCTGGTAGGTACTTGGTAAATGCTATTCTGGAGGAATTATTCTGTAACATAATTGCCCCAGGGAAATGAAAAAAGTCTGGGGATATTACAGAGAAAGAGAGGCTTGTGAAAGTAAGCCCGTAATGTTGTTCATGAATTTCTGAGATCATCTCAAACTTGTGCATGCGTGGATGTGATCCTGAACAGCATAGGACAGATTTTGAGACCTGTACAAAGAAATTGACCAATGTGCTGGTCAAAGACTGATCACTGGGTCATGCACATATGAGACAGATCCAAATTGTATAACAAAGCCTTTGAAAACAGAACTGACATCAAAACCGCAACCCACAGAAGGCTGGTTAAAATTTGCAGCCTGAATACAACTTCGTTTACTGCCTGCTAAAACAAAACATAGTGACATTCTCCGTAAGGTTTAAACAAGAACCAGAATCTAAAAACAGAATAGTCAAAACATCTAGATGCAATCCAAACTTACTCAGTATACAAAGAACCAGGATGCAATGGTAAGATGGCACAAATGTGAGAATTGTCAAACTAAGACTTTAAAATATCTATTACAAAAATATTCTAAGAAATAAGGGTAAACACTCTTGACATACACGGAAAGACAAAGTCTCAACAACATCAAAAAAAGAAGATATGTGAAAAACTAGTGGGGGGTTTAGAACAAAACAGTACAATAACTCAAATTTAAAAAAAAAAAAACCCACACTTCATTGGATAGGCTCAATAACAGAATGCAGATGGTGGCGGAAATGATCAATAGAAATTAACCAATCTGAATAACACAAAAAAGAGTGAGAAAAAAAATGAACAGAGCCTTGGGAACCTCTGGAAAAATACCAAAAGTCCTAATAATTGTGTCATCAGAATCCCAGAAGAAGAGGAAAAGAACTTTATTTTGAAAAAATATTTGAAAAAATTATGGTTGAAAATTTCCCACATTTGGTAAAATACATAAATCTATAGATTCCAGAAGAAGAGTGAACTCCAAATAAGATAAATTCAAATAAATCTATAACCAGACACAGCATAATCAAACTACTGAAAATTAAAAACAAAAGCCATGATTTATTTGTAAGAGAACAATTATTTCAATGACTCTGAATTTCCCTTCAGAAACCATGGAGGGTAGAAGAAAATGACAATATTTCTCAAGTGCTGGAAAAAAAAAAAAGAATAGTTAAATGAGAATTCTACATATAGTGAAAGTATTCTTCAGGAGTAAAGGTAAACTAAAGATACTCATAGGTAAAGGAAAAGTAAGAGAATTCATAGCCAGCAGGCCTATTCTAAAATAATTGCTAAAGAAATTTCTTCAGCCATAGGAGAAATGATACCAAATGGAAGCTTGGAAGATGAGGAATGAAGGACAAGCAACATAAATAGTAATGTAAATAGTAAATATTTATTTACTGTTCCTAAAAATATTTACTGAGTAAAATTGACTATTTCTCTCCTCTTGAGTTTTTAAAGATATGTTTGACAGTTGGAAGGAAATTCATATCATTGTTTGATAGGGTTTTCAATATTTTTAGATGTAATATATAAGACAGTTACAACATAAATGTAAGAGGGTGAAGGGACCTATATAGTGTTAAGTTTCTTCATTCCACTCAATTCTAAATAGAATGGAAAAACCTCAATATGCATATTCTAATACCTAGAGAAACCAGCCAAAGATCAACAAGAAGAGACATAGTGAAAAAACAACAGATGAATTAAAACATATATTGGGTTGCCTGGGTAGCTCAGTCAGTTAAGTGTCTGACTTCAGCTCAGGTTATCATCTTGGGGTCCTGAGATCAATCCCCAAGTCAGGCTCCACACTCAGCAGGGAGTCTGCTTCTCTCTCTTCCTGTCCCTCTGCCCCTCCCCCTGCTCAGTCTCGCTCTCTCACTCTCTCTCTCTAATAAATGAAATCTTAAGAAAATAAAACATATATATTAAAATGTTCAAAATAACCAAGAGAAGGCAGGCAAGGAGAAACAAAGTAATAAAAAAGAGAGGGAACAAACAGAAAATGATATTGTAGAAATCAAAAAATTCATAATTACATTAAATAAAAATGGCCTAACATTTGATAGTTAGACCAAGAGATGGTCAGAAAGGATTTTTCTCAAGTGACTGAACTATAAGTTATTTATAAGAAACTAACTTCAAATATAAAGATATGGCTAGGTTGGAAATAAAAAGATGAGGAGGCACCAGGGTGGCTCAGTTGGTTTAGTGTCCAACTCTTGGTTTCAGCTCAGGTCATGTTCTCAGGGCCCTGGGAACCGGCCCCACATCAGGCTTCAGGCTCAGCATGGAGTCTGCTGGAGATTCTCTGCCTCTCCCTCTCCTTCTTTTCCTTCTACTACTTGAATGCTTGAATGCTCTCGTAAATAAATAAATAAAATCTTTTTTAAAAGTAAAAGGATGGAAAAATATACAAACTAATTAAAAGAAAGCTGGAGTGGCTACACTAACATTAGATAGACTTCAGGGCAAAGAAAATTACCGAAGATAAAGGAAGAAAGCACATACTGATAAAAGTCAGTTGCTGAGAAAATAGGACAACTCTAATGAGTATGAATCTAATGACAGAACACTGTAGTACATGAAGCAAAAATTGACTAAAAGGAGAAATAGACAAATCCACAATTACAGCTAGAGACTTCAACACTCTTGTCTCCAAAATTGGTAGACCTAGTACACAGAAAATAAGGCTGTAGAGGAAGGGAACAACATCAACCAACTAGATCTAATTGACATTTTTAGAAAATTTTATGGAAAACCATCAGAATACAAATTTTGAAGTCAACATGGAACATTCACCAACCCAGACCACCTCCTAGGTCATAAAACAAATCTTAACAAATTTAAAAGATTTACAATCTGACAGAGTATGCTCTCTGACCATAATGGAATTAAACTATAACTCAACAGAATGATAACAGGAATTTTCCAAACATTTGAAAATTAAACACACCCTTGTAAATAATCTTATTAATCCAAAATGGAAGTCCCAAGGGAAATGAGAAAATATTTTAACTAGACATAAATGAAAATAAAATATTCAAAACAATGCTTTGAGAGAAATTTGTAGCATTCATTGCTTATATTTGTTAAGAAAAAGGGCCTAAACTAATCTAAGCTTAAACCTTCAGAACCTAGAAAAAGAACACAGTAAGAGCAATGCAGGGGCACCTCGGTGGGTTAGTCGGTTAAGTGTCTGACTTCAGCTCAGGTCATGATCTTGGTGTCCTGGGATAGAGCCCTGCATTGGGCTCCCTGCTCACTGGGGAGTCTGCTTCCTCCCCCTCTGCCCCTCTCCACTGCTCGTGCTCTCTCTGTCTCTCTCTCAAATAAAAATAAAATTTAAAAAAAAAGAGCAATGCAAAGGACAGGGGAAAGTAATAAAGGTAAGACAACATGATGAACCTGAGAATAGAAAAACAATAGACAACGTCAATGAAACAGGGCACTGTACTTTGAAAAGATTAATAAAATTGATAAATCTCTACCAATATTGACAAGGAAGGAGAAAAAGAAACCAGATTACCAATGTGGGGAATGAATAGAGGGATACCAGTACAAAGCCCATGGTCAATGATAGGATAATAAGGGGATACTTTGAACAGTTCTACCCACATGGATTTGACAAGTTAGTTGAAATGGGCCAATTCCCTGCAAACCCAAATAACCAAAATGCACCTAAGATGAAGCAAATAACTTGTATCGTCCTGTAACAGATAAAAATATTGGTGAAAAACCTTTCAAAAAAAGAAGTATCGAGGAGCACCTGGGCGGCTCAGTCAGTAAAGCAACTGCCTTCAGCTCAGGTCATGATCCCAGGGTCCTGGGATGGAGCCCCACATTGGGCTCCCTGCTCAGCGGAGAGCCTGCCTCCCCCTCTCCCCCTGTCCCTCCCTCTACTTGTGCTCTCTTGCTCTTTCAAATAAATAAAATTAAAAATCTAAAAAAAAAAACCCCAGAAATATCAAGGCCTAGATGGTTTCACTGGAGAATTCTACCAAAAGCTTAGAGAAAAAATGACGTCAATTCTATGCAATCTCCTCTAAAATATAGAAGAGTATAGAACATTTCCAAATTCATTTTGTGAGGCCAGCATTACCTGATACCAAAATCAGACAAAAGTATTGTAAGAATAGAAAACTACAGACAAGTATCTTTCATAAACACACAAACATCCTCAACAAAATAGAAAATTGGATCTGGCAGTGCTGACTGCAGTCATTCCAAGATCCCTAAAGAACTGATGGGCACTTCCTCCATATTCTCCCTCTGCCTCACTCCAACAATAAAATGGAGTTGGCAGAATGTCCCTGGAAGGAGCTTGTGCACACATCTAGCTGCCACCTGAGGGATGGGTCCCCAAATCACCTAGTTTTGAGAGCCAATGGGACTTGTTCAGGAGTGTTCAGGAGTCCTACAGGATCATTGCAATCAGAGAAGCAATTTTTAAATGAGCCCAGGAACAGCCTCTGTGGTTATGGACCCAGGCTGGGAACAGGGTAAGAAAGCAAATATGCCCATCTCAGCTGCTGTCTGAGGGTCCAGCTTCCAATTACCACACATCTAGATGCTGATTGTGATCCTCCCCTTTGGGACACTAATGAGTCCTGGCACACCCTCAACTACTGGAAGCCACTAAGAACAAAAACAGCAGCTTGGACCATCACAAAGGTTTGAGGAGCTACCAGGAGCTCAGGCCAGGAAGACTTGATGAGGCTCGTGTCTGACATGAGACCAGTCTGGCAAGACTGGGAGAGGTGGCTATTTTATCTAATGTGTAGAAACCAACACAGGGAATCAAGGACAATGCCAAAGAATGTTTGCCAAACAAAAGAACACAATGAACCTCCAGAAATTGGTCTAAATGAAATGGGAATAAATTATTTACCCGATAAATAGTTCACAATAATGATCATAAAGATGGTCACTGAGATCATGAGAACAACACGTGAACAAAGTAAGAATTTCAACAAAGAGGCAGAAAATAGAAGAAAGTACCAAACAGAAATCATAGAACTGCAGAGTACAGTTAACAAATGAAAAAAATTCAGTAGAGGGGTTCAACAGAAGTCTAGATCCAATAGAAGACAGAATCAGTGAACTCAAAGATAGGGCAGTGGAATTCATCCAATCAGTGGGACAAACAGAAAAAAAGAATGAAAAAGTGAAGATAGCCTAAAGGAATTATGGGATGCCATCAAGCCGACCAATATATGCATTATAACACAAGAGCAATATCTAAGGTGTGGAAACAACCTATGTGTCCATGGATGGATGAATGAATAAAGCAAATGTAGACACACACACAGTGGAATATTATTCAATCTTGAAAAAGAAGGAAATCCTGTTATTTTCCCCTTGGATGAACTTGAGGCCATTGAGCTGAGTGAAATAAGCTGGACAGAAAGATAAATACTGCATGATATCACTTACATGTGGAACCTGAAGAAAAAAAAGTGAAACTCATAGATAGAGAGTAGAATAGAGAATACCAGGGGTTGGAGGGTGGGAGAAATAGGGCCAGATTGGTAAAGGGGTAGAAACTTTCAGTTACAAGATGATTAAGTCCTGGGTGCCTGCGCAGCTCAGTCAGTTAAGCGTCTGCCTTCTGCTCAGGTCATGATCCCAGGGTCCTGGGATCAAGCCCCATGTTGGGGTCCCTGCTCAGTGAGGAGTCTGCTTCTCCTTCTGCCTCTGCCCTCCTCCCACTTATGCTCACTCACTCTCTCGCTCTCTCTACCTCTCTCTCACATAAATAAAGAAAATCTTTAAAAATTAGTAAATTCCGGGATGCCTGGGTGGCTCAGTTGGTTAGGCGGCTGCCTTCGGCTCGGGTCATGATCCCGGCGTCCTGGGATCGAGTCCCACATCGGGCTCCTTGCTCGGTGGGGAGCCTGCTTCTCCCTCTGCCTCTGCCTGCCACTCAGTCTGCCTGTGCTTGCTTTCTCCCTCTCTGTCTCTCTGACAAAAAAAAAAAAAAATTAGTAAATTCCAAGGATCTAATGTATGACCCGGTGACTACAATTGATAACACTGCATTGTATAATTGAAGTTTGCTAAGGGAATAGAACAGCGGGTTCACACACAAAAAATATATATATGGGGTGACGGAGGTGTTACTTATCTCAATGGTAGGAATCCTTTCATGATGTGTACTTACATCAAGTCACTGTATACTTTAAATTTGATTTGTCCATTACACCTCAAGAAAGCTGAAAAAAAGCCACAAGTGAATGGATAAACAAACTGGTTCTTCCGTACAGTAGAGTATTATGCAGGAATAAAAAGGAGTGTACTACTGATAAATACAACTTGTTCAGCTCTCAAAGGGTGAGTGAAAGAATCCAGTCCCAAAAGGTCACATGCTGCATGATATTGTTTCTATGACCTCTGAAAGATAAGACTGTGGTGGCAGAGAAGAGACTGGGGGTTTCGCCAGAGGGTAGAGGTAGGGGTGGGGGACAACTATGAAGGGACTTGGTGAGAGTTTTTTCCTGTAATGGAAGTACTCTGTATGCTGATACAGGTGGTGGTTACATGAATCAAAATACGTGTTAAAATGCCTAGAAATGCCTGCCCTCCTCCCTCCCCCACGATCGACTTGGATTTATGTGACTCTAAACAATAAAATGGAAAAAGAACCGGATACTAATCACTAGCAGAGTATTAGCACTGCTCGGATCGGACTTGCACTATGCCAGACCATGTTTTAAGGTGTCACTATGTAGTAACTCACATGGAAAATAGGACCCAGGGATTTGCCTATGCCAGTGTTTCTCCAACTCTACCTGGGGACCTTGTTAAAATGCAAGTTCAAATGCAAGAGGCGGCAGATGCATCCTGAAATTCCACGGGTTGCCAAGCCCGCTGGTCCGTGGACTAGATTTTGAGTAGCCCGGGGCTAATGTGCCCCACCTTGTAAATCCAGACCGAGGTGCGAATTCTGGTCGTCGGAGACAGAGCCCGGTGTTCTTTCTATTCTGCTACTGCTATCTCTAGAGATTTTTTTTCCCCCTCCTGCTGCAGTTTGATGGAAGGCATCGCGGCAGTTAATTATGGGCTGCCAGTTCCCAAGCGCGGTGCTGTGCCGCAGAGCCCAGAAAGCACCCGTTTTCACAGTCAGCTCTGGATACCTGTCTAATACCTAGTAGATTTAACCACAGGCGCATTGTGCTTCAGGATAGAACTTTTAAAAAAAATAGTGTGTTGAGGCTGATAAGCCAGTTGCAGACTTCGCTGGGGCCCCTGGCAGGAGAAGGGAAGAGAGGAGGGAATGGACTAAGGTAAGCCAATGCGTGGCAACTGGAAGAGGATGGAGGTGGTGGGGGGCGGGATGTCTGAATTCCTTCTGGGGTCTGCAGGAGCACAATTACAAGCAAAAAGGGAGTTACAAGCATGCTGCTAATGCTTCCTGGTTGGGAGCAAGGCACAGCTACTCCGGTAGAGGGTAGACGGCTGAGCAGCGCCTCTGCCCACGAAGCCTGATGATTACTTATTTGCATCACCGAGTCCTCGTCTTGCGGGCCTGGCTGTCTTAGCCTGTGTGCTGACTGGCTGTCCAGATGTGGGGCCATCCCTGATGATGATGGATTTCTGAGTTAGCCCCGTTCTCTCCCTTTGTGGAATGCCACTTGCTCTGGAACGAGGATGCTGTAGAACCGTGTGTGACCCTCATACTCCTGGAACAGGGTGCCAAAGACTAGTGAGAGGCAGGGCTTGGAATATTCGAGAGGTGCACATGACTCCTTCATTCTTGCTGGGTTTGGGTTTAAAAGTACATCCTGGGTTATGCTGGCAGAGGCTCTTTTCTTTTCCTCTGTAGTTTACTTTTTGTAATGAGATAGACCTGACATATAATGAAAGAATAAATCTCAGGTGTGACAAATTTGTATATACATACATATGCAACCTGCCATAGGATTTTGAGCCTCTTTACCAACCCTACAGACGGCATATCCCCAAAGCTTATAGCACAGTGGATATACTAATGGGAATCACCTTCATTGTGGTGAATCAAGTTCCACTGGCTTTTGTCCCATCACTGATACACGGCGCCTCTAACAATTGGTCCTTCAGGAGGTGTTCTTTACATGCTCAGGAAGGAGTCTTTCTTACTGAATCAGCTACTATCTCCACAACGTTGCTGCATAATATATTAACTCAAAAACCTCCGTGGCTTTCAACTATGTATATTGGCCGTGCAACTGGGGGTGGGGGATATGATGAGCATTGGCTGATCTAGGCTCCATCCAGCAGGGATAATGACTCCATTCCATGTGAGCCCAGTGGCTATCCCAGGCACGTTTTTCTTTAAAAAAAAAAAAAAAAAGATTTATTTATCTTAAAGGTGGGGAAGGGCATAGGGAGAGTGAAACTTAAGCAGATTCCATGCTGAGCTTAGAGCCTGACACAGGGCTCGATCCCAGGACCCTGAGATCACAACCTGAGCGGAAGCCAGGAGTCAGAAGCTTAACTGCCTGAGCCACCCAGGCATCCCTCAAGACATCTCATGGCAATGGCAAAAGAAGGAGAAAGGAGACTTGGAGCTGGCACAGCATCACTTCCACCTCCTTCTGTCAGACAAAGCAATCAACGGCCGAACCCAGAATCAAGAAGTACACTGTGCCTCTTGATGGCAAAAAGTGCAGATGGAAGGAATGGTGCAGTGTTTTGATCACTGATGCTATGTATCACACTTGCCAAGAGATGCTGCTCTCTCTCTCTTTCATCAGGCACTGGAAAGTCCCGCTGGGTACCACCACTGTTCCACAGTATGGGCAGGCCCACTGTGGAGGCACCAGACGCATGTCAAGGCCTCCAGCTATAGGGGAGGAGAGGAGAATGCAGGGCTCCCTTCTTTATTATAATCTGAGACATGGATGCTTGTAACCCTGAGTCTTTAAGAAACCATGATAAAAGAGTTTTTACTTATGACCCTTCTCTCCCTAGAAACAGTATTGCCCTTAGAGTTGGGATGGGATGAATTTAAGTGCGAGCCCCTAGTTATACTCAGAAAGACCGCTTTCCTCCAAGAATGTGGTCAAAACTGGAGCCTGTCTTCTTTTCTTCAAAGACAACCTCAAGGAATACCAATGAGGTTGTATCAAGTTTCTTTGCCTCATTAACAGATTTCTAGCCACTTTGGCATGATTCGGGTGTGAAATCCATAAATCTGCTTCTCCTAATGACAGTCCAGTTAATGAATTTTCATCATAACAGCTTTTAGAAAGTTATACCACTTTGAGGGTGCCATTTTTTTTCATTATTCCTCTATTTCATTTTATTTTGATGGAATTTTCTCACCCCAAAACACACTAAATAGAAGTGATATTTTGATATTACAATTCCAGGGAATGGACCAAATTAACTGACATATCAGCTTTTAGGCAGAGCGTATGATACAGCATGGATTTGCACTGTGTATAATGTTTGGATCAGCCCAAAATGTTTGGCCTTGCCTATGTAGACCTACATAGAAGGATGAAGGGACAGCATCTTCTGTGACCTTTCTCTGTTGTTCGTGTGTACTCCTTACACATTCCTAAAGCATTCCTTTGCTTAGTCTTTATTTTTGTCCTAGAGGTGTTTTTTCTGTGCTATAACATTATTTTTAAGACACTTTGGGGGCACCTGGGTGGCTCAGTGGGTTAAGCCTCTGCCTTCGGCTCAGGTCATGGTCTCAGGGTCCTGGGATCGAGCCCTGCATTGGGGTTTCTGCTCAGCAGAGAGCCTGCTTCCCCCTCTCTCTCTGCCTGCCTCCCTGCCTACTTGTGATCTCTCTCTCTCTCTCTCTGTTAAATAAATATAATCTTTTAAAAAATACACTTTGAATGCAGGATAACTATGAGTCTAGGTAAGTTGAAAACTTGAAGAAAATGCTAGAGAAAAAAGAATGTGTCTTCCAAAGAATGATTCCCTTTCACCTTTCCTCCATCATTCACAACCGCTATCAAATTTTCTCTTCTTCTTTTGATAAGAACACTGTACTTTCATGACAAGATATTGTATGTACCAACTATATTTCTTTACTTTCAAGTTTATTTTTTAAAGAAACTTGTTTTATTGTTTAATTGTTAACAATTAACAATTAATATCTCTGTGGATATTCCTTCTGTATGTTAGGTTGAAATGGAACACATCATCATTTTCCTTATTAAAATAAGTTGAAGGGGGGCACCTGGGTGGCTCAGTGGGTTAAGCCTCTGCCTTCGGCACAGGTCGTGGTCTCAGGGTCCTGGGATCGAGCCCAACATTGGGCTCTCTGCTCAGTGGGGAGCCTGCTTCCCCCTCTCTCTCTGCCTACTTGTGATCTCTCTCTCTCTTTCTGTCAAATAAATAAATAAATAAAAATAAGTGGGATTTCTGGCATTGAACTTTTGGACAAAATGGAGTAAACATATTTCACTTATTCCTAAAAACCCTGGAAAAACTACATGAAGCAAACCTCAGAAGACACTGAATTTTTTTTTTTTAGAAGTGGTTTGTCTAGTAATCTTGGATTTGAGGAATGACATCTCTACCCCGCCCTGAATACCATAGAAATTCTCAAGCCAGTAACACCAAGCACAGAGAAGTCCAATCAAATCAATAAGACAAGAGGAGACTTTTCTCTCTACGTGAAAAACTGGGAGAGTGGAAACTCTTCGAAAATAAAACCTTTTTGACATGTGAGCCTTACACCACCTGAACACCACAAAAAGCACGTGTTATCCCCAATGCTGCCATGCAGGACCGCCAACAGCAGGACCGTGTGAACACACCCCTGTCAGCCACCCAGTCTAACAGTAATATGGCAGCAACCCTCTGTCTCCTGATTGGTAGTAGTCAACAGAGCCTGTGTGAGCAGAGCCCTGACTATCATCCTGGTTTAGCAGTAATGAAACAGGTCCCTCTATCAGCAACTGGGCATCTATGGAGGGAGTATTTAACAGAGCCCTCAATCCCATCCTTGCACAGCAGTTCTGAGCCAGTATCCCTTCTCCTTCTGACCAGTGCAAATCTGCAGAGGCTGTACTATGAACAAAGCCCAGGCTGTCATTGTGGCTTGGCAGTAATGAGTAATGAGATGAAATAAGAACCACAGTCTCGGAACAAATATGCAAGTTATCCAAGATACAACTGAAAATCACCATACCAAGAACCAGGGGGGAAAAAATCTCCACTAGAACAAGAAGAGAGGTTCAGCAGATATCAAAATCTAGGTGACATGGATATCAGAATTATCTGACAGAGCTTTTCACACAACCATCACAAAAGTGTTACAATGAATAATGATAAGCATCTTGAAACAAATGAGAAAATCAAAAAGCCTCAGCAAAGCAACATAAGATACATCTGAATGGAAATTCTAGAACTGAAAAAAATGAATATTATTTTTAGAAATGCTCATTGAAGGGGCTCAAGAGCACACTGGAGGTGACAGAAGAATCAGTGAATTTATACCTATGTCAATAGAAATTACCCAATTTCCAAGATATTTGAACAATAGAGAAAATAGAATGAAAAATAATAGGTACCATGCTTCAGGGGTCTGTGGCTCAATAAAACAGATCTAATATTCACTTCATTAGAGCCCCAGAATGAGAGGAGAGAGTGTGGAATTGAAAAAATATTCAAATAATTGTGGAAAACATCCCCAATTCTACAGAAGAAATAAACTTCTTGAAAACTGAAGACAAAGAAAGAATCCTGAAAGCAGCCAGAGAGAAATAACATATTACTTACAAAGGAAAACCATTTGAATGACAGCAGATTTCTCATCAGAAACCATGAAGATGCCAAGAAAGTGGCACAATATTTTTTTAGTACTGAAAGAAAAGAACCATCCACCCACAATTCTGTACCCAGAGAAAATGGACTTCAGGAATGGAAGTGAAATAAACACGTTCTTGGGTAGAGGCAAACTAAGATAATTTGTTTCCAGCATGATCTGCCTTAAAACCATTTGCTCAAAGATGTTCTTTCAATAAAAAAGAAATGATAGCAGAAGGAAACTGAGAACATCCAAATAGAGTACAACAGACTGGGTAAACATATGAGTAAATATAATAGACTATCTTTTTGAGCTTGAGTCTTTGAAATTATGTTAGAAGACTAAAAGCAAAATGACAGCGTTTTCATATGTTGTTCTGGAGGTATCTAGAGAAATATTTAAGACAACCAAATTATAAAAAGAAAAAGAGGAAAAAGTACGTTTCCTACATTTAACTTGAACTGGTAAAATGTTGATACTAATAGACTATGGTAAGTCACATATTTATATTGTAATTCCTTGAGCAACCACTAAACAAACAAACAAACAAAAACAAACAAAAAAAAACAAACCAAAGCAAAACAAAAAAAAACCTCTATAAAGAGGTATACTCAAACCTAGAAATAAAGTAAGATGCAATATTAAAGGACATTCAGATGACCTAAAAGAAGGCAGGAAAAGGGAAACAAGCAAAAGCCAAATAAAACAAATAGAAAACAAAAAATGTCAGACATAATTCCTAACATATCAATAATTGTATTAACTATGAATAGTATAGGTACACCAAGTAAAAGATAGTAATTGACATAGTGGGGAAAAAAATGACTGAACTATATGCTCTCTACAGGAAATCTATTTCAAATATGCTGATATAAACAGGTTAAAAATAAGTGGAATGGAAGAAATATACCATGCAAACACTAATCAAAAGAGAGCTGGCTATACTAATACTAATATTAGTATACATGTTAGACTGATATCCAGTAGACTAGACTTATAAGCAAAGAAAATTATCAGGGACAAAGACAGATACTCCATGATGATAAAAAGATCAATCCACCAAGACATAATAATTCTAAATGTGTATTGCCAAATAATGATACTACAAAATGCATGAAGCAAAAATTAACACAATTGAAAGGAGAAATCAAAAATCCACAATTATACTTTGGGATCTCAGTACCACCTCTCAATAATTGGTAGAACCACTACACAGAAAATCAGCAAAGATGTAGAAGAAGCGAAAAATACTATTAGCCACAAGATCTAACTGGTATTTATAGAACATTTTATCCACTAAATGGAATTCAAATTTTCTCCAAACATACGTGGAATAGTCACAAAGACAGACCATATCCTCAGCCAAAACCAAGAAAAACCTCAGTAAGTTAAGAAGAACTAAAATCACTCTTTTTAAATGGCCAAACAATGGAATATTAGTCATAAAAATGAACGAAATCTTGCCATTCACAACAACATGGATGCTAAGTGAAATAAGTCAGAAAGAGACAAATACCATATGATTTCATTTATATGTAGAATCTAAAACACAAAAACAAAGCGAAATAGAGTCATACATACAGAAAACAAACTGTTGATTGCCAGAGGGTTGGGGAATGGAAAGATGGGCAAAATGGGCAGGGATTAAAAGGTACAAGCTTCCAGTTATAAAATAAATAAGGGGATGAAAATATAGCTTAGGGAGTATTATCAATAATATTGCGTGTGACAGATGGTGGTTACACCTATCATGGGGAGCACTGGGTAATGTATAGAATTGTCAAATCACTATGTCTTACTCCTGAAGCTAATAGATTATTGTATGTCAACTATACTTCAGTTTTTTAAAAAGTATGAAAATCATATAGAGTATCAGCTCTGCTCATAACTGAATCAAACTAAAAATCAACAGACAACTGGTGACTCTCCAAATAACTGAAAATTAGATAACATAATTCTAAACAATCCATGGACCAAAGAGGTGGTTTCAAGGAAAATCAAAACCTATATAGAACTGAATGAAAATGAAAATACAACATATCAAAACCTGTAGAATGCAGCTAAAGCAGTGCATAGGAGGAAATTTGTAATATTAAATGTTTATATTCACAAAGAACAAAGATCTCAAATCAACAATCTAAACTTTCATCTCAACGAAGTGGAAAAATAAGAATAATTGCAAACCAAGCAAATGGAGCAAATTATAAAACGAAGAGCAGAAATAAATGAAATTGAAAATAGGAAAAGAATAGAGAAAATTAGTCAAAATAGAGCAGGTTCTTTAAAACTATCAATAAAACTGATAAATCTCTAGCAAGACTGACCAAAAAAGAGAAGTCACAAGTTATAAATGTTGGGAATAAAAGGAAATATCACTGTGGACAACAAAGTTATTAAAAGAATAATAAGGTACAAAACAAATAGCATTACACACAAAAGTTCAACTATAGTATAATAAAGGAAAATTACAAACGAATATCCCGGATGCACACAGTCCCAAAAGTTCTCAACAAATTAGCAAACCAAATACAGCAACATATTAAAAAAATTCTCTACCAAAAGTAAAGGGATTTATCCCAGGAATGCAAGTATTGTTCAGTATTTGAAAATGAATCAATGCAATCCACTATATATTAACAGGCTGAGCAGGAAATGCCACATGATTATATGAACTGATGTAGAAAAAGCAGTTGATGAAATCCAACTTCCATTTCTGAGAATCACTTAAGCAAACTAGGAATTGAAAGGAACTTGAATATCCTTAACCTGATGAAGGGCATTTAAAAAAATGATCGGCTAACATCATACATAATGTGAAAGACTGAATCCCTTTCCTCTAAGATCAGGGAAAATGCAAGGATGTCTACTCTCAGCACTCTTATTTAACTGCAACTCTTAACCTGTGCAATAAAGCAAGAAAAGGATAAAAAAGACACAGCAATTAGAAGATAAGAAATAAACTTCTATTTGCAGATGACATAATTGTCTATGTACAAAAGCCCCAATAAATCTATAGGAAAATTCCAGACTAAGGGAGTTTAGCAAGGTTAACATTCAAAAGTTAATCACATTTTTAATATCCAAACAATAACTCTTAAAAAACAGTGAAAAATACAGTACCATTTATAATTGTTTTAAAAAAGGAGCACCCAAGGAGAAATCTAACAAAACATAATTCTATATGCTAAAAACTGTAGAACTCTCATGAGAGAAATTAACAAAAGATATGAATAAATGTTTATCAATTGGGAGATTCAACATAGTAAAGATGTTAATTCTCCTGAAGTTGATCTGTATATAGATTCAACATTTCTATAAAAATCCCAACAAGGGGTGCCTGGGTGGCTCAGTGGGTTAAAGCCTCTGCCTTCGGCTCAGGTCATGATCTCAGGGTCCTGGGATAGAGCCCCACATCGGGCTCTCTGCTCAGCAGGGATCCTGCTTCCCTCCTCTCTCTCTGCCTGCCTCTCTGCCTACCTGTGATCTCTGTCTGTCAAATAAATAAAATCTTTAAAAAAAAATAAAAAAATAAAAATAAATAAAAATCCCAACAAATCCCAACAATATCTTTTGTAGATATAGACAAGCTTAGTTTAAGATTTATGTGGGAAGACAAATTAACTAAATAGCTAAATAGCTAATAACTAATAGACAAATAGCTAAAACATTGTTGAGGAAGAAAAATAAAATCACGGATTACACTATGGAATTTTAAGACCTACTATATACTTAGAGTAATTAAAACAGTATGGTATTAGTGGTGGGAAAGAGATGTAGAGAGAGAGATTGATCAGTGGAAAAGAAAAGAGAACTTTAAAACAGGCTCACATAAACATGTCCAACTGATCTTCTCGGAAAGACCCAAAAGCAATCAATGGAAAAAAGAATAGTCTTTTCAGCAAATGGTATAGGAACAATTGGCCATCAATAGGCAAAACAATGAATCTCACACCTTACATAAAAGTAACTCGAAATGGATTATATATCTCAATGTGAATGTAAAACTATAAAATTTATAGAAGAGAACAAAGAAAACACCTTTGTTACCTAAGGAATACTTAGACGTGACCCCAAAATAAACCATCCTTAAAGAAAAAAATCACTTAAGTAGACCTCATCAAAACTTAAAACTTTTGTGGGTACCTGGGTGGATCAGTTGGTTAAATGACTGCTTTTGGTTCAGGTCATGATCCTGAAGTCCCAGGGTGGAGTCCCGCATCAGGGTCCCTGTTCAGCAGGGAGTCTACTTCTCTCTCTCATGCTCTCTTTCTTTCATTTTCCTTCTTGCTCTCAAATAAAATATTTTTTAAAAACCTTAAAACTTTTGTTCTGTGAGATGAAGAGGGTAAAAAGACAAGTCACAGATTTAGAAAAAGTATTTACAAATCACATTATCTGAGAAAGGTCTCATAGCTGGAATATATGAAGAATTCTCCAAACTCAACAATAAGAAAACATACAAACCACTTCAGGAAATCAGGTCATGGGTATTTTGGCAATTTTTGTGAGCCTATAATAATTGCAAACTAAAAAGTTAATATTCTTTGCTGTCATGTTATAAATCATTACAATTACTCCTCTGTCTCCTGATACTTTTCCTTTATTTTCATATTTTAAAATATGGAGGAAGTTTTTTTAAATGAAAATACGTTTTCAGGTAATGGTATCGCACTAAATAATAGGGTGTTTGGGAATTAAAGTTACTGAAGAAGGACAAGAGTATAGTCTCATATCTCTTTTGATGAACTGACCCCTCAGATTCCAAATCTATCACATTTTGTCCTTGTAACATACATCAAGTTCTGTCACAAAGCATTCTGCTACAGTTGCATATCAAAGTTCTTCCATCTTCAGTTCACTTTTGCTGCATGACAAATCAACTATATTAGTTTTCTATTGCTACGTAACAAATTGACACAATTAGGGGCTTAAAACCAATACTCTTTTATTAGCTTAACAGTTCTGTAGGTCAGCAGTCCAGCATGATGTGGCTGGGTTCCTTGGTCAGGGTATCACAAGGCTAACATCAAGTTGTCAGGCTGAATTCTAATCTGAAAACTCTGGGGAAAAATTGGCTTCCGAGCTCATTCTTGCTGTTGGAAGAATTTGAGTCCTTGACGTTGTGGTAGAATTGAGGCACTGTTTCCTCATGGGCTATCAGCTGGGGACCGTTCTTAGCTTCTAGAGGCCACCTATATTCTTTGTGACGTGACCTTGTCCATCTTCAAGCCACAACACCTTATCAAATCATTCTTATGCTTTGAATCTCTGCCTTCTCTGCTTCTAGCCAGAGAAAACTCTCCACTCTTACAGAGCTTATGTGATTAGGTCAGATCCAACCAAGACAATCTTCTTTCCTTTTTATTTATTGTGATAAAAAACACATAACATAAAATTCATCATCCTAACCATTTTTAAGAGTATGGTAGAGTAGCGTTAACAAATGCACATACCTGGGCAGTAGATCTCTCAAAATGATTCATCTTGTAAAACTGAAACTCTGTGTTCATTGACTAAAATTCCCCATTTTCCCCTCCTCCCAGTCCCTGGAAACCTCCATCCTTTTCCTGTTTCTGAGAGTTTGACTACTTTAGATACGTCATATGAGTGGAATCATGCAGTGTTTATCTTTTATGACTGGCTTATCTCACTTTGTACAATGTTCTCAATGTTCATCCATGTTGTAGCGTATGACAGGATTTCCTTCTTTTTTTTCTTTTTTAAAGATTTTGTTTTTAAGTAATCTCTCCACCCAATATGGGGCTTGAATTTACAACACTGAGATCAAGAGTCGCACGCTCCACCGACTGAGTCAGCCAGGCGTCCCAGGGTTTCCTTCTTTTGTAAGGCTGAATAACATTCCAATTGTGTGTGCATGTGCATGGGTGTGTGTGTGTGTGTGTGTGTGTGTGTGTGTGTGTGTGAGTTTTTTTTATCCATCCATTGATACGGTTGTTTTCATATCTCGGCTACAGTGAATAATGCTGCCACGAACACGTATGTGTAAATATCTCTTCAAGATTCTGTTTTCAATTATTTTGGGTAACCAGAAGTGGGATTGCTGGATCATATGGTAAGTCTATTTTAAATTTTTTGAGAAACTTCCATACTGTTTTCCATAACAGCTTAGACGTTTTACAATCCCACCGACAGTGCACAAGCATTCTGATTTCTTCACATCCTCACCAACACTTGCTACTTTTCTGGATTTTTGGTTTTCTGGTTGCTTTAGTTTTTTGGGTTTTTGGTTTTCGGTTTTGGTTTTGGTTTTGGTTTTGGTTTTGCTAGTGGCCATCCTAACGGGAGTGAGCTATTATTCTCTCATTGTGGATTTGACATGCATTTCCCTGTTGATTAGTAGTAGTGTTGTGCATTTTTTTCATGTGGTTGTTGGCCACTTGCATGTCTTCTCTGGAGAAATGTGAAATGAGAGGTTCTGTGTCTATTCTCCAGGCTTCTGGATTTTGAGAGGCACTCATGGCAATAGGTTCAGGGGCAGAGGGCCCTTCTTGATTCTGGTTTCCTGATCCTCGAGTCACACTTAGAATGCTCTGTTTTTGAACTCGAGATTCCAGTGGTAAACCAAGAGGCTTGTGCTACCCTGGTAGGCCAGTGCTGTATTGTTCCACAGTCATTCCTGGGGGTGAAGCTTATAAGGTACTCCTTCAGGCTTTCCGGTGATATCATAAGCCCAGAATTCCCTGTATTAAATTCCTGCTTTTGCATAAGACAGGGTTTTTGTCTCTTGCAACGGCCCCCAACTATTACTTCTTCTAAAACACCTATCAATTAAGCATTCACGCTTCTGCCAAAATAAACAAGGACATCTTTGGATGTCAGCGCTACACAGGCATTTCCCTCCTCTACTTTATGATATCACATGCTATATTTCCATCCATCTTCACCCTGCCATCTTCATTGTATCTTTCATTAAGCAGCCCTGGAGGATACAGGGAGGACCACCCAGAGAGGCAAACAGGAATCGCCCATGTGGCTAATTCCATCCAAGCCTCCAGAAGGAAGGCTGTAAAACAAAGATCTTGACCATGAAAGGTTTTCTGGGTTCCAATTTGTTGCCACATTAGAAAATCAGCACTCTTGCCTTCTTACATTGTTAATTTCATTTCCAAAGATTTTTACTGACCTCTGGTTAAACAAAGGTTCTCTGAAATGTAACTCAAGAGGAGAGATGGATGTGGGCCAATGCTTTGGTTCAGAGATGCTAAGTGACTTCCGAAGTGTAGTGTGAAAAGCCAGGTGTTCAATTCTCCCTTCACCTGTGAATTTTTTTTTTTTTTTTTTTTTGTCTAGCTCCAGATTTCAGTAAACAAGAAAAACTCAAAATCTGCATCTAGGAAAGGGATCCTATCAAGGCAAGTGCTGTATGTCCATATGCTGCAGAAATAGAGCTAAAAGAAGAACAGGAGGTGTAGATAGGCCAAGAAGCCTCTTGATGACTGACAGGGGTCTTTGCTGTGGGAACACATGGTCGGTGAGAGACTTTAGGAAGAAGTCCTTTTGACATTTGATGACTAAATGCCTTTGGGTGGGTTTTCAACCAGACCTCTTCCTTCAAACATACTTCACTTTGTGATGAATAGCTCCATAGAGAGGATTCAGTGAATTACTGAAAGGACTAAAATATCTTGCTATGCTACAGCTGTTAAAACTTGCTCTTGTCTACTTTTTCCTAAATTCTATAGAGAAAGGAAAATTATATGTATATTATATATTTGGGTTCTAGAAATAGTTATTAAGGGTTTTCTTTGTAAAGAACAGCTGATAATGGGAAGAGATGGACATACGTACACATTGTGGGTGAGAGTGTAAATTGGCATAGGATTTCTGGAGGGCAGGGCGCTTGGGTGGCTCAGTGGTTAAGCCTCTGCCTTCGGCTCAGGTCATGAGCCCAGGATCCTGGGATCGAGCCCCACGTCGGGCTCTCTGCTCAGCGGGGAGCCTGCTTCCTCCTCTCTCTCTGCCTGCCTCTCTGCCTACTTGTGATCTCTGTCTGTCAAATGGATAAATAAAATCTTTAGGAAAAAAAAAAGATTTCTGGAGGGCAATCTGGCAGTCGCTATTGAATTTAAAATGGGCTCTTCTGGGTCCAAAAGTTTAAGTTGTAGAAATTTATCCTAAGGAGAGAATTGGGCAACTGCAAAAAGATGTATGTATAAGGATGTCCGTTAAGGGAGTCTTTTTAAAAAATATAAATAATGGAGAAGCCAAAAGGTCTGTTGGTGGAAGATTGCTTTTCAATGGAATATTATGCTGAGTCAGGGGGATTCATATGTTTTAACATAAAAAGATATCTATAATAGACTGGGTATGGAGAAAAGCTAGTTAGGGAGTGTTTTTTTGTAAATTCCATGTATTTTTAATGATTTGTGTATTTTGCTACCATTTATACTTGACTCATGACAGATGCTTAATAATATTTAGTGAATTAATTCATGTAAATCTATTTTTGTGTATTTTTATATGCATTATACATTCTGGAAGGATATATGCCTCTCTGTTAACGGTGGTTATTTTTAACATTGGGTGGAGTTGAAGCCTGAGGCCATAGTGGAGATTATTAGAAACAACTTTTACTTTCTAATTTCTCTTCTTTGGCCTTATTTAAATTTTTAAATAAGCATATGTTATTTTATTTTAATTTTATTTTTATTAAAGATTTTATTTATTTATTCAACAGACAGAGATCACAACTAGGCAGAGAGGAAGACAGAGAGAGAGAGAGAGAGAGAGAGGAGGAAGCAGGCTCCCCGCTGAGCAGAGAGCCCAATGTGGGGCTCAATCCCAGGACCCTGAGACTGTGACCTGAGCCGGAGGCAGAGGCTTTAACCCACTGAGCCATCTAGGTGCCTCTTTATGGCTGTGCTTCAGAGTGTTGGAGAGTTTCGTGAAGAAAGTACTCCCCACCCCCACCAGGAGCCAGTGAGGAAGGAGGGGAGCAGGATAAAGGAGGGACAGAGCCAAGCAAGGGGGATTTCAGGCCGGGTCCCCACAGCCTCAGCTGGCCCAGAAGGGGAGCTCTGGGCTTTCGTGCCTTCGTGCCAGTCATTGACCATGGGCCCCCAGGCACTTCTGACTCCCTGGGACAGCAGGCAAGGCGGCTCTAGGATACCCTGGGTCGTCTCTAAGGAGTTCTTGCTGCGGGCTGTTAGAAGCCAAAGCCCGCAGAAGCTGGCAAGGGACTCATAGAGCTGGTGAAAAACAAAATCCCGGAAGATCTGGATGGAGTACCAACAGGTGGAAAAAATGCACTACAATCATAGGAAATAAAGTAATGATTTTCGCTGAGAGGTGGGAAAGAGAATGGACCTTATCGCTCTATAATGTTTTGCTCATTTTTTATTTTTTAAAAGATTTTATTTATTTATTTGACAGAGAGATAGATCACAAGTAGGCAGAGAGGCAGGCAGAGAGAGAGGAGAAGCAGGCTCCCTGCTGAGCAGAGAGCATGATGCGAGACTCGATCCCAGGACCCTGGGATCATGACCCGAGCTGAAGGCAGAGGCTTAACCCACTGAGCCACCCAGGAGCCCCAGTTTTACTCATTCAAAAAAAAGCTGAAGAGAGGGGCACCTGGGTGGTTCAGTTGGCTAAGCGTCTGCGTTCTGCTCAGGTCATGATCTCAGGGTCTTGGGATGGAGGCTTGTGTTAAGCTCATTGCTCAGCAGGAAGCCTGCTTTTCCCTCTTCCACTCCCCCTGCTTGAGCACGTGTGCGCTCTCTCTCTCTCTCTCTCTCTCTGTCAAATAAATAAATAAATAAAATCTTTTAAACAAAATTTAAAAAGCTGAAGACAACATAACAAATATGAATACTGGCCAGTTCCAGGTGGTGGAAATAAGAATGAAACCAGGGTCCTTGTGTGTGTCCATACTGGGCATCAAGCACACCCAAGTGCAGCTGGTCTAGAAGGCTGGGAGAATTCTCGTACCGGACTTGCAGTGGGAACGAGGGAGCCTCCTGGATGTATAACCCACCCAGGCCTCAAGTCTCTGGTGCTAGCCCAGGACCAGCGCCTGGCAGGTGCTTAAGCAGTAGCTGATGAGTCATGGGGCTTTATTTGGGGTGCCTTGAAAGATTGTCACACAGATGGTCAAGAGGCCTCACCCCACTTTGCTGCAGACCACACCTTAACCTTGGCACTTTCAGGATCTTATGTGTTGGTGGCAACACCTGGCACAAGTTTCAAAGTTTTAGAGGAGCAGCCAGGTTCATACACACCTGGGAAACTCCCTCTGTACACTTTCCGGAAAGGCCTGCGGAGGGGAGACCGCTAACGATAGTTGTTTGTAGTGGCCGAGATAGCTCCCGAGCAGGAGTGGGTTACAACTGAGCTCTTTTAAGGAGTGATAGAAATATTCCAGAATTAGATTGTCCTGGGGTTGCACAGCTCTGCAAATACACCAAAATTCATTGGATTATTTATATAAAGCGAATGAATTGCTGCTATGTACGTTATCCCTCAATCAAGCTATTTTTATTTATTTAATTTTTAAGATTTTATTTACTTATTTGAGAGAGAGTGAGCGAGAGAAAGAGAGAGAAAGTGCGAGAGAGCGAGCGCATGCGCACACAAGCAGGGGCAGGGGGAGAGGGAGAAGCAGGCTCTCCGCTGAGCAAGGAGCCTCATGTGAGGCTCGATCCCAGGGATCACGACCTGAGCCGGAGGCAGACGCTTCACTGACTGAGCCATCCAGTTGCTCCCAAATTGAGCTCTTTTTTAAAAAATTGAGTTATTCTTTTTTTTTTAAAGATTTTATTTATTTATTTGACAGAAAGAGATCACAAGCAGACAGAGAGGCAGGCAGAGAGAGAGGAGGAAGCAGGCTCCCTGCTGAGCAGAGAGCCCGATGCGGGACTCGATCCCAGGACCCTGAGATCATGACCTGAGCCGAAGGCAGTGGCTTAACCCACTGAGCCACCCAGGTGCCCAAAAATTGAGTTATTCTTAAGGCGATCTCAGTAAGTGGCAGAACTGGGGTCTACAAGGAGCCTGTGGCTTCGGAGGAGAACAACCTGTGCTTTGGCCCCACACCGTGACTTTCTGTGGAATAAACACCAGATCGTTGTTAGTACGAAGCAGCATGTCCCAAATGGGTGACAGATATGCGGGTACGTCACTGGTCCTCACAGACCTCTGGAAGCCTGCCTATGGCCGGGGTACAGGAAAGCCTCTGTCAATTGCCTCTGACCAAGGGCGTCTTCCTCCATCTGCCCCAGCATGTTTGACAAAAAGCATGAATTGGTTTTGGGGTGCTGTGACACGAAAACAAAGCAAAACAAATGCCACACCTAGAAAGCCATTTCCATAAAGAAATGCCATGTTTTTCAACCTTTTCTCTATTTCTTAATGAGAACCTGGGCCTTGTGGCGGTGGGAAGGGCTGTAGGCCCCCTGCCATTGGTGGATTTGCGGCTTTAGGTAACCAAAGGGTGTGGAGCTGGCTAGCTAGGAGAGGGTGCCCCGGGGAAATGCGAGGGCAGCCAGCACCAACTGTGGGAATCCACTTGGCTGTTCCCTTTATCCCTGCAGAGAATTATGTTGCTTCACCTGGAAAGCAGAAACTGTTGCTAACTGGAGCAGAAAAGTAATTTCCATTTGGATGTGGCAAAGGAAGACCAGAGCGTCAGACGAGGAAGCCTCCAATCGGAGAGGCGATCACCTTTGCCTGCATTTCCAAAGGCAGAACCCTGGTTGGGGAGTAAAGCTAAGACCAGAGGAGGCCAGCTGCGGGGTGCCGACAGAGGCCTGTGCTGACCAGAGTAGCTTAGGCCTGTCTTCAGTCAGATTTTAAAAGCCCCTTGTTAGGCTTCTCGAAGCTCATCTTCTATGACCTATGTGTCCTTGGAGAAGGTTAGAACATTCACCCTTCCCAGAATCTAGAGATTGTGCAGGTGAAGAACATTTCTCCAGATACACTTTGCCCCCGAGAGTCCCTTCTGGTGTCTTTGTTTGAGTTCCCCAAAGGCAGGCCCCGAGACAACGAACTGATTCTGCGTGGTTTCTGCAGTGGGGAGAGTACATCAGGGAGGCGTGCAGGGCAGTGAGGCAGGGCAGAGAGGGAAGGAGGCAAACGAAGGCTGTGTCACCAAGCAGGTCACCACTCAGGGCAAAACGGGAGCGTCTCCCGCTGCGGGGGGGTGGGGGTATTCCTGTCTGGGAGACAGCACAGAGCACACACTCAGAGGGCCGGGGAAGCTCCCCATTCGCTCCCCATTAGTTGAGAACTGTTCCCGGGGGCATTCATTCTCCAGCATTCTGAGCTTACAAGGTGGCAGCGGGAACTAGGTAGGGCCTGGGGGGAGGGGTAGAGAAAGTGTCCCCAGGAGAGAGACGCTGGCGGTGGCAGGTCGGCCCCGCATGCACGGCCGTGGCAAGACAGGAGGACATGGGTCTCCCTGTGTTGGCAGCACCTGCTGCCACATCTCCGCAAAGCCACCAAACTGATTTCCCACCAACCGCCGGCTCTCAGAGCATGGGCCCAGGGAATCCAGGCTTCTGGACCGCTGTGAGGGGGAGCTCGCCGCCACCAAGGGTGCCACCTGCACTGGCTGTCCCGAGAGCATCGCGCGCTGTCCTCCCGGAGAAAGGCGGAGGCAGGAGGAGCTCTGTGCCGCCTTGCCGGGGACTCAGTCATCCGCGGCCACAAGCTGTCCGAGGTCACCCGGGTCTGACAGCAGAAGCCAGAGCCCCTGGCCAGAGCCGTCAGATCTGACTTCTAGGCAACCCCGTCTCCAATCTGGAGGAGACTTGGTGGCCAAAGAAAGTGGGTCAATCGGCTCTTGGCAGATGTTTCTCAACTGTCAGGACATCCTGGTGAAATGACAGTAAGGATCTTAGTCCTTCTTTCCTCTCATCCCCGAGACACACGCTTTGGCAAGGCAATGCAGCACAGTGATTAAGACAGAGAGAGAGAGAGAGTGTGTGTGTGTGTGCGCGCGCACACACTTCCTTTGGGGTTAAACTGCCTGGATTCAGGTGCCAGATGTGCCACTCATGCAAGTCCCTTCACCTCTCTGTGCCCCATTTCACTCTCATAAAACCACCTCAGAGGACTCGTGCAAGGATAAAGTTACAGAAACCTCTAGAACACTGTAAGAGCACCTAGCAAATACTTGGCAGATATCGACCTTTTTTATTCTGCTTGTAAAATCATGAAAACCCGGGCTGCCTGGGTGGCTCAGTGGGTTAAGCCTCTGCCTTCAGCTCAAGTCATGATCTCAGGGTCCTGGGATCGAGTCCCGCATCGGGCTCCCTGCTAGGCAGGGAGCCTGCTTCCTCCTCCCTCTCACTCTCTCTCCCTCTCTGCCTACTTGTGATCTCTCTCTGTCAAATAAATAAAATCTTAAAAAAAAAAATCATGAAAACCCTATAAGTGGCGAGAAGTCCCCACAAGGTCCCAGACAAGTTGGGCCTGCAGCAGAAAAGAGCTGTTCCTGGCAGCCGCTGGCCAGCCCAGAGCCCAGCAGCCCTCCTTGGGCACACACGGGGAGTCACCTGTCATTGCGATTCTCACCATGAATCCCCATCTCCATAACAGTTCCAGCTCTTGAGCCTGGATTTCGACATCCACTTCCTACAGGTGACTCAAGCCTGACACTTTCCTTGTTCCTCAGTCCCAGCTCCACGCCCCCACGCCCCAATTCCCAAGTCTCAGCTTACCACACGGGCCCTGTTCCCTTTCCTTTGTGCATTGGGCACGATGCTTGGCACTGGGTAGGTAATCGGGCAGGGGGGTTGGTCGCGCTGGTCTCTGCTCCAGGCTGAGTACCAGGATCAATACCGTGACCCTCCCCACCCAGAACAAAAGCCCTGCCAGTGACAGGAGTCCACTCTGCACCGCTGGGCCTCTGGTGACATATCCTGTTTCCCCTAACCTGCCAGGCTTCTTGGGCCCCGTGCTCTGTGTCAGCCACATTGTCCCAATTCCTGGCTGTTTGCCTGGATGGGGACCAGAAGTGGCTGCACCTCCTGTTGCCAGACTCCCAGACTCTGCTTCCAGGATATAACTTCTAGCTGCACCTGCTGCTGGGCCGGCACCCTCCAGAATCAGCCCAGCCCCGGGAGGGGGGCGTTCTATAGCCTATTCTATTCAGTGCTGGAGCTCCTGGTCCAGCAGGCCACTCAGACCACACGGGCTGCCCCAGACTCATCTCTTTCCCAGAAATGAATAACAAAATGGAGAGCAGTTCCAAATTCAGAAACTCTTATCCACCTGGTCAGACCCTGGCTGATTCTGGAACCCCTGAATTTATAGATCAAGTTCCAACAAGAGTAATTCTCGGAGCCTTACAACATATGTCTGTTGAAACTCACCATTAATTTGTTTCATCACCAATTCTAGGTGCCAGGGGTATGAAAATTAATAAGTCACATCCTCTAGCTCCTGATGGAGAAGGCAGATGTGTAAGCAAATAGCTATTATACGAGGTTATGAACACTAAAATACAAGTATCGTTAAAATGCTATGGGAATGTCAATAAAGGAGGAATTAATCCGGTGGGGAAGGGTCAAAGAAAGCTTCAAAATGGAGATTATGTGTGAGCTTGAAGGATGGGTAGCACTGTGTCAGCCAGACAAAGGAGAAAGGGCGCTGGGCTTTGTGTTTGCTTCCATTTGTTCCCGAGGTCTAGGGAACTCCACTAGCCTTTGAGAACCCTACCTGCTTCAGCACGTCAGAGTTCTCCCTTTGCTTTTTCCCTCTCCTCCTTCCGCTCATCAAGCCCCCAGTACCATTCCTTTCCCCAGAGGCGCCTTCTGGAAGGTGCATAAGTGGTGTCCTTAAATGCTCTTTTGTTCTGATATCAGACACAGGGTCATTTTAGGCATATGTGTTTTTAATTTACATAAAAGGTATCGTGCTGGGTCATTTCCCTTCTCCCACGATGCACGCAACACTCTATAAAGATGTGTGCATTTGCTGTATGAGCATTTAGCGTTGCCTTCTAGCTGCAGCCTAGGGTTCCATGGCGTGCATACACCTCATTTCTCTATCCTCTCCCTTCATAATGGATACCCGGGGTCCTTCACAGTGCTCTTCTTCCATAAAGAACATCCGCACATATGTCCTCTCACCGGCGTGTGCAGGAATTTTCCTTGGCAGGATTGCTTGGGGATGGGCCATCCGCATGCTTAGTTTTACGGCATGTTGCCAAATTTCTTCCAAGAGGCATGCCCCCAGGGGACATTTATTGAGCACAAACCTTGTGCCAGGTATCCACCAGGGAGTTAGTCCGGAAGGAAGTCCTTGCTTTCAGGGAGCTGATAGTCAAATGCGGGGAAAAACAACAAACTGAGACGTGCATGATGCAATACCACGTAGTGAGAAGGGCCGTGAAGAAATGAGGGGCGCTCTGGGTGGCGCAGTCAGTTAAGCGTCTGCCTTCATCCCTGGTCATGATCCTGGGGTCCTGAGATTGAGCCCCATGTCGGGTCCCTGCTCAGCGGAGGGTCTGCTTCTCCCCCTCCCTGTGCTTGTCTGTGGGCCCTCTCCCTCTCTCTCAAATAAATAAATAAAATCTTTAAAAAAAAAAGAATAGAAAAGAAAATGAAGCAGGGAATGCTATTTTAGGTAAGGTCACCAGAAAAGGCCTCTGAGGGGTGCTGTTCCACATGAGGTCTGAAAGAAGTGAGGGGTGCCTGGGTGGCTGAGTCGGTTAAGTGTCTGTTTTGGGCTCAGGTCATGAGCCCAGGGTCCTGGGATCGAGCCCCACATCGGGCTATCTCCTCGGTGGAGAGCCTTCTTCTCCCTCTCTCTCTGCCTGCTGCTCTGCTTACTTGTGATCTCTACTCTGTCAAATAAATAAATAAAATCTTAAAAAAAAAAAAAAGTGAGAGCGTGAGCCATGTATTGGGTCTCTGGGGAGGAACATTCCAGGCAGAAGGAACAATAGCAAGGCTCCCAGGCAGGAGCAGGTTGGGTGTGTGTGAGCAGGAGGGCAGTGTTTGGAGTTGTTAAGCTATGAATTTAAATCTGATGATAAGGGGTGCCTGGGTGGCTTAGTAGGTTAAGCGCCTGCCTTTGGCTCAGGTCACGATCTCGCAGTCCCAGGGATGGAGCCCCGCATCAGGCTCGGTGTCAGGCTCTCTGCTCAGCAGGGAGTCTGCTTCTCCTTCTCCCTCTGCCCCTCCTCCTGCTCATGCTCTCTCATGCATGCTCTCTCTCTCAAATAAATAAATAACATTTTAAAAAATAAATAAATTTGACGATAACGCTAACAAAATTCTTCACCTTGGGCTCCATTTTGATGGTCTGTTACTGTTATAGGAGTGCCACAGTTAGATTGGAGGTTTGGAAAGACCCCTTCCCTTGCAGAAGGAAGAAGGATGGTGGGGGTGAGGGGAGAAAAGGGGCAGGGGGTGCACAGGGCGGGAGGAGGTGGGGGGAGCAGGGCGGGATTTCAAACCAGCCAGAGGAGTAGGTGCCTGAATTGGGATAGCGGCAGTGGGTTTCAGTTGAGAGTTTAGACTGTCCTAGCTGACTTTAAAAAAAAAAAAAATTATTATTATTATTATTATTATTATTTGTCTTCACAAGTGTTTTCTGAACAACTCTCAGGGTCTGGTTTTTGAGCCAGCAACTGAACCGTCTTCATCAACCATCATCAACCGTCATCAACGGTCATCAACCGTCTTCATCATTAGGTGATGAAGCACCCAGAGGATGGTCCTTACAGAAGAGGGAGCCCCTTCCAGGACTGAGGAGGCGTGCAGACAGTAAGCTGGACCAAAGTGCATCCTTTGCTTCCTGGGAGCTTAAAGAGAATAGCATCTTGGCAGGGGTGTTGCAGCTAACTGCCCAAACCATCAGCTAATTACTTGGGTCTGAGCACAGCTGAACAAACCCACCTTCCTGAGCCACTGCCAGAGGTTTGAGCAACTTCATTCTGGCTGGATTTCAGCACCACACACCAAGAGCCAGATGACTGGGCCAGGAGGGGCAGTTCTCACCTACCTACTTCCTTCTGTTAAAAAAAAAAAAAATCCCACAGTGCCATCAGATTTGGGGAGGGCTAGAGACAGTATAAAGGCTATTCAGCCCCACTAAAAATCAGAACTGTGCAATTATGACCAGAAATGAGAGACCGCTCTTCATCAGGTTGGCAAACATTAAAAAGATAGAAGGATCAACAATATGTAGAATTGGGGAGAGTGTGGAAGAACAGGCGCTGCTGTACACTCACGATGGGAGTTTTAATTGGCAAGGACATTCTGGAGGGCAATTTGGCGGCTTCTAGCAACATTTAAATGGTCATAGCCTTTGGCCCAACAGAGTCCTCTTCCAAGCCAGCCTGAGAAACTATCTTGTAGATATATTTGCATGTGGACCCAGATACATATATATACGTGTGTGCAGATAGATAGATAGGTAGATAGACAGAGTGAAAACTGCAATTGATCTAAATGCCCATCCATAGGGCAGCTGTTAAATAACTAATTCATGGCGCGCCTCTACAATGGAGTCTTGGATGGATACACAGACAGGGAGAGATGTTCAAGATCTACGATCATGGAGTAAAAGCAAGCTCCAGATGATAGGTAGGATAGAATCTCATTAATATAAAAAAAGAAATCTGTAGATGTTCATTTCTCTGTGTAAATACTTTCCTACGGGGTCTGAAAGGACACACTTGGACTGTTATCTCTAGCCCCCCTCCCCCCCCGGGAGGGCTGTGGGGAGAGGGAAGCGTGGTCAGGAAGGTTTCTCCCTATGTACTTCTAAGTTAGCGTTCATGCATGATACATGCCTTTCAAGGTGATTTTATCAGAAACCCAGAAAACCGGACCATGTGGCATTGGTATTGAAAATGCTTCCTCTTCCTCCTCTTCCACCACCTGTCCTGATCATCGCTTTCAAACCCCTGAGCCTTTTCTCTTCCTCGGCGTGTGACAAACCCTGAATCCTAAGCACGCTCTTATTGTGGCTGATAGCTCTGTCAGCTGTTAATTATTCATGCTAATGGAAGGGGCTGGAGGAACAGATAATGCAAAATCGAGAGGAGTAAATCTTTCAGAGTCTCTGTCTACTCCCCTCCCGGATCCCCTGGGAGCACCTTGCATACTGTAGGTATTTACTCAGCAATAAATATTGATTGATATGGATTGATATTTGTCTCTGCAATTTCAAATCCCCCCTCCCACCCTCCGATGTGTAGATACACCCCCCTGGGAAGTGCCCTGGTCACAGCTTTCCTGGCCTGGCCTTTCCTGGCAGGTGGGGCCCTGACCCCTGCAGGGGCTTCCCAGGGAGGACCGGCCAGCCCCAGGCATTAGCCACCAGGGGGCTGTTCTGTTCCTGGCTAGAACAGAGATGACAGGCGTCCTTGCTGCTACTAGTTTTTTGTTGTTGTTTTTTTTTCCACACAGTGGTTACTATGTTAACTGGTGGCCCCACCTCTCTAGTGGGTTTTCATCAGGCTGATGCTCAGCACAGGCACAGGCAAATGAGAGCCAAGACTGCATATGCACTAGAATGGCTACCCTAAGAAAAAATACATACTGATAACCCCAAATACTGATGAGGATGAGGAACGGTCGAAAGTCATGCTGCGCTGGTGGGAAGGTAAAATGGTGCAACCACTTTGGAAAATGCGCCGTTTCTCCTAATTACACATCTCACCCTACAACTCAGAAATTCCAGCCCCAGGTATTTACCCAAGAGAGACGAAAACATAGGTCCCCTGTAAGACTTGATCACGAACGCTCAAAGCAGCTTTATTTCTGATGGCCACATGTGAGAAGCCCTTCAGGTGTGCATCGGTGGGCAAATGGATGAACAAATCGTGGGCACTTGCACAATGGAAGATACTCAACGATAAAAAGAATAAACTAATGATCCATGCAGCAACATGAATGGACCCTAAAAGCATTTTCTTGCATAAGAGGAGCCAGGCACAGAAAAGTATGTACCGTATCATTCCATTTTTATGAAGTTCTAGAACCAGCAAGGCTACTGTATGGTGATAGATGTCAGAAAGGTGTTGTTTATGGGTGTGGGGGGGATTGATTGGAAAGGGGCATGAGAAGTCTGTCTGGGATTATGGAAATGTTCTGGATCTTGACAAAACTCATCCAACAGAACATATAATAAATGTATACTTTGCCCCGGCTGCCATAACAAAATGTCACAGACTGGCGGTGGTGGGGGCGGGGGCTACTGTTTAAACAACAGTTCTGGAGGCTGGAAGTCCAAGGTCAAGGTGTTGTCATGGTTGGTTTCTTCAGAGGCTTCTCTCCTTGCCTTGCAGATAGCTGGCTTCCTGTTGTGTCCCCACATAGTCTTCCTTCGGTCTGCTGTGATGTGTGTCCTAATCTCCTCTTTTTATAAGTATACCATCATATGGAATTAGGGCCCACCCTAACGACCCCATTTTAAGTTTATCACCCTTTGAAGGTACTTTGTCTTTAAATTCATTCACATTCTGAGGTCCTGGGGGTTAGATCTTCAACATATGGGATGAAAGGGGGGATATCATTTAGACCATAACAATAACTGTGTATTTTATTATATGGAAAATGTTCCTTAATAAAACAGAAATAAAAAGCAGGGAAGTAACCTCCCCCGCCCCCGCCCCCGCATTCCTGGAAGCAGAGGAGGCCTGGTCACTTATGAACAATGAGGATGTCGGCCATGTAGATTTAAAGGCACAGTATGCGAGTTACAATACCACAACAGCCAATGATTATTGAATGGGGCCTTCTATGTATATCCGCTGATTTAATCTTTGCAAACATACTATGAGGTAGAGGCACCATTATTATCCCCATTTTATTAATGAGGGAACTAAGGCACAGAGAGGCTAAGTAATTTACTCAAGGTCACACAGCCAGAAAGTGGCCAAGCCAGGATTTGAATCCAAGCAGATTGGGCCCAGAGCCTGCATCACCATCACACAGCTCTGTCTCCACTGGGTAGAGAAATCATGAGGTTCTCCTAAAGGAGAATAGAGGTACTCTGGGTTAAAGACTGAAGGCGGTCCCTAGGGAAATTAACTGATCACTGTGTTACTTAATGGAGTGCTCGGCACATAGTAACTTTTCAGTATTAGGTTTGAAGGCACTTGATAGGTTTTTCTGCCTGCTACATACAGGTCTCCTTCTCAGGGTTTCTGGCATCATCTATAAGTAGGAAACCACTGTGTGTGTGTGTGTGTGTGTGTGTGTGTGTGTTTCATTGAAATATAACATACACATAGGAAAGAGCACAAATACCCCCCTCGTTGCCCCTTTCCAAACATCACCCCTGCCGCCAAGGGTAACCATATCCTTACTTTTAAGAGGGTGGATTGGTTTGGCCATCTTGTTTCAGTTTCCCAGAGCTTCCAGAACAAAATATCACAAACCGGGGGGCTTAAGACAATAGAAATGTCTCACAGATCCGGAGGCTGGAAATCCAACATCAAGGTGTTGGCAGGACCATGATCCCTATGGCGGTGTCTGGCTGTTCTGGTGTTCGTTGGCTTATTGATTTCTCACTGCAAGCTCTGCACCATTGTTATGTGGCCTGCTCCCTTTCTGTATCTCTATCCCTGTGTCTCTTCTTCTCTGATAAGGACACAACTCATATTGGATTGAGTGTCCTTCCTACTCCAGTAGGACCTTTGTCAATTATGACTGCAACCACCCTACTTCCAATAAGATCACACTCTGAGGTATCGGGGGTTAGGACTCCAACAAGTCTTTTTGAGGCGACACCATTCACCAGTTCACAACACCGTCCAGATGGAAAATGAGGCCCTACAGGATGAACTCCTGTGGCTGCCTTCTTCACAGTTACAGCTTGCGAGATTCCTTCATATTCTAGTAGGTTGCTGTAGTAAGTCCCTCCTTGCTGCTGTCTAGTATTCCATTTTGTGAACATACCATCATTTAGCTACCCCATTCTACTGCTTTTTTAAGGATTTTATTTATTTGTCAGAGACAGAGAGAGAGGGAGAGAGAGCATGAGCAGGGGAAGGGGCAGAGGAAGAAGCAGACTCCCGGCTGATCAGGAAGCCTGATGCGGGACTCGATCCCAGGACCCTGGAGATCATGACCCAAGCCAAAGGTAGATGCTTAACTGACTGAGACACCCAGGCGTCCCTCCATTCTACTGTCAGTGGGCATTTAGGTAGTTTCCTGTTCGGTGCTATTATGAGTCATGCTGCTACAGATACTCAAGTGTATGTATTCTGGTTAGCTTCTATGTGCCTTCCCGTGGATATAGATGTGGGGGCGGAATTGCTGGGTCATGAGGCAGGCATCCGGTCAGCTCTTATAGATACTGGCAAACGGTATTCAATGGGATTTGACCTATTTACCCTCCTAGCAACCGTGTCTGAGAGTTCTGGTTTCTTCCGGGGCCGGCACTTGGTATGGCCCTTCTTTTTCATTTTAGTTCTTCTGATGGGCCCGTGATGACATCGTGCCATATTTTTAATTTGCTTCCTTTGGTTTTTCGTTCCAGCTTCCCAGCTCTCTTGGATCATCCGGGACACTTCCCGCTCCCTTCATCGCCCATTACCACAACTGGCATTTCGAAATCCCTTCCTTACAGTTGGGTGTCTTGGTCTACAGGAAACCGGTGTCTTTCCCCATTTATCATCCTCTCACAGAAGAATTTCTCTTGCAGCATCTTTGAACTGCCTCTGAACTCAAGTTGCAAAAGAATCCATGCCTGTTTGTTGATTATTTGGGTTTTTTTTTTTAATGCCTTCAGAACACAGCTGGAACAAACATGAGGTTGGAGAGCAAGATGCTTGCCATAACGAATTTACAGAGTCTGTGGTGCATACACATAACAAAGTAATCCCCCAACTTTGCTTTATGGCTGTCTTTCTTATTGTATGATTGTTCAATGCATTTCGTGGTGCAGTTATAACTAATGGAGATAAAGCAATTCCTGAACAGCGTGGGTGGATGCAAGGAGGGAGCCATCCCCTGCTTAAATGGCTACCACGGGCCCCCTTCCTTCCTCTTGCCTGCACTCTCTTGTCTAGGCTATAGCAAGTTTGCATCTATTGTGATTTTACAGGGAAGCAAAGTGGTATCCTGGAAAAGACAAGGCTGAGGGGAGAAGGGTCAGTCACCTTAACGCCAAGCCCCATCCTGCTGCTTGGTGGTGATGTGAGAGAGGGGCGGGGAGCCGGGCAGATGGGCATCCTTGAGGAAGCAGGTGACTCAGTAGGAGTGGAATGAGTCCCGGCCAGAGACTAGAAGCCAGTGATGGATGGTAGCTCTTGTGCATTACGGGATCACTCCCTTTTGGCCCAGTCAGGTGTTCTGTGATGTCTTTTAGACAAGGCCAGTCTGTCTGGGGTGCTGTCTGGACTTAGGTTGGAGATTTAAAGGGGAGACACCACTCTGGGGCCATGAGTTAACACAGCTAAAGAGTGCTGCCTTCTCAGACCAGTTCTTCTCCATCTTCAAGTGTCCCTTCCTAGAACAGCTAGAGAAGGAATGGCGATCACCTACCAGGTCTGTTTTGAACCTGCATTGTTTCCAAAACTGCCCCCGGGTGAGTCAGACTTTTGATGTTTGACATCTATTGACAGTCCCAGTGCATTTGGGTTGATAGAGATTATAAATAAATAGATCATAACCTGCCCCCATAAGGACTTTTTTAAAATAAAGATTTATTTATTCATTTATTAAAAGATTTTATTTATTTATTTGACAGAC
The DNA here is from genome assembly GCF_002288905.1 of Enhydra lutris kenyoni. Lineage (NCBI taxonomy): Eukaryota > Metazoa > Chordata > Mammalia > Carnivora > Mustelidae > Enhydra > Enhydra lutris. The sequence continues at coordinate 20,668,088 of NW_019154107.1, forward strand.
AAAGATCACAAGCAGGCAGAGAGAGAGAGAGAGAGAGAGAGAGAGAGAAGCAGGCTCCCCGCTGAGCAGAGAGCCTGATGTGGGGCTCCATCCCAGGACCCTGGGATCATGATCTGAGCTGAAGGCAGAGGCTTAACCCACTGAGCCACCCAGGTGCTCCTTATTTATTTATTTTTGAGAGCATGAGCAGGGGGAAGGGAAAAGGAAGACGGAGAGAGAATCTGAAGCAGACTCCATACTGAGCACAGAGCCCAACGCAGGGCTCGGTCCCACGACCAGGAGATCATGACCCGAGCCGAAACCAAGAGTCAGATGCTTAACCGACTGAGTCACTCAGGTGCCCCTATGGACTTCTTATTAAACATGTACCAAGAAGCTTACATGTATGAAGAGAATCTCAGAACCATACACACCCATCCACAGGGCTGACAAATGAGGACTGCCAAGGCTTAATGCAAGTGAAATGAAGACTTCCCTCAACAGGCCCAACAAACCACTGCCAGACCATGACTGTAACATAGAGTTATACTGTTTCTGCCATTTACCTTAACTTTTGCTTCCTGTCTGGAAACAGCTGGTCTCTGTGATTTGTTTAGGTGGAATTTCTCCAAGCATCGTGTCCTTGGATTTATCTTCCAAAAGTGGGAGAATAATTGAGTTTGATGCAAAGCTGCATAACAGTGACCCCTTCATGGAGGAGAGCACAGGAAGATCAGTTTGTGGGCTTGGCTTGAGATGTGGGGCCAAGGGGGAATTGTGGAGGGGTAGACTGAGGAAGAGAGGAATCAAAGAACATTTAGGCTTATCTGTGGCTTGTTTCAACACTCAGCAGTTTTGTGGCTACACAAGGACCATCCCTTGAAGGGAAGGAATGATTGAGGACTATTGTCATGTTGTGGCCGATATGATAAAATGGAAAATTAACGAATGGGTTACATTTTGGCCTACAGAATGAGAACTGCCCACCTGGCTAGAGACAGGCCCACCACCTACTTTCAGGAAGAAAGGACAGAAAGCTGCTGCACAGAGATACTTCTCCCATATGTCAGGATATCAACCTTCAAGTTGCCAGGAATCAGGGCCAGGTTTCTCACTGGCATTCTTCTATGGTTAACTCAATGATTAGTAGGTAAACTAAGTTGTGAGAAAAATACATCTTCATTTTCCCACATGGGAATAAACAGCGTCATTTTCAGTGAAACAAATGCTACCAAGAAGCATTTCTTTCTTTTTTTAGCCCTGAATTGGCAAGAGTTGGTTCATCACCATTCTACTCATCCACCATGGAGAATGGTGGCCTCTCTGGGCCTCTAGTATCACTCACTACTGGAATGACCCAGAACAACCACTTTTGTCTTCTGAGTTAGTCCCTGGTCTAAGAGCTTGTGGTAGATGGCGCTGTGGTTGCCAGTTCTTCACCTCTCCCAATGGCCATGCCTTTTGCCATGTGACTTGCTGTAGCTAATGAGATCCTGACAGACATGATTGCCCACAAAGCATGGAAATGGGCTGGGCCCTCTCATGGCAGCTGCAGCCCCTTTATCCTGGTCTCAGAATTAAAACATGTGGAGCAAACCCGAGTGCTCCCCTGTAGCCTAGACTCAAGCCCAGCTGAACCCGAAGCTTGAAGCAGATCCACTCAGCAGAGCCCAGCCTGGGTCCACTGAGCCACAGACCCTGTGGACCCATAAATGTGAGATGGAATGGTGATTTCGTTGGTCATTGAGTTTGAGGACACATAGTCGCAGCTGAAAGTCACAGAACTCTTTAAGCATTTTTTTTCCCCTGTTGAACTCAACAATGTTATATGTGGGCACTCCTGTTATTCCTGTTTTAAAGATGTGGAAACATTTTTAGGTTAAGGAATTGACTCAGGTTCACATTGCTAAGAAATGTCAGAATGGTAATTCAAATACAGGTCTGTGGGGTTCCAAGGCTTGCGTGGTTAGCAACTGTGTTTTCTTCATCAAGGGCAAACCTACAGGGTCTAGAGCAAAGGGAGAGCAGCACCACTTACGTGTCAGCCAGCGGACTTCCTGTTTCCACATCACTGGACAATTTGAAATCTTGAGATTTTGAACCATTCCCCTCTTCTCCTCCCAGCAGATGGGTCCTATTCCTAAGAAAGCTAGAGCCTACGGTGCTGTTGACTCTTCAGAGGGGACAGAAATTCTCTGGTGATATATTTGCTTACAGAACATTAGCTGTTTACTTACCAAGAGATGTAAGGGGTACGAAGATTATGCTCTCTGGCAGTTGAAGGTCAGTCGGAAGTGATGACCAAGAACCTATGAACCCTTGGTCCAGATCAGTGGAAAACCATGATTTGTTTGATAATATATCCATTTCATGCTAATTTCCTAGGAATTGAAGGAGTATGTAAAGCCAGTTGGTTTTACTTTTACTGGCTTGGAATGTGGGTTTTGGAGAAAGGAGCCTGGATTCAATAACTGAGTGACTTTGGGCAAGTTACTTAACTTTCTGGGGTCTCGGGTTTTTTAACTTTTAAAATAGAGATAATAATACTACTTCATTATAGGTGGTATGTGGATAAAAATGAGATAATGCATATAGAGTACTTACTTAACACAGTATTTGGCTTTGAGATACTTTTGGCTGCAAGCGACAGAGATCCTGAGTCAAAATGGCTGAAACAATTAGGAAATGTATAATTTCGCATAGCCGGGTGAAGGAAGAGAGCTCCAGGTGGGAATCCAACCAGGGCTCTGGTCCTCATATATCTGCCATTCTCTGGACTTGGCTTTCCTCAGGTTGTCCCCCAAAGAAACATGAGAGCTGCTGGTCCCAACTGGACCTGTGGGATTGCTTGTCCATGGCCAGTGAAGGAGAAAGAACAAACCACTCTCAAATATGGAGAGAAATTCCTTGCTTGACATCTCATGGAGCCAACCTAGGTTATTGCCCTCCTCCTGAATCAGTAACTGTTGCTAGAAAAAAGAGTGCTCCATGGCAACTGGCTTTAGCTTAGGTCTACAGATGGTCAATTGGGAGAAAAGAGAAATGGACTATAATGATTGATTCACGTGAGTCAGGATTCATCTTTGTTGCTGGAGGTAGGGCCCACCTTCCCCTAAGTTACATGGTGTGGGTGGGGAAGTAGTGATTACTTGAATAAGAGCAAGATCCTATTAGAAGAGGGGCAGCAGGGAATAAATTTGGTGAAGGCATTCAACAGGGATGACCACAGCAGACAGAGAGTAGGTGTTCAGTAATTGCTAGCTTTGCTGTTCTACTTTTGCAACCAAAAGGTGTTTTTTTTTTTTTTTTGGTCATTCTTGGTGTTTTATGATAAGGCAACTGATGTCTGGCCCTCAGCCATGCCCTGAAAGACAAATTTGGGAACTCTGGGGTGACAAATGATTTACATTGAAAGCTTGTCTCACCTCTTCTTTTTTGGAAATTAATCTACCTGGAAAACAAATTCCAAGGCCCTGTGAAGACTTGGTTGGTCTAAACTCAATTCCTCATGTCAATGTCACCTTGAAAAGGCAAAGTTGATAATGCACAGCAACTTTTCCCTCCTTGGACCAAACTATATTTTCCTTCGAAAATATTATACTTCAACAGTTTTTGTACAAAACCTTGGCGGTCTGTGGTAGACATATATTGTTTCTGCCTACCTCCCTACCTTTCCCTCTTTTCCACCTGACAGAGCTTCCATTTCCTATGGGAAACTCATTCTATGTAATTTGAATAAAGCTGACCTCATCTACACACAAACGCGCGCACCAGGTCGGCCAATCAGAAAACACCATCTCTTCCTATGGAGAGAGTTATTAGCTCCAGGATGAGCACACGACTCAAGTCTAGCCATTCTCTCTCTCTCTCTCTCCTGAAAATTTAAACCTTGGGTTGAATGAATGAGTGTCAAAGGCCACAACTCAGTCTTTATATATAGGCCAGTGCCTGTGAAATATACTTCCTGCATTCTCTTTATTTACATCCAGACCTGACACGGTTTCCATCAGTCACAAGTTCCGATTGTCTTGATTATTTAGCTCTATGAACCTCCCAGAATTTCTGTAATAAAAACTGCTATGGGTTGAATTGTGTCTCCTGAAAATCCATATGTTGAAACTCTAACCTGTGGTGTGACTGTATTTGGAGATAGGGCTTTTAAGAGGTAATTATGGTTCAGAGAGGTCACAAGGGTGAGATCCTGATCAAATAGGACTGGTGGCCTTATAAGTAGGAGAGAGGAAGAGATATCTCAGCACACACACACACTGAGAAAAGATCCGTTGACCACACAGCATGGAGGCAGCCTTCAGGAAGCCAAGAAGGGAGTCCTGACCAGAACCAACTCTCCTGGCACCCTCATATCAAACTTCCAGCCTCCAGAACAGTGAGGGAGAAATTTATGTTGCCAAGGCCATCTACTCTTGTACTTTTTTATGGCAGCCTGAGCAAACTAAAACAAAGGTCATTTTCCTTCTTATGTATCAATGTCTATTACTTGCCAACCAAATAAGTCCTCATTTTGTAGTAGCAAAACAGTTGGCCAAACTGTCACCCCCTGTGTCTTCAGATACAGACAGTATGCCTCTGCACACCAGCTACCGGGCTTAGTAGGAAAATATCAGGATGTGGTAGTGTGGGGTCAACTTTTTGTAGTTCTCCCCAAGGTCCTATCAGAAAACCTATTCTATTTGGAAGCCAAAAAGGAGTAGTGCATACCTCTGGCTGAAAAGCATGCTCCTGAGCCTTGGCAGGACTGAAAAAGTCCGATTTTCTGCCCCACACTGAAGTTAGAGCTCAGGAAGGCAAGGAGGTAGTAAGCACAGTGGAGGATAAAATTGGCCCCAGGAAGAGATCGCGGAAAATGGGAAATCCCTGGCTCCTTCCAAATACCTCCAGATGAGGACTCTTTGATTGACATAGGTAATAATTATCCTCAGTGTAATGAGTCATTCACTCAAATTGAATGGACGCTTTGAACTTGGAAGTGAGGGACAGATTAACTGGGCTTCATAACCAGGCTGCTGTTTTCATTGCTGAAATGCTGAGCCCCAAATGGAAGCTGTTAGATTAAGAATTAGAGGTTACCTGCCGCACACTGAGACCAATTATGACACAAAAGAAGCCACAGGGCTGGGGTAGGGGTTCAAGCACCAGAACTCAACAAGGCCTTCGGATTTGATTGGAGTCACCGCTAGGTCCGTGGGGTCGCCTACTTAAGTACTGTTTTGGAGGGGAATGGAGGCAAGCTGTAGGTACAATTTAATTTTTTAAATGTGCTCTGAAATCCAGGGACTCATGTGAGGGATAGTGATTTATCATTGAGGATTTAGAATTTTTTTTAAGATTTTATTTATTTGACACAGAGACAGACAGCAAGAGAGGGAACACAAGTTGGAGGAAGTGGGAGGAGAAGCAGGCTTCCCACTGAGCAGGGAGCCTGTTGTGGGGCTCGATCCCTGGACCCTGGGATCATGACTTGAGCCGAAGGCAGACACTTAGCGACTGAGCCACCCAAGAGCCCCGGTCAGTGAGGATATAGATTGATGGGTACGGAAGTTGTCCTTATGTACATGTTTCCTGTCCAGTAAGTAGGGGTGAAGCTTCTTCAGAGTGTCCCGGCCCCATGTCTTCCCATGTCAGACCCAAGAACTATCCTTTGCACTGTTTATTGCCAAATGTGTCATTCCTGGATAATTTCTTATCTCTCACAACAAGGAAAAGGTAACACTCCTGTTATTACTCACAATGCTGTAGCTCTTTGGAACCTGTTTGCATTGAAACTGGACAGATCTTCTTGCCTTTCCAGCTCCCTCATATGACATTTATGCAAAGCTGGTTATGTCACCCAGCCTTCGGCCTCACCCAGAGCACCGCCGCGAACACTGGCAGAAAGGCCAGTGACTCTCAAAGGTCCCTCCTATGTCTCACTGATGACCATCACAGATGTCCGTCTTCCTGAGTATATAAGAAAATGCAAGTGATAATCCGTTGTCCAGTCGCCTGAAACTTACCATTTGAAATTTTAGTTCGAACGCCTCTTCCACTCGTATCTTCCTTTGGTCTCATCTCTGTAAGCCATCGTCATTGCCTTTCTAGAATGTGATCTCTTATGACACTGCCTCACCCCTGCTTTTCACACATCGCTGCCAGCGGGGAGCATAGGTGAGGGACCCATGGGCAGAGGGAGAAGAGTATTGTGCGTGCAAGAGAATTCTGTCCCTTACCCTGCGTAGCTTGAGACAAGCCTAGGAGAGCATCACATTGCGTTGACTGAAGGTGAGAGAGGACAGAGATCAGAGAGGTCCATTGACGTTGTAGAGCAACAGTCCAGGGAGCCTTCCTGGTTGGAGGACATAGAAAATGTTTGGGTAGGTGCTTCAGGTGACCAGGACCCACGCAGAACTAGGGTAGCAAGATGAGAGGCTGTGCCCACAAAATATTCTGGGCCAGTTCAGGCATTGGAGGGGAAAGCACTCCAAAGTGCTTTGGAAAATCTCAAGGAAAACACTCCAAAGCTGGGGTCCCTTGAAGCACTAAGATCAGAGGAGGGGTCCTGCTTGCCCAGGTCTAAGGCCCACACACTGGCTTTGATTACTAACCAAATCTCTCATTGAAAAGATCCAATGTCTGGCTATTAATTAAGAGTTTTAATGACACTGGATCGCTGAAGTACGCACCAAGCCTGGGAAGCAGGGCTCTATGACTGTTCAGTTCCTAGACAATCCCAAGCCCCTCTAAGTGTTCTGACAGGTACAGAGCTGCCAAATGGATATATCGTCTAGAATTGAATTGTTTCTTATGCCCTCTTTAGGGAAGTCCGAGAGAGAGAGAGAGAGAGAGAGAGAGAGAATGAATATGAATGTGTGTGCGTGTTGTCCTGGCAAGCATTGAGAATGATTGAGAATTGCATTTCTATGTAATGGGTAGTAAAGTGTCTATTGTTTTTGTTTTTATTGATGAAGAAATGAAGACACAGTGATTATATAATCCTCCCACTGTTGCATGCATAGAAAGTGACAAAGCCAGGATGTGATCTATTTCATCCCCAAGCCCATATTCTACATGAACTCAAATAGGACAATGAGACAATAGAAACATCCTTTAGCACCTGGGCTCCCCAAATTCACCCGGTGCTTTGCCTGGAGGGTGGGAGGTGAGTGGACGGAGCACAGCGAGAAATTTTCTTGCTTGGGGATGTGTTCACCATCCCAATCCTTCTTCCCTTCTGACTTTCCCCCCTTGGTCTTGTACTGGGCAGCCTGATCTTACTACATCGTGCTGCCTGATGTCTGAGGGCTTTGGGAGCCTAGGCTCTGTGATCTTTATAGCCATCCTCTCAAAAAATAAAATGCATTTCTCTAGGTATTCACTCCTTCATTTCTGCCTTAGGTCAATAAATGTGCTAGTTGAAATGGAGGATCCCTTTGAGAACCTGGGGATTTCTTCCTTTTTTTGGTTCATTTCTTCTGTTCTCTCTCCCCCTCTCCCTTCCTCCACTCCTTCCTTCCTTCCTTCCTTCCTTCCTTCCTTCTTTCTTGCCTGCCTGTCTTCCTTCCTTCCTTCCTCCCAAGCTGTGTACTTATTTATTTTTTCATTATGTCTAATCAGATATCTCTGTGTGTTTGCACTGGGAGCACAGTGAGCACAGCCCTTGTTAGCTCAGTCTCCCGAGTTATTGAAACGCTGCCTATCTTTCTTATGCCAACCTTCCGCCCGGTTTTGGATGATTCGCTCAGACTGCCTTCATTCTGAACTGAAGGAAACCCGGATGCTGGGGGTTACCGATGTGACCACACAGTGAGTTTGGAGAGGAGGGGTTACATCGGCCTGAGCCTGCCTGAGGACGGACTGGGGTCCGGAGATGGTGAGTCTTGTCCTGTCTCTGTCCCAAGAAGCATCGCGTCTATCAGATAAGTCCTCTCTGTCACGAGGAGCCCTAATTAATGCACATGCTGATTTGTTCTTCCCCGCCGAGGACTGCAGATTACTGCTTACTGGGTGCTACATATGTTATCTTGTACATATCTTTAATAAAAATAACACCGGCTACAATTTACAGTGGCCTTACTGTGTTCCGGAGCCCTGTGCCAAGCCATTTGCATTCATTATTTCGTTCACCCTCCCACCACCCGATGAGGCCATGCTTGAGCCTTATTTCTCTCGCCTCATAGAGGAAGGAGCTGAGGCTCCAAGAATTTCAGTAAATTTCTCAAGGTCACACTGCTAGAAAGAGGTAGGGCGGGTTTCACACCAAGGTTTGTTTGATTTCATAGCACTTAACCACTTGCCACCGTGCTGTTATGTTTTAATGTTAAGGGGAAGTGAGAAATGTAATAATAGAACTTTGGCAAGGTGGCAATAAAAATGAGGTAGGGCTGTTGCATCCCTCTTACAACTACCCTTCCCTCAATCCCCTTGCCTTTACGTGCCAGAGGCGCTCAGAATACTGATGGGGCCAGGCCAGCGAGGAGGGCATGACTGGGGAAGCAGCAGGCTCCTGGGTCTGAGGCGGACCTAGCCAAGTGGGATGTGCTGTTCCTGCTCCGAGATCTACCAAGTAACTATCAGAGAGCTTTAAGGTTGTGCTAGGGAGGGACCAGGGCAAGAGGATGGAGCCGAATGGGCTGGGAACCCCCATGGCTCTGGAGGGCTAGGCACCAGCCAGCTCTGTGACCTTGGGCAAGTTCCTGAACCTCTCTGGGCTTGCTTCAGGGAGGTCAGGCTGTGTGGGGGGTTGGTTCAGGCTGTCTACAACACTCCGGTTTTAGGCAGGGCAAACAGAGAAGGCTGAGAAAGTTCCCAAGCCTGCCAGGCCCACAGTGACGCTTGCCCTTCCAAGGACTGTCCCTAAGAGTGTCCCAGGTGGGACCCAAATGGCCAGGCCTTCAGATTCCTGCCTTGCACACTCACCAGACGTGGCCACCACAGAAAAGACATGACCTTGGCGAAGTAGCTCCCAGCAGCTCAGATAGACTCGGAAGGGCTGGTGTCTGAAGGCTGACTACGGAGCTGGACAGCAAGTCCTCTTCTGAAGGGGCAGTACCATCGAGCATTTACCACATGCCTGGAGTTTATAAATGACCGAGGGCATGGATAGAGGACCAACTCGGACAACAGATTGTCCAGGGAGAAGTTCCCAGAGCTTGGCAAACGGAAGAGGGCCTTGCTGTGGGGAAAACTCAGGTTCTTGTAGAGAACCAATGGAAAAGTAGGACATCTGTGCCTCTTGCCACATTGCAGGGAGCACAGTACAGACCCACACAGGGAACTGAAGCCCAAGGTCAGAAACCTGCAGGAGGTGGGAGGTGGGTTCATCGGGGGCCTGCAAGAGGAAAAAGCCAGGGCAAGTGGGCCTCACATCCTGACCAGCGTGAGGGCCCTGGGTGGGGGTCAGCTGTGTGGCAACTTGGTGAGCCTGAAGGTCTCAAGGCTGGACATAGGCCTCGTTAGGTAAAGACCCAATTAAATAGGTGTTAGGAGGGAGAATCCAAAAATATTCTATGGCCCCCTTAAGACGGCTCTAAATTAAAAAAAAAAAAAAAAGCCATCTTCTAAAATCAGAAAGTTCTCTCGCTTCCTATTCAGTGTGTCTCCTTACCAACCTGCCTCTCCAGTGTCTGTCGTCTGCGGTCTTTTACACCATGACCTTAGCCACTGTGATGATCCCAGCACCTTAACATGGCCCGTTCTTAGTGAATGTGTTCAGTGGGAAGAGGGGCTAGGGGCTTCCCATCATGGCCCCCTTAGAAATTTGGAGATGCCAGCAGAGGCATGTTAGGAAGGGCTCTGAATACCCAGGCAAGGAAGATGGGCTTCCTTTAGCAGGAACTGGGGAGTTGCTGAGGACTTGGTGACAGAGAGAGTGATAAAGAGAATTAGACCAGTCCTGGAGCAGGACGCATGTGCTCATGGTGTTCTAGATATTCCAGAAAAATGGGAGGCCGGAGATGGACACGTAAAGCCCTCAGGTTTATTGTCTTGGTCTGGGTAAAGGAGAGGTGCCTGAGCTGAGGGGTGGGGTGGCAGTAGGGAGAAAGATGGGGTCAGAGACACGTTGCAAGATCCCCATGTTCCCGAACTTGCCACCAAGGAGAGCGGTGGCCCTGGCTAACAGCCAGAGGGGGGGTCTGTGGGAGGAGCTGGCTGGGAGATAAGGGAGCTGGAAGAGAGGGGGTGGGCATTTCTCTCAGTTACGAGATTCTGAGGGGAGAATGATGGGATTTTTGATGCATAAGCTACATCCAGTGGCCCAGAAGCCGCCCCTGAGATAAGGATTTGTGTGTAAGTGTTTCTGCAAGGAGGCGACATGCAGGGCCCGAGGGGAAGCAGGAAAAGAAATGCACCAGAAGAGAAGGAGACACACAGGGCCCACACAGGCCTGGCCTGGCCTCACCTGCAAGACAGCTCTGGAGGGTGACTGTGGCTGGCATGGCCCAGCAAGGGGAGCTGGGCTTTCACACCCCTGACCCCTGCAGCCAACGACCATGAGAACTCTGGGGGTGGGTGATCTCCAGACCCGGCCAGTTGCCTGTGCGGGTGTGCAAAGTGGCTCCCTTCCTGTAGCCTGAGGACTGGAATCCCAGAGCAAAGCCCGAGTGCGAAGTCAAAGCAGGGTGCCAGGAACCGAGTGCGCACACGAAGCGGCGAGAGGGACCCCAGGGCCATGGGGTGGGGCACCAACATGGTCTGCCGTCGCTGGGAGCCCGGCCTTGAGAAAGAACAGTGGCTTGCCAGCGACCATTCTGGCCAGACTGATCGTTGTCCTCCCGGCCATCTGCTGCTTCAAGGAACAGCATGGAAGCCTGGGACGGGGTCTGTGGCAGATTTCACCTCACATTCTCCTTTTTACATAGAAATGGGAAGCCAGGAAGCAGATTTCTTCATGTCCAAGCTCCCAACAGGCTGCAACGTGTCCTGGGTGCTGGCACGTCCTTGCTACTCTGGCTGGGGGGTGGGGGGTGGGTGAGTGGGCATCCGGCCCTGCGGAGGCCTCCGAGCTCCGGCTCATTAGCCATTCCAATGCCGGGGCTTCCGAGCAGGCAACCAGTGCCACAGCCTCGTGACAGCTCTCTCTAAGGCGTTCCCTTGTCAGCAGGCAGGACACTGGCCTCGACACCCTACCGGATGTTCCATGCCCGTTAGGACTTGCTGGAAGATTCCAGAAACTGCAGGACACAGGTGCCACCATCACATGTGTATTGCGTGGGCCTGGAGCGCACCGAGCGGGAATCGCAAAGTGAATTAAGCTAGGCCTCTGGGGTTGGGGGAGGGGAGGGAGGCCAGCTCCTTCCCTGCAAGGAAGGAAACAACGCTGAAAGCCAGGGAATTCAGAGCAAGACTGAAGAGCCTCCTTCTCAGACCCCCGCCAGGGTTTGGGCCTGTGCCTTGGTGCAGCGTGCCAGGCACAGGCCAGAGGCCCGGGGAAGTGCACCCCGAAACAAAGGCATTGGTGAGGATTCTGCTCCTGCCTCTGGCTGCCTTCTGTTCCGATGGGGCCTTGTCGAGCCCGTAGGAGTTGTTAAATACTTTGAGGCCCATCCCTGCCTATATCCACCCCTTTGGCCATCCCCGTGGCCTCTCTGCTGTTCCGTCCACTTGTCCCTGCGCCCCTCACCCCAAGAGAGGCAGGCAGGCAGTCTGGCCTGGCTTTACCCTCAGCTTCCCAGCAGTGAACAGGAAAACAGTAGGCAGTCGGAAGTTGTGGTCTTTGCCCAGAAGCCTTGCCACCACGTCTCTGTCCCCGCCACCTTCCTGCGGGAGAGCCCAGCGCCATGTGCTCTGTGGCGGCCCCCTTGGTGGGGTTAGCCCCGAGCTGAGTCGCGAAGGTGGCGCCTTCTCCCTGAGCGGACCACACTGCTGTCTCTGCACCCCCGCTCAGCCCCCCCTCTCCGGGTTTGCTCAGGTTTGGCATCTTTCCAATCCCACAGGAATTTGGCTGATAAATGAATTCATACTCAAAGGTTATTGACTTAATTTGTCACCCCCATCCAGGAGCTATTTGCACTGAAAAGAGATCCACCAGGGAGAAGGCAATGTTTAACTGCAAAGAATGCCTTTGGAAAGGGCGGTAGGGCGGGGGCGGGGGGGAGCCGCCCTCTCCGGATCACCACCCAGGTGACACTTCCAGCACATTCCAGCTGTGGGCATGTCCCCATTTCAGGGGGCTCTGGAATGGCCTGGGGTGCTTGGGGTGACTGCAGACCCTGGGGCCCCAGGGATTTGACTTAGCGGGCCTGCTTGGGGCCCGGGACTGTGCATTTTCACCTGCCTTCCATTTTTCTGATGGAAGACGTCTGGGGACCGCAGTTTGAAAAATTCTTGGGGTATTACCCTGCTCGGGCTGCGGTAAACTCTGCGTGGCTCAAACAGCAGCCATTGATTCTGTTCTGTTTGTTCAGTTTTAGAGGCCTGGAATCCAAGATCAAAGTGTGGGCAGGTTTGGTGTCGGCCTCGGCGTGGAGACGACTGCAGCTCCCTGTGTCTTCGCCAGCCAAGTGCTCTGCCCCCTTAAGCACCACCGACCCCTGCCACCGGCCACCCTCATCTCTCTGTGTGTCCAAATGCCTCGTTCTTAGAAGGACACGGGTCAGATTGGATTAAACCCACCCTAAGGGCCTCATTTTACTTTAATCACCTCTTTAAAGGCCCGTCTCCAAAGGCCGTCACCTTCTGAGGTCCTGGCAGTTAGGGCATCAACACCCAGACGCGGGGGAGGGATCCGTTTCAGCCCAGAGCAAGCATGTCAGAACAGCAATAATTAAGGCATTTTTGAAGTGGTTCCCAAGTTCACTCATCTTTTCGGTTTACAGCAAGAGAAAAGATACCCAGGTTTGAGGGGTTGGTGCAGGAAGCCCCCACGACCTGTAGCTGAACCAGAGGCCACGGGGCCTCGGACAGCGCCCCCTGTGGGCACCACCCGCCTCCGTTGCGGCAAACGCCTGGGCTCAGCCCTCTGCAGCGCCTATCCTGTCGTTCTTCTTCCTGGGTTCAGGAACAGACTTTCTCCTCTCTGGCTCCACGAGAGAGAAGTCTCCGGCACTGGCACCAGCGTGGCCGCCCGAGGCAGCCCTTCCTTCTGCCTCCTAGGGTGCTGCTTTCTCCAGAAAGAAGCCAGGACCCTTCACCCTCCCCATTCATCATCACCCCAGGCAATCTAATTACAGCCTTGTCTTTAAAGAGGAACTCATTTACAATGGAGACTTATTCCTTATGAAAATGTAACATCTTGAACTATGTTTTTCTGGCCCCCTTTTCAAAAATAAAAAAAAGAAATTAATTAATTTCCTTGCACACGGGAAAAACTCATGAGGTCTTGCCGGTTGTGCGAGGAAATGATTCTCTCTTCTCTTCTCTTCTCTTCTCTTTTCTCTCTCTCTCTCTCTCTCTCTCTCCCGGCCTCCCGCTGTGTGACAGTGAAATGCTAAAATGACTTTGGCAGGAGAATATTCTCAAAGGCTGTTTTTATTTCAGCAGCAGAAGAGTATCTCTGAACACAGGCTGCACCTCGGCCCTGTGGGGCTGTTTCTAATTGCATGAGGTGAGTTGCAGAAATCCTTCCCCCAGACGGGTGGGGAGGAAGCGGCAAGACACCTAAGAAAGAAAATCGTGTCTGCCACACTCAGCGCTCACCACTTAAAGGAGTTAACTTGTTGGGACAAAATATTTCTATGGGTGCGCAAACTATGCATGAGAATAATGAGGCTGACCCCTTCCTTTACGCTTTCCAATCACTGGGCTTTGTTGCTTCTCTCTCTAATCAACATGCTATGTTCCTCCTTGCTCACACCTCTGTCAGCAAGACTGGCTGAGAATACTTTAGATTATCACCTTCTCATTTTCAGTGTGAAATAATTGCCCAAGGATGGAAACTGACAAACAAGAATGTGGATTTCGGAAAGCAGCCCACTCGGTATTTAGGATGGCCTGCGTAGAAGGGAGACAGGTGCACTTACGTGTCATCACCTTCCCCCGTCCTCACACTTGCCCCTTTAAAAAGTAAGCTGTGCTCTCGAAGACCTGGATTGATTCAAAATATGGAAGATAGTAGGGGGACTGACATGTTTAATTAAAGTCCTATCTGATGCTGCGGTATAAGGGCAAAAGGTTGTGTGGGGAAGTCTTGTGGGTTTTGCTCTTGGTGCCGCCACTGATGGGCTGTGTGGCCTTGGGCAAATGAACTAAACTCTCTGTGCCTTGCTATTTCCATCTATACAAATGAGACCATAATAGCAATGCTTTATGAGGTGGCGAGGGCTGATTTGGTAATAGAAAGTCCTCAGGACCATGATTGGCATACAGCAGGTGCTCAACCAATATCAGCTATTCTTACTTATGCCCTCAGGAAAGAAAGAGCAGATGCCTTCTTTCCCTCCTTCAGAAATATTTAGTAAGCGCTGTGCTCTGGCATCAGGAAAAGTAATCAAGGGCCCTGTCCTCAAGGAGCTCAAGTTTGGTGCATGTGTAAACAACCAGCTATAATACTGCATAAGACAAATTTGAATAAATGCCAAGTAAGGATAACAGTCCCATCAGATGGGGCCCAGGAGAGGAGCCACGCTTACTTTGGAGTAGAAGATCATAGATGGCATCACGAAGGAAGTGGCCTTTGAGCTGGACCTTGCTAGGATAAAAGGTCTCCGTAAGTAGAGAACAAAAGAAAGACGTTCCAGAGGGCAGTACATGACACCTCCAGAGAAAGGCGAGGATGTCCATGATGTTGAGACAAAGGAACCAAGGGGACCGGGCACCAGACAGGTAGTCGGAGACTTCATCTATCCTGCAGCAACCTGGCATCCTAACTTTTTTTCCAGGTGAAAGAACTGGAAATGAAATGGCTGTGTGACGTGTTCCCCCTCTTTTTCCCCCCGGAAAGACTTAGGGGGAAAAATTGTAATGAGCAAAGTCTCACAGCTACTAACTCTAATTTAGCAGCAAGACCCTACCCTCCCCGCCCCAATTCTGTCCATACAGGTCATTTATTACACCCAGAGAAATCTTTGTAGTCCCCCACAAAAGTGCAGCTACCTCTGGGGTACGACGCGGCTGCTACTTAACTGTCACGTAACATGACAATCGAGTGTCCTATTAGAGCTAAAATTTAATTGTGAAGACGGGTACCATATTTAACTGCAATCCTGGGGGGAATTTAGGTTGACAGGCTGTAATTACCCAAACTGGAACCTGGCCAGGACACACCTACTCTTTGCCAAAAGAGCTATGGGGGTTTCAAGGACCGCAGGCCGCCCGGAGCTGCAGAATCTTTGGGGTGGGGAATCCGCGCTTGCGGCCCCACAGCGCCCCCTAACAGAGCTCAGGGCAAGCGCAGGAGCTCCAGGGAGCCGGCCTTTTCTGAGCACACAGCCCCCCTCCCCCGCTGTGCTTTGCAGCCTACCCCCAAGCCCTTCCCTGCCTCCACCTGGCTCCCATCCATCACGGGTTATCAGAAACTTTCCATTTAAGGTTGCGTGGCTGTGGGTCCTGCAGTCGGATTCTCGCTGGGTCTTATCTGTGTCTGTCTGTCTGGTTGGCCTTCTCGGTGTGTCTCTGCCCAGGTCCTGCTGTTTCTCTCTTATCATGATGGAAGTGCTTGTCCTGATAAAATAATTACCCACCAGAGCACAGTGGTTCTGATCACCAGCTGCTGTTTCTACATAGAGATCAATTAGAGACATCTTTTCGCAGGGGAAGTGGGCTGGTCAGGCCAGTTTACTAAAAATCCCATTAGGAGTCTTACTGTGAAATGCATTATATTCTGGCCTCACAATGCAGTTATTACCAGAAAAAAAAATACAAATTGGGCCAAGAAGAGGTGGAAGTGTGGCTTGCTGATGTCACTGAAGGGTTAAAAGGGAGAAAGTTCTGGGCTGCAAGCAGCAGTGTGAATAAATGTGGTCTTAATTTAAGGTTATGGATTTTTTAAAAAGCCTTGCTTTTTGTCTTCACAAGCCTTGGCATTCATATCAGTTAAAAAATAATTTAGACAGAAAATAAATGTTAGAGCAAACTCAAATTATTATGTGCATTTTAAATAAACCTGTGTTTTCTGCCACAGACATAGCATATGAATAATAACATTAATAGTGATCACAATCATTCGTCAAGTGATGATCTTTTCTCTCCAACCTTCCAGGCCACTGGTTCCTGCCCCTGCTATTTAACACAGCCCAAGGCCCGTGTCTTTCGTGAGGTGGACTGACGATAACAGCCCCCACTCCCTCTGCAGGGGGGGAAGGTAGAAAAACCCAGGGTTCTGGTTCCAGCTCGGCCCTAATTAGCTGGGTGAATGTGGGTAAGTTGCTTCACACTTCTGGCCAGTTGTCAAAGGACGGAATGGTCTCTAAGGATGACCAGTGGAGCCCATGTTGTATGAAATCAAAAGCAATACAGGAATGTCGCCTGGGAAAATTTTTTTCCCCTTTTTTAAAGATGAAAGGTCTGAAAAAAGACACAGACTCAAAAAGCAACTTCAACAAAGCAATTATTGAATAGAGCACCAGAGAAAGTTAGGTTAAGACTCTTTTTTTTTTTTTAATTTGCCGGACGGTTTTCTGCTGCATTTCTAAGAGCACACACACATGCATACACACATAGGTACACTTCGGTCAAAGGCAAATCCACGTAAAATGTTCACTTTTCTGCTTCCCTGGAAAGAGGTTTTCACTGATCTACAAAGACAACAACATCATCGGGATATTATGACCTGTTTAATTCTTCTAGTAGTATAAAACTGTCCAGATACTACCAGCAGAAGAATAACAAGTAAGGTCAAACCTTAGGAAGTTGTCATTTCTATAGGCCAAAAAAGAGTTGAGTATAAGAAATTTCTTATGGCTCAAACTAATATTATATATATAGTATATATACACTACATATCAAAAGATATATATGTATTATTATGTTTGTGTACTTATATATGTATTATTATTTATCAAGTGGTATATATATGTATATGATATATAAACCATTATAAATTATATAATAATGATAATATAGCCTAGAGAACTGTGATTCTTCTATATTCTTATTTTTTTTAGTGAATACTTTCTCTGCAAAAGACTGGAACTTTCTTCATATTCCTATCCTAACACTTAGATCGAGATGGCATAAGACTTATTAACAGAACACACTTTGGTACTCCAGGTTACATTTCTAAACATGGGATCAGACCTGACTTGGTCCCATAAGAGTATCCCCAGGCTTTGATGCGCACAAAGGTGACTCGGAGACACCGCAGGGATGTTGGCTCTCAGCAGAGGTGAAGGGTGCCCTGGGCACTTGGGGATAATGGTCCCAGTGGAGCTGGGCATAGCAAGACCTGTGCACAGCTTCACTCAGAGGTTTGAGTTCGTAATATGTATCGCCGAGGGGAGATGCTTTTTTAGCAGAGTTGAATGGCAATCATTTTTTATTAGTCATTTTAAAAATTAAAAAATACATGTATTATTCTACCCAATAATGATTTCAGGGACAGCAACTGTAATAGAATGTTCCAGGATATTTTCAAGAGAAAGAGATGAGGCCGGTAGTAGGGAAGCTTCCATGAAGGAAGTGAGTGGATTCCAAAATGAATAAGGAAATACTGATTCCAGAGAGAAACAATCGAATTTTGCACTGATTAAAAATTTCACTTCCTTATTTTATGTCCGTAGGTCTTTATCCGTTGTCTCTTCCACTTCCATAAAACAGCCAGAATAACCAGGCCAAGGGCTCCCTAAAAGGCATTTTTCAACAGAGATAACCATAAAGTTACATTGTGAAAAAAAAATCAAGAAATTATGAGAAAGTATAAAAGAAAAAAATAAAAGTCACCTGTAATTCCATCATCAAAAAAGTATGATTGCACAGTGTTTTTACCCAGATGCTTTTCTACACATATACATTTTTAAATGCTCAAAAAATCAAAGCATCCTACACCTTCTGTTTCCAATTTTTTTTAATGTAGTGACATCTACATGTCATGGACATCTCTCCATATCAATAGATACAAAGCTATTTGTCTTATTTGTCTTTTAAAAGGGACTGCCCAGTATTCTGCTGTATGCTTAACCAATCATCTACTGATACACATTTAGATAACTTCCGGTTTTGCTACTATAAACTTCACCGAGACAACCAATCTTAGCGTCCACATCTTCGTTTACTTGTTTGATGACGCCTTAGGATTCTTTCCTACAGGTGGAGTCTGTGAGTCAAAGGACAAGGCTTTTGTTCTGCATTGCCAAGTTGCTCTCCAGAAAGGCTGTACCTATTTACAGTCCCATTAGTGGTAAATGTAAATGCCCATTTTCCCTCACTTTGCCTAGGGAGGATCACTAGGTTTAATCTTTGCCTAGCTGACAAATGAAAAAGTATATTTGATAGGTTCAGTCTCACTGGTAATCAAAGAGATATCCAATGAAATTGCTCTCAGTCTTTATACAGAGTTGACTTATATTTCTTATGCTTCTTCTTTTGTGGATTGTCTACTCATGCCTTTTGCCCATTTTCCTATTCGGGTATTCCTCATTTTCTTATTGGTTGAAAGAGCTCTTTATATATTAAAGATACTCTTCTTTCAGTTGCTGTCTATGTAAAAGATGTTTTTATCATTTTTTCACTTGTCCTTTAACTGTTTGGGTTTTTTTCTTTTCAATCCCAAAGATTTATGTTTTATGTATTAAAGCAGTTAACTTCTAAGGGTTTCAGTCTTCCAGGTCACTCTAGAAAGGCAACCTATTCATTTGCATTTTATTTTTCTAGCCATACTGAATTACACTATAGTTATAGCTCTCTTTTCCCTCCAAACCACATTTCTTGTTACTTTCCAGAGGTTCTGGAGTAAAAGCATAAGGGACCTTGCAAACCAGAGCAGAGGAAATATGACTGTTAATAGTAACACTTGACATTTCTATTTCCCATGTGCTATAGGATCACTAATTAGTAAGCCCTTAGCTTAGCCCCAAGGGTCATCCTGGAGGCCATTCACTCACTTTATAGGATACAGTGGCATAGGATAGGGAAGGCTGTGGCATTCATTTGGTGGGCTACACTCTACCTGGCCAAGACCTCAACCCAGGCTCCTGATTCGCCACCTGTGCTCATATGAAGGTAAGGCACTTTCCTCCACATAGGCTGGCAGATCCCCAGAACGTACTCAGATTGTCAGGACGAGTTTTCTGACCAAAACACCATGGCTGTTCCTTCTCCGTTCCCAGAAACCAGAAATCATATAACCTAGAGGATGGTTTGCAACCTGGACTTTTCTAACTTTGTCTCTGACCACCAAAGGGATTGTACCACTTTTTAATTCACTGCTAATTTTTTGACAACTGGGATGCTGACTGCGAGAGTTAGGGAAGGCAAAGAAACATGGAGGAAACGAGCGGATGGAAAATAGCTTCTCAGTTGGTGTATGGTGCGCTCCCAAGGCTCCTCATGTGAAACCCATTCACACCATGAAGTTTGATGGGCTTCCTCGTGCTCCAGGCACTGGGCTAGGGGCTGAGAGTCTTGGCACTGAGGCTGAAGTCTGCCCTGTGCTGTTGTTTATGCTATGGACAGTACGGGGCTCTGGGCAGAGCAGGGGAAAGGGTCCTGGAGGGGTGGCCTCTCTGTGGAAATCCAACAGATGCACAGGCATTCATCAGGAAAGGGGAAATCTGTGGGCCTGAGAGAGATGAAGGCAACCTGCAAACTTCTGAAGAGTGGAGTGGGAGGGAAGCCAGGAGAGTTGGATTCAGAGAAGATAAGGGCTTATTGTAGTATTTCTGACATTATCTTTGGAGAAGGATTAGGGATTCTCCCCTCCATCATGTGTCCCAGACCAATAATTTGGTGATAAAATACAATAAAACGGATTAACAAACATGAACAGGCATCCAAAGTACAAACCCCATTTTTTATTATTAGATTCAACAGACAAAAATTCCTCTGCGGGATTGCTATAAAAGTTTCTGTTATTCTTCGTCTCCGTACTTAACCCCCTGGCAGACCAGCAACAGTTTGCCTGCGGGTACGGGTCCACAAAGCCTGTATTTTGAGCGACACAGAGGCGGAGGGGCCTGGGAAGAAGGTGGGATCTGCAACAGCAGTGCGGCCAAGGTGTTAAGTCAAGGGCGGTCGCCTAAGGGTCCTTTGTGTGTAGCAACAAATAGGTGGACGCCAAGAGCAATGCCTACGGAGCGGCTGAGACATAAGTCAGACCAAGCGTCTGAGGAGTTCACCAGAGTTCGCTAGGACTACAAAGCATGGAAGGGGAGATGAACTGCGAACCGGAAGCACTCAGGCCCCGCCTGGTAGTCCCGCCCCGACAAGGCGGTGGGAGCGCCGGGGGAGCCAATGCCAATGCGGCGCGTCACAGCCCTGTGCCCTGGGGCCTCTCAGCCGGCAGGCAGGTGGGAGCTGGTGACGAAGGACCCAGGTGGCAGGTGGCGACGCTGCTGTGCGGGCCTCCCCTCCCAAGCGCACTCCGAAGGGCTTGGCCTTCCTCTTCAGCAACGAGGCTCTCTGGGCTGTGCACTTGCGGGCCGGCAAGGACTCCTCTTCCGCGCCATGTTCACGGCCACGGCACCGTGAGTGCCGAGATGCAGCTGCCGGAGGTGGAGCCGGCCGTCTTCCTGGCCCCACTCCAGTTTCTCTGCTCCCCTGAGGTCATGACCACGCAGCCCACTGCCGAGAAGCACGGGATACTGGCACTCGAGGCCCACCGCGTGGAGTTCCAGAAGAGCTCCTCCAGGCCCACCACGCTTTCCTACTGCTGACATGCCAGACTCTTCCAAGAACCGCAGCCAGCCGGCCAGTGCCTGAAGGATGCCCGGCCAAAACACAGAGACACCCTCTCTGCCACCGGCTTCACAGACATCGACCTAGACACACTGGTGGCCGGGCTGGGGCTGGACAGCCCGGGCCTTCAGAGGTACACTTGTTCAGTGCCCTAAGCCGCTGGTCCGAGGCCAAGTGTCGGCGACGGCAGCCGCAGGTGATGCTGGAGAACAATCACGTGGTTCTAGGCAAGGCGTTTGCCCTCATCTGCTTCCCGGCGACGACCCTTGAGGCATCCGCTGCAGAGCCCATGCAGAAGGGCATCCTCGCGGACCGCGAGGTGGGCAGCCTCTTCCTGTACTTGGCCGTCCACCCTGGGCCACGTGTGAACTTCATCCATCAGCATGGCTCCTGCCCCCACAGGAAGGGGTGTGGCAGCACGAATGGCCTCCAGCGGTGGGCAGAGCCGCTGGGGGTACTCTCCATCAACAAGAGCATTTTCGTGGTTGGCTTTGGGCTCTGTGGCTCCGTGTATGGGGCTGCTGATTACCGTGTGAACATCCAGGTCGTCCACATGGACAGCACCATGGACCAGAATGACCTGGGCTTCAGCTGTGATGGCTCCACCAGTACCTTCTGGATCATGTTCAAGAAGCCGGTGGAGGTGCTGCTCAACTTCAAGCACACAGTGGGTGCCATACGTAAGGGCCATGCCTCTAATGAGGCACCAGAGGCCTGCCCAAGGTGATCCAGGAGTCACCCATGACGGAGGGCCAAGACGTGCTTTACCTTCTGCTCTGTGGCCAGAAATAACAAAGGCAGGTCCGTGGAGGACAGCCACATCTCAGAGGCCATGTTCTACACCCACGACCCCAGGATCCCAGCATCGTCCAGGGAGGAAGGCCAGGACCCTGAAGTCACCTGATGCAGGTAAGCCACTCCACATTTCGTGCCAAGGCCTGGTGGCCCCTGATTCTGTCTATCTGCTCCCTGCATCAGGAGAGGGTCTCCACATTCTCTGCTGGTGAGCATGGTACCTGTTTAGAGGAGCCAGGAGGTGGCTGGGTGGGGGGTGAGGGCTGTGTGAGGCAGTCCCTCAGGGCTTGGGGTACAGGGCTGGCTTGGTCCCTCCCTAAGGGTCCACCTGGTCCCCAGGTGTGGTGTCCTGCCCACCGTCCTTGCATCTCAGTGTCACATGACCCAAGTGCCTGACCGTTGGATTTGAATAGGTTTTCATCTCATGTTTGCTTTGTTTAACTGCACATGGCATGACATCTAGGATTTCCATCTGTCTGCTAGGAGTACGGAGGGGGCGTTTCTAGTGCATTCGGTTGGTGTCTTGTGTTGTTTTTTTTTTTTTTCCACTCAGTTCACTGAATGTATTTTGGCCATCCTGAGCCTGGTCCCCAGCATAGCGGCCTGAGCTCTGGAAAGTGGGACACATGTTGGGGATCCAAGCTTCCTTGAAGTCCTGAAGGCCACCTTCCTGCCATGCCCAGGCACACCCAGTGGGCCTCGTGAAGGGTCATACTTGTTTAGCCTGTCTGAACGGGTCCTTCTTGGTCCCTGAGCTGAGCCCATAGACCTCAGTCAGACCCTGTCTGCCTGGGAAGGGCAGTGCTGTGAGCCGGCCTTGGTGGCCACTTCCCTGGCTGGCCTTCCCATACGTACTGTAGCCCCACCCCTGGAGCTTTGCAGAGGGGCTGGAGGGCATGGCCCCTCCCCCAACTTCTAAGTCCCTACCCCCTCCCGGCCCTGTGTGTCTCTGCCCCAGGGATTCCATCTGGAACCTGTGTCCTCCCCAAAGCCATGAGAGGTGTGCCTTCACACCATAGCCTCACATTATTTTTTTTAAATAAAGGTAATACACCTGCAAATGAACAAACAAACCAAAACCAAAGATAACCCCATGAACACCTTAAGTTTTATATCAATAAGCGTCATCCTTGTTTACACCAAAATTAACAAAATTTAACCAAAAAAATCTGTGTGTTGGCATGGAATAAAGACACACAGTAAGGGGGTAAGTGTGTGGTAGAGGAGAAAACATTTTGGTCTGAAAGTCCAGAGGCCTAGATGATCAAGTGCGGCCAGGCAGTCTTAACCTGTGTGACCTTGAGCAAGTCATTCACCCCCTCTGCACCTCAGTTTCCCTCTCTGCCAAATGAGGGGATTGTTCAAAACCTCTTCTGCGGGTTTACCTCCTGCTTTGGCGTTCTGCGACTTCACTGTTAAGTGATCACTGTAAATATGTAAATACTCTTCAAAATAGGGCAGCTTCTTCCGAGTCACCAAATTCTGTAGATCTGGCTGTGCATCGCCAAGAGCTCCTCCATCGCCTGCAGACGGGCGCCAGCGGAAAGCGCCTCAATTGGTTACAACTCGTAAGATAAACCTGCCTGCCCCCCAGATTTTGAACCAAGAACATGTGCCAAGACCCTCCACATTCACAGTGTTGCTACAGGACCCATTTCAGGGGCCAGCTGGGAGGGAGAGGCAAGAACCTGAGGGCATCGTGGAGCTGGTCTGGGCTTTGTCGGGTGAAATTACGGTTGCGGGGAAAGCTGGGCAGGAGTCAGGGAGATTCTGCAGGGGGGTGATTTTTCCTTCTTTGCCCTAGTCCCTCTAAAGTGAAGGGATCATTGGCCCAATCGTTGGTCCTCATCCCTGTTCTTTCTATAGCTAAGAAACGGACTTGGCGTTCTGTCTTTTACAGTCTCTGATAGCCTAGCATCCCAAATTCAGCAAATCGTGAAGTGTCTCGGGAACTCTTTCTCGCATCCATCATGTATTATCTTTGAACTTGATTCCTAGCTTTATAGACCTCCCTATGGCTGTGTTCCACGTTTCCTTCAGGACAGAGTTAAGAGAGGCACGGCGCCGTCAGAGACAAAGAGGCTGGGGCACACTCGCACTGTTGGGTCAGAGCAGAAGGAAGGGGCTTAGGGGTGCCAGATAAACGGGGAGCTGCCCGGCGCTCCCTGGAGAGTGGCTCCCGGCTACTGGGCAGGGCCCCGCCAGTCCCCTTTTAGCTTGCCGTTGCTCTTGGCCCATCACGTGCCACCGGAACAAGCCGTTTGGGTGGTTGCGGCCACATCTGGCTGAAGTGCCCAGCTGTTGCTCTCGCCTCTCCTTGCTTTTCAGTCTCCGTCATGTGGACTCATTTCAGCTGTGATCGTTGCTGATGACATTAATGCGCTGTGCCGCTTTGGCGTCGCACGTGCCATCTGCTCCTATCAGCCCTGTGGGGTAAGTGGGAGGTAATTGTTTCCCATCGGTAGTCCATTTTCTCGGATAAAGGATGCGAGATTCAAAAAATAAACATCCACTCTGAGTCATGGTGACGAGGCCAGTGTGGATCTGGGGGCAGCCATCCCATCTACCTTGAGTAGTGGGTGAGCCTGTTTTCCCGGTAATTCAAGTCGAAGGGCAATTTGATTCATTAACAGTGGCTCCAGGAGAGGAGGAGGTGCAGGGAGAGTGGAGAGGCAAAGAAAAAATAAAAAAATCCCCGAGAGTTCTTATATACCAGCAGGGTCAGCGCAGAGAGGAGGGGAGGGCTGGCGCAAGAAATTGGTGATTCATCAGCGAGGGCTCGCTGGTGGATGGCGATGAAAGGTAAGCGCGGTATAGTTTCAGTGCGGGATCCCGCTCCATGGCCCCACGCTCCGGCTTCGGCTTCCTGCTGAGAAACACGGGTTCTAGACTGGAGCTGGGGATGCAGATTGCCAGGAGCAGGGCTCAGAAGGGGGGGGCAAACCAAGAGGGCGGGACAAGGCATTGCCAGTGAGGATCCGAGAGACCAGCTCACAGACGTGACTATGGGAAAGAAACATGACTGAGCCGCAGCCTCCCAGTCCCCCAAGATGACCGGTCGGGCTTCCTTGCTCGCCTCTTCTCTTTCTTTCCTTTCTGTTCTTGATTTCAAGGAAATTGCATCCTGCAGCTCACCCCTAACCTGTTAAGCAGTGCCACATGGCACCCTTGATTTGACTTGTGCCTCCCTTCCAAGCTCAGCCCCATGTACATCAGGCATTCCTTCAGCAAATGCGTACCGAGCTCCCAGTACCTCTCTGCCCTGGGGGGATGGCGCCGATTTCTCCTGTCATGACAGTCACACGAGAGCACGTGCAGCCCAGGCCAGAGGCAGCAAAGGCCCTTGGTGCTCAACGAGGCTGGCAGGAAGCTCATCCCCGCTTTCACACACACCGGCTGTGTTCCTGAACGCCCCTTTATCCGGGAGGCCTTCTTGGGTCTCTTCCCCCGGCCTGCCTGCTGCCTGCATCTCCTGCTAGTCCCCACCTGCCACCAGGAAATGTACCCTCCCCGGGTGGATGGGGTGCGGGCAGGGCGCTCCCCCCCAGCGCCCCTTGGGGCAGCTGAGGCCCCCGAGGGGTCGCACTTGGGGCTCCTTCCTGCCAACCCAGAGCTCCAAAGCAAGGAGCAGGAGATTCCTTTACACCAGGCTTGCTCCAATCGCAGCCAGTCCCGCTAATTGATTCATGTTATTTTATTTTCTGTACTGGTGGTTAGGGCCTCGAGCAATTTTATGCAAATTTATGAACCTTATGCAAATGAGGGCATCCCTAGACTAATTGCACACAAAATGGAAGCTTTGTGGGTACCTCCCCCATTCCAGTGTGCCCTGACTCCTCCTCATCCCTTAAATTACTCCCCAACTCCCCCATGCCCACAAGCCCCTAAGATCAGCAGCCTCCCCGCCTCTACCAGCCTTCCTGCCTTCGGGCTTCTCAGTGGCCATGTTGGAATGTCTGAGGGACAGCATCAGCATGGCTTGCTAGGGCTGGTGGCTGCTGATGTCCAGGCAAACCCTAGCCTTGGGGGACACTCCTCTCAGCTTATTTTTATTTTATGCTGTTTGAATCCCACCCAGCTTCCTCTCCCAATCCTCCCAGGACAGGTAAGACCAGCCTACTACAGCCTAGAGCCTGCCTGAGGCTCATTGACCTGGCAGGATGTGGCCCCTTTGGGTAAAGGCAGGGCTGTATGTGGCCCTCCCATTTCCAGGGGTCCCTGTTCCCAGTCTGAGGCCCATTCCTGGTCCAAACACGCTGACAAGTGATGCTCAGGAAGGTGCCATCTTGGGTGGGGTTTCCTAGAAGCAGTGCCTGAGGCAGGAACTTAGGTGAGAGTGACTTGTCGAGGCAGGGCTCTTGGGAGAAGCCCACGAGGGAAGCAGCATAGGGCAGGGGGAAAGCTGAGCAGATGTGGGTTCTGCTAAAGTCTGGACTCAGCAGGGAGCTTGGGAGGTGTCCACCTTGAGGCAAGGGAGTGGGTTTCTGTACCCACCCTCCAGCCCCTGCCCCTTCTACGGGCATTGGCTGCCAATAGCCCTAGGGGACCCGGGGTGGGGGGCGGTAATCCACCAGGCATTCTGGGGCAAGAAGACTCCCATCAGACAACACCAAGCAGGTGGGGGATGCGTGACCAGCCCAGGTAGGGACCAACAATATTTCCTGCTGGCATTAAGTGAAACGCAGGGGTCACGCAAGCGCTGAGACGAAGGCCTTTCCATTTCTTTTATTTGTTTGTTTAACCTAATTTAATTTTAACATCCCTGTAAAGCAAGCCATTTGAATCATACCCATATTATAAATATGCTCGTGCTCAGCGCAGGTTGCCATGTGCTTCCAACATCATATGACCAGTAAACCTCCCAGATGGAGGAGGGGTTTGAACTTGGACTGACTTCCCTGCGAGCCTGTCCTGTCTGGCAATGGGCCAGGACTTTTGTCTCCAGCCACTTAGATGTGCAAGGTCAGGATATGCCACTTCGAGACTCTAATTTACCTAGCTTTTCTCAAGAGCCCTCTTTCCCTTATTTTCCCTTTTGTGTGGCTTCATTTTACAAATTCCTTCAGATGATGATGTGTGTGTGTGTTTTCAGGGAGGCAGGCATAGAGGACAGGACCAGAGCCTAAGATTTCCTGTCTTCTTAACCCTTCCTTCCTGCCCCTTCCTCTCCCCCTCTATCCCATCCTGCCGTCCCCCACCTTCAGTCCCATCTTGGCCTCCTCCCTGCACCTTCCTCTCCTCCTCCTCCCTTCCTCTCCCTTCCCCCCATTTCACACCTCTGCTTCCTGGCCCATCCCCCTTTCCTTCTTTCCCAGCTTACACCTTTCCCTCCCCTCTGCTTTCTTCCTCCCCCTCCAGCTGTAACCCATCACCTGCCCTCCCGTTTATCTCCTCCCTCTTCCTGTTCCCTTCCTTCCTTGCCACCCCCCTCACCCTCCACCTGAGCCCTCATGTAAGCGGAGGTCCGACCCTCTTGGCTGGGACATCTGAGCAGGCAGCCCCTCCTCCATGGCCCTGTGGGTGGGGGCAGCTGGAAGGGAGGCCCCCTGCGGACCTACAGGTGTACCTGATCCTTCTCCTGCTGGGCTGAGTGTAGGTCTCACTTGGAGGAAGGTGCGGAGGAGGAGCTGGGTGGGAGAGGAGGGCCGCTGGAAGGGATCAGCTTATCTCCCTCGACTCAGGGACCAGCCTGCGGCCAGGCAGCTCCCCAGAGAATGGCTAAGAGAGGAAAGCAAAACGGATCCTCGGAACCATGTGGCTGCGAGAAGGTAAAAGTAAACTGTGATGAAAGACATTGCGTGTCGGCCCCGTACGTGCTGCCCTTTGGGCCTTTGCACAGATTGCAAGTTCATGATTGACCCACCTTTCTCCAGAGAGGTGCTCTGCTTGCAGACCAGCTGGCCAAGGAGTATACACGCCATCCGAGCCGGCATCAGCAGTAGCTCTTACCATGTGTCTGGTGTGGTGCTAAGTGTTCCCATTTTACAGATGAGGAAACAGAGGCACGTGAAAGTTAAGTCACACAGCTGGTAAGTGGTAGAGCCAGGGTTCAAACGTGGGAAGTCTGACTGCATGGTCTGGGCTGTTAAGCAGTGTTCCAACGACTTCTCCTCACCAAGTGTTTGGCTATTCAGGATGCCCCGTAGGTGCAGAGAATGGGAGAGAGAACACTCTGGAACTCCTTTCTCCAGATGGCAGCCAAGGAGGCAGTGCCATTTCTCTGGGGCAGGTGGCCACAAAGCCAGGAGTGATTCTGGATTCTGGAACCATCAGAAACCTGTTTCTGCAGGAGCAGAGTGGGGGGTGGGGCAGGAATCTGCGGTTTCTTCTCCAGTGGGAGGGTTTGCCTGGGAGCTGTCCTGCATCACTGCAGGAACCTTATACACTGCCCTCCCCAACTCTTCTGTCCCTGTGGGGGACACTCGCCACTTGTTGCGCTCATGCCTAGGGAATGGAACAACCGGAATGAGTCACAGAGGGCACAGCTTTGCTGTAAAGGAAGGAAGCACGTGACCAGGTGTCCTAAGTAGTCCCCTGTGAATGGGGCCAAGAACTCACCCCTTCCAAAATCCCTTCTAATTTAGGCCTCTGTGAAAGAGTGGTCATTTGTTGAGGCCTTCCTCGGTTCCAGGCTCTTTACAAATGTCATCACACGTCTACGAACCAAGTATCGTTACCCCCACTTTAGAGAGAGGAAAACTGAGACTTGCAGAGGCTAAGTGACCTCCCGACCTGAGGCCACCTGATCCCCACACCTGTGCTTTCCCCAGTGGCGTCTCCCTGCCAGGGTTAGAGGGGAGCTGTGCAGTCCACCTGCCAGTGCTCCCCACTCTGTTTTGCCCACCACCCTCTTCCCTGCCCTGCCCTCCTCCTCCTGTCTCCTCTCCTCTTTCTCCCATTCCCCACTGGCAGGTCCACCTACCATCACCCCCCCAGCTCAAGCCAGAAAGGGGAGCAGTTGTGGTGGCAGAAGGAATGGCCTCCATCCTTTCCTTGCACTGTCACTCCGGGTCCTGACTCCTGACTCAATTACAGTTACTCCAGTGGTAAAAGAATTAAAATCTAAAGCTAGAGGGATCACAGGGCTGAGGTCATGGCCAGATGTGTGTGTGTGCGTGCGTGCACATGGGTGCCTGTGGGAGTGTGAAGGAGGGAGTGTCTGGGTGTGGGTGTGGGTGATGCCCACGCGTGTGCGCTCAGCAGTGTCTATGGCGGGGAGCAGAGTCGCTTTTAGCAGAGCAGGAGAGGGGTTTTCGTGCAGGCTCAGTTGGCACTGGGTTCTCCAGCAGGAGCCAGATAGCAGGGCAGCCAAGTGCTGGGGGCACCCCAGCTTCACCAGCCCCATCCTATACCTGCCTCTGGGTGGCCTTCCTGGTGGAGGTGTATTGTGTCTGCTTGGAGTGTCACAAGGGGGCCGGCTGACAAAGAAGGCTGGGACTGGGGAACCTCATGGCAGTTCTGGGGAGCAGGAGGGAGAGGGAAGCCCTTTTGACCACGGAATGGTGAGGAAGGGCAGATTTCCCCACCCCTCTCCAGGGCAGGCACCTTTGACTTGTGGGACCTCAGGAGGGGAAGGGAGGACTTGGGAGGGGTAGTAGGGGTACCTGGAGGGGCAGCTTAAGTCAGAAATGAAGGCTCTGGCTAGGACCTCCCAGCCAGTTGCCTCAGTACGAAAATGAGGAAGGAACGGGGGAGGAGGGGACAGGCTGTCATGTCCTGGAAAGACCCAGATTGCATAAAGGCTTGTTCCCAAAGGCCTGGGGAGCCCTCTGTGTGTGGTCCTGTGCCCCACACCCACACCCCTGCCCCTGCCAAACAGGCTGGACCTCACCGCCTTCTCATTATGAGGGCTGCCATTGACCATGCAGCCAAGGGGGAGGTGCGCTCGCTCTCTCGCTCTCTCTCTCTCTCTCTCTCACTGGAGTGCTGAGAGACCATCAGGCTCTCTGACAGCACAGGTCTGTGCTAAGAACAAATGGCTTCTGATGGGTAACGGGCCAGCAAGTGGCAAAACGACTCTCTCTCGGGTGCAGTCTTGGGGACTATGGATGCGTGCTTGCCAAAGGGCATAGACTGACCCCTCATTCCAGCGGCCACGCACCCCGGTGTCTACATCTGTGCCCCACTACGGCACAGGTGCTGCACTTATTAGGGTAAGTAGGATAACAAGGTGACTGAGTGGCCTCTGCATGTCCTGTTGTTGGGAAGACCAAAGTCCCATCTGTGTGTGAGATTTCTGATCATTCCCTGGAAATTGGAGCCTCTCTGGAGTTCCTCACGTCTGGGGGTTGGGGGGCTGGCGGAAGTGCCAGCTGAGCCTTTGTCCCAGCTGCTTCTGACCCATGGAGGCTTGCTTTGTTAGAAGGAAAACCTGTGCTGCCCTGTTCAGAGTTTTCTTTCAGGTGCGGTCCCCTCAGTCCCCATTTACAGGAAAGATGAGAGGCAGGTCTTCACAGAGAGCACTCCCTGAATCCTACCCCTCAGCCAACTTGGTATCCCTCAGACAAGGCCTGAGTCAGCCCGGCCGGGGCCCGCCTCCTGGAGGCCCCTTTGGACTCCAGCTCCTGAGCAGATTTATAATGAAATTCAAACGAGATCGAGGTGATCCAGGGTGAATGAGGCTGCTCCTTGTCCCACCTTTCTCTGCAGACGGCTGTGGACTGCAGATGTCAACCTGCTTCAAGAACTGTCTTTCAAAGTGGAATTCGGTAGGACAGAGTGGACAAGTGCAAGGACATAGGCCAGGGCAGCCATGGGATTCACCCCTGCTGCCCATGGGATTCACCCCTGCTGCCCACGTGAGCCCCAGGGCTGCCATTCCTCAGCTAGAAGAGAATAGAGTCAAGGGGCTTTGTGACCCGATCTGAACACCTGTGTGACTTTCGATCTTTAGGAGGCTTCTGAAGCGGGATCACCGTTGCTGTGCGCAGGCGCACACCCCAGGCGTGAACCACCAGGCCCATTCCAGCCACCGTTTGGGGGAACCAAACTCGGCACAGTGGGAGGGGATAGGCTTCATTGCCTCTTCTGACTGTGGATCTGTGCTGGTCAGGGGGTGGGGGGGCAGTGGGGGGGCGTCCACTCAGAACTGTCCCAGCAGAAAAGGACCAAAAGCCTTGTGCTTTCTGCCCCAGGGCTGGGCATGCTTCCTGCCTCAGCAGGCAGGCACTGCCGGGTGGCCAGGCCCAGACTCGGGCTGACAGCGCTGTGGAACACTGGCCCCCGGTCTGCGGGATTCCAGCAAGGTGCCATTTCCATATTCTCTGGCAATAACTAATTAGCGATTATAAAGCTCTTTGAAATATGAAGTGCTGCATGATAATATCTGTAATGAGCCTGATTCTTTCCCTCTTGCATGCAAGGGGGGGGGGAGGAGAGGAGGTTTTACACCCATTAAGGGGGAGTTGGGCTGCTTCCCTTCCCCGAGGGGCATCGGAGTCCCGGGCTGATCGAGTGGTCCTGGGGAGGGGGCATCACTTTGACTCCCACCCTTCTCCACTCTTCTACCCCCCCCACCCCCATCTGCTCTGCTTACCAGCTTCTGAAGTCCCCTCCTCTGGGTGGGAGCAGGAGGGGGTGCTGAGGATGATGGATGAAAAGGGGAGAAGAGAAAGGTGGAGTTAGGGTGAGGAGAAGGAGCGGGGCTCATGGTCTCCTTAATGTGATTTAGAATTTCATATTAATATATCACCTCAGAAAAAAATTAATGAGAAACGTGAAGAAAATAGGATAATGAATATGATAATATATGGGGAGTGCTTTGGGCTTCTTGGAACAAAGGTGCAAGGAATTATTGCTGTGATTTTTCTCACGGTGCATATATATTTTTATTAAACTCTAAAAAAAATGCCAGTAGATTCACTTCTTTGCAAGGTATTAACGCCCCGCAGAGGAGTCGTTCTTCAATTAGTTTCCTGAGCCTCGGCCCACCTCTTGGCTGTTTTCTCGTCACTCTTCTGGAGACTTCCAGCTTAAGGGACAGGGGGAGTAGATGAGGATGCTCAGTATCTTTGCCCCGAGTGTCTCGTGCACACGTGCCTGGGGAGAGGGCCACCTGAGCAACTGGGGCTCAGAAGGGCCAGCAGGGAGTTGAACGCAGACCAGAACTAGAAGGCAGAGCCCTGGCTGGATGACTGCTCGAGGTAGCCAGAGGGAAAGGACCGCGTACTTAGGTTCACTCTCCTGGCCTTTCTCCCCAGCCAAGGGTCTACTTAGGTCAGACCTCTTTTCGATGATTTAAACATAATTGAATATAAGTTCCCAGTTGGAAGGGACTTTGTGGGACTACCTTGCCAAGGGACTGCAGAGGCCAGAATGAAGCCGAGAACCATGTCTTTCTCAATTTCTCGCTTTCCTGTACAAGTGGTTCTCAGACCGTGGCCCAGCTATATGATAGGCTAGGAATACCCTTCCTGCCCTCATGGTCTTGAGAGTCAATGTTGGGGGGGGTCAGAAGTCCAATAAACACACAAATATTTAACTACTATGGCATTACAAAGGAACAGAGCAGGAGGCAAAGAAGATACAAAGGGACAAAATTTAGATGGGACTGTCCCTTTCCAGGTGCAAACATGCAGCTGAGGAATGAAGGATGTGGAATCTTCTGATGGGGGATGGGGAGGGGATTTTGAGTAAAAGAAATAGCAGATGCAAAAGGCCTGAAGCAGGAAAGGCCTTGGCTCCTTACATAGCCAGGGCAGGGATGGTGGGAGTTGGGCGCAGAGCCCCGAGGGCTGTGCCAAGGAATTTGGATTTTATGCACAGTGTAGTAGGAAGCCACCAGAAAGTTTTAGGGAGAAGAGTGACAGTGATTGCTCTGGCTGCAGTATGGAGGGCGGGTTGTTGGGGCCCGAGTGAGTAGTGTTAGGGACTATGGCTCTGTCCTGGTGAGAGATGATGGTGGCTGGGACCAACCAGGTGTTGTCATGAGGGGGACAACTGCAGACAGGTTCCAGAGAGACTTTGCAGCAGAGGGGATAGCACTTGGTTGGTTGGAACTGAGCAGCTTTAGTTCCTTAGTTTCTGGCTAGAACAGCTCAGTAGAGGGAGGTGCAGTACAGGAGAGTGGCCTCGGGATGCTCGAGGAGGAACAGAGGTGAGTGGTGCTCAGTAAAGCTTAATTCCCCCTCCTGTTGGCTAAATGCCTGTTACACTGAGGTCCTGATGCATCTCAGGGGCCATTGCAAAGAATCCAGGCAGCAAAGAATTGGAATCGGGAGGACCTCACTAAGACACAGCGAATGAGAAGCAAAAGGACAGGGGAAGGAGGAGCAGAAGAATGAAGCAAGACAGATGGTGTAACAAATCTATAAGAGCTGATAGCCATCGAGTCCTCCGCATAGGCATGTGCTATTCTAAGCATTTGGTATGTATTATCTTATTTCTTCCTGACAGTGGTTCTATGAAGCACAGAACATTGTTATCCTTATTTTACATACAAGCAAGAGGAGGACCAGAGAGGTTCTCTAACTTGAGCGGGGTTGCAGAGCCAGAAAGTGGAGCAGCAGCCCGGCTTTGACCCAGGCATTATAATTCTAGAGCATGAGCTTCCACACATGATGCCTCGGTGCCTGTCATAATAGCAGGTGACGCTAAACAGCCAGCTACCATGAGAGCAGCTTCACACACCCCTCTCGTAAGCCTCCTTTCGCCAGTGCGGAGCCTGACGGCTCAGAGGTTCAACAGCTTTCCCAAGGTCACTCATTTTAGAAAATGGCCAAGCCAGAGTCCAAACACAAGTCTGCCTGACTCCCGGGGCCCTGATGTAACACCATACTGAGCCTTTCCCCAGAGGCATTCAGACTGTCTTCAAGAGTAAGGAGATAAACCAAGTTTGCTAGATTTCACCCCAAAGGCCAGATCTTATGCCTGTGATAGTAACAGAGACATGCCAAACATCCCCGCCCCGCCCCTGCCACCCCCCATGTTCCTCGATGTGCTCTCAGAGTCTCCTTGGAGCTCAAGTGTTCATTCCTTGTCCATCTCTCCCTTCCTGGATGTAGCCAGCCTGCCAGCTTTTCTCGGGACTCAGCCATGTGCACAGTTCTGCTCTAGGTTTTATGGTTCAAAGCAAATTTAACACTGTGTCCCCGACCCTGGGAGTTTTACAGTGTAGTTGGAGAATATTAAGGACAGGTACATAGCTCTTTTTGGCCGCCTGGGTCAAAACCTCGTGTTTTTACCATGGACCCTTCCCAGGCTTAGCATGGGCCTTTTCACAGTTAAGGACAATTCTGCTGCCAACCACCTGAGCTTGGAAGAGGAACCTGAGGCCCAGAAGGGAAGAGTCTGGCTGACACCTTAATTGTAGCCTTATAGAAATTCAGCAGAGGCCCCACTTAAGCTGTGCTCAGACTCCTGCCCCACAGACATGGTGTGGAACGTACGTGGTTGCAAACCACCACGTGTCTGGTCATATGTTGTGCAGCACGGGAAACCCACTCTGATGGCTACACTATATCCCAGCTCACACTCTCCCCTATAGCGTGACCTTGACATTCCTCCCATCAAGACGTGGAGTCTAATTCTCCTGACCCGGAGTCGAGATGGGCTTGTGACTCCTTTGATCACAGAGGACAGTGGAAGTGACACAGATTGCCAAAGCTGGGTCATGAAAGGCCACACAGCTTCTGCCTTGTCCCTGGATCACTTGCACTTAGAGCCCGAGCTGCCATGTAGGCATCCTGACACCCCCGAGGCTGCCACGCCGGGAGGCTGCCTATGGCTCTCTCTTGTTGGCTTATCCAAGTCTTCAGGTTAGCTCAGCCTAGACTCTGGATGTGTGACGGAACAAACCTGCAGATGATCCCAGCCTCCAGCCCCTGAGTCACTCCCAGAATTCTGGTTCTTTCCAGGGGACTTTCTAGACATCATGGGCAAGACGAGCCATCCCCACTGTGCCCTAAGTAAGTTCCTGGCACACAGAATCCCTGAACTTAATGAAACAGTTTCTGTTTTACATTACTAAATCAGGAGGAGTTTGTTACCTAACAATAGTTACCAGAAAACATGGCTAAACTCCAAATCCAGGGGTCGGGGGAGGAAGTAAACTCTGCCTACTCCAGTGTGAACTCCTGCAAATTCACAGGGTGAAGGGCATGAACGTCATCATCTTAATATGGCGAGGGCCAGAAGGATTAGGAGTAATACCACAGGCTATCATATAGCTTTCGATCTCGTTATGTTAAGGATTCAGCTGAGGCCCAGAGAGGGCTCTTGCTTTACCCATAATCACACAGCCTCAGTGTCAAGTCTTCAGACTCAACCCCGGTGGGCATCCAGGATCGTTCCTCTCTGTGCATCTGTCGCACCCCGAGCTGGAACTGGATGAACAAACTTGACCTGACAATTACCTTCCCAGCAAAAGGAGGAACCCAGTGCATGGAGACCTGGAACAGTGTCCTTCACTTTTAAAAACCCCGGGCTGGTACCTGTTGTAAATGGCCGCCCGGTATCAATGTTTATTGGACTTTGTATCCTATGAGTCTGTTTTGTGCCCGCGCACCCATGATGGGTCACTGATTTTTTTTTTGAAGATTATAAATGTAACATGCAAAAATCATATTTGTTACATTTATACATATTTATACCATGCATTTGCAGTATATAGAGGCACTCAGAGTATATATTATTTATAAGCGTTGCTGCATGGCTCAGGTTGGTTAGAAAGGCTCAGAGTAAGAGTGTGTTTGTAAAGTGCTCCGGGGTCCTCTGGGATGACGGCAGCTATGTAAGCTCAAGTCATTATCATTAAACTAAACTGCCTTCCTCCGATTACTGACAGCAGCGGAGAGGATCTCCCGCCTCCCCTGCCCCAGTGCGCGGCCTGGTAATGCTGGGATAATATAAAGATAATATTACTGTAATAAGTGCTTTGCAGCATTTATGCCTTTATTAGCAGCGGCCATATTGTAAGTAAGGGACAGGCCCACAGATGTGCCAAGGGGATGCTGCCCAGGGTGGAACTCAGGGAGACGAGCAGAGTCCTGGGTCCAAGCGAAATGCGGGGGCAATGTAGCATGAGGTCAGATTCTCCCTCCTCATCCCCTCCTGCAGTGCCTGTTTCCAATTTCAATCGGTTTCTGAAAATGCTGTTGAGCCCAGCTGGGTCTGGGGTCGGGTGGGGTGTAAATGAGACATGGCGCAGGGTGTGGGGGGAGGAGCAGCTTCTGGAACCTTAGCCCCAGGGATACCCCAGTGCATTTGAAGTGGCCTCCAAGCCCAGGGGAGGCCCCAAATTGCAGAGGCCCTTACTTTGATCAGTGTGTAACAGAGATGGCCACAAAAGCCAGGGGCTTCCCAGGGTGAAATTAATCCCCATGGGTGAATGGCCTCATTCGTTGTCCCCATGAAACTATGAGAGGCCATAAAAATAAGCAGGGGCTTCAAAATAGTTCTCACATTTTACAAAGAGCCCCTTTCCCTGCAGCGTGGCTATCTGCTGCACTGGCTTCAGGTGGCGTGTGTCCTTCTGCCATACACATGCCACGGGGAGGAAGGTTTTGTTTGTAGACTTGGATCTCAGGGTGCCGAGACATCCCGCTTTTACCTCCACAATCTCACTGGACCCTTCTCTACCAGCTCTGTGAAGCTCGCCTTCTCTGCCAGCCCCATTTTACACAAATGGAAACTGAGGTCCAGCAGCGTAGAGAGGGTGGGCCAAGGTGGTATGTCGAGAAGAATCAGCACTGAAATTCAGGCCTTTTGGTCCAAGGTCAGTGACCCTGTACCCGCACGTTGTCTGTCCTGCCCAGGAAGGATTTGTACAACGGGAAGGGCCCCACCTTCCAGTCCTGCTTCGGAGGAGACAAAATCAGCAGCGAGAAGGCGAATGTGCTGGCTGCATAGTGCTGTGTAACAGAGCACCCCATGCCGAACGGTGTAACCCGGCCACTGTCATTGTGCAGTGACGGGGCTCAGCGAGGCCACACTTCCTTGGGACTGCTCCTGTTGTTGTGGTCAGACGGGTGGAGGTGGGGACATCTCAGAGCCTTCTCACTGGTGCTCAGGCTCGGGAGACTCCCAACAGCGTGTACGGGCTGTTTCCATCATCTGTCCAACAGCTGGACTGCTGCCAGGGCAGCCCCAGGCCCCGGAGGTGGCGGTCCCGCAAGCGAGAGGCAGATGGAAGGTATATCAGCCGTTAGCATCTTGCCATGGAAATCACACAGCATCACTTTTTGTAACTCTTGCAATTATCTGTTCGGAGCAAGTCATGACTGCTAGCCCATATTCAAGGGGAGAAGGACTCCCCTCTCCACCACCATCCCCGGACAGGGACCACCCAAGAACTCGACGGCATGTTTTGAAAGCAGCCCAGCGCTGTTCAGACCACGTGTCCTCGACAGCCCTTGCAGGAGCCCAGGTAGGACTCAGGCAGGGGCTAACCACCTCTCCCAACCTTTCCTCCCACTTCCCTCCTTTAACCAGCCAGACTGTCCTCGGCTCCGACCTGGTCTGGTGAGGTATCTCGGGCTCTGGCTGATGGCCCTGTGCTCAGGTGCTAAGAGGTCCTCCTTAGGGAGTTACAGCCCCCCACCCCTGCCCCAGTCAAAAGCCCCAGTAACTGGGCCCCCACAGGAGATGCTGGCAAAGGTGGCAGAGCCTAGTGGCAGCCCCTGGGCCTGAGCCCTGGAGAAGGTGCACTTGCCTTTTGGCTGAGACGCTTTAAAACCCTAGCGGCTTGGTTTCATTTTGAACCTGACAGATAAAAGACCGACTTTGACTGAGAATATTAACTTTCTGGCTCCTGCCCAAGAAAGCTGAACAGATGAGGAAATAATATAAAATAAAAG
This sequence comes from Enhydra lutris kenyoni, assembly GCF_002288905.1. Taxonomy (NCBI): domain Eukaryota; kingdom Metazoa; phylum Chordata; class Mammalia; order Carnivora; family Mustelidae; genus Enhydra; species Enhydra lutris. The sequence goes on from NW_019154107.1 coordinate 20,705,419, forward strand.
GCGTCTGCAAACACTGATTGTCGGCTGCTTTCCATAAAATACGCCCACTGTTATGTGTAATATTCTCCAAGCCTTTCATTGCTCGGCTCCCTCCCTCCTTTCGCTCCTGGTGCCTAAGGAACTGCCTTCTCTTATTTAGGAAAAAAAAAAAAAAAAAAGAAAGAAAAGACAGACAGGAAGAGAGGAAAGGGTGCTTGTGGTGGCTGTGCTAAAATCCACCCTTAACTCCCCTCCAGGAGGGCCAAGCAGGTGCGCCCACAGGCTAAAACACCTTCTGGCTCCTTGCTGAGGATGGTGGGGGCGGATCCTGGGTCCACCCCAGGAGAACCTGGCTTCAGGGGCCTGGGAAGAAGGCTGGCCCTCTGCGGCAGCCCCTCCCCTGTCCCCTGCTTACAGCAGTGGGGGCAGGTCTAAGGGGGGACCACACTTGTCATGCCTTGGTCTGCACCCTAAGAAAATAGGATGACTTGTCTGTTAGTTTGCTCTGGGGGCTCTAATGAGAGACCACAGAAGGGGTGGCATAAACAACAGAAATGTTCCACCTCACGGTCTGGAGGCTGCAGGTCCGAGATCAAGATGGCTGCAGGGTTGGTTCCTTCTGAGGGAGGGAGGGCCCTGAGAGAAGGATCTGTCCGGGGCCTCTCCCCTTGGCTTATAGATGGCCGTCTTCTCCCCGTGTCCTCACACAGTCTTCCCTCTATGGGTCTGTGTCCGAACTTCCTCTTCTTCTAAGGATGCCGGTCATACAGAACTGGCGCCCTCCCCAACGGCCTCATTTTAACATCATTGCCTCCATAAAGACTCTGTCTCCCAATACAGTCACGTTCTGGGGTGCTGGGGGTTAGGGCTTCAACGTATAAATTGGGAGGGGACCCAGCTGAGCCGAAAACAACTCTTTAGCCTCAGAATTGAAATAAATACTATTAATTAATTAATTAAATTATTAATTGAATAAGTAATAACTGCGTCCCCACAGCTGGGTTTCAGCAGCAGCCTTGGCTGCTTCTGCTACGTGTCCTTCTCCACTGCCTGGGTCAGTGGAAGCCCTGAGCTTGTGGGCTGGCTGTCAAAGGGCTCCTTGCAAAGCAGAGTCCTTGAGGGCATCGCCTCCCTGCCCCACCTCTCTGGCCAGGGCGCAGCTGACCTGGTTTGGGAGGGAAGGCCTCTGGGCTGTCTAGGTAGATAAAGTCAGTAAGGGATGCAAGAACCAGAAGGTGCCCCCGGCCCCAAACACCGTCCATGCTGGGTCTGAGCAGGAGACAGAAACTGAAACTCTGCCAGCAACTTCATCTGGGATACCGGGCACGTTGCCATAGTGCTCCACGCCCAATTCTTTGATCTAGAAAACGAAGAAAAGGAGATGTAGCCATTTTCCATTGAGTGGGTCTTGTCTACTGAAGTCTGGCTGGGCCCATGATGTCAGGCGTTCCAGAAGGCCAGTGGGGGGGGGGGTGCTGCTGTTTGCACAGCCCTCAGGGGAAAAGGTCAGAGGTTCCCATGAAGTCAAAGTCATGGCCCTCTGTTCGCCTCACCCATCCTGGGCACATCCTCTCAACACTTCGGCATCCAGGGGCCTGGAGCAGTTACAAGACCTGTGAGTTGGCCTTCAAGTGGCCAGAACACAGGGGGAATAGAATTGCTCCCAGGGCAGTGTTTCTCAGATTTTTATTTTTTAACTGCAAAACTAAGAAATTCTTTTAACCCCTAAAAGACAGACACACACACACACACACAAACACACACACACACACACACCCTGTACCTTCAAATTATGTCAAGAAACTGTCCCAGTAGCCTTCTAGCCAGTCTCCCTGCTTTTCCCCTTCCCCCGCTGTTCAGTCATTTCTCAACAACCGAGCAGGGAGAATGAGCCCTGAAAAAGGCTAAGTCACACTGTGTTACTTCTTGGCCTAAAACCCTCTCGTGGAAACACCTCGAAGGAAAATCCCAAGTCCTCCCATGGACTGACAGGGCCTTCTGTGTCTGGCCCCTATGACCTCTGTCCTCACGTTGTCTTCTTCCCTCTTGCTCTCTGTATACCAGCCACACAGCTCCCCCATCCTCAGCTTGAGCCAGTTTCTGGAAAGGCTCTGGATGGTGGGAAGGGCTCTAGTGCTGTCTTTTCGGGAGCCCAGGGGACAGTGACAGTCCCTCCAGTGCAGGGCTGTCCATGCCCACCTCAGCTGCATCCACAAGCCGCCAGAAGTGGCCAGTGCCCACTCCTTGTACCTTCACCGAAAATCAGTTGGCTGTGCTGCCATGGGTTTATGTCCAGATGCTTTACTCTGTTTCACTGGTCTACATCTGTCCCTTTGCCAGTACCATAGCATCTTGATTACTGTTGCTATGGAGCAAGCCTGAGAGTCGACTACTGTGATTTCTCTCTTCTTCACTCTTTTTCAATTTGTTTTAGCTCTTCTAGTTCCTTTGCCTTTTTATATAAATTTTAGAGCCAGCTTGTTTATATGTATAAAGGTCCTGCCATGGTTTTGATTGGTGCTGTATTAAATCTATAAATCATCTGAGTGAGGAATTGACATATTTATTATGGGGAACTTGAACAATGCATGACTATGGTACATCCTTCCATTTCTTCAATTCTTTCAGGTCCTCTTTGATTTCCTTCATCACTGCTTGGGTATTTTTCAGCAAACGGGCCCTGGACATGTCTTGTAATATTTATGCCTAAATAGTTCATTCTTTTGGAGTGATTATAAATTGTATTCCTTTGTAAAATTGTGGTTTACAATGGTACATTGCTAGTATACAGACTCACAGTTTCATTTCATATGTTGAACTTCTATCTGCAACCTTGCTAAACTTACAGTTCCAGGAGATTTTGTTTTATTTTGTAGACTCCTTGGGATTTTCTGTGTTGGCAATCACATGCTGGCCAATAGGATTGTATTTTTAACTTCCCAGTATATATGTCTTTACTTTTTCTCACTTTATGGCACCGTCTGACCCACTGGTGTTGAATTGGAGGGGTGATGCTGGACATCCTGGCCGTGGTCCTGATCACAGGGGGAAAACATTCCATTTTGCATCATTAAGTATGATATTAACTGCAGGGTTAATTTTGTAGTTGCCCCTCTATCAGGTTGAGGACGAGGCCTTCTCTCTCCAGTTTGCTGTGAGTTTTTATTATGAATGGATATTAAATTTTATCACATGCTTTTTCTTCCTCAGTCAATAGGATCTAATGGGTTTTTTTTTTCTTCTTCAGACTGTCAACAGTGTGAATTTTATTTATCCATGTTGGAATATTGCATCTCGGAGAAAAATCCCACTTGGTTGTGTTAGGGTTTTATATATCGGTGGATTCAATTTACTAATATTTCATTGAGGATTTGTATGTCCGTGTTCATGAGAGATATTTGGGTGGGGTTCTTTATTCTGGTGCTCTTTCTTTTTTTTTTAAAAGATTTTATTTATTCATTTGACAGATAGAGATCACAAGTAGGCAGAGAGGCAGGCAGAGAAAGAGGAGGAAGCAGGCTCCCGGCAGAGCAGAGAGCCCGATGCGGGGCTCAATCCCAGGACCCTGGGATCATGACCTGAGCTGAAGGCAGAGGCTTTAACCCACTGAGGCACCCAGGCGCAACTTCTGGTGCTCTCTTTGTCTGGCTTTAGAATTAATCATATAAAGTGAGTTGGATGGCATTCCATGCTCTGCTATTCTTTGGGAGACGTTTTATGGAATTGATGTTATTTCTTCTTTAAATGTTTGGTAGACTTTACCACGTGGGCCTAGATATTTCTTTCTTGGAATGTTTTTAATTACTTCTTTTATAGTTAAAAGACCATTTAAGTTCTCTATTTCATCTCAGGTGAGTTTTGCTAATTTATGATTCGCAAGGAATTGGTCCATGCCCTCTCATATGCATGGAGTTGTTCCTGTTACTCTCTTATTATCCTTTTAATGTTTTCAGGGTCTGTAATGATATTCCCTCTTTCCTTCCTGATATTGGAGATTGGTATTTTTCTTTCTCTTTTTGTCAGCCTTGCTAGAGATTCACCAATTGTATCAATCTTTTCCAAGAACTGGTTCTTGGTTTGATTGCTTTTACCTACTGCATATTTGCTTTCTGTTTTACTGATCTCTGTTCTTTATTATTTCCTTCCTTATAATTGATTTGTGTTGAAGTTGTTCCCTTTTCCCTAATTTCTTAAAATGAAAGCTATTGGTTATTGTTTGAGAGCTTTCCTTTTCTAATGTAAGCTTTGCATGCTATAAATTTCCCTCTGAGCACAGCTATGGATACACCACACAAATTTTAATATGTTGCCGTTTTATTTTCATGCAGTTCAAAATATATTTAAGTTTCTCCTGTTTGATCCCAGAACTGTTTAAAAGTATGTGACTAACTTTCCCAGAATTTGGGGCTTTCCTTGTTATCTTTGTATCATTGAATTTTAGTTTGATCCCATTATGGCCTGAAAGCATACTTTATATAATTTCCATTCTTTTACATTTTTTCAGATTTGTAAAATACGGTCTCTCTTAGTGAGTGTTCCACATTCACTTGGAAAAACTGTGTGCTCTCCTGTTATTGGGTAGAGTGTTCTATAAATGTCAATTCGATCCAGTTGGTTGACATCATTGTTCAGTTCTATATGCTTGCTGATTCTCTGCCTACGAGTTCTATCTGATATGGCGAAGCAAGTGTTGAAAAGTTTCTGCCTATAATTGTGGATTTGTCTATTTCTTGTTTCAGTTCTGTCAGTTTTTGCTTCATGTGGCAGAAACTCTTTTGTAAGGTACATACATTTTTAGCACTGTTATGTCTTATTAGTGAATTGATCCTTTCATCATTATGTAATGTCCCTTTTGATCCTTGGTAATTTTCTTTGTTCTGAGATTTCTTTTGTCTGCTATTAATAGAGCCACTCCAGCTTTCTTTTGATTAGTATTTGCATGGTGCATCTTTTTTTTTTTCTCCTTTCGCTTTTAACCTACCTGTATCATTATATTTGATATGAGTTTCTTGTGGATAGCACATACTTGGGCCATGTTTTTCTTCTGTCAATCCATTCAGACTATCTTTCATTTAATTGATATGTTTAGACCATTCATATTAATGTCATTATTGATGTTTGGATTAATTCCACCATTTTATGATTTGGTTTCTGTTTGTTCCTTCTGTTTTTATTCTTCTATTTCCCCTTTCTCATCCAATTTTGGGTTATTTGAACATTTTCTAAGGAATGTTTTTATTTTGGAAAAATTTTAGATATACAGAAAAGTTGCAGTGATAATACAGACTTCTTCCGTAGCCCTCATCCAGTTTCCTCTAATGTTAACAGTTTACATTACTCTGATACATTTGTTAAAATAAAGAAATCAGTAATTGCTACATTATCATTAATTGAACTCCAGACTTGATTTGTATTTCACCAATTTTTCCACTCATCTCATTTTTCTGTTTAGTCCAGGATACTATACTGTATTCATTCATGATGTTATTTGAACTTTTTTTGGTATTTGAATTTAGTTTATCTATTGTGATTTTAACTGTATTTCATATAGTTATTTTGGTGGTTGCTCTAGGTATTATAAAACATATACTTAGCATTTCACCATCAACGTAGAATCAATATTTTGCCACTTCTGTTGGAACATACATAACCTACCATTATTTATGGCTCTTTACCCTTCCCCTTCTGTATTGTATTTGTCTTATGTGTTATGTCTACACATACTAAGCCCTCCTGAAGATGCTGTTATAATTGTTGCTTTCAATGGCCAAACATATTTTAAATATCTCAAAATTGAAGAATGGTCGATTACATTTACTCAGTTGTTGACCCTTTCTGTTGCTCTTCCCTTATTTCTGATATTCCAAGTTTCCTTCTGTTATCATTTCCCTCTTGTTTGAAGAACTTCCTTTAGCAGTTCTTTCTGAGCTGGTCTGCTGGTAACAAAGTCTGTTAATTCGTCATCATCTGAGTATACCTTTATTTCACCTGCATTCATTCATGAAATATATTTTTACTCAATTTAAAATTTTGTGGGCAGTTTTATTTTAGCACTTTAAGAATGCTGTGCTAGGGCCCCTGGGTGGCTCAGTTGGTTAAGTGTCTGACTCTTGATTTGGGCTCAGGTCGTGATCTCTAGGCCATGAGGTTGAGCCCCACCCTCTGGGCTCAGCAGGGAGTCTGCTTGAGATTTTCTACCTCTCCCTCTCCCTCTGCCTTTCCCTCAGCACGCACTCTTTCTCTCTCAAAAAATAAATCTTTAAAGATGCTGTGCCACTTCCTCATTTCTGTGAACTGTTTAAAGTCATTCAAATTGTTGTTCCCCTACAGGTAATGCATTGTTTTTCTCGGGCAGCTTTCAAGAATTTTCCTTCATTTTCAGTTTTCACCAGTTCATGATGTGTCTAGTCACGGATTTCTTTGAGTTTTTCCTAGTTGGGGTTCACTCAGTTTCTTGAAGACATGGGTTTATGTCCTTTGCCGAAAGTGGAACAATTTTAACCATTATTCCTTTATGTATATGTGTGTGTGTATGTATGTGTGTGTGTATATATATATATGAACATTACACTCTATCTCCTCTCCTCTAGGTCTCTGAAACATAAATGTTAGACCACACTGGTCCCTGAGGCTCTGTTCCTTTTTTTCCATGTTTGTTCCGTCTGTTATTCAGACTGGGTGGTTTCTATTGATCTGTCTTCATATTCAGACTCTTCCCCCACTCCACCTACACTCTAGCCTTTTTCATAGTAGAGCAGCCAGAATGAGCCACTGAAAACCCAAGTTGGAGCGAGGCCCTTCTTTGCTCAGAACCCTCCATCTCACTCAGAATCAAAGTCTGGGTCTTACCATGGTCTATAGGGACCTAGACGGTCTGGCCCTTACTACCTGATTAGTTCCATCTTGTGCTAGTCCCCCTTGCCCATTTGGCTCTGGCCACCTTGGCCTCTTTGTTGTTCCCCTAATACTTCAGTCTTTTCCTGCTTTGTGGCTGTTTCCCTGGCTGATCTTGCTTCCTGGGGCCGTCTTCCCAGCTCTTCACAGAGCTGACTTCCATACCCCTGTAAGTCTTCGCTCAACTGTCTTCCTTTGAGCGAGGCCTTCCTTGACCACCCTACCTAAAATTGCAGCCCCACTTTTACCTTACCCTGGTTTATTTTTTTCCTATTATATTACCTAACATGATACATAATTTTATTTATTTGTTAATCATTCAGAACGTGAACTCCATGAGGGCACGGGGGTTTTCTTGTTTTTGTTTTTGTTTCGTTTTTGGTCTTCTTTCCTCCTCCATGCCATGGCCTGACACATATTAGATGCTTGATAATATATGTTGAAAGAATGAACAAAAATACTGCCTGGGTCTGCTTCCACTGTAGCCTGTAGAGTACAGAAAAAGTTTTAGATTCTTATTGAGTGTTTCCAAGTATGGACATTGAAAAGTTCTTGAATAGTTGCACAAGCAGATTCAGTGTCATTGATGGCGTAGGATCTTTTAAAAGAAATCAATGGTTTAGGCACCTGCTGTTACCACATCCTCCTAGAGCGGAGTATCAGAAATGCCAAGAGCGTGAGGTTCTGCACAGATTGACTCGTCGCAAGGTGTTGGAAACAGGTACCAAATTAGAAACTGAGAGCTTTGTACTTGGATTGATTCACAGGTTTCATCTTTTCAACTTCCCAAGTGCCGTTGCTGCTGCTAGTTTCTGAAATATCTCGCAAAGCGCCGGTCCAGCTTCTGCTGGTGTGTGCACGTGCGCCCACAGGCACGCTCATGTGCTCCCCTACCCCAGGTGCTGTTCAAGCACGACCCAGTCTCCAACCCAGCTGACGTCCACAGTGCTCAGAGGATTGTTCAAAGAGGCTTTTGCTAGGACAGGATTTCCCAAGCTCCCTGGTTCCCAGGGAAATGAGGTGTGTCTGATGGTGTCCGCAGTTCCCTCCCACATCTGTCAGCGTGGTGCTGTATGGCAGATAATAGGATTTCACCGCATTGTGGTGGTTTAAACAGGCCTGACAAGACTGTGATTTCAAACCTGTGTAAGTTGTAGACACCTAAGTGATTGTGGCTTCTCCTCCACGTTACTGGCAGGGGAGGGGAGACAGCATGGTGACGCTTCCGGCTTAGACCTGGTCGTCAGCCCTTCCTTCCCTTCCCCAGTGCAAGACTGGCCCTGTGCCCCCATTTAGAACCTGCCCCCTTTCCGTCATGTCTTGCATCCCTAGGAATCCAGCCCTCGTGGGCTTTCGAGTTCTGTGAAGGAAACTGTCTGCTGGGCTTGTTTCCCAGAATACTTATTTGAGGTGCTTTGTTTCTTGTGTGTCATGTTAGGTGAGCTGCAGACATTCTTTTAAAAAAAAAAAAAGATTGATTTGTTTATTTGAGAGAGAGAAAGCACAAGTGGGAGGGGCAGAGGGAGAGGGAGAGAGAGAATCTCAAGCAGACTCCACACTGAGCACAGAGACCAACGCGGGGCTCGATCTCACAACCCTGAGATTATGACCTGAGCTGAAACCAGGAGTGGGTGCTTAACCGACTGAGCCACCCAGGCGCCCCTGAGCTGCAGACATTCTTATAGGAGTAGAACCTGAGGAAAATGAAAGCCCTTCTCCTATAAAATACACCTAGTCTGACAAAATAGGTGTTGTGTTATGTGTGCCGACAGAGGCCCCAGAGAGCCCCGGTCAAGGATCCCACACTCACCATGTCAGCAACTTACTGATTTTAGTTAGCTTTGCAGATGGATAATTAACTTTTACAAAATGCACCCATTCTGAGTTTATCTTTTGATGAGTTTTGACAAATGCATACAGTCACATAACCATTACTCCAACAACATAAAGAAAGTGGCCATCTCACTAGAAAATTCCCTATGCTTCTTCCCAGTCCAAATGTCTTCCCATCCAGGTAAGCACCATGACAACCTCTCTCACCATGGAGCTTCGTTCGTTCATTCTAGGACTTTGTGCGAATAGAATCATCTAACACGTGCTCTTTTGTATCTGGCTTCTTTTGCTCCTCACAGTTTTGAGATTCGTCTGTGTTGCTGCCCGTATCTATAGTTTGTTGCTTTTAATTGCAGAAAGATACAAATCTTTCACAGTTGGTTTCCTAATTCACCTGTTGATGGACATTTGGTTTCTTTCTGTTCAGCTGCTCTAAACGTTCATATACAAGTTTTCAGACACATCTCTGTTCTGTTGGATAAATAAATACCTCGGTGTGGAATTAGAGGCATATGTTTAACTTTTTAAGAAACTACCCAACTTGGCCAAAGTTTTTTTTTTTCTTTTTAACTATTTTATATTCCCATTAGCTGTGTCAAAGAGTTCCAGCTGCTTTTTGCATGTCAAAAGAAGGTTCTAGGGAAAAGGCAATGGTTAGTTTCCTGGGGCCAACCACAGTGGTGGAATTTTAGTTGGTAGAGGGGAGCAATTAGAGTAGGGGGAGTTTCCCAGATCCCCACGACTCACATCCTCACCTTCCCGTTGGGGTTCCGCTTCCCACTGTCAGATACACTGGTGGGCAAGAAGGGAGTCAGGGAGAGGCAGGCTGGGAGGAGACTGAGTAGGGCAGGGCAGGATGGAAAGAGTGCTGGACTCGTAATGAAAAGACCTAAGTTCAAAAGCAGTTCTGCCGTGGACCCGCTTGTGATGTGCCCCTTCCCTGGCATTTTAGTCTTCTCACCTGTGGAACAGCAATCATAAGGACTACCCTGCCCAATTCCCAGGTTTACAAGGAGGCTTAAACCTCACAGAAGTTCTACGTGTGCAAGGATTTCACTAGGGGCGGAGACTGGTGGTGGTGGTGGACTTGTTGGCACCAGGACAACAGCCAGGATTCTCAGAATTCTGGAGACCTGGGGTTCAGGCAGAGAGAGAGAGAGAGAGAGAGAGAGGCAGAATGAGGCTGGATGGGGCACCACTTCCTGGAAGGGGTGAAGTCCTAGGTAGAGGAGCGTCCTGCCCTGCTCCCCACCTAACACCTTGGATTGGGGCAGGGAATTGGCAGTAGAAATTGGGCAGCTAGAAATTGGAGACCTGGGTCAGAGCCTCTGCTGCGTTAGCAACAAGTGGGGGTAAATCCTTTTTAACCTCCCTGAGCTTAAATTTCCTTGCTGGCAAAATGGATAGCATGTTCCTCGCCGTCCCTGTCCAGGAGCTGAAAGCACCCTGTGTGGTGAAAGGTGCTATGTGGACAGGGCATGGCCGGGGCTGGGGCTGGAGCTGCCGAGGGAGCCCAGAGACCCATACTCCAATCCCGTGGAAGCCCCCGCCCCCCCCCCCCGTCCCTTCGCTTAGCACTTCAAGCCCCCGGCCCCGATGTTAGGACGGGCCTAGGTGTCAGTGAGTCAGAGGCTGTGTGTCAGGTGCCCAGCTCAGGCTTAGGCAGAGAGAAGCTGCTTGGTCAGCAAGACAGCAGCAGAGTGAGGTTAAAACTACTTCAGCCACCGCTCACCAGCTGGGTGAGGGAGCCTCCCTACCCTCCTACCTCAGGCGAGATCCCAGGGAAAAGTCCTGAGACGGACGCAGAGATGTGAGTGCTGGAGGTCTATGGAGTAGTGCTCTTGTGACGGTAAAGGAGGCAGAAGTGGGCCAAGGGAGACCTCAGGGTATGCCCCTTCGGTGAGGAGGGGCAGTAGAGCTGGGCTGGCCCTGCAGAGTTGTTAGGAAGAATTGAGGCAAGATGGTGGCCTCTAGAGTCCTATATGACCCTGCCCTTGAATGTGGGCTGCATCCCAGGAAGAGAACGTGACCTTGGGGCAGTTTCTGGAAGGGTGTTAACCATCCTATGCCTTCAATATATACAATTTTTATTTTAAAAAAAAAGACTTCATTATGAACTCTCTGCTTCACACATTCTCAGCAGCTGGGAAAATGAGTGCCCCCGTCCTGAAGGGACAGCTGGGCAATATGCCACAACATCTACAATGCCTCTCAGTGCCTCAGTTTCCTTATCGGTAAAATGGGGACAATAATAGTGCCTACCTCACTGGGTTAAAATGAGGATGAAAAGAGTTAATGCATACCAAGTCCTTAAAATGGTGGCCTGTGTGTGTTTATTCCTAGCACCAGCATTTAAGAAAACATTCCATAAATCCTTCTTTAGCAAATGAATGCATAGATGAATCAGCTCTTCCAACTCTGTCCAGAATAAAAGACAAATGTCATGTTTGCCCTTTGAGGGGAAGAAACCCTCTAGCCAGGCGACAGTGCATTGGGCTGGAAAGCCGAGGGTTTGGTATATTTTAAACCATGGGCCTGCTGCTCAGAGGAAATGTGAAATCTCCATTTTGAAACCTTTGCTGCCCCAAGGGCCTGGCATCCCTCGTGTGGGCATTGCCAGAGACCTTTACCCTCAGTGTGCTGAGCTGCGGTATGGGGATTTGACAGCTGAAGACAGCTCAGCGGGGTGCAGGAAAGCAGACGGTTAATCTGCTTTGACAATACAAAGGGTTATATAAACGACCCAGTTTCTGTAATTTTGCTGTAACTGTCATGGGAATTGCTATAGACAGATACGGAGAAGGCCCTGTTTATGCACTTAAACTTTAAAAGGTTTAACCACTAAACACACAGTTTCTTTCTCTTCCCCTCCCCTCCTGACAATTCTGCATTTAAATTGTACTGGAGCTGGGGTGCAGGGTGTTGGGGGGGCTCACGGTGGCGGTTGAAAAGATGGGCTGCCTTTATCTGCCCAGGTCCTGGACCAGAGCCCCACTTTCTGACTCCTGGACCAACTTCCTGCCCCAGCCAGCCTCCTGGGGGTGGGGGGGGGATTTCCTTACCTGCTCCCAGCAACCAGCTGCAGAGAGGGGGAGGGATGGCAGGAAGTGAATTGCACGAGCTCTGAGCTCCCGGCTTTTGCCCAATTTAAATCTGGTCCCCGTCCCAGTGTTCAAAGCACGTCTCTGTTTGATTCTTGCCATCTCATCTTAGAAGACTTTTCCCAAGGTGGGGGTGGGGTGAGTTCTAAACCCAGAGAGGCAGGAGGCGGGAGGGTTTATATAGGCAGATAGCACAGGCTTCCAAGCTAAGTGCCTTAGCAGGGAGAGAGCTCCTGGCTGCTGCTGACATTTCTCAGACAGGAGATCAATAAATGGGTAGAGCTTGAAAAGCAAATCATGCTTCTACCTGCCCTGGGGAACCCTCAGCAACTGTCACGGCAGAGGAGGAATCCCAGAGGAGGCCAGGAAAGACAGGGGGACGCAGATAGCCTTGATACAGCTGAGATGAGGGGGCAGGGAAATTGGGACTGCCCAAGAGGATGAAAGGGGCAAAGGCTACAACCCCCCCCCACTTATCCCCCCAACACACCCCGTTCCTCTACAGATCTTGGTGAGTGTGTGAGGATTCCTGACTTTTGCCTCCTAGGTAAAACCGGACACTCGGAGGTGTGTTTTTCCAGCCCATGTGAGCCTGGCCTGAGCTGGGACAGCTGGACCAGGCGGGAGACCCCTTAGGCACGGTTGGGCCCCTCCCAGAGATGGAAGCCTTATTCCCTGCCCCGCCAGCACCCATGAGGACTTCAGTGATTTCTCCACAATCCATGTGATGTGCGAAGGAATTTTCTGTAGCAGACGTGAGTTTTCTCAAGAGCCCGACGGGCCTTTGTGGGTGTGTATGTGTCCATACACATATGTGCACGCATGCACACAAGGGGGAGACCTGGAAGTAAGTGTTAAACTTGGTTCCAATCCGCTCAGCCTAATCCACTCTAATAATTTAAACAGTCTGTTTCGGAAATTCAGTTGTTTTGTTTGCTTCAAACAGTTACTCTTTCCATTGTGCTCTTATCCTCTCCAGGGTGGCCCCTGGGCATGGGGTGGGAGTGTGCCACGTCCTTACAGTCACGGTGGTCAGGGCTTCCTCTGGTATCACCGTTGCTGTCTCTGGGTCCTTCTTGTCTCCATGGCAGTAGACACACAACGGTGGCCACTGCTGAAGTCAGTAGTTCAGTGATCTTGCGGTGCCCTCTCCCAGGGATTTGTAATCCTCCCTGCTGATCCGGGCTGCTCAGCCCTGGTCGCTGTTGAAGACCCCCCAACCCCCTGAGGCATGGCCATGAGCCCTATTTGGTCTCCTATGCAGGTGACCCCATCAGTTGCCTCGACTTAAGGATCCTTTTCACTCCGTGGTGGTAATTCCCTCTGGCGAGCTCTTCAGCTAATGTCTTGCCTACATCCGTGCTCACCTAGGGCCTATAGACGTGCCTGGGATCTCTCACAGGCCAGATAGAGCCGAGGATATCTCAGGGGCGCTAACTCAGGCTTGCTCTTGACTTCCGCTGTAGCTGCCCTATGTTACTGCCGTGTGTTATGCCGGGCAGGTCCCTCCCAGAGTCCCTAACTGAGAGTGGGCAGACGCACTTCTGCTATGGGCCTTTGCCTTGCCTCTGCTCCCATCAGATGACTCCCCACTCAGAAACTTTGGTCTAGAGATAGTCAGAAAAAGCAGGCTTTTCCAGTCAGGTTGAGACAACACCCGTGTCATATTCTGTGCCTTTCTGACCCCAGGTTCCCCATGGGTTAGCCTTAGTGGCAGAGGATGGGCAGAAAAAGAAATGGCTTCCTGTCCTAGATTGCATTCTCTCGAATGCAGAGCATGACACAAGGCCTTGGGTGAAGGTAGTTTATCTGAGAGGTGATCCTAGCACCTAGGAGCCAAGGAAAGGAGATGAGATGGGGAAGAAAACAACAGGAATCTAAGGAAAGCCTACAGGGGCTGATCTCCTAGGAAGCATAGAGAATGCCTTCCAGAACTGTCACTGGAAGGACAGGAGCCCAGGGCATTTATCTATTGCAGCCATCTGACCCTGGTTGAAGATTGCCCCTGGGGACACACACACATACGTAGACAAGGCATGTTCCCATATTGCTGGTGGAGAGGGCCCTGGGGCAGAGAGAAGATAGACACTCTCAGCTTGATGTGAGCCTGCCCACTGAAGCTGCTGCTGAAATTCAAGGTGGGCCAAGAGCAGGATGGGAGTCACCAGAGATGTCTGATACACTTACCTCCCCAATGGCAATTCAATCAAGGGGGAATTTTTAAAACATAGGACAACAGGCTTAAAGATCTTCTGGTCTTATCTCCTTGTTTTAAGGGGGCCCTAACCATTGTGATGTAGGGGTACCTGTCTGGGTCAGCCAGAAGACCATGTGACTCTTGATCTTGGGGTCATGAATTCAAGCCCCATGTTGGGGATAGAGATTATTAAAAAAAGAAAAAAGAAAAAAGAATTGACCCAAGGTCAAAATGGTTGAACACAGAGCCCAAACTTGAACTTGAATGCCAGCAGCTCATGTCAGAGCTCTTCTACTATATGTCACAGATCCATTCAACCAAGGATTGTATGTTTATTGACTGCATATGGTGTTCATAGCATTGTGAGGTATAAGACATAATTCCTGCTTTCAAGGAATTTGCAGTCTTGATGATGAGAGAATTTTGATGTTTAGTCACCATATGTACTTGCTAGAAAAGGGACTGGCTGAAGTACCCTATTCAATCAGACAGTACTCTAAAAACATAGGGAAGAGACAGAAAGGGCCCAGAAACAGAAAGGGCCCAGAAGAGACAGAGTGCCTGTGGCAAATATTCACTCAGTAAACTTTGAATATTCCTCCCGGCTAAGATATGGAAGGAAGATGTTAAGACAGCCCCGCAAGTTCCTCACCTCCTGGCATTAATGCCCTTGTAAAATCCTCTCCGCTTCAAGTGTGGCCAGACTAATAAGTCGTAGCAGCCAGAATGTGGCAGAGATGACAGGATGTCACCTCCTAGATTAGGTTATGAAAAGACTGGCTCCTGTTCTGGGGGCTTTCTCTCCTTCGCTCTCGTGTTGCTGGCTCTAGGGGTAGCTAGCTGCCATGCCATAAGGTAGCCCTCAAAGAGATGCACGGGCATGACCTTGGAAGGGGATATCCTGAGGCCTGCCCGCAGCTGTGGGAGTGAGCTTGGGAGCAGACTGTCCCCACCACAAGCTGAGCCTTGAGATGGGACTGCAGCTCTGGTGATGTGTCTTCGAGAGACATTGAGCCGGAGAACCCAGCTAAGTCATGCCCAGATTCCTGACCCTCAGAGATGGTGAGGTAAGTTTTCCTAAGCTTTTTAGTTGCTGTGCTTTGGAGTAAGTTGTTACACCATAATGGCTAACTGATACAGAGGGCATTGCATCCGAAGTGGCCAGTGAAAGCGTGAGTAATGCATAGACTCAGGAACAAGTAACAGAAATCTATTTGAACTATCTCGAGCAGAAAGGAGCAGCTATTGGAAGGATTTGTGGTTGTGTCCCGGAAGTCAAGGCCCAAAAGGGAAGCAGGACTCACGGGGACTGGAACCGGAGCTTAAAATCCAGCCTGTGGGTAGTGACTCACCTTTGCTCCCGACTGTCTGTCTATGAGGCCCTTAGACTGTTCTGTCTCAGCAATTGGCATTTTCTATTTCTTCTGTACATGGGCCAAAGCAGGCGCCCTTGAGGGCCTTCTATGTCCTCTCCATGTAGACACACCAGATACTTATTTGAATCCCCAATTCCAGAAAGAGAAGTATCACGCAGCACACCTTAGGTCAGCTGTCCATGTTTGGGCCCCCCAACGAAAGCTAGCAGAGGGGGTGATAGGGCTGACTGCCCTCTGAGGAGGGACTTTGAGAAGAAGGTATAAGAAGTACAGGGAAAGTAGCCAACAAATTGCTTGAACTGCCCTCAAGTAGCTTATGATGGATTTGGGCTGAGAAGAAAGGAATTGGAACAGTGGTGCATTTTACAGGCCTATCCTTAACTGGAACACTGGGATTTCAGGAAGAGAACCATGCAGCACGGTCTAACTGAGTGGCTTCTTGAGAGCCTTGCTCTTTGCTGGGCTTTGGTTCCCTCTAGTAGAAGATGAGCAGTTTGACCCCAGGTGACCTCCAATAGCCCTTCCAGCTTGGGAATTCTGGCCCTCTAAGGGAAAGAGAAAGCAGAAGTGGGGTCTCCAGACATCCTCATGGACCTGTTCCTGACATTATATGACCAGATGGTCTAGGTCTCCTGCGTGCGCTAGAGGTACTCAGCATAGAGCAAAAAGCAAGGTGGGGCCCGCACTGAGATGGGCCTTGAGAACAATCAAACCACGATGTCCCACCTTTTCAAGCCAAAGCATGTGTTTGTGTGTGTATGGGGGGGGGGAGATGCAGATATACAGAACTTTGGAAGCAACTCAGTGGCCTCGAGCCTTGCGTAGTCAAAGGTGACTTGGAAAATTTACAAAGCAGAATATTTGCAAAATGGAAAACCAACTTTACCCCCAAGGCTGTGTTATCTTCTTGTGGGAGGTGGTTGGGATGACCAGAGCTGCTCTTCAAATGATGGGCCAGGACACGCTCACCGGCGCTGTTGGTCTGCTGCGCCCATTCCCCCCACTTCCGCATCCTTATCAAGTACGTGCACGTGCGCCTGCATGTGTGTGTGCACATGCGCGCACACGTTCCCTGGAGCACTGAGCAGCATTATTCCTCTGCTTGCTTCCTCCCAGCCACTGAGAGCGCCACCTGCAATGACGTCAGCTTCTCTGCAGAGCAGTGCCAATCCACTTGTTCCCTGCTTTGCGTCGCCTGCATGGCCCTGCCCTGTTACAGTGCTGGTGGAGGTGTGGGTTTTTGCTTTATGAATCTCAGTGTATGAACCTCCTCGTAAAATTGCATTTCCATCATCGGGAAGGAGAAATGGGTAGAAATAACTATCTCTGTGTAGTTGCAGCCTCAAACAGAAGAAGATGTGACTCAGGGCTGGAATCTGACGAGGAGGCATCTTTCTTGGCAACAGGACTTGCTATCAAATGTGGTAGACCCGTTTTTCCCTTTCTTTCTTTTCCTTTCCATTTCTGCCCACCTCCCCCCCTTTGCCAAGTGAGGCTCAGTAGGTACAAAGGGACTGCGACCCCGACCCCTTTGTGATAGCAGGAAGCCACCTCCCTCGCCAGGGAGGATGGATTAGCTAATGGCTGTTAAATGCTTTGAAATGAATTGTCTCCTGTACCCAAATACTCAATCTGATTGTAGCCCTAGGTCTGATATCATGGGATGGAAATGTAGTTCCTGGCTGCCATCAAAGTGGGCCTTCGGGTGCGTGTGGGGGGTGGGATCTGTGATTGCTGCTTATCAAAGGATGACACATGGAAAAAGGGGAATGGCACTAGGGCCTTGCCCAGTGGCAAGGGAAGGGCTGGGAGAGGGGCATAGAGAGGAGACACGGAGGCAAGACTCAGGAGAAAAGGAGGGGGTGGGGAAGAGAGTGAGAACCAGGGAATTCCACTTATTACCAGGATCAGAGTTGTAGCCTACCCTTCTGTTTCTGTGAGACATGCTGAAAACAGACATAAGTCTTAGGAAACATAAGGTTTGCTCTCCCCACTGCCTACCCCCCAAAAAGCTTCTGTTCCAAGTTAAGGTGTCAGAAATTATTTCACCTGGCTTTGCTTTCCCCATCTGCTTATATGGTTAGTGGGTTGCTAGATTGGCTGCATTGTGTTATTTTAGTTTAAAGTTCAACAAAGTACGACTCTTGTATTTTCCCAAGGTGGCTTTTTCTCTTTGCCTGAAATGGGGCCCGATCACCTGCCCCAGCTGTCGGAAGACATAGGCCTTCCCTGCTCATTAGCAGCGGGTCCAGCCTGCTTGGACCATCTTGGATTCCGTTCCGGTCTTTATCTGCCATGGAAAGACCTGTGCGCGGGCCATCATTCCAGCTGCCCTCGCTTGTAGGTAGCTGAAGCTCGCCTGTACCCATTGGTCATACTGAGCCTGCAGAGCTGGAGTCCCTTCTTTATCTGTGGGGAAGAGGACACAAGGCAGCTCAGAGATAGCAAAGAGAGGGTTCCTGTCAGGGAAAATCTGACAAAGGTGTGAGTACTGCTGAGTCTGGGAGTTAACCACCTTGGGGTGAGGGTGGCTGACAGTATATCTGGGCCTGCAGATGCTTGGCCAGAATAAGCTGCAGGATTGATCATTCATTCATTCATCCATTCATCCATTCACCCAGCATTCATGAATTATAATACCCATCATTCTGCATTCATCATATGTCTATTCTTTCAACAAGAACATATTGAGTATATTCTATGTATCAGGTTGCTATTCCAGTTCCTGAGCTTACAATGATGAATAAGACAAAAATGCTCCTTAGGGACCTGGACACACACCCCAGCAAACATCATATGGATTAAGCACAATGCTTGTCCTGGGAGAGAGGTACCAGTGAGGTTCTCTGGGTGCCCAGGGAAGAGGGGAGACATCAAGTTGGAGGGAGTTGAGAAACTTTTGCCAAAGAGATGGCATTCGAGCTGAGCCTGGAGGGATGGAAAAGCCTTTCCCACATGGCCGGCCACAGGGGGATGGGCGAGGTAGACGACTGTCAGCCAGCCTGGCTTCAGGAAGGGCAGGAGGCAAGACGTTGGATGAGTGCCAGGAAGTGCAGGCCCCTGAAGACTACTGGAGCACAGGCCGAGTGAGGAGGGTCTGGAGAGGGGAGGACAGAAGTGTCTCCAAAGGCCACGGCTAAGACCTGGCAGTTTGAGGGAAGCAGGAGGTAAGGCTGAGTGGCTGGTGGGTGGATGGCCTGGAGTCTTTGCCCACCAGCCGGTCAACCTAGATGAGTTTGTCCCATTCCCTAGTTTATATCAAAGAATCATGTATCCTCTTCCAAGCTTGTGGAGTGAGATGATTAAGACTGTTGGGTCTGGTCTTTGATTTCACGGACCAATACGATGTTTTAAAAATCAAGGGGACTGCCATAATGATGTCAATTTTTAATTTTGGCAAGAAAAAATGCACTCAAAATTTGCCAATTTACTATCACCATCTGTGGCGAAGGCTGCTAATTGCCTACTGAGTATCCATTCTTCCCTTCCTCCTGATAAACAGAATGCTGTTTTATTTGGGGTGGCAATATGGCCAGATCAAAACCACATTCTCCAGCCTCTGCTGGTCACTGGGCAGAGCATCTGGAACAGCTCCCAAAGGGGGCCGACTAGCCTGCATGTCTTTCCCCCTCCCTGCTTGCCCCTTCTTCCAGCTTAAAATTACCACCCTTATGGGACCACAGTGCGCCAGCATCATGCTGGATGTGGGGCTCACTCTGAGGATTGCCTCTCATCTGACGAAGCAGGGAGCAACGTCCCTGCCTGGTGCTTAGAACCCTCTGAATCTCTCTTGGTGTTTCTACTTCCTTCCATGGCTGCCCTCACCCTGTTTGTCCCTTGTAGGTATGTGAAGGGAGTGAGCATGCTGGCATCTAACTTCTGGCCCTTTTCTCTTTTTTCTCAGACTCCTCTATTCCATCACATGGGCTTTCTTCTGCCCCTCCTTTCTGAGAGTAACTGCTCTTGAATCATGCACGACCTTCTCATTTCATAGATGGCACTATTCCTGCTCGTCAGTGAATGCTCAGCCCAGACAGCATAAAGCCTTCTAGGTATTTCAAAATAGAGGCACCCCGACACGTAGATTTGGTTTCAAAAATGTTAGATGGGCAGGGGTGCTCTGTGGTGGGCACACTGACCCTTCACCCAGAATCCCCTTCCAAGAAGGACTTGGACCAACTACTGGGAGTGTTGTGGGTGCTGGGGGCAAAGAGCTTGTAGCTGTCAGCTCTCTTCAGTGTTAGCCTTAGCAGCAGAAAGTGCTTGCCTGAGTCCATGCCCTCCCAGGGCACCATTCAGGCCCATTGCTGATGCCTCTGATGGGGCCTGTCTACTCCAGATCTCTCTGGAGGGATGGCCAAGGCCAAGTCAGAACAGCCTCACAGTTCCACTTCTCCCTCTACCCAGACCCGCAGCCTCCTGCTCCCTCCCACAGATGGTGATCCTTACTAAACACCCTGCATGCCAGACTCTGTGTCAGCATCGGCTTCCAGAAAACCTGACCTGTGACCCAAGACTGTTAACGTAGAGATGAGTTAACTAACTGCAGAAAGTCACAGACACCCCTACACTGAGCAGCAGAGGGCAGGAGGCCTGTCATCAGAGTCCAGGGGCCTGCTCACCGCTGACAAGGCTGGAGCATTTGCTGGAACAGAGCCATGGCTGAAACTCCAGAAGCCATCCCCCCGCCCCAAAGCCACCATGGCCACTGGAGCCTGGAGCCACCCACTGCTGATAGAGATGCCACTATCAAGAGAAAAAAGAAAAACACCTTCTGTCCCCTCCTTGCCTTTCCAGTCACCAACCATTTCTTCCCATTAGAAGAGCCTGCCCAGCAGCCAGCTGGCAAAGGAGTCTGGGACATTGTCTTTTGCAGGCTTCCACGGCCGAGTGACACCGAGCCGAGCACTGAAGGGCGGTATGGGAGCTGAGAGAGAAGAGGCCAATGATGGGCAGTAAACCCCTGCCTTAAGAGGGACTGAAGGGGAAGGGACAGGGAGGAGCTTTCAGACGAGCTCGCAGGCCTGGCTGACCACCCTGAGCGTGGGCTCCCCACCTTCAGACAGTGGGAGAGAAGACATGTGTGTTGCTTTAAGCTGCTCATTTGTTTGGTAATTTGTTACACAGCAATAGAGGCCCGGGATACACAGGCGGGAGGAGGGTGCTGACAGTGTGGGCCAGGAGAAGCCCAGGAAAGCTTCTCAGAGAACGTTTGGAATAAAGAATAAGGCGTCATTTTCTTTATCCGTGAGATGGCTTTACTAGTCCTTCCTATCTCACAGAGCGATTATGTAGATAAAATGAGATAATAGATGTTCAGATTCCTCCAGAAATTTAAAAGAACTCTTCAACTATGATATATGATCACATAATTATGAAAATCATCATCATGCTAATAGCATTATGCTAATCATCCAACAACTTGCAAAGCCTGGGATCCAGCACTGTGAAGTCACTGAATTGGGGCTCCCAGAAGGATCTGGGGAAACTGGTGGAGCAGGAACTGTGTGGACGGCACCTCAGTAAAACCTGGGTTTGTTTTTCACTTCCGACTTCCTTCCTCCAGAGTTGGGGAAAGTTCCGCTGTACCTCGAAGAGAGGAAATGCATTTGGTTTCGTGGTAAGATTTTAGCTTCCCTTGCCTCCTTGCATTTGAGTTCAAACTTTCTCCAGATATATTATCATTTAAACTGGAGGGGAACAATATTCCTGAACTGGAGCACAGGCCATGACCTTGCCTACATGATGGGCAGCTAATCCACTTAGAACCAGTGACTCGCTTTGTATAATTTATAAGACCCCATGAAAAGACAGGTCTCCATAGATTAATATTTCAGCTGTCTCCCCCTTGCATTTTATCCTCTGCATGTGGCAGCAACAATCACATGAATCATTCCTGAACTGAGTCCATATCAAACATCCAGAGCTTTGTCTGCATTCAATGAGGGTTCCGCTCATTCGAGGGAAGTTTCTATAGGATTTCAAATACGTGGATGATTTAGCTTGGACACCTCTTACCCCAACCTGGCTGTGGCAGATAGAAAAAAAGGGTGGGGGGCTTGAAAATCTTTGACATTCCTCTTACTCAGTCATGGGTTTCTGTATCCCCTCCCCCTGGAACATGGACAGGCTTGGGACTGCCTTGCCCAACAGAGGACGGTGGAAGTATGTTGCGTATGTGACTTCTGACCTCTCCATGGTCACGAAATGCCATGCAGCTTTCTCTATGTCTCTTGTAATGCTTACTCTCTGAAGACTTTTGCTTGGGATGAGAACCTGGTCATCAGGCCAAGAGTAGCCCAAGCCACAAAGAAGGACAGACCATATGTACATTTTTGTTTTGTTTTGTTTTTTGGTCAACCATCCCAGAGAAACCCAGCCTTTGAATCACTTCAGCCCAGGCACGGAGCATGTAAGAGAAGAAGCCTTCAGATAATTCCAGACCCTAGTCATGGACTCACCC
The DNA here is from genome assembly GCF_002288905.1 of Enhydra lutris kenyoni. Taxonomy (NCBI): domain Eukaryota; kingdom Metazoa; phylum Chordata; class Mammalia; order Carnivora; family Mustelidae; genus Enhydra; species Enhydra lutris. The sequence continues at coordinate 20,727,262 of NW_019154107.1, forward strand.
GACCATTCGAGTCTTCATACCTGAGGCACATGGTGGAACAGGAACAAGCCATCCCTGCTGTGCCGCATTTGAAACGCTGCCCCAAAGAATTCATGAGCTCAAGAAAATGGTGGTTGTTTATGCCACCACATTTGGGTGGTTTGTTAGGCAGCAGTAGATAATTAGAACACTAGGGTAATGTTTATTTCTTTTTCCAGGTCTGTGAGAAATTACTTGGTTAAAGAGGATACATTTCTTCAAAACCAGCAAACTCTTCCGTACTTCTGGCGGAAGTAACAAAACAAGCCTCTCTGTGGGCGCTCTAGATCGGTCTTCCCTGTGTGTTGACCTCTTGAGGCAAAGACATGTTCTTGGTTCGAATTTCCTTTCTCTGTACTGTTTCTGCAGTTTTTTGATGATTCGTGCACAAGTTCATTTATTTATCCAGTAAATAGAGATGAGGTCCCTTCTGCATAGCTGGTAGGCTTCTAGATGCTCAGGATAGGATAATGAGCAAAGCCTACACGATCTCTGCCTTTCCAGAGACAGAGTCCAGAGCGTGCTTCTTAATGGTCTTCACGTCACAGACCCCCCTGATGCCTAGTGAGGCCTTTCAACCCTTTATCAGATAGTGTTTTTAAGTACATAAAATAATATGCTCACGAAGGAAACAAGTTGCAATAGTTACCAAAAAATTTTAAAAACACATTTACGACTTGATAGATCTGTTTCATTACATGATAAGATCCAATGGTGAGTCCAGTAAATTTTGAGGTAGTGTCGAGTCACTATAATAAATTAAGATACTTGCAAAGACTGGATTATGGAAGTGCCTGTGATTTCCATTGGCAACACAAAGTCACAGGTGCAGTCAGTGCTGCCATGGTTTATTGCCTACAATATTGCCTACAAACAGAAGGAAATGCTAAATTTTAATAAGATTGAGTGAAAAGAAATATGTGATCTCTTTCTTTTCCAAAGGAATGGAGCTTCTGGATTCTGTAGTCCATGGACCCCAGGTTAAGAACACTTGGTTGGGGGCACCAACAGGCCTCAGCCAAAGAAGAGCACCCACTCCGAAGCCTGCTTCGTTAATATATTAGTTTCCTGAGACTGTTGTAATGAGTCACCACATCCTTGGTGGCCCAAACAAGGACATTTATTCTGTCTGAACCCTGGAGTCCAAAAGGCCAAAATTAATATCACTGGATCATGCTCCCTCTGGAAGGTCTATAGGAAAATTCATTCCTCATCTCTCCCACTTTCTGGTGGCTGCTTGTGGTCCTTGACCCATGCTGCATCATTTCGAAATTCAGAGCCAGCATCTTCTCATCTCTCAGCTCTGTCTTCACGTGGCCTTCTTCTCTGTGTATCAGATCTCCTTCTGGCTCTTATAAAGATTGATTCAGGGCCCACTTGGAAAACCCAAGATAATCTCCCCATGTCAAGAGCCTTCATTTAATTACACCTGCAAAAGCTTTGCCATATAAGGTGACATTCACAGGCTGCAGAGATTGGGATGTGGATATCTTTGGAGGGGTCATTTTTCACCCTACCGTGGTTGGCCAGTAGTCCTGATCCAAGCTGGCACTGGTGATGTGCCAGGGATGGTTTTCCTGAAGAAGAGCCTTTGGACTGGTAAGTGATGGACCAGTAAGAGTAACTAGATGGGAGGGGTGGGCAAGGCAGGTAAGATTGATTTAGATAGGAAGACTGAATCAGGCAGAAATCCAGAAGCTAGAAGATCTCTGCCACAGTATGGACCTGGAAGGTAGACCATGGGTCATGAGTACCCAGGTGGAGTGCTGAGAGATTCCCAGGAGGGGTCAGTGGGAGCCACATTATGAAGCGTCCGATCAGATTTAGTTATAAGGATTTCCCTTATGGCAATGAGAAGACATTGGAGGGTGCTATAGACTGAGTGTTATGTCCTTCCAAAATTCATATATGGAAACCTTAGCCCCATGGTGATGGCATTAGGAGGTGAGGCCTTGGGCAGGTGACTGGGTCATGAGGGTGAGCCCTAATGAATGGGATTCGTACCCTTGTAAAAGAGGCCTCAGGGTGTTCCCTCGCTCCTTATGCCACGTGAGGACATAGCAGAAAGGCAGCTGTCTATGAACCAGGCCCCTACCAGACTCCAGACTTGCCCATGTCCAGACCTCGGACTTCCCATCCTCCAGAACTGTAAGAAGTAACCGTCTGTGGTCGGTAAGCACCCTAGTCTACCAGTCTATGATATTTCGCGATAGCAGCCCAAATGGATGAAGGCAGGGGCTGTCAGATGCTCAGAGCTGGGAATTTGAAAGGTCACTCTGGCTGAAGTGAGGAGAAAGGATTGTGGCGTGGATGGTCACAAGAATGAGTGGTCAGGGGAACAGGTTGGAGGGTGTGGCAGCGTCCTGGCCAGAGACGACAGACACTAGGTCTAGGGTTGCCATGATGGAGGTGGGAAGAATTCAAGAACAGGTCCAATCGGTGGACATTTTAGAAAATCCAGTGGCTCAGGGCAGCAGCACAGGGTCAGTTAATGGTAGTAGACAAACACGAACAATGTAAATTGTCAGTGTGTTGGAAGGCCTAGTTTTAATTTACAGAGCTGAGTGCAAGAAGTGAAATGTACCTGTATTTGACTAAATGGGTGGGAAGTTCAGTCTCAAGTTATTTGGGATCTACCTGCCCCCTTCCCAAGGCTGTATGACAAGTCTGAGCGCTTCCTGCCGACGACATTTGAGGAGAGACCCTGGGGCATGTTCAGTACTCAGTGATAGCTCTACCTTCGTGTTCAATAACCTGTTGCCCTGCATTTCCAAAGGAGTCTCAGCCAAGCTGTATAGCTCTTAGGTCCTTTTCAGTAAGCAGTTGCAGCAACCAGAAATTTCGAGATGATGAAGCATTAGCATCTCTTCCTATAACCTTGCCCACAGAATGCAAGGCTTTGAACAAATTCTGCCACTTGCATGGAAATTTACTAACTTTTTTTTTTTTTAAGAAAGCACAGTTTAGACAACCCATAGCTTGGAAGTCCCAAGTCTCTGTCCTTTCGGGGGCCACAAGCACCACCTTGCTTGAAACATTCACTCAAGGCCCATCTCAAAACTCCAGAGGCAGGATTCTTAAGTAGTGCCATTGAATTTCTTCTTTTTAAGGCTGGGGACAAGATCACTTAGAGCTTGGGTCTAGAGCCGTCTGTGCATGTGGGCCTCTGACGGGCTTCTCCTATAAGCAGGGGACCGTTTGTTTCTTCCCTAAGCCAGGTGGTCCACTTAGGAGGTGAAGGAGCACCCAGGAAGAGAATGGATAAGGGAGCCTCAGGAAGAAAGCCAGCCAGTAAAAGGTATGTTGTCAAGCCAGTTACCACTGGAGGTGGCCAGAGCTTAAATTTGTAGGAAAAATCCTGGGAGCCAGTGTGCAACACAGGCGTGAGGGTGATCCTATCTGAAGAGCAAGGGAGCTGGAGAATTTATGTGGCAACTCTGGTTAACGATTGCATGAGGGTAACTCTAGAGGAATTAATTTCCAGGCACTTTTGGCCTGCCACACAGGCTCCGTGGCCACACAGTGGAGCAGAGTGGGCTCCAGGGATGAGAGCAAGCCCATAGGCCAGGCCAGGCAGTTGCCGAGCCTTGGCATTGCCTGGTACGTCCCAGGTGTGAGGGCGAGGGGACGTGGGTCACATGCGATCAGTATCTGCTCCCGGTGGGAAGAGAGCCCATTTCTGGCGTTCCTCCTGCTAGCTCACAAGCTGCTATTCCACCAATGAAAACCCATTTCTGATAGTCTGTACTAATCGAGAAAGTCTTAAGTGCTGATTGAAACGCAATGGATGTTGTTTTGGGAGGATCCACCTCTGGGAGGCAGCTGAGCTCTCCTTGGGTGGGGTGTCTCCAATATACAATTGATGGTCCCTAGGGTTCAAGTTGAAACTGTCACATACATAAAACTCCCTGGTCTATGCTGAAATCGTTTAGAGTGAATTACAGATCTCCTTCATCCCTGCCACCCCACAGGAGGACCAGACCTGACTCAGTGGCTGTGCGTGGAAACAGGCCTCGTCCCACCTCCCCAACCCCCACTGCCACTAGCAAGACCTGCAAAAACCCAGTCTCTTTCCCCAAAGCATCTCAAATAGTCTCTACCTCTCCTCCCTCTTAAGGGGGCTTTCCTCCCTCTTAGAATCCTTGAACTTCAAACCTCCTCCTCCGTGTCCTCACGCTGACTCCCCTCAGCCCCCTACCCAGGCACAGATCCATACGTTATCGAGGCAGTTCTTTCCTGTGGCTCCAAGTTTCCGTAAAACAACTCATTAGAGTTGCACTTCCTATCCCTCGTCCCAGGCCTGGCAACTCTCACGGTCAGCATCCCTGCCCGGAGCCCCAGCGGCGACGGAGCACCCTGCTCATCTTCCTGCAGGGAGCCACGAAGGAGAAATTTCTAAAGCCGCAAGGTCCAACTGCAGATTACTCCCTTCATCAAGTATCCTGCCACGTTGTGGTAAAGCTTGCGCCCAGTGCTTTTGTTTAAAAAACAAGTATGCAATTTAAAAACCTGTAATGCCGATTGATGCTCCCAGGCACAGTTACCCATCTATCCCTTGCCTCCCGCATCTCAGGGTCTGTAACCAGATCAATCTGGAGATTGTGTCATCGAATTCTCGTGAATCTTGTATGAGGCAAGATTATCCCCTTTTTACAGAAAAGGAGACTGATTTTCATAAGGTATCTTGAAAAAAAAAACACCTTTTTTTTTTATCATGACCAAAGAAAGTTAATTTGCAAGAAAATTTCAAAACTCAAGGAAATAGAAATCCTTGTAATTCCTCAACCCATACAGTTTATAACATTTTGATTGTATCATATTCCCATCTTTTTCCCCCTTTTTGACATCTATTTGCACATACATTTTGAAAACCCCAAATCGGACTCTTTCAGTGGCGATCATTTTCATTTCTCCTCCGAGAACGCTGAAGGACGATTTTCTGACATGGGTTTTCTCAAGCTGGAAACGAAACCTTCACCAGGGCAATCCACAAGCATGCAGCCTTCAAATCATTCATGGTGTGAAGAGATTGTGTGCTGAAAGCGGGAGGGGCCGGGGGGGGCGGCTTCATTGCACAATTTTTGTGGGTTCCTTTGTAAGACTCTTGGCCTGCTGCTTACAAAACCTTTGCTCGCTTTGGTAAATAGCCCTTCTCACTTGGCCCCACGATCTTCCATCTGATTGAACATCTGCAATTTCGATTGTGTTAACTTTAAAATTTGAGGCCATTCTCATTGATCATCTGGGACCATAACAGAAATCTACGCATTTTATTCTTCCTCTTTTCTGCTTTCTCAAATGCGGGGTAGTTTGAGACCTCTAATTAAGTAGCAAACAACAGTTTTAGAGTGGCTCTCAAAGGCTAAAAGGAAAGAAAAGAGAAACCCTCCTTGAGTCTCCTCGCCAAGCCCCTGACAAGCCCACGATTGTCTTGGGTTTGAGTCCCAGCTGAGCGAGCACATTCCCTGCCTGGGGCAAAGACAGGGCTTGGCTTCTTCCCAGCCCTCTTCATTGTAATGGGAGGCTGAGAGCCGCCACCGTTGCAGTGGGGAATGGGGAGGACTGGGAACCCCATGCAGTGGGGTGTGGGTGGCCTCACCCGTGGCAACCAGGCTTGCTCTGGCTGCGGCTCCTTTCAGGGACACAACAACCTCCCTCCCCGGCTTGCCGCCTTGCTGCAGACCACAATAACCCAGGCTGGGAATGTTCTCAGACCAAACAATTGTGGCTGACCTATTTCTTAGTCCTTGGCCCCTAGCAGTGCTCAGAGTATGCTTAGCGAAGGAAGGAATGGGTGAACCAGCTAATGTCTGTCATACCCAGGCGTTTCCCTGATGCAGCAGGCCCCCTTGACCTTTGAGGGGCCAAATGTATGGGATATATCTCAGGATAGCCGCCCCTGTGGAAATAGGGATCCCGATGCCAGATTTAAAGCAACCCCTTCCCCCCGGCCACCGAAGCCAGACCTAACGATCCAGGGCCAGAACGCACCCCCGCCTCTCCTGCGTGATGTCTTTCTTCTACTCTCCCGGGTCCCATCTCCTCCCATTCAGCCCCATGAGAGGAGCTCAGATCTCGCCTCTGCTTTGCCTGTCAACCCCACTAGCACCCCAGGGCACTAGCCCCTCTCTGGTCACCATGGGATCTAACCAGTCTTAGAGAGTACAACCCTTCCATCGAGGGCAATCGTATACAAAGACCCAAGGTGTCACACTGTTGAAAGCTGTCACTCTTCTGCTGAAAAACGCGTGCTGCTTCCTGTTAGGGATAGGAAAACACCCCGAGTCCTTGGGTGGTGTGCAAGTCCTCGATGTGGCTCCAGCCTGCATCTTAGCCCTATCTCCCACCACATCACCTACTGCTCCCCGGGCTCCAACCTCCCTGAACTTCCCTCTCCCCCCTTAACACCGCAAGACTTTTCGCCAGCTGGTACATTTGCGGATGGCAGGTCCTCTCCCTGGGATGTTATTCGTTTCCAGTTTTGTCCTGCGAATAGTACAGATCTTGTGGGGGCCTCCTCACGAGCTCTTTCTTCCACTCAGCCTTCTTGGAGGACAATCTGTGTTTTTCTTCTCTATTAAGTTGTGGGCTTCTTGGGGGCAGGGACTGTCTGTTGCTCAAGGGCCGTGCTCCAAAGGGCCTAGCACAGTGCCCGGTAGAAGAACAGGTGATCAGTAAATGTTGGTTGAATGAATGGATGAATGGTCACGTGCAATCAGCGGACAGTCGTTGGCTGAAGCCATCCAAGATGGATCCCCAGAGAAGGCGAGACCGAAGCCGGATTCTAGAGAGCGGGAAGGACTGGCGTAAGTGGGAACTAGAGGACTTTGATACAGTGCTGACTTTTGCTGAAGGAAGCCAGGATCGTTGCCCCAGCTGGCCTTCACCAAGGAAGCAGAGACAGGAACTGCGATAGGAGTCCCTCCGGCGTTTATTTACCTGAACAGATCATGGGTTGAAATTTCCAGAATCAATGCCACCCCCTCTTAAGCCATGGTCACTGGCTCGTTGTTCTCCCCTTCTCACCCGACCCCTCCCATTTTCCACCATTCTCATCCTTGGGGACTGCGTCACTTGGTGCCCTTGCCAGGGCAGTTCTTGTTCAATTCTGACAACAGGAAGTCCTGGCAGGTGATCTGGAGTGTGCCAGGAGGGGACACTCCGGGGCCCAGCCCACTCTAGGTTCACACCGTTGGCAGGGGCCACGTCGTGCCCCTACAGCTCGGCGGTGCGCAGGCAAATGGTCCCCAAATCAGTCTCTGTGCTGAGCCCCAGGACCTGTGACTGCATTCATTCACAGTAACCACAGAAAGGGGGCTTGCAGGCATGAAGTTAAAGATCTCGAGAGGGAGATTCTCCTAGATGATCCGGGTGGGCCCAGCTTAACCACAAGGGTACCTGGAAGAGGGAGGCGGGAGGCTCACAGTCAGCAGCCACTGTTGAGAACAGTAGAGCCTGCAGCAAGGCAGGGGCCGCGCCATGACCCAGGGCTGGCCTGCGGCCTCTAGATAAGTCTCAAAAGGCGAGCGGATTGGCCCCTGGAGCCTCTTGAGGAAACACAACCCTGCTGACACCTTGATTTTAGCCCCATAGGACTGATTTCAGATTCCAGAACTGTTAATGTAGGGAACTGGTGTGGGTTTAAGTCACTATTGTGGTAATCTGCTGCAGCAACAGTAGGAAAAACATGCAAGCTCCTGGTGGCTCACCCTGTATTCTGGGACCCTTTCTCTGGGGGTCCAGGTCCCACCGGTTCAGATAGCTCTTATTATTTCCCTCGTGCTGCTTTTCTGGTGCCTGCTGTGAGTTTCTGGGTGTCTCAAGTTTCCTTCTTGGTTCTGTAACTCCTCCCACATCTCTGCACGTTTTCCTTTTGGCTTAAGTCACTAGAACCCTCTGATCTGGATCCTCGTTCCTCGCAGGGCTGCACCTCCCCCTCCACCAGGGAGAACCACGCACGTGGGTCTCCCTGGCCGCACTCAGAGCTCTTGGGGGGCTTGTGGGGCTGTGCGGTGTGGTCAGAGCCTGTGGAGTCTGTCTGTCCCAGACCATAAAGAGGTCAGTCAGGACTTGAAGGCATCAAAACAGTCCCTCTAGGGGTGCCTGAGTTAAGTGCCTGACTCTTGATTTGGGCTGAGGACATGATCTCAGGTTCGTGGGATGGAGCCCTTCGTCGGGCTCCGCGCTCAGTGGGGCATCTGAGGATTTCACTCCCTCTCATTCTCCTCCCCCTGTGCACGCACGCTCTCTCTCTCTCTCTCTCTCTCTCAAAAATCAATAAATCTTTAAAAGAAAAAAAGAAGAAGATAGCCCCTCTAGCAGTGAAACATAGAAATAAATCCTGCTCTTCTTCTAGATTAGGGATTTTGAACCTGGGTGGCCCCTGAATGGACTTGGACTGAGCTCAGTGATTTGCCTAAACTGCAAATGTTTGGTGCAGTTCTGTGCACACATAGATGGGAAAGAGAAGGAAGCTTTTCCGAACTGGCTTCTCAAGGGAGCTCTGTTCGACTGCCAGGGTTTCCCTCAGTGTCTCAGATGGAACAGGTGTTCTCTGTGCCCTGGGCCCCCTTCCCGGCCGCCTGTGACCCCAGGAGGCTGCGGGGACCAGCCCCTGTGAACACAGGCCCACTTTCACTTGCCACCTCTCTGCTTCTCCTAACTTCCGAGTTCTCTCCGAAGCTGTGGAAACCTGCAGGAATCACCGGGAAGTGTCAGGGAGTGAACACGCTTGGGGTAAACCGTCCCCACCCCTGCGAGGGAAGACGCCAGTGGATAACCGCTCAGTCACCAAGCTCCCCAGTGGACTCTTCCAGAAGGCATGCTGCACACTTCCTGGAAGTACCCCCCACCATCAAACTCCGGACCGTGACTACACCTCGACGGTGCACACTTCTGTTGCCTCACTCCTCCTCCCAAGGATCACCTCGGAAATACATAGCCTGCACCCCATCTCATGCTCTGCTTTCTGGAAAAACAGATCAGGACTCCAGGAGAGTTGGACAGAGACCCGAACGCAGGCCTCACCCAGGGCGCACTGCCTCCCCCACACACGTTGACACCCAGACCCTTGGGCTCACGGGAACTCCAGAAAGCCTCCCTGTTCCACCTTGGAGGCCATGAAGTCTCAGTGGAAGGCTGCTGTCTTGGGAAGAGTGAATCGTTGTTCTCTCTTTACCTTCTAGGACCCAGGACGGCCAACCCCTTCTCACGTTTGTTGTCTTTGTCTCCCAGCACCCCTCCCCAAAACACAAACCCACACCGGGCAGCAGAAGCCCCAGGAATGGAGAAGTCCAGCTGCATCCTTGAGGGAAGGAATCCCACTGGGGCTTTATTAGGCTTTCTCCTGCCTGCCCATCATGCCTTCAGCCGAACATTCTAGCACCTGCTGTTATTGCCCAAACACCTCAACCGGATCTAGCACATGCTTCATGGGTGGGAATGCAGTGGCAGGAAGAAGATAAGGAAGGGCCAGTTCCATTTTTTAATCTGGCCAGCAGTGAGGGGGGATCAGGAATGTTCCTATATCAGTGACTTGTTACTACATAACAAATTTCTCTAAACCTGGATGCTTGAAAGTAGAGCCACTTATTGTCTCATGGTTTCCTTGGGTTACCAGTCTGGCATGGCTTGCCTGAGTCTTCTACTCAGGATCTCACAAGACTGTAATCAAGATGTTGACCCGGGCTGGGGTCAGCTTCTGAGGCTCACGGTCTTCTCCCAGGCTTATGTGGCCATTGGGCGCATTCAGTTCCTTGCACCTAAAGGACCTGCTTCTGATGGCTTGCTCCTTCAGGGCCAGCAGCAGAATCTCTGACTGAGCTCTCTGACCTGCTCTAAAGGCATCACCTGATTAGGTCAGGCCCCCCCACACCCCAAGAGAGAGGGTGTGGGTCATGGGGGCTCTTCTCAGGATTCCACTTCATAACCACCTCCAACTGGCCTCCTCTGAGAACTACAAGTGGGGAAGGAGGGTTGCAGCACAAGGAAGAAGCCCATCTGACTTCAGTTTTTTCTATGCTTGCCACTCTCTCTGAGTAATGGCTTCTCTAATGAGAAGACATTTTTCATTGTTCAGTTAGCCATCAAGTGAGGGAGAAAAGCCCAGAGGGTTTTGAGAATACAGTTATAAGTTCTCTGGTGAGATTAGGTGGAAGAGAAAGCCCATGGCCCTCTTTACCTTTGCTATCACCAGGTCCTTAAGTCTGAAACGGGCAGTGGCGGGGGGCGGGGGCATCACTCTTGATACCTTCGTCTTCTTTTGCCCTAAAAATCATACAAATTACATCTGTGTCACCTCCTCGATCTTTAGGGGGGGCCATGACTTGCTCCAGAAGCCTCCTGGCTCTCAGCTTCTGCTTGTGTCCTCTGCACTCTGTTTCCCCAGAGAGCAGTCTGAGCTGGGCGATCACATTCCTGCCCTAGGGCAGGAGCTGCTCCTTCAGATGCCTAACCACAGCTCTGTGGGTGGTTCCATCCCTGTCAGAATTTGCTAGAGTTGCAGCAACAAGGTGCTGCACACCAGTACACCGGGTGACTGAAAATGATAAAAATCGATTGACTCACAGTTCTGGAGGCTACACACACAAAACTGAGGTGTTAACAGCGTCGTTCTCCCCCTCTAGATGCTCTAGGGGGATCCTTCCTTGCCTTCTCCAGTTCTGGTGGCCCCAGGCTGCTCCTTGGCTTGGAGAGGCATCCCTTCAGTCTCGGCCTTGACCTTCATGCTGTCTTCCCTCTGTGTCTGTGTACCTCTGAGTCATCACACAGCCTTCTCTGCGTGCCTGTCCAAATTTCCCCTTTTTATAAGGACACCGGACGAATTGGAGTAAGGCCCACCCTAATGACCTCAAGCTCATCACCTGCAAAGACCCCAGTTCCAAAGAAGGCCACATTTTCTGGTACTTGGGCTTGGGACTTCAGCACATCTTTTTTTCCAGGAAGAAGGGGAGGGAAACCATTCATCCCATGGAAGTCATGCTGATAGGAATCCAGTTACCCCATTGGTCTGTGGCTTGTGGCCAGTGGGAGAACACAGGCACACGGAGCCACCTGGTGTGGCTGTGGATACAGCCAGGAACTTATTCTGGTGAAGCTTGGAAAATCGCCTGGCCAGATTCACAGCATGGGGGATGGGACATTCCCGCCTGCAGGAAGATGGGATTTGGAGCCAGCAAGGACAACGCACGTGCCTTGGGCAGTGGCCTTGCTCTGGCTCACACCCAGGCATTATACCCACCCAACCTCAACCATCCTTCAGATCTCAGTTTGAACTAGTCTACCATCAGCAAGCCCAAACCTGACTGCCAAGGCTGGCCCAGACCCCCTGACGGCTGCTCTCCCAGCTCCCGTTCTCTTCTTCCATCGAGGCGTTATGGGCGACAGTGCTACCAGTGTGCCTCTGGGATTCATGTCTGTCTCCCTCCCTCTAGGCTGGAAGCTCCGTGAGTTCGGGGGCTGTAACAGCTTAGCTGGGTCCTCCCGCCAAGTACCCAAACAATGAGAAGGTGTCCAATCGGTGTTTGTTTCATGAATGAAGAAGTGGATAAATAAATGAGTGAATGCCTATAGAACTGTTTGGCCTCCTAGACGAGTTGATGACTGACAGAGAGGTGAGAACAGCTGGAGAATTTTATAGCCCTGATGTGCGTGATGGCTGCATGTTTCATGAATCCCCAAGTCTCTGAAAAGGGAAATGTCTATATAGGCTTTCTCCAGAATTACATTCCCATGGAAGCCAAGTGACTTGCTCACACTAGTCTCAAAGTATGTGTAATTTAAATATGGACTTTAGCAAAAGGACAAAGTGATGTTACTTACGGGTCTTCATGGCTGCTGGGAGAAAAAAACAAACAACAACAACAACAACAAAACACGAGAGCTCCGTAGGTCAGACCCGGAGAGGGCCGGGATCCAGTGGGGTACAACACAGAGGACCATGGGGCCCCACCACTCGGAGCATGATCCTCAGGTCATTCACTGCAGAGGTAGCTGGGTAGAGAGGGTGACTCTCAGGCCCTCCCCCCTCCTTTATCAGAGGAACCTGTGTGTTCATAAGAGCTTCATGGGACCCACAAGCACGGTGACATCTGGGGAGCCCTGACACAGAGAGGTCCTCTACTTGTGGCTTGGGCCACTCACAGCATGGCAGTGACATACCAGGGAAGGGTATCCAGAGAGAGGGGGGACAGAGACATCCAAGACATCCAGGCAGAGGCTACAAGATTTCTTCCAACCCAGCCTCAGATGTCACATGGTGTCGCTCCCACTCCATTTTGGGGGTTACAAGTGTGTCGCTAAGACCAGCCTGGATTTAAGAGGATGGAAGTTAGATTCTACTTCTCAATGGGAAAAGTGCCAAGGAATGTGTGGCCGTGTTTAATCTGCCACACACCTCTACTCTCCGGGAGTCAGAAATTGGTGTGTGCTGAGGTATTAATGGGCATGTATATGTACATATAAGAATTTATTATAAAGAATTGGCCCCTGTGGCAGTAGAGGCTGAAAAGTCCCGAGATACACAGCTAGCAAGCTGGAGACCTAGAAGGGTCAATGGTTTGGTTTACTCTGGGCCCAAAGGCCTAAGAAGCAGGAGAGCCAATGATGCAGTTCCACTCCAGAAACTAGCCAGCCCGGGACCCAGGAAAAGCCGAGGTTTGAGCTCAAATATGAAGGCAGGAGAAAACCCCAACATCTAGTTCAAGTAGTCAAGCAGAAGGAGCTCCCTCTTACCCAGTCTTTCTGGTCTAGGCATGCCATTGACTGATTAGGCGAGGCCCACATTCAGGAGAGCAATCTGCTTTATTGTCTACCAAGTCAAAAATTCACTGCATCTAGAAACACCGCCTCCCTCTGCTCCCGGACACCCTCAGAATAATGTTTGACAAAATATCTGCGTGCCCCATGAATCAATTACATTGACATGTAAAATTAACCATCATGGGAGGTAAAAGGAATTGAACTGAGTTCCTGTCTCTCACTCTTAGTTCGATCTTGAGCACATTTTTTGGCTGAGTTGGCATCCTCATCTTTGAAATAAGGACACTACCTTTGTCAGGGGCTGATGAGAGAATCCTTTAGATGGGAAAGAGTCTGATAAACCAGTAGTAGTATATAAATGTTGGTTACTGTTATTAATAGTAATAATTATGACAGTAGTAGGCTAGGCTGTTACATTTGCCTCCTACCAGGCAATTTCTAAAGATGTTATCTTAACCCCAAAGAGCGGATTGGAGCTTCCGGAGGCATGGAGATTGGCAGGGGGAGATATTCCTGGGGATAGAGATTTTTCCATGACTGCTAACATGGCCAACACCTGGCTCCATGGTTGACCTGTTCTTCTATAGTGCAAAGTTTCTGGGCATAAGAAGAGCATCACAGGCCCAGCCAGGAAAGGCAGAGTGCCTCTGGCTCTACTCCCATGTGCTCTATGGGGACACGGAGCCCCTCGGGTTGCTCCCAAATGGTTCTGAGCCTTCCCACTGTGTTCAGCAGGCTCATGCTTTAGGTGGCCTGTGGCATCGCTGCTGACCCCCTCCCCTGCAGCTGCTGTGGCTGTCTCTCATCCCTGCCAAAGCCAAAATGTGCTGTTCACCCTCAGTGCTCATCAAAGGCACTGGCTGCTGTAGGCAGCCACCAGTGTGTGACCTGGGGGCCAAAACCCTATACCAGATGGCTGGTGTCTGGGTAGAGGAACCATCTCCCGTGGGCCATGAAAGGGCTGGGAACAGAACTGCCAGGCTCTCCCCACATGTTTGGTGTGCCACCGAGGGTAGAGGATTTCCATGATCGTCTTAGTGGAGGTTTGCAGTGCTGGCCGGCTCCAACCCTCTGCCCACGAGTCAGGGCAGTATGGTAAGAGATTAGGAGTGCAGGCTCTACAATTTGTCAGCCGGGGCCGGAATCCTTTACTCCACCCTTACTGGCTGTGTGACTTCGATCGGTAACTTAACCTCTCCGAGCCCATGTTTTTCTACCTGCAAATAAAGGATACTGGCAACACCTACTTATTGGGACTGTTGTGAACTTTAAATGAGGTAATCCTTGGGACAGACTTCATGTGAGTTCTCTCCCAGGGGTTTCTTGGATCACCAGTGCTAACAGATTGATGGTGGCCCCCTGCCACTTTTTACAGACATGCTTGGACAGGTTTGATTCCTGCCACGGCCATCGCATAAGCTCAACATGGGATAGGACTATGGTCAGAATCGCTGTTCTTGGATCCAACAAAGAGTTTCAATTGATTTCTCACAGCGCTCCCTTTGGCAGTACATATACTTAAAGTTGGAACAATTTATTTCTCATAGCATGGGTGCTAATGCTAATAATGAGAAGAGCTAGCACCTGTTGAGGGCTTGCTATATGCTAGGGGCCAGGCTTATAATGAGCTTTTAACTTGTTGAATCCTCATGACAACCCCATGAGATAGGTGCTAGTCTTACACCCATTTGACAGATGGGAACATTGACACAAAGAGAAATTACATAACTATCTCAAGAGTACATGCTAGCGAACAGTGGCTCCAGGGCTCAAGTCCAACTTTCTGGCTCCTAAGCCCCTACTTTCTTGCCAAACATAAGACTTTTATCCAGTCATTAGTGGGTAGATCAAATCTGGATGCTAAAAATCGTGAAGTGTCCTTGCCATGTAACAACTTTCCCAATGCTGAGTGGCTTCCGACCACGATTTATTATTTCTCTCAGTTCAGTGGATGCGCTGCAGGCGCCTTCATTGCTCTTGCCTGGGCAGTCACACAAGCTGCATTCAGCTGCAGGGCTGGCTGAGGGTTGGGCTCAGGGGAGAGCTGGGACGGCTGAGCGTCCCTTTCCTTGTGTCCCTTCCCCCTACACGGACAATGGTGTCAGGGCATGGTGGTCTCTGGGTTCCAAGAGAACCGAGATGGAAGCTGCTGGGTCTCTAGGGGCCTGGCTTCAGAACTTGTACTACATCCCTTCTGCTATATTCTTTTGGCCAAAGCAAATCACGAAGTCAGCTCAGATTCAAGGGATGGTCAGCAGACTCTCTTTCTTGAAGGAACAAGCTGCAACAATCACATTGAAAATGAGTGTGTGTATAGGGATAGGAGGAATTCTTGGCCACTAAACTAGCTACTGTAAACAGACAGAAAAAATCCTCGACATTGGAGGGGCATCTGGGTGGCTCAGTTGGTTAAGCGTCTGCCTTCATCTCAAGTCATGATCCCGGAGTCCTGGGATAGAGCCCTATATCGGGCTCCCCACTCAGTAGGGAGTCTGCTTCTTTTCTGCCCCTCCCCCACTCATGCTCACTCTCTCTCACTCTCTCTCTCGTAAATAAACCCTTAAAAACAAACCTGACATTAGGGAATATAATGTAATATATAACATATCTCTTAGTGGGGACCCTTGAGTGTTGCCAACTTCAAACAGCCTCCCAGGAGAAAGGAAGGGAAAATTTATCAGGTCATGTTTCTTTTAAATTCAAGGGTTAGTGTGGCCCTGGTCACCAGCCCTTGGTGTCTCGTTCCTTCTCTCAGGTGGGACTATTTCTGTGTAGTGTTAAATTTGACACTTAGCAGCTTCCTCCTTACACTCCCACTAAAGAGAAATTTCTCTTCCAGATTTTTCCAGCGAACATTCCAAGATGGCCAGTCATTAGTCTGGCTCTGGACATGCATCCATCTTGGAAGCTATCACTGCAGCCAGGAAGTTAGAATATGCTGACTGGCTGTCCTTGGGTCATATGTCTGCAGGACAGGGGAAGCCCAAGGCTGTCCTGGTGTCTCATGATGGGCTCTGGTGTGGGGAGAGGGAGGTGCTCATGTGTAGCATTGTCCAAGTTCAGTGGTATAAATTTTCCCACCATGGCTGGTTTCAGGGTGCTGTCCTGAGGCCCGCTGAATACAGAGTAGGGAAGAGAGAGCATAATCAGAGCTAGAAGAAGGGCTTTCTAGCAACTGCCACAGGGCCCTGCCCAAGTCACAGGCCTGGGAGTGGGGGAATGGTGGGCGTCCCAGAGGGAAATCAGGAAATGGAATCTAAATAGATAAAAACAATGGATTTGCAACCTAATTCCTTTGTTCTCTTTCCCCGGGAATGCACAATATTTAAGGGACAACTCTATTGCCTTGCTATTCTGATCGTTTTTAATGATCCAACCCCAAAAGAGGTTTGGAGATCGTAGATGTTCAATGTGATAAAAGTTTGAAGTGAACCATTTGCTCAGTCTTTGTGGGCTGAATCAGTTCGTTTTCAACCTGGGAAGTGACCAGCCTATTTGACCTCATTCCTTCCCCAGACCGACTGTAGATTGGTCACTGGTCTTAAAAATCATAATTGAAGTCACAGCCAAGCTTTCCAAATGCTTTCTGTGTGCCCGGCACTGCGCATGCTCTGCCTAAATGATCTCACTTGGTCTCAAACTAATCTTTGTCCCCATTTACTAGATGCAGAGACTGAGGCACAGAGAGGAGAGATAGCTTGCTTACGGTCACGCAACCAGCCAGTGTCAGTGTTAGGAATGAGCCTAATGTTGGCAGTTGCTCCTGTCAGTGGGCTCAACTTCTACCTTCTTTCACCTTCTTGCTGGCTGACATGGGGGTGTGGGGGAAGTAACAATCTAAAAAAGTCCCTTAGCGAGGATTTTGCAAAGTGGGGCATCCCTTCATAATGTGTCTGTGACACCTGTTCCCATGTTTGAATATGGATTTTCATTAAGGAGAGAAAGGCAAGCTTTTTAAAAGACTAGGTTGTAGGTAGGGCGCCTGGGTGGCTCAGTGGGTTAAGCCGCTGCCTTCGGCTCAGGTCATGATCCCAGGGTCCTGGGATCGAGTCCCGCATCGGGCTTGCTGCTCAGCAGGAAGCCTGCTTCCCTTCCTCTCTCTCTGCCTGCCTCTCTGCCTACTTGTGATCTCTCTCTGTCAAATAAATAAATAAAATCTTTAAAAAAAAAAAAAAAAGACTAGGTTCTAGGTAGCTTCTTCTGGAAGGGCAAATCCCATCCAGGACACGTGTGGGCAGGTGGCGGTTCAGGCTGCCTCTGTTCTCGGTAGGAATCCCTGGCTTGTGGCTGTTGGATGTGTGGGGTCCTCTGGCCTCCACCGCAGGGGCTGAACCTTCCCCTCAGCTCCTTTAGATCAGGAACCCAGAATTAGCGGCCAGTAACCTCTAGTTCCAGGGAAGACCCAAGTCTTCCTTGGGAACCTTCTGGGCCACCGATCTGACCACCACTCCTGGGACTGTCAGAGGAGAGTGGAAGTGAAAGTTCCTTTGGGGGGGGGCACTTTCCTGACTAGTGTCGGCCCAGGAATACATGAGTATTAGGCTGGCTTGGGTGTCTCCTTCAGGCTGAAAATGATGCTTCGTGGGTCTGGGAGTTTAGATTTTACAGCCTGAAACTTTAACATTTCTGGGGCCTGAGAGAGAGGCCCAAGAGGAGAGGTTGCCGGAGGCCTTTAACGTTTGGCCTTGGCTGATTTGTTCCAGTGGTTTTGCGGCTGGTCCCTCAGTCTGTCATCGATCGCAGGGAGTCCCTGGACACCCGACTCCCAAGCTGGAGGCAGGCTATAGGTAGAAGAGGGCAAGAGAGAAAACAAGGATGAGGATCCTGTCTTCAGGAGACGGAAAGGAGGGCACAGGAAAGGACAGAGCTCTGCTTTCGGTATGGCATCTCTGAGGGGGTTGGGGGGTGGCTTGTGCTTAGAGACTTTGAGGCTCAGGGGAGGGAGAGAGGGAAGGCTTTTTGGAGGAAGGGCACTTCTGTGACTATCCAAAGGGTGTACATAGGCATCTCGAGAGAAAGGTAGAAAGCATTGGAACGGCCTGTGGAGAGGTGGAGCTGGAAGATTCTGGGCCTGAGAAAGACATAAGGGGCAGAGGACAGAATTGAGGACATTCATATCTGGGGGTTGGGGAGAGCCGAGGTGGGGTCAGGGCTGCTCCAAGCCTGGGGTCAACAGGAACACGGAAGGCAGAAGTGATGCAAATGTAAATGAGAGTAAGACCCTGTTTTCCAGGAGCTTGTAAATGAGCTTCAGGGTTTTTGAGGGGAGTCTGGGTCATGCAGGTGATCCAGGCCATTGAAGAAATGTAGAGAAACCACTCGGAGAGAGGCATTGTCCAGCCTCCTACTGTACAGAGAGGGTCGAAGATGCTCACTCGGATATTTTTCCTGTGCCCAGATAACCTTTTTTCTTCTCGGGGAACAACAAGCCTCCAGCTGGGGAATGGGGGGGGGGGGGATTTAAAAAAAACATTCCGAGAGATAAATCTTGTAATACTCACTGCTAAACAGCTGGCCCTTCAAAGCATAGAACAGCCATTTAGCCATTAATCCATCCCTTTAAAATGCAGAGCCATCCCACCCCTAACACACAAACACACAGACACACACGCAAGCACGCGAATGCAAACGTACACAAGTACGCATGCACACATGCATGCGTGCACACACATGCACACACAACGGTAGTGTAATGTCATTGGTATGGCTCCCGCAGCTGCCGATCTCACACTTTTCCTGCTCACACGCATAGCCCTGGCTCCCACCTAGAGTTTAAACCAGCAATGGGAACCAGGAGAGGGGAAGGAAAGAGAGGTAATGAACTCTTAACACCTCTTCGCCAAATTCCTCCCAACGTGCTCCCCACAGTTCTGGATCTTGACACAGCCATACTTAGTGCCCTTCCCAGATCCTCCCACCTGCCCGGGGCTTCTGAGTCTCCTGGAAACAGTTTGCAGGGGCAGCTGTCACCACCAGGCCCTGCAGCCCTGCAGACACTCACCAGACCTGCCTCCCAGGTCCGACTCTACTGTTTCTCTGTCTTATTCCCAGTGGTCACCTTGAGTGATCTCGACCCCATGCTGCTGGGATCGTGCCTGGTTGCCAGAGGACTTCGACCAGACTGTTTTGTTTGTCCCTCCCTGCTTACCCTCTGAGAAACTCTTCACATCCGTGATCTGTGACCTTCCCAAGAGGCAAAGAAATCAAATTAAGCCCCATTGCACCCACATACGCACGCATGCATACGTACACGCACGGGTGTGACTGACAGGTTTGGAAAAGAGGAGTGTGCGTGTGTGTGTGTGTGTGTGTGTGTGTGAGAGAGAGAGAGAGAGAGAGAGAGAAGGGAGGGAACCAGATGAGTAACTGTTTAGGATGGGATGAATTGGTTAGCTGTCAGGTATAAGAAAATTAAAGCCATTAGCTATTTTCGATTTTTTTTTCTGTCATGTCAACAAGATTAGCAAGCCAAATGCTCTAGGAGCACGTTTGGGGGAATTTCCAGTGCTCCATGAAACCTGCAGAGCTCTGCCAAGGGAGATTGCCTGGAATTCTTTCCCGCCTGCCCTTTCAGTGGGTAATAATAACGGGAGAATTAGTGAGCAGACAGATGCCGCACGCACTGGTGCACAGCGCTCGGCGTTGTAGAATAATGAATATATTCACAACGGCTGTTTCAATGGTTGTTTCTTAAAATGATAAAGTTAATTTTGCTGGGCCCTCCTGTATTTTTGAAACCCAAGCATCACAAAAGGTGGAAGCAGAAATCATCTCTTATTCTTTGATTCACAACGGTTTCAATAGGACATTTGGAAATACAAACAATAACGACAACAAAACTGTGTTCCGCAAGGAGCTCAGAAACGCACAGAGCCCTGCATGTTTTCCCAGCATCTGGATGTCCAGGGATTGTGGCCAGTGGTCAGACGGGCAGACAGGGTCCTTGGGCAGTGGGCTGCTATTACTGTTCATTACTCGAAATCAGGCTTTGATCCTTTCTGCGGCACTGTGACCATAAGATGTCACCTCAACAATAATAGTTATCACAGCTATAATGTTACATTGGGTGTTGGCTACGTGCATGTCAGTACACTAGATGCTTTTGGGATACTTTATTTTATTTTATTTTATCTTATTTTAGAGAGAGAAAGCGGGGGGTAGGGAGGGGGAGAGGCAGAGGGAGAGTGAGAATCTCCAGCAGACTCCACACCCACCACGGAGCCTGATGCGGGGCTCAATCTCAGGACCCCGAGATCACAACCTGAGCTGAAATCAAGAGTTGGATGCTCAACTGACTGAGCCACCCAGGCGCCCCTCAGATATTTTAAATCCTCACATAAACCCTGCCAGGCAGGTCTTAAGTTGAACTGTATGAAATTGCCATTTCTGTAGCTCAGAATATCAAATATAGGCTGGTTTGTGTGATTCAAATTAATGTTATTTCTCCGCTTTATAAATAAGTGGTCTCTGAGATGTTAGGCAGCTGCCCAAAGGCCTCACGACAAGGACAAATCTGGGGGTTATATGCAGGCCCGCAGAGCCCAAGGGTTCTCCTCTACCCCAAGCCCATGCGGCTTGGATCAATGGGCATTGTTATCTCCAATTACATCCAAGGATAGCATGGCTTAGAAAAACAAAATGATGAGGATATATAGCCAGGGAGAGGCAAAGCAGAACTCAAACCCATTGTCTTATGGGAACCCATTAATCTTTCCCATTTCACAGTGAAAACCCAAGAACAGGATAAGCTCTAAGCAGATGATGACTGAGTTGGCACCTTTCCACTTGGCAATCATTGACCTGTGTTTTGCCTCCTGCACCTAGTTCCCACGTCTCCCCAACACGCCCCCTCCTCCCATCCTTGCCCGGGGGACTGCCCTGAGTTCCTCCCCCACCTTTCACTCCTAACACGTTCACTCAAAGAGACCTGCTCCTTCTTGAACTCCCAACTCCTTGCCAGCCTAGAGTGGTGGCATCTTCATGGAAGAAGTTCGGGACACTGTCTTTGTCGGAATTTCCCCTAGAAGCAGAACTTGAGGCAAAAACTTGAGTGCAAGGAGTTGATTTGAAAATTAATCCCAGGACGCTCTGATAGAGGAATGAAGAGGCAATACAGGGTAAGAGGGGCCCAGGTGGTCTCTGTGGGCTCCCCCGGTGGAGCTTGGACCAGCTGGGGGACCCTGGGAGACAGTGTAGAATATGCCCCCAGAGTTATTCCAACCAAGAGGTGGGGGAGCTGAGGTATTAATCCACCAAGCCTTTGGTGGAGGACCGCTTCCCCGAGTAGAAACACCAGCTTGCCTTGAGTCCTGGACATACTCCCATGAATAGAATCCTGAACAGGTGCTCCCTGTAAACACCCCCAGGATATAGGAGTGAGTGCCAAGGGCATGAGGGCAGGGTATCAACATCTGCTGTGGGTGCCCGAATATTATCTGAACGGAAAGGAATGACTCTGTGACCATTAACTAAACTCAAGGCCACCGCTAAGGCTTGGGACATCTTGAGGCATGAGCCCCAGTGCCATTCACCTGGTACCAAGAAAACAAAAACAAAAACAAAAACAAAAACACTATTCCCAAGGTGAACCCTAACTGAAGTGGGACTTCCAGAATTCCTCTTTCCTTTTCCCAGAGTCCCCTACCCACAAAGGGGCACCTCTCAGTAATCCGTCTTCTCTCTGCTTTGTGAGTAACTATAAAAGCCATGATTTTTCAGCCCGTGGTCTCTCCTGAGGTCACCTTCACCCTCGTAAAAATGGGTGATTCCTCGGGGAGACGGGGAGAAGGCACCTTGCAAGTTTCAGAACCTGACTGGTGGTGGGATTTTTTTTTTCCTCCCTCTTCCCATCTTTAATGTGGCTCTAATTCCGACTTCATTGCAGAGCCGTGAAATCAAATTAGGAAATGGGAGGAGACAAGCAGCCCCTTCAAGCACAATCAACTTCGGATGGCTTCCCCAAAGCTCTAATGAATCTGCGTAGACCTCCACTAATAGAAGGTTGCCTTTTTGCAGCACTTTATTTTTCTCCCTTTCGAGAAAACCAGTTAAAGCAGAGGTGTGCAGGCAGTTAACCCAATGAGGTGTCCGAGAGCCTTGGCTTTTTACCACTGAGCAGGGAAGACTTGCGGGAGGGCAGGGAGGTCGATGAGGAGGGAAAGCAGCCGCAGCAACAACATCCAACCCGCAGCGGTGGGTCTGTTATGTATCTGCCAGCACGAGAGACATTGTATGGAAACAAAGAGACAGAAAACCTCATCCCTGACCTTGAGTGGCTGGCAGGCTGTTTGCTCAGTGCCTTGCTCCTTCAAGTGTGAGAAAGAAGCATCGGCATCGCCAGAGAGCTTGTTAGAAATGCAGAATCTCAGGTCCCTGCACCCAAGACTTCCCGAATCCGGATCTGGATCTTAACAAGCTTCCCGGAGGATTCGTATGCATGGTGAGGTTTGCGAAGAGCCGGCCCAAGAGATACCAGATGAGATCACATCATGGGTTGGAGCTCAGAACCCCATCCTGAACTTGACTTCCCACGCTCAGCTCTCATACTCCCTTGTCATCCCTTGGGACCCCAAACTCTAGTCTCGTGATGACATCACATCCTTCCGTCCTTCCTCTGGCTGCTTCCTCCTGCAGCAGGGTCCGAAGCCACGCCTCTGCCCTATCAGGAATCCTCATCACCCTCATGCCCGGGTGTCTCTTCTGTGAAGCCTGACACAGTCCCCCGATTGAAGTGTGTCCTTGCTCTTCATTTGCTACTGCCCAGCTTTATTATTGTTAGATGTTTGCATGCAGTAGAGCGCTTGGACGGATGGGCTTTGGAGTGTGACCGTCCCGAGTTCCAGTGCCAGGTCTACAAGCTTGGATCTGTGCATGCAGATTAGATCACTGCTTTTAAGTTTTCATACCCTCTTTCTATAAGAATTACAAACTCACGGCCTTTGCTGTGTGGCTTTGCCATTTCTTTCACTTCCTTATCCATTGATATTAGCCTTGGCCATGTGACTTGAATTGGTTCCTGGGGTATGGCTGAAAATGACAGTATATGAGTTCAAGTGTAGACCTTCAAAGGCCTTCAGTGGCATCATGTATTTCTAGTTGTCCTTCTGTGCTTCCGTCATTACCATGAGCAGAACATACCCCGGTTTAGCTGTTGGGTCCAGAGAGGATGCGATACCCACAGAACAGACTTGAACTCAGCTTGCCGCCAAGGCAGGATGACTCACATCTTGAAGCAGAACGTCCTTACTAGCTCCACAGGCCCATGCTCAATTTAAAAATAAGGCTTATTATGGTATGCCACTGAGTTCTGTGGTGGTGGCGTGAGGTAACTGATACACCCTGCCTCTCTGAGCCTCAACTTTCCCATCTGTGTCATGGGCATATACATATCTACCCCAGGCTAGTGCCATGACAATGAAAGTGTGATTATGCCCATAAACTGCATTCACAGTCGTGCTTGATAAATGGCAGGTAACTTATTTTCTAGCATTATTATTACGTCTTCCCAGTGGACCGGACGGACACCTTTGTAAGTAAGATCTTTGTCTTGTCCATTGTTTTATCCTCCTGAATGCCTATTGAGCTCCTAGAAGGTGCTTTTTCAGTGAGCAGAACCAAGAATTAATATAGGAAGTTACTCTTTTCCTTGGGTAATTCTTGTCCCGTAAATCCTTACTCAGCCCCCAGTGATGAGCCTGAACTTGTCAGAGCGTAGATGAAAGCTCCAGAATTGAGGGTCTTCTGTTCAAAGCAATGGTTATAGTAGGCCTTGGGGTGTTTCGTTGAATTTTGTGTGTAGTTAAGGAATCTAATAGTGTTTTGATTTGTTTCTCAATTAGAAATGCTACCCTTAGAATTTCATGGAAAAGAAGCGTTTCGTCTTCAAAGGAAGTTGTGAGGAATAGGGAAGCACCTGACCCCTTTGCTTTCCAACTTCAAGTGTGAGCCTTAACTGAATTCTTCATCCAGTCTGGAGTTTAACCTCTGAAAAGCCGGCGACGGAGGTGGGAGGGAGTGATGACTGGGGCAGGGCCTGGTGGCATCTGTCTCTTTAAGAAACAGAAATGAAATCTAATTAGCATAGACTGGCTGCAATTAACATATAACTCCCAGTTCTGGGAGTTGGAGGAAGGGAAAAGGATAGAGCTAAAACTTAATGGGGTTTTGTTAGACAAAATTAGCTTCCACAGAACAGCCATAAAAATATCTAAATTATGAGAGCCTCTTGCCATTTGCCATTAACACGAGGGGACACGCTAATATTTAGTGGCGCCATGTCCTGGAAATTAACTGCACTGAAGGAAGCCCCAGGGACATCCCCGTGAGCAGTAAGGGCATGTCCACTGACTTGATTGTTACAAAACCGTTGACTGAATGCTTTACAGAAACTTGGACTCTGCGAATTGCACATGTGCACGTCTGGATTCGGGGGCCCCTTCCCCCCCAAGACATTCATGAGGTTGATTTGTGGCCATTGAAGATAACCCAGATCTTTCCCTCTCCATCCTTATGGCCCTCCAAGGAAATCAGCCCCTTTGCTTTTTGTGTAGACTCCTCCCGTGTTTTTACTTCTTGCCTTCCCTGGAGGGAAAGCGTTAAACCATTCTTCTCTTTTCTCCTCCCAAAAGTCACCAGCGATCACCTGAACGTACAAAGAGTTTGTTTCATGGTCCTCGGTCTCTTTGGCCTGCGTTTCCTGAGACATAGCAGAGCCTCGATTCTCATACCACTCTTCTGGAAGGCTCTTTCACACTGCCCTTTCTTTTCTTTTTTTTTTTTTTTTTTTAAAGTTTTTTTTTTTTTTTTTGTCAGAGAGAGAGAGAGAGGGAGAGAGAGCAAGCACAGGCAGACAGAATGGCAGGCAGAGGCAGAGGGAGAAGCAGGCTCCCTGCTGAGCAAGGAGCCCGATGTGGGACTCGATCCCAGGACGCCGGGATCATGACCTGAGCCGAAGGCAGCTGCTTAACCAACTGAGTCACCCAGGCGTCCCGACACTGCCCTTTCTTTTAGTGGGTTCCCCTTTCTCCTTTCACATCTGTAGGCATTGCCCATGCCTCCTGGCCTCTGCCCTGGGCTCTCCCCCTTCCATTTTCTTGGAAAATGAATTCGTCATTATTTGCTGGCGTCCTCCCTCCCTGAAGCCTAGGTCTCTTAGCCCTGTGCTGCCACCTTCCATCAGGGCATCCACATTTGAAGTTCTCCATCACACTCATCTTCCTCCACAGCTGACTGGTAGGTAAGGACCCCTGGACACCTGACCCAGGAGCTAAGCTGTTGGGTGGACCATGGCCCTGTCAGATTCTCACTCTCCAGAATCTGAACTCCGCTCAGGACAAGAGCAAGCAGAGATGGCCCGGCAGCGTACAAGTCCATGACATCTTGCTATGGACGCCTCCCAGCTTAGCCCTTTCCCTGCACTTTTGAAGGCTAGGGTGGTCAGCTCCCCCCTGTACAATACAGGATACCCTGATTCGGATTCTACCAGGAAATCACAATGTTAAGTGGGTTTCACATTTGTTTTTGTTTGTTTTTTTGTTTGTTTGTTTTGGCAGCTATGAAATTCCTGCCTGAATCATACTTGATTTTCCTGCTCATCCCCACTTTCCTTTTGGTGTCCTGGACATCGGGGTTTCTCCCAGGCTTCAAAAGGATAAACTCCAGAGGCATCTTGGAAACCATCCTTTCCTACTTTAAGGCTTACCTGTCTTAATGTCCTGCGATTCCTTCCTCTGAAGGGCCCCCTTGCACAAGCCCTGATGCCCCGCAGGCTGGGCTTCTCCATGTTCAGCTCTGCCCCTCCAATCTGTCATTCACTGCTTAAAATGCTGCTCTCTTCAAAGGATCCCTCTGCCGGGGAACCTTCCAGGGCTCCATTGTCTTTTGCTTCTCCTCACGTTCAGGACCCTCATTTCTCTTGACCACCCAATTTATTTTTGGCCCTTCGAGATCATACCATCCTCCATAAAAACCTAGCTATTCCCCAGTGCATCAGCTGTTGTTATATAAAAAGCCACCCCCAAATTCAGTGGTTTAAAATAGTACCCATGTTATTTAGCTCTCATTTTTGTGTGTCGGCTAAGTACAGCTTCTTTGCTGGGCTGGCTCATGCATCCGCGATCATCTGGCGGGGTGGATGGTCACGAAGGATCCCTCTCGAAGGTTTGGTGGTTGGTTGGCGGGCTGTTGGCTAGCCTGTCCCAGTTCTACTCCCTGGAGCCTCTCCGGTAGTTTTGTTCCAGCTCATCCACACGATGGTCTCATGGTTCCCAGTGCAGCAAGGGGGACGAGCCCCAACATTTAAGTCCTTTTCGAACCTCTGCCTCTGTCTCGGTGGTTAATGTCCCATTGGCTAATGCCGGTCACGTAGACAACCCAGATTCGAGGAGCAGGGAACTAGACCCCATATCTTGAGGGGAGGAGCTGCAATGTCACATTGCGAGGAAGTGAATGCAGAGAGGCGAATAATTGTAAGCATTTTTACAATCTACCGCACTCAGCATGAAGTGGGAGTAGGTCTCATTAGTATTCTCTTCTTGTCCGTCCTGTCATGGGAATAGCCTCACTCTCAGCTCTTTTCCCTTAATTCAGATTTTTCTTCCCAAATGTTAGGGCCAACTTACCTCCTCTCTGATCTTTGCTCGAAGAGTCCCCAGATCACCAGCTCTCTGTCGTTTCTGATGTCTGCTCCCCTCCCTTATTTCTTGTCATTTCCCCATCATGTCTCGACCTCACGTCTGTCTTCTGAATTGAGATGCAAATTACCCAAGGAATGCTTTTCAAATTTTTGTTTATGAAATAGATACTTATGCTTTTCATATATCTTTCATTTCCAGGCCTCACCTAGGGCTCAACATCTGGGAGGTGCCAAACCATACTTGTTGGTTATTTGCTATCAGGAAAGAACTCAAATTCTCCCCAAAGCCATTTTTTCTCTTAAATTCATTTGGGTTTAAAAAAAATAAAAACTGATAAATATAGCCCTCAGCACTGCTAAGGTGGTAGGGAAACTCAGATGGTGTAATGATTTCAGCTTTCTGACTAGGCGAGAATCACAGCTCCCACTGACATATTTCTCCTAACCTTGGGCTCAGTGAAATCTTGTGGGCTTCCTCAGACAGCTCTCTTTCAACCCTCTGGCCACGTGGGCAACTCTTCTTTTATTTTAAGATTTTATTTTTATTTATTTATTTGAGAAAGAGAGAGAGAGAGGGGGGGGGGGGGGGGGGGGGGGGGGGGGGCAGGGGGAGAGAGAAAGAGAGACTATCTCAAGCAGACTCCCTGCTGAGCGTGGAACCCGACATGGGGCTCGATCCCACAACCCTGAGATCATGACCTGAGCCAAAATCAAGAGGCGGCTGCTTCACTGACTGAGCAACCCAGGCGCCCCTCATATGGACCATTCTTGAAGGCCCGCAGAGGTCGCTCTGTAGGCTCAGCGCCATATTCCCTGGCCGGCAACCAGTGTCTCTCACTCGTGACATGCCTTTTGAGAGCATTCTGTGAAAAATACCCATCTTCCAGGCCTTGACAGGGACAGGCTTGCGGGGACACCATCTGGAAATACCCTTTTCCTCTGGCTGGGATTTTGTCTGGATTTTCTCAGACAGTTGGGGCTTCCTCCTCTTGGCTGTCAGGGACCCTCCACAGACAGGCTGGTGGAAAATGAGACACCAGCCTGGTGAAGGCCTCTGCTTCAGGAAGGCCTCTCTCTCACTGCCTCTATTTTTCTTGCCTCCCCCGACGTGTTTATCCAGTGCCCTGTTTCCCCATTTTGAAACTAGAGTATGTTTGTCTCTCAGGTCGCATGTCAGGCCAGCTCTCAGAACTTCCTTTGGAAACCTGATAGGTGTCCCTTCTCTCATTTCCCGTTCTGGGAATTTGAAGAGGAACCCAGCGAGAGCCCTAGTCATATTTAGCCACTGATTCTGTTTACACCGCTCTCAAAAGTAAAACCAGTCCCCAACCACCAAAACAAGGCTTACCTTCTAGACCCCTGGGGCCAGAGTCGGGGGGAGGGTCAAGGTCAAGGATGCTCTGCTTGTTTGTGATCCAGACACTGGGTTCTTAACGCTGAGGGCTCTTTCTGATGACATAAGGAAGTGCATGCCTCTGGAAAGATGGAGGAAAGTGGCTAAAGAAAGAGCGTGTGCGTGCGTAAGCGTGTGTGTGTAAAATACAGCGGGTTGCCCAGTCTAAGAAATTTTTTGGCTGTGGGACAAGATTTGCATGCCCTTCTGCGTCGCAGAGACTCAGTGTGTTTGCAGCACGTCGTTGGGGTGCCTGTGTCTCAAATCACTGGCTGTGTGCAGCCTTGATGAGGCGTCCGATTTACATATTCTCAATTTAATCTAAAGTAGGTACTAATTGATTACTGTTGAATGTCTGCACGCTCTGATTATCTGTTCAGATCCTAGAGGGGGGTGCGTGTGGCGGGGGGGATAGCGACGGATCTTTTTTCTATGAGCAGGATTTTGTTTTCTCTGATCCAAGGGGCCACGCCCACCTCCAACCTCTCTCCACCTGGACCTCTAGTCGCTGAAAATAAATCTCACCACCTCCAGCGCTGGTCCTTTTGACGTTGCAGGATAGACTATTCTTTGTTCAGTTATTTAGTATTTATCAAACAAATGTTTGGAAAATGTCTCCCAAATATATATTCTCATCACCTCCGTAAAGGCAGGACCTCACAGGGCCTGAGTGTGCAAACACAGGAGCCAGACGGCTGAGTTTAATCTAGGCTCTGTGGGTCACTAGCTGTTTGACTTTGGGCAAGTTGCCTAACTTCTCTGAGCCATGGTTCAGCTGCCTATAAAAAGGGATCACCAGCAGTCCCCACTTCACAGGGTCGTCAGGAAGCTGAGAGGAGCATGTACACGTAAGCGCCTAGGCCAGCATTGACCTACCCGTTATATGGTGCTGTCTCTTCACCATTCTGTGGAAGGTTTGCTGTGGAAGGCAGGCAAAGATCTTGACTAAAACTCCCTTGGGGGAATTTTAGTGTCTTCATTCGGCCTGGCCTTACCTGTCCTGTCAGTCCAGTTATGGACAGTGACAGGGAACAGGTATAAAGAAGCACAGATCTTGCTACCGCGGGATGCTGGCAGCCAAGGGCCTTCTGAAAAGGCTTCTCCTATCAGCTGGGGGGTCAGGACTGGGAAGGAGGAAGGGGAGGCCGAAGGTGGTAGGTCAGGGGACATTCACCATATGCCTTCTGTAGGCCGTGCTCCCTGTTGGTCCTGGTGACCCGAACGTGGAGGCTGTGGCCTTGTCTCTGAGGGAGTCCCCTGGCAAGTGGCACTGCCCATCCCCTCCAACAGACTGCGATTCCTCCGTGACTGTTCCTCAGGCATTCATGCTCAGTTTCATCCTCATAGCTGGACGGCTGGTCTGCTTTCTTCTTCCTTTGATCGATACATACCGTACATGCTGAAGAAATGCGCTAAGTCATAAGTGCACAGCCTGGTGAGGCTCGGAGTCAGTGCCTTCAGCAAGCAGCACCCAGGCCAAGACATAGAACCTGATCGGCTCCCAGAAACCCCTCTCCCACCCCGTGCTCCCTTCCTGTCACTGTGCTCCCTCTGCAGGTGACCTTCCTGACTCTGAGTCCTACCCTCAGGTTTCTCAGCGGGCCGAGAGAAGCTCAGGGAGCAGGGCTGAGAATACAACAAGATGAGGCATGATGGGAAATGTCTGGGCCGTGACGATACCGGTCCAGCCCCTGGTGTCTTGGTGGCTCCCCTTAGGATAGCTTTGACTCTTTCAGAGGGAAAGCCATGCTCGGCTGCTTCCTCCCAGAGCCAGCATCCGGCAGGGCAGGGCCTCCTTTCTGTTGGTCTAAGCACGCCCCCTTGCAGGAATGTGTCCCCGGCCTGCCCAGTGAAGAACCAGGAATTCCCACCCTTGGCCTGCCAGCCTGCCTCCTCAGATCTCTTATGAAGACAGACCTGTGAGCAGAAAAAGGCCCTCTGATACCTTGAAGGGCTGGCGATCAGGCAGGAAAAGGTTTAGCAGGAAGGGGTGTAGGGAACACTCTGGAAATTTCCATCTGTCACCCAGAGAGTGACCCATCTTAGATGAAATCTTAGATGAAATATCCCGAAAGAGACTGTCCAGAGAGCAGGTGTCCCAAGAGCCTGGACAGACTGCGTGGCTCTCCCTAACCTAGCTCAGATGTCCCACAGCATCATTTCTGCCACATTCCATGGTTACCATTGAGACGCTGAGCCTGGGTCACACTTGAGGGGAGGGGAATTTGACCCTATCTCCTGAGGTGGAAATGAACGGAGGTCCCACTGTTGAATTGCTTGGGGGATGGGAGCTCCCAGTGCAGCCACCTGTTGGGAATACCGTCTGCCACTGTCATTAACAGCGAGGACCCTGGGGACCCACCTGGTGTCATTTCCTGCCCCCCCATACTAGTTGTGGGATCTCAGGCATTTCTTGACCACTCTGTGCCTCAGCTTCCACGTGAGAGAAATTGGGAGAAGAATTCTGTCCTCCTAGGGTGATGGTGAGAATTCACGGTGTGACCTGTGCATAGTGTTAGCAGAAGGCCTGACACGTTCAAAGTGCTCAGATCACCTTCACTGACATCTGAGGAGGCAATTGCTCTAGACCGGCCTCACCTATGACACATTTCCTTGGGCCCATCCTTGGTGACAAGGTGAGCCACAAAGTTCCCACCCCAAGCCAAATCCCAGCCCAGGACTCTCCAGCATTTAGCGGGGATGACAGAGAACTCAGAGCTCGGGTACCTCACTTGACAATTTCCATAGCACGGCCATCCGCCTCCTTCAACGAATCTGCCAGAAAAGCCCGCGGGGCACGCAAGACCCTCATTTTACAGATGAGTCTTACCAAGAGGGGACTTACCCAAGGTCACCTGGCTAGTAAACTACAGAGCAAGGCCGCAGTCCCAGAGTTCCCCCTCTAAAGCTCTCGCTCTTCTCTAAAGATCTCAAGATCATTGCTAAATTATCCAAGGGAAAAGTACAATTGCATTAGAATGTAATTAATTGGAAAAGTGCTCTGAAATCCTACTAGAAATGGGCAGAAAGACAAGGGGTCAACTTTCTAGTAGCCGTGGAATGTCACAGCCAGGATGAGAAGGTGACTGCCACACGCGAGACGGGACTGAAACTTACCCCTTTCTTCCAGAGAGCATCGAGGCATTCCTGTAAAATGCCCCATCACGCTTTGCAAATTTCATAGCTAATCTCTCAGCCAAACAGCACCTTTTGCTCTGCGAATTCAGAATTCCCTAATTAGCCCTGCTCCTTAAAACCAAAAACCTGGCGTTGCCCTCTTCCCTCTGTTCGTGCTTCCAGATTCCAGTCCACCCGCATCCACGTCAAGTGCACAAATGCTCGGAAAGCATTGTAAATCCCGCCTTTCTGGTGTTTTCCATTTATGTGACAGGAGGAAGGATGGCGCTTTCATCCACTTTTGGAAACAAACCAAAATGCCCATAAATATTCAAGCTTCTAATATTGACTTAAAGCTCAGTTAGAGCCCAGGCTCTAGGCAGCTCCTGATTATCCGTGTGTGACTTATCCACAGCTAATTTTAAAACTCAAAATTACCTCCTCCGAACTCACAGCGCACCCTGGGCCCCCTCTGCAGGGCTTGGCTCGGGGGCCAGCGGGAGTGAGGTGGAACTGCACCTGGCTGAGGGTCTGACGACCCCGCTTTGGCTCTTGACACAACTCCTGATTAACTGTGCGACCTTGAGCACATGTCTTTACCTCTTGGGACCGCCTAGGTTTTTCAGCTGTAAAATGAAGAAGCTCAGCTTTATGCTTTTTAAGATCCTCTCGCTGTAAATTCCGTGGGGTGGCGAAGTAGTCAAAAGACATGAGCAGGTAAGTTTGCTGCAAAGATACAGCCGTGAAGCCGGTAGTCCAAAGGTAAGATGGCTTCGGCTTCGGAATGAGTGAGTGGCAGATCCAAGCCTTGCTCCTGAGACTCCAATGATTATTTCATGACTTCCAAGGCCAAACATGCAAGACTTTTGTGTTTTCCAAATTATGATTCTCCTCGATGAGCGCAGAGAGTCAAAGATTCAGCTCTAGACATGAAAAAGACTATCCCTTTTTTTTTCTCTCCCAGAACCTTGGCCTTCCCTTCTGGAGCTGAGATGGGGACCCAGAGATGAGGGTCTGTGGGAATCAAGGCCTCTGCCCCCTGCCCTGCCCCCAGAGCTCCTGGATCCTCTTCTCATCTCTTCCTCTCCCTCCACCCCGCTCCATTCCTGCAGACCAGGAAAGATCCTCTCTGTCTTTCAAGGGAGAAATCTCCAGAGTCTTCTTACTCCCTGCCTCCAGCTCAGCCCCTAGACCCAGGCTTTCTTTATAGGAGGAAGGAGGAGCCATGGAGGGATGACAAGAAGGGGCTTTCAGCAGGGATGAGAGTGGGTGTGGTGGGCTCCCACCACCATGCCCTCTGGCCAAACATGTCTCAAGTACAAGTTCTATGCCCAGCCACTGGATGATAAAGAACAGATGTTCATCCTGTTTCCTGCGAGATCTGGGGTTCAGGGAAGAGTGGAGAAGATGGATGGGATGGAGTAAGTGGTGGTGGGGATGAGAGAGGACACGGAGGAAGAAGTGGCAGCTTCGTCCAGGTCAGGGCTTATCAAGAAACACTGCCTGGAGAAGGTAGCGCTTGGTCCCTGAGCAGATGCAGTGACATTTTTGGTAATTGTTCAGTTGTCCAGAAACAGAGCAGCATTGGTTCTCTGGTTCATTGTGATCACTGAACCAGAACCATCAGCACTGGGAGGCTGACCCGCAAAACCCAAGTTCTCTTGTATCATTTCTGTGGGGCAAGGCCTTCTGTGTTTATAAACAACTTGTAAACAACCTCTGGAACCCAGAGCCTTCTTTAGGGGCGTACTGCCTGTGTTGTACGGGAAGAGACCATTGGGTACCTGACTGATACATGAAGTGAAATTGCGACCCTGTGACGCGATTGACATTGGATGCTTTGAGGCCTGAACAGGTGCTTTCCTGTTTGGGACCCATGTTTGTGTCCAGCTAACCACAATTTGCTTGGCCTGAGCAACAGAGGAAACAGCACACTTGGCGGAAATGTTGTGACCCAAGAGAAATGTGAGAAGGGAAGCTCCCCATCGCCCGCCCGTGGGTTTGTTTCTACTCCCTCTGGTGGCTGATTCACGTCTGCCTGTTCTGTCCCTTTGGCATGGGAGGCAGCCACACCCAGTGTTCTTCGAGAAGCCCAGAGCCCAGGGATCTTGGCCATATTCCCAGGAGCGAATGTACGAAGGTTCGATGTCTGTTCTGGTTTGAGTTGTAATGAGCTATCGGTTTTGGTGTTTGGAAACTCATGATTTACATTAATACACCTTACTCTTTGGGTGCCTAGCACACAGTTTATACCAGATAGCCTTGTAAAAACTTCAGAGAATCCTGGAGGTCAGGCTCCCATTCTAGTTAGGCTGTTTGGAGTTTCAAGAAGCAACAATGGAATAAAGTCACCTCAAGATGTCTTCAGCAGGATAAGGCTACTTGTGACCAGGAGATGCTACGTGGCTGGACCTTGGCAAGTACAGTGAGTTGACAGGAGTCTCTAAAGCTAGTAAATATATAACCCCTAGAAACGGGGGTCTGTGAGCTCAACACACGCCTCCCCGTTGGTTCCATTCTTCTCTCTGTGGACTTTCTTGTCAGTTCCTAGTCCCAACCTTACAGCCTTTGCTTGCTCAGAGTCCCTTCCCCTTCATCATGTTGACTTGTGTGGGTCCTATCTTGTTCTATGTGACTTTTCTCAGCATAGTGACCCTTCAGCTTTAATTCTCTGTACAAATGGATCCCTTCTCTTGGCATTTCCCCAGGTTATAGCTAATAGAGAGGGACTGTAGTCCGCCAGGCTTATCTTTTAGAGCCAGGCCATGTTAAAGGCAGGGACTTACCCTGGGCTGTGGGCAGGCCAGTCTTTATATCAGTGAGAGGCATGACAACCACCGTAACTGGAGAATATGGTACTAACCTAAAAGGGAACTTGGAACTCCTCTGTTTCATCCCATGGGAAAATTGGCACCCCTGAGAGCTTGGAGATTTACCTAAGACTACGTATAACCAAGGAGTGGTGATGGTAGAAGGAGACTTATCAGGAGACCAGTACAGTCTACTGACACCATTTTACACTGATCTGTGTCATCTCCCATATGAGGTTGTGCGGTAGGAATGTTCCCACGCATGGGTATCTTCTTACTCACCTAATGTGTTTGCACCTTGGGGCCAGACAGCCTTCTATTTTCTGACTCCTTTCTTTTCCCCACCTCTTGCTGAGACATCGAATATAGGACCCATACCAGTGGCAGAATACTGCTTCAGGGAAAGGTGTTTAAACTTAACTCCCTCTAATAACATTTGTTTCTGTTAGAACTCATGGCTGGTCTGTGTGGCAATGGTTTCAAAGTCACTAAATTCAAACTAAGATTGACAGTGAAGCCTCTTGGTGGCCATGTAAGATTCATTCAGAAAAGGGGAATTGTGCAGTAAACTTCAAATGAAAAAAAAAAAAAACTTGATAAATGAACCAAATTCCAAGCTTATGAGGCCAATTCAGAATGTAGTAAGTGGTCAGTTGAAATATTTCTCTTTGACTGAAGAACACCATTCTTGAGTCCTCTGGATCTAGAACTTCAGGTAGATACTTTCAGTAGGTTGGGCTGAATTTAGATTTAAAAGTCTATACTACTTATGGCTTTTCCAAGACTCGCTTACTGGAAAAGAAACTCTAAGAAAATCCTGATACCACAAGGACATTGACAAATCCGTTCATATTGCTAGAAGGATATGGTTAATGTGATGGGATTGTTAAATAGGAAGATGAAGCCACCATCATATGGTCGGTTCACATGTGTTTAACAGGTTCCCATGACTCAATGAACCATCCATACTTACATTTGTTATTTACTGAAAGGCTGCTATAAGAAAAGCACTCTGCTGGAGATAGAAGGAGGAATGACGCTGTTGCCTACAAGAAACATACAGTCTAGCAAGGGATACAGACGAGTAAAGGGAATTAGGACGTGAGGTCTGAGGAGCTTAGACACACATGGTGATGACAAAGGAAGCCATGCTAAGTTGTCTGGCTCCTCTGTGATATGACTGACTTGGTCATAATCCCATCAACCCTCTGATAACACTGTCCAGATGTCATGACCTCATAAGCAGATGCCCCTCATTCTGTATGTCAATTTCCCTTGCATGGACAGTTCAGTAATTATGTTACATTCTGTTAAACCTCATCTCTTGAGATCTGCCAAGTAAGTCATCCTCCTGGGCAAGAGGGATGTTCTTTTCTGAAAACTGAGGTCATTCCCAGAGCAGATACCCAAAGGTGGGTGAGTCCTTAGGCAGGGACCCAGGACTCCTGGCGGAGCCCCAGACAGAGAGAAAGCTCAGCCTCTCCCTTGCTTTATGCTTGAAAGCTTCTGGACATCTGAGGTAGGAAGCTAGGAGGTAGGATTTAGAAGTCATAAAAAAGCAAGATATCCAAGAAAAGAGGACTCCAAGAAAGATTTCATCTGCCTGGATCCTCCGTGGTTGGGAAAAGACAAATGAGCCTCTGAAAGCAGCATAAAATTTGCAGGCCAGATTCTGAAGTGTCATGGTACATGGTACTCCCTGCTCAGAGCCCCTCGAGCAGCCTCCAACCCAGTGCTCATCCAAAGCTGTGTAGGAAACACCTGCAGATATCCCCAGGGCACTCCAGACAAGCACACAGATTCCTGGGCTCCACTTCAGTTCCATGCCCCTGAATCTGAACAGAGAAGGAGGTGGACTTTGCATTTTAGGAAGGCCCATGAGCTTGAGATCCCCAGGTCTTGTTGTCAGTGAGGTCTTTTGTAAATATTTAAGAATTGGTTGAATATGGTCCAGCTGCTTCTACACATCAAGAAATGGGTCTTCCGTTATCATACTTGGAGCTGCTGGGTTTTATAAGCAGACATAGAGTCATGCTTTCTTTTATCACCTGGACTCTAGCATTCCTTTACAACATCTCCCTTTCCAGAATGTCCTTCTATCATGCCATTCTTCTAGATCAGGAGTTGACAAATGTTGTCTGTGAAGGACCACAGTGTACCTATTTTCCACATCATGGGGTACACGGTCTCTCTCATGACTACTTAACTCTTCAATCAAAGCACAAAAGAAGCTAGATACAATACCTAAATATATGGGCACAATCGTGTTCCAATAAAACTTTATTTACAAAAACAGGGAACTGGTAGGATTTGCCCCAAGGGCCATAGTCTCTGGACTCCTACACCAAGCCCATAAGCAATGAAATATGTACCTCCTTGTAGCATCTCCTTAGATGGAAATGCTCTGCCTTGTGGTAGTGAACTAGTTGCAAGGAGAGGAAGCCCAGTTGAAGTACCTCAGTGGCTCTCAAATTTAAATGTATATTAGAAGCCCCTGAAGGGTTTGTCAAAATGGATGACTAGGTCCACCCCCAGAATTTCTGACTCAGCAGATCTGGAGTAAGGCCGAAGAATTTGCATTTCTAACAAGTTTCCAGACTGATTCTGGTTCAGGGACCACACTTTGAGAACCATTGCTTTAAGTAAAGGGGAAGAGGTTATAGAAGGGATTTGAGTGGGAATTGGGAGTCTCAGTTCTGTGGCTTTGAGGCCAAGAACACAGGATCAGTTCTCCCGAGGTCCTCGCAGAGACTGGAAGGATCCCTAGGACTCTAGGAGTCAAGTTATGATAGCTAACTACCAAGTTATGATAGCTAACTCTTACCATCGTGGGATCAAGCCACTCCCTTATCTAGAAGAACCTGTATTTTTTAATACAGGTTCTTAGATAAAATCCAAACTTCTTAACCTCACAGAGCCTTTATGACCTTCTACTCCCTCCATCCCTCTACCCACACTGGATATTTGCCATCTGGTGTTGGTACACAATAGACTGGCTTTTTCCTCCACCATATTCTCTACTCTATTGTGTATTCCCTGTGCAAGTGTCCATATTACGCTGATGACTGCAAGCTTTATGAGGACTGGGACTGTGTGTTTTTGTTTTGTTTTGTTTTGTTTTGTTTTATCTCCAGTGTCTGATGTGGTCAATGTTCAGTAAATGTTAGATGAGTATATGAATAAATGTTTTCTTCCTCAGATTAGCTACCAGACACAAGAAAAGAGGTGAACTCAGAGGCATACTGAGGGCTTTTTAAAAGGCCCCTGGAAGCTTCTGTGGGGTGGATGGCCCAAGAATCTTCATGGTAACAATACTTAAAAGTGGAAGGAGACCACAGTGAGATACCATGCCACATCTCCTAGGATGGCTTTAATTAAAAAGACAGATAATAACAAGTGTTGACAAGGATATAGAGAAACTGGGACCCTCATATATTGTTGGTATGTAGTCACTTTGGAAAAAATCTGTCATCATTTTGGAAGACAGTTTGAAAGCTCCTCAAAAAATTAAATGTAGAGTTACCATATGACCCAGTCATTCCATTCATAGGTTGTACTCAAGAGGTGTGAATACACGCTCACACAAAGCTCGCACAAAGGTTCACATAGCATTATTTACAATAGCCAAAAGGTGGAAACAACCCAAATGTTCATCAACTGATGAATGGATACACAAACTGTGGTCTGTCAAACATTATTCTGCCAGAAAAAGGGATGATACCTGTTAGAACATGGATGAACCTGAAAAATGTGATGTTAAGTGAAAGAAATCAGTCGCAAAAGGCCACATATTGTGCGGGGATGTGTGAAACAGGAGATGGGGATAAAGAAAGTAAAAAGGCTGCATGTTGTATGACTTCATTGATATTCAATGTCCAAAATAGTCAAGTCTATAGAGACAGAAGGATTAATGGCTGCCCGAGACTGAGGGCAAAGGGCTAGGGGAGGCCATGGGGAGTTACTGCTAATGGATATGGGGCTTCTTTCCTGAAAGATGAAAATGTTCTAAAATTAATAATGGTGGTAGTTACAAAACTGGAACTAGAGAATGTTATGTAAATTCTATCTCAAGAAAGTTACCAAGTGGAGGGGAAATTGTTCATATTGGCCCCAGTAAAGACTTGGCTCCATATTCAGAACACAGTCCCACACCCACAGTGTTACCCTTTGGCAACAAAGTGCATCATTGGAGCAACTTGTCTAACAATAGAAGTCACACTGTGTTTATTTATATCCTCACACAGCTTGGAGCACAGTGAGTTATAATTGAAAGGTTTTGATTTATTTCTCTGATAAGAGAAATTCCTCATTTTTCCCCCATTAAAAGTACTCAGTACCTTGGGTGTCTAGCACAGTTTCATGTACCCCATAACTCAGTCTATTCTCATCAATGAAAATGACAAATTTTCCCAAAATGCTAAAATTGGCTTATTTGAAAAACAAAGCAAAGCATAGTGTACATTCGTTTAGGACGGCCATTGAAAGAGACTTGCATTGTTTACAGATCCACATCTGTTTTGGTGCACAAAGAGCTTTTATACGGAGGCCAGCTGCTTTTGATTTATTTCTTTATCATGGAACCTTTCCTGAATTCATGGCCCTGAGAAAACGTAGTCTAGTGAACAAAGGTAGACCAGCAAGTTCCCTTTATTTTTGTTGATGTCCTATGCTGCCGAGATCCCCACCAACTCTTTGCCCATCAGTGATATTACAGACCAATTTCTGTCCCTTCTCTAAAGCAAACAAGGGATGGCTTGTGATCAAAAACGTTTTACAGAAAAAACACAACTGATTCCAGAGAAAGGGCAGTATTGCCATAGATGGATGTAACCATGAAAACATTCATATTTGGGGGAGGATTAAAGGCTCACTAGAATGGAAAAGAAAATATATAGCAATGTCAATCTCATGTCTGCTTCAGAATCTGAAAAGAGATGCTAGTACAGAAACATTAGAAATTGCTTGGTTAGTTTTCATTACGTGTGGCCTCAGTGGACTGGCAAAACCAAACTCGGGCCCCCAGCTGAACCAGGGTTTATCAATGGCTTTGGATCACCTTGCCATTTTCTAGCTTGAGCTCCAGCCCCAGGAGACAGGGGCTGTCTCCCTGAGAAATCTTCCCTCTCTCAGGTAAAAATGATCTTTTTCTGTAATTCTACCATTAAAAACTAGTATCTTTAAGCCTTTAAGGGTTCTTCCACATACTGGATTCCCCTATTAAAGTACGAATTGCCCCTGACAGACTTAGTTAGCATCCAGGTTTGTGCCAAGAGAGTTGGAGCCAAGAAAATATATGAGATCCCAGTTGGTGTTTCAACAGATAGCCCTTTCCTCTCAGACTTCTGGGCTACCCTGACATCCTTCGAGTGTGCAGCTCCTTGAGAGTCCCAGTCAGTGGGAAGAGGGAGTAATTTCTGAGGAGCCATCTTGCTGGGATCTCCTCAGTCAGACAGTTGTCACAAGTGATAGATGCAATCTGAGTGCTCCATGATTTGTCATCATGAAAATGAACAATCTTACTGTGCCCGGGTGACTCTGGCAGGAGATTCCACCATTGAAGCCAATGAAATAATTAAGAGTGGCATCTTTGTACATTTGATTAGCAATTTATTAAACAATAATTGGCATTTGAAAAAGCCATTTTAGAGGTGATTAAAAGCCATGTAGTCAGGCCTTTTATCTCATTCCAAATGAACAGCAACTTAAACAAAAGTGTTTTATAAGCCTTGAAATTTTACCATTCTCCCCCCTCCAGTCTCTCTTCATGTATTTCTCTCACTCAGCTTCAGTATATCCCTTCTTTCTACCTTTTCTGCATATTTTCTTTTTTCCTGGAGGCTCCCTTCATCACAACTTTTTTCTTGTTTCTTCCCCAACTCTTTTTCTGGCTTCCCCTCACTCTCTGTTTCTTTTTCCTTTCCTCTACTCACTCCACTTTCAGCTTAAATAACATAATATGAAGCAAATATATCTAGAAATAGTTGTTTAATAAAGTCATTTTTTCCCTTAACTTCTGTTTCAGATATTGTATCTTTTAGTTCTGGAAGTTTTATTTGGCTCTTTTCATAGTTTCTATGCTAAGATTCTGTGTCTTTTTATTTATTGCAAGCATGTTTTCCTTTAAGTCATTGAGCATAGTTATAATAGGTAGTTTAAAATCCTTGCTTGCTAACCCCAACATCTGAGTTGTCTTGAGATGACTCTTCACTGATTGTCTTTTCTCTTGAGAATGAGTTACATTTGCCTGTTTCTTCATACGTCAAGTCATTTTGGATGATGTCTTGGACATTGTGAAAGTTATAAGGACTCTGGATTCTGATATATTCCGCCAAAGAGTGTTTCTCTTTTTAAGTAAGCAATTAAATTTGTTGGACTCAAACTGCAAGCTCTATCTCCCAGGTGATAGCTCAAATCTCAACGTAATTATTTTGTCCTTAGGTAGGACACTTTCTCTCTTCCCTGTGCATGTGGTTCCAAGGTCAGCTGGAGATTTGGGCAAAGGACATACACAGAGTTTACAGTTCCTCTTCTCTGGGCCCCTCCTCTCTGGCACTTTCTGGTAGCATTCAGGTATGAGTTGCCCCGAACATTTCAGTCTGGAAAGGCGAGATTTTCTCTAGGACTTTTAGCAGCAGTGTTGTTTCTGGCAGTATTGATATAGCCTAACCTCCGACTAAAAGCTGTAAAAAAGGAGAAGCTCATCCCATGTATTTTTTGCTTCCCAAGGTTGATGCCCCTGCAAGGATTGGCTTCTTTTTGCTCACTCTCCAGAGCCTTTGGGTAGCTGGTTTTAGTATTTTTGTCCAGCATTTATAGCTGTTATCTGTGAGAGGATTATTCTTGTACAAGCTTTCCCACACTGGGATCAGAACCACCTTTTCTTGATTTTGGAAATTAGGTGAACTCAACCTTTCCTATGTCTTTCTCTAAAAGAATTCTAATTTACATTGCAGGTCAGAGCCTTTGATTGATTTTTCTTTTTTGGTAGGTTAATGACCTTCAATAGAGAGACAGTTCTATAGCCCAATCACAGGGAAAGATGTCACATCAAGCATCATTTCAATTTATTCAACAAAACTTACTGCCCTCTTGTTACAAGAAAAACCCGAGGTTCCCTGTTGTGGTTGTCTAGGGACCATCCTTGAACTTTGAGGGAGGAGGGCAAAACTGACTGTCACAAAGATTATATGGCTAAGAGGAAAAAAGATCTTCTTACCTTTGAGAAACACTAATTCTGTATCAGGTAATCACTTTATAAATGCGCTCTTGTTTAACCCTCATAACTCTGCCAGGTGGATATTATTGTTCACTTTTTATAGATGAGAGCGGTGAAGCTCAAAGTCTGCACAGCTGGTAATTTTCATAGGCTTTTAATTAAAAAAAATGAATCAATGCTAAAAAAAATGGTTTGGTCATCACGCCATGTTCTCAAAAATAATATTAATAATGATAATAAAAATAACAATATCCAAGTGCCACTTTTCCTCTTAGCAGAAAGGGACTGTGACTCAGCCTGGCCCCTGACTTTTGACTGACAAGGTTCTATAAATGCTAAGTATAGTTTTCTATTAAGATTGAAACCTATGAGAAGAAAGCCGT
This sequence comes from Enhydra lutris kenyoni, assembly GCF_002288905.1. Taxonomy (NCBI): domain Eukaryota; kingdom Metazoa; phylum Chordata; class Mammalia; order Carnivora; family Mustelidae; genus Enhydra; species Enhydra lutris. The sequence goes on from NW_019154107.1 coordinate 20,768,591, forward strand.
GGGCTGACCCATCTTCAAAGTGTCCATTTAAGATTATTTTCTGTCAGCCAGGTGGCTAATGGGCTGTGTTAGACAATGGATAGATATTGTATTCTGTCTGAAACCATAGAATTGGAGAAAAAAAGAGCAATTCCACATTTATTTGGCTTGTCTACTGCCCGGGAGCCCAAGCTGCAAAGAACATTTATTTCATTTTAACAAATGGATGGCACCTCCCTGTTTTAGGCTGGAAGAAAACCTCTGCTCTGGCCTCAGTGTGAACAGGGCCACTGGTGACAGAATATCCAGTGTGAGTCATTGTCCCCACACTGGGCAAAAATAGTTAAAGCGTTCTGGGGCAATTCTAAGGGAAAAATATTCAGTTAATTGTAGGTTTATCTAACACTGGATTTAAAAATACATATATGTGTGTGTGTGTGTGTGTGTGTATTGACTGCTCCATGTTTTACAAAGGGAACTTGCGCACAACAGAAAGTGAGCTCCTTGTTGAATTGAATAATGACTCTGCTAAGAGATGAGAACACAAGAGGAGATGTTTAAAGCACAGTAGGAAGAAGGAAGAAAGAAGCCTGACTTGGACAACAGACAGTAGCCTTGGCCCCAGGCCGTTGGAGAGACTGGGATAACACTGGTTTTCAAGTTCCAACCCACTCTCTCATGGAAGCCCTGCGGCCCATGGGGTTGCTTTGCTCCTCTCAGCTCTGTAGCTAATGTGGCGGTTGGTCATTTGACCCCCGGGGTTGTCATTTTGCCCCTCTGAACCTTCCTTTCCCCACCAGTGATGCAAGGCGGTTGGATGATATAGCCTGTAGGGCTCTTCTAGCTTTATACTTGTAAACATCCAAGACCTTGGCTCTACTTTCTCACCCAGATCTCTGCCCAGCTTTCTCCAAGAGTCAAGAATTCCAGGTGTGGGGAGGAAGGCCTTCTAGAGTGGTTTAGTGACTTGGAACTTCTGAATTAGAATGGAAACAAATCAAAATAAAAGCCAGGGGAAAATAACATCTCTCTCCCTTGAACTAGGAAATCGGTAGCAGGTAATAAATGAGTAGACTTTGGACTACCTCTCGGACTGTAAACTTTCCTACACTTTCATGTGCGACTAACAGTTCACTTTAAATATCTACAATGAGTTCTGACAGAGAAGAGCAGACAGCTCAAATAATGAAGGTCAGCAACTAATGCCCAAATCCCACTGCTTTAGAATGTGCTCAAAGACAGCCTCAGATGCCTGAAGAGGAACAAACACATTTGTCACACCCATGACCCTGTCAGTAGCAGGCTGGGCCCGTGGCAGACATGGCTGGAATCCAAAGGTCAAACAGACCCAGAGGGAAGGACACACGATTTGGGGAGGTCCCAGTGTAACCTTGATGGAAGAGATGGAATGCGCAGGTCAGGTTTAAAAGCCGAAAGTGCTGAGATCATGGATCGCTTTTGAACCATTTCAGCTTTGAGACACTTTGGAGGTAAAAGACCTGGAAGTTACTGTAGAAAAGAGACAAGGGTGTTTGTTTGTTTCCTGAGGAAACAGAACTTCTCAGAAGGTTTCCAGAAGCCAGACCTTTCCTGTCTCAATTTTTTTGTTTTGTTTTGTTTTTTTGTTTTCTGAGGATAGAGGAGTCCTCTCTCGAGCCACAGTGAGGGAGTGAGGGACGCAGAAACCACGGACCAAAAGAAAGCAAACAGACATGAAAGGAAAGGGAAAAAGAGAAGAAGGGGAGGGGAAAAGAAGAAGAAGGCAGAGTGAGTGACACCAGTGATAGGGCAGCTGTGAGTTTTCACAGGCAGCAGCAAACCCTAGGAATGTTTGCGGTCAGATGGTGAATTATTGGTAGAAACGTTCTCTATATAACATTGCATGTCTTCTCTTGGGTTCTCCCGAGAGCAGACCTGGAGATGAGGACTTAACTGTAGATCTCACATAGCTCAAATGAGGGTTGGGAAAAGCAAGACATGAGAAAGAGGCCAGGAAAAGGCACGCGATGAGTGGCCTGTCTCTGTGTGCAGCGGGAGCCCTTGGTTCTAGAAGCACTCTGAGAAACTGTGGATAGAGTGCCCATCACAGTTTCCTAGGGCTGCTGCCACAGATCTCCATAGACTCAGTGGCTGAAAACAACAGGGAGGTACTCTTTCACAGTTCTGGAAGCCAGAAGTCTCAAATCAAGGAGTCAGCAGGATGGGTTCTTTCTGGAATCTCTGAGGGCATCTCTGTTCCACAACTCCCTCCTGGCTTCTGATGCTTGCTGGGAGCCTTTGGCTTGTAGATTCATCACGGTTCGCTCTGTCTCTGTCTTCCTGTCACCTTCTCCCATATCTTGTCTTCTCTTCTTCTACAAGACTCTTGTCATTGGAGTTAAGGCCCACCTGAGTGCAGGGCGATGTCATTTCAAGAATCTTAAGTTAATTACATCCGCAAAGACCCCCTTTCCAAATAAGGTCATACTCACAGGTTCTTAGCTGAACATGTCTTTTGGAGGGGGGCACCAGTCAACCCACCACAGCCCCCCTGAGTTGCCCCACTGAGGAAGCTGGAATAGACAGTCCACTTACTCTGATCCCCTGTTGGTTAAAGACTGCCCCATCAAAGGCATCAAATCTCCGGCCCTTCTGGGCTATCCCTGCTTGCCGTTCAGCAGGCTCCTTGGGGCTAGTGAAATCCCCAGGAGAGAGAAGCAGGTGCTGGAGGTGAGAAGCAGTCAGAGTGCGTGCCCCTGGGAATGTAGAAGTGGTCCAGGAAGGTGCAAGTAGGGGCAGTAGCGATGACCGCTCACAAGGCATAATGGCATGGAGACATTACTCGAGGTGACTAGCAGGCAGGGTGGTGAGAATGGGTGCAGACGGCACGAGGCTGTGAGAAGGCGGAAAGAGATGAAGATGGGAACCCAGCAGCATGACTTTGCAGACTCTAGCATGCCGTCCTAGGAGTCCCTGGGCAGCACCAGGCCCAGCAGAAGTGGGGAGGTGTCTACTGTTAGGGGAAACAACCAGCCACCCTGGAAAAGCCGTCCGAAGGCCCAGGCAGCATACATCAGATGCCGTAGCCTCATCCTACTTTGAGAACTTTTTAGATGGATCTCAGCAGGGACTGTAGAAACTAGTGAAATCCTCAGGGGTTGTGGAGGTATTTCCTGAATGTCTGTCATTGGTGAAGACCCCAGGTATCTGAGGGCACAGAGGCAGACTCCGTCCCTGAGGAAGAATGGGTAATGGCAAAAGACAGGATAGTTGGGTCCTACGTTAAAAAACCTTGGGTATAGTAGGGCTTTGTTCTGGAGGAAGGGAGAGGAAATGAGAGAAGAGCTAACCAAAAATAAGGGTGGAGTCCTGGGCCAGATTCCAATCCTTCAGCTAATGCAAGGGCCTGGAAGGGGAAGGAAGAGCCAGCACGATGGCCCAGAGGCTTCACATGGCCTTAAGCAAATCTGGGCACCAGGTCTGATCAGCATCAAAGGCAGGTCAGGAAGGGTTGGCCGGCCCCCGGGATGACAGGATGCCAAGTCTCAGTGGACTGAAGGGCAGGCACTGAGATAGTTTCAGCTTCTGCCAGACCCTTTGCTGGGGGACCTGGCAGGGGAAGCCAGAGAAAGAAGAGGAAGGTGGTATTTGAGGCAGCTGTGTTTCAGAACTGTCCAGACTACATAGGATTTCATTTTTCCAGGCTTAAATTTTCTCCTTATTGTTCATAGAGGAACATTATCCAACAGGTTTTTTTGTTTGGTTTGGTTTGGTTTGGTTTGGTTTTTTGTTTTTGCCTTCAGTTCCAATTTAAGGATCCTAAAAAAGTGCAGTGTTTGTTCCAGAGATACCAGGTTTGTAAATGGAGGTAAGGCCAACTGCAGTAAGACACAAACCTCAACAGTTATAAAACTCAAACCTGGTACAAAAATGATTTCTAGGTCACTGGAAGTCCAAAACAGTTATCCCTGCTCCATGGGAGAGTTTCTTCTAAAGGGGATTCTCAAACCCACGTTCCTTCTATCTTACGGCCCTACCATTTCAATGTCTGGCTTCCAAGGTCATCCCTCTCTCTGAAACTCTGATTGGTGGGAAGAGTGTAGATAATCCGTGGAAGAGGTCTTTAGGAGCCCAATCTTGCAGTGACCCACCTGGCGTCCCTCCTGCTTCACTGTCCAGACGTTAGTCACGTGGCCTCCCCTCCCTTCAAGAGAGCCTGAGAAATACTGAAAGAAGAAGAAATGAAACTTGCAGGCAGCCAGCTAGTTTCTGTCACTCCTCAATAAGGAGCAGTGGGGCATGATGCTAGTGTCCAGGCAGGAGGGGGAATGGCGGCCCTGAGTGGGTTTCCCTGCAGGCAGCCCTTGGGAGGATGGCTTGTCTCTGCTCGACATCCTCTTGGCCAGGCTCGCTCACAGGGCCACATCATCTGGTGATGAGCCGGGAAGTCCCAGATGGCTTTCTTCGCATGTCCTGAGTCTTGGTTCTAGCCGCGGGCTTGGACGCCTCCTCGGGGCTTCGTTCTCCGGAGGGTGGCCCCGACTGCTTTGCACGATGCTCCCAGGTGAAGCACAAAGGCTGGGATCTGCCTGATCCTTTCGACCCTGGGCCCGGAAGCGGCACCGTGTTACTCTCGCTGCATTCTGTTGGTTGGTGCGCGTCACGTGGCCAGCGCAGCTTTGAGGGGAGGGGAAATAGCGTCAGTCCCCGGATGGGAGTTGTGTCCGGTATGGCCATCTACCACATCTACAGAGAGAAAGTTACCGAAGTAGCAGTCAGCTGCAGGGACCTGGGTCTGTTGCTAGGAGCCTAACAGTATTGGAGTGGACAGAGAGCAGATGCCTTCATATTGGAGAGAAAAGGTGACAGAGAAGGCCAGAAGCAAGGGGCAGTGGCACAGCCCCAGGGACTGGCGTGGCAGGTACTACTTTAGTCCTTGGCAGGCCTGGTGTCCTGGTGGGGAAGGGTGGGGCCAGGGGCCCCAAGATCGGGTTGAGAGTTCCCATGCATGTGTTTATCCGTGCTCCCCAAGAGGACTCCTCTGACCCTACCATAATAGCTTGTGGGTTTTTTTGTGTCATTCTCTGTGTTTTCAGGTCTTTGAAGGTTGGCATGGGGTCTTCTTCACTGATGTGACCCTAGCACTTAGCACAGTGTCTGTCACACAGTAGAAGTGTAATGAGTGTTTGTTGAACACTCTGTGTGGCAAGGCCTACAGAGCTCACCATGCTCTTGGCATGGCTTCCCCTCCATTCACCTTGACAAGGCCCAAAATAGGTCTACAGAAGGGTTCACAGAGCTCTGCGGTCTCCTGGTGTTCTCGCCACGTGCCCTTCTATGATACAGCCACATAGGTCTCAACAAGGGAGCCACAATTACAACTAACCAGTCAGCCTCTCCCAAGACCATGAGGACTTAGCCCATCATGCCCCACATCCCCGTTTATCTTGGCTACCACCAGCTATCCTGCCCCTCTGGGTTCTCGTCCCCAGGACCCATGTCCCCAAATGGCTCTGAATTTCCCCCAAGCTGATTCCAGCTCTCACCCCCCAACCACCTGGACCCTTCTGCTCTGCCCTCTAGAAAGTGCGATCTTCATCCACACAACCATTTATATTCTCAAGCTCTTCTCTAAACTTCTAGTGGGGGAGCGGTGGAAACTAAAATAAAGATCAAGGGTTGGTCTCTTAGTGGAGAAGCTTTATTTTGCCATGTGGGTAACTGGATCTGTCACAGAGTCTAGGCTCTGGCACGTGAGGTCCAGGGAAAGAGAAGCAGAGTAGATCCTTTGATGCCAAAATACTGAGAATGTTTCCATCCCATATTAGAAAAGTAAACTCTCTTAGTGCTGCCAACAGGCCGGTGGTAGCCAGGTTTGTTACACAGGCACGTCCCAGAAGAGAGGCCAGTGGTCTACTGCACATGCCAGTAACTGTCTGGTAGTAGGCGGTCCTATTGCCTGTGTGGCCCAGGCGACATGCCTGAGTTAAGATTCCAGCTGCCAGACAGGACAACACTGGTGTCATGAGGCTAGGTGGCCAGGTCTGGGATTGTCAGAAGTTTCCCTTCACTTTTGGCCTACCTGCATTCTGCCTGAATCCTGCGCCCTCAGAAGGGGTGCTGTTTCCCTGCCATCCTAGCACCACTAGCCCTCATGAATCCCTGGGGCTGGAGGAGGGACACAGGTGCCCCTTGCTCCTCATCGCGACTTCTCCATGATGTTGCCCTTCCCTCTTCCCTAAAGCACCCAGGCCCTTGGAAGCAGTTCTCGTAGATTGCACTCCCCATGTCCTCGCTCTGCTGGTCCAGGTCCTCTGAGACTTGCTGACGGAAAGATAGGATTAGATGTGCGAGAGATTTATTGGAGAAACCCACGCTGGGGGGAGAAATGGAGGTAGCTGGAGGAAGCAGAGAGAGCAGCCAGAGCGTGATGCAGGTCTAGCCCTGCGGAGGGTGGGAAGGTTGGGTAGGGAAAGTTGTAGACTTTATGGGTGGGCATGCCTGAGAAAGTCTGGGCCCAAGCTGATGGGGAGGCCTGGTGTCAAGGTTGCTGGAAGTATCCTGCATCTCCGAGGAGTGCACTTGCCTTCATAGAGCCGTGTTGTGCTCACTTGCTGGTTGGGAGCAACCAGTAGGAGGGGATGGACTGAGAAGTGGGCGGCGGGGGGGGATAGTCGGTTACCACCCCACCCCCCGCAGCGAGAGCTCTGAGAAGGGCATTGTCATGGCTGCCACAGTCTCCTTGTTGGTAATCCTCTTCTCTCCTTTGCTCACTACGGCCACCACCAGCTTTCAGCCAACCCCAGCTCATCACCAGGATCCCTGTCTTCCTCTCCACCACAATTTCTTAGTTCTTGGCCATTTCAATGCGCACATGGAGAGTCCTTCCAACATTCTGGCTTCGCATGCCCGTGGGTCTTCACTACCCTCATGTTAGCCATTGCCAAGGTCTCATTGGCAGGGATTTCTCCATTCCCAGTGTCAGTTTCATGCTTCCAGTGTTCCCACCTGCTATCCTCACAGCTCACTCTTTCTAGTGCTCCAACTCCAATCACCGTTGGGTCCCCATGGGTCCCCCAGTCTTGTCACTGCACCAGCTTTTCACTGTACCTCACCCCATTCACTTCTTCCTTTTCCCACTTTTCTGAAGCCTTGGAGTCCATAGCTCATGCACTGTATGCACCATTCCTTATACACACTGTCGACTCCTTGTATGATCTCCCAATTCCATTGCTCTGCTTGCCTTTGCTAAACAAGCTCAGCCTTGTTTCATTCAGCCTTTTCCATCCCAGCTCTTGAACATCTGAAACTGGCTGAAGAGAAGTCCTCCGCCATTGCTGACTGGTCTCACTGGAAATTTACAGCGGCAGACCTCAAGTGGAATGTCAGTGCAGCCCAGCAATCCTACCTGCCCCTTTGCAACTGGCTCTCCCCTTTCTCTCTTAGATGACTCTTTCGGACTCTTCCATCTTTCCTCAGTCCCCCAGCAGTTCCTCCCCCATTCAACCTTCTCAGCCATTGGCCTTGCTTCTTAGTACCTTGCAAGATGAACCATCAGAAGAGAACTTTTACTTCCCACCACGACACCTGCCTGCCTGATTGCATTTGTACTCAAAGCTCTGCCTCTCTTCGGGAAGAAATAGATAAACTGTGCGTTCCCTCCAAGGCCCACTCCTCCAAGTGGGACCTGGGTCCCATCTCCTGTTGCTCAGTCAAGGCTCTGTTCTTAGAATTAGCTCTGCCCTCTCCTGCTTCTGCCGTATTTCTCTTCCCTACTGAATCATTTCCATTGGCGTCAAAACATGCCATAATGCCTGCCATTAAAAAAGAAATTAAAACTTCCTTGATGCACACACCTATCCCGCTACTACCCATTTCTCCCCTCCCCTTTCTAGTAAAACTCCTTTATAAAGTTGTCTATACCTGCTGTCTGGACCTGCTCTCCTCCCACGACCCTTGAACCCTGTGTTGTCTGGTGTCAGGGCAATAAGAGCCATTTCTCCAGCCCCACTGTTTGATCTGCAGTAGGCAGTTCACAGTGTCAGGCTACTTTCCTCCCTCTGGTGTTTTTCTCTGAGTAGGACATCCTGAGCCCAGCGGGCTCTTCCTGGGTAGGGAAACCCCCAGGCTCTAGCATCTTCTTGGTTTGGGGCTGGACTGAGCCAGGCTCTTCTCTTCCCAGGATCATTTCTTGCAGGGCACCCAGTGTGTACTGATGTATGGACTTAATGGGGTGCCACTTGGACTCATGAGGCGATGCCGCTCTGAGTCCCCATCTTACCCTGAACATTCCCATGCTTAAGGTGTTGAAGCTCCATCCTCTACTCCAGCAATGAAGAGGACATGTCTCTCTTCTTCTGGCCCCCTTTTGTTCTCTGTCCCAGGACCCATGCCCCACCCCGTGCCCAAAGATGAGGATCTGTTCTGCCAGTAGCCATGGCACAGTTTCACATGGGCCACACTCCCTTCTCTTTTAGAAAAACTGCCGGCTGTCCTTTGGGGTTCCGTCCAACTGCCAGAACAGAAGCGACAGGTACATAAGAAATAGCGAAGCAATCAGTTTAATAAATATTTGTTAATCCATTGCTTTGTGTGAGATGCTTGTTTACAGCAGGGAGCCAAAGAAGCCAGCTCCTGTCCTTATGGATCATGCGGCCAAATGTTTATCTGTCTATCTAGCTATGGAAGCCAATATGATAATTTTCTCAAAAAGCGCAGCACAATCTATAATGAAGGAAATTGTGTCCTGTGTTCAGGTCCCTTCAGACCCTAAGCCAGCCTTCACACCTATCTATGTATTGTAGTCCCTCAGCAGAAACAGCCCATTTATCAGTGAGCGCAAGTGGGTCATGATTTCCAGTTCTTCAATCTACACCAGCAGCCATCTTGTCAGAGGAAGAGCTGTCACGAGTAGTTCCACATCATCATGAGGGAATTTCTGGCTCAGAGATGTTAAGCAGCTTTCCCAAGATGCATCATCTTTTCAGTGGTGGAGCTGATAGTTCAAGTTCTGGATCCGCATTCGGATTGGATGGTTTCATAGGCCACGTACGTCCTGAAGAGTCTCACTTACCAGGTACCTAGTAAAACATCATAGGAGTACTCGAGGTTTGTTTCCATAGCTGAATTACTTCTTCTGGGGCGTTTGACCTTGTGATTACATGAGTAGTAAAGCCCACGTTTACCAGTTTTCCTTCTTCTTGAACTCAAAATAGTGACCAAGTAAAGATGGCCACACCCATTTCCATGGAGCCCAAGCAGCAGGAGGGCTGCTCTTCAGTTCTTTATTAAGTAGCCGTCCATAGTTCTGCATTTCCCATTTACAACCATGCTTGGTTTTGCCATTCAGGAATGAACACGGGGTAGTATTTCCTGAGAAACTCTTGATAAGTCTTATCCTAAGCATTGCCCAGATTATACAGCTCACACTTGATTTTTAATCATACGAGGTTCAGGGGTGTAATTCTGAGGTACATGCCCTATGTATTACCCATCTGTAGCCCCGGTCAACCCTGTGCTCCAACGGAGAACCACCTTTATTCTTCCCGGTCTCCCAAGCCTTGATGAAGAAACGGTCAGTGGAAACATGTAACCTCTAGGGGGAGCTCTAGGCTTCTCTCTCCTCCCTCTAAACCTTTGGGGAGGATGAGGACTGGGAGCCATGGGTGAAGGGCAAGGTGTGGGCAGGTGCCCTTTGCCTGTGTCTCGCCTGGAGGTTAGAGGGCTTCGAGTATGCAGGATGAAGGTCTTTTCATCTTCCCTTGGGATGCAACCTTTTGAGAACTCTTCTCCCATTTGGCTGTCCTAAAAGGGACCCTTTCTACACCCAAGGGATTTTGGCAGGAAGTGCATGGGACAGAGGAAAGGATGGCACATGGCCACGGAGCAGCCCAGGCCTTAACCCAGGGGAAAAGTGGGATCCTATGGCTTTTGCCACAACCCAGCCCTGCTTGCCAGAGCTGGGGGTTCAACACAGGGGTACAAGAGGGTTAGGGGGTCAAAGCCATACCGCATCAAGCATAGGGCCTTTGCCTGGGAGTTGCTTTGCTGGACCCTTAGGGGAGCCTTGTAGGGCTGCCCGTGGCCACAGTGAACTAACATTCATGGACCTGAGAATCAGGAGGCCTGACCCACCCTTTCCTGAGTAATACCCGTAACACGTACCAACAAAGCAACCCAATTTATGGTGTAGAAGATGCGTCCTAAGGACATATGTATGATATACACATAAATACAATATTGCGTGTTTATGCAAATGAGTTATAAAAATTATATATTGAGTTAAGTTGCAAGCAATGCATTCCCGAACAAACCAGAACATAGTTTAAATATTCAACAAAATGCACACATGTGGCACGGCCGCACGTCGAGCACCCTGGCCTGGAGCTCAAGGGGCTAGACTTGGTGATCATTCACCAGAAGAGCTCTGCCAGTTCAGCAGGGGTTCAGGGATGAGAAGTGTCCTGGAGGTGGGGCGGGGGTGGGAGAGGGTATCCCGCGGAAAGAAACAGGAATCCCCTTAGCTTCTCTGGGCCCCTGTCTTCGTTCGAATCCCCTCAAAATGGACACTGAGAGGAGGACCTGGGTGTAGGTCACCGATTTGTGAGGTGGTCTCAAGAAGCACAGTGAGGGAGTGGCGAGACGGATGGAAGGAAGGGATGGAAGTTAAGATAATATGAGTTAACAAGCAGATTCCCACTCAGGGCAACTAGGGTTCACCCCCTAGTGGTGGGCCACATAAGACAACACGTGGTTCACACCTCAGACTCTCCTCCCTGAAGGACAGGGAGGCTGGGGCTTCAACATAACCACACTGTGAGTCACAGCCCTGATTCTAGAAAGTGATGTCAGGAGTACGGGGCAGACTCTTGAGGTGGGAAGCCGTTAGTGTGCCCAGGGTTGTCCAAGACTTCAGGTGATTCGAGTGTGCTGAGGGAACATGGGATGGGCATGAACAACATCCTCATGTCAAGATTAAGCCTAATCTAGATGACCTCCAAGGCTGCTCCTAGCTGCTGTGTTCAATGACTCTCTGATGTATGGAAGTGACTACAGCATGAGTTTTCTATTCCTGGTGGTAGTGAGTTGCTCATCTCTAGAAGTAACTAAGCAGGCGCTTGATAACCACTTGGAAGGAATGTCATAGTATCAGGTATGTGACTGGAATGAGGAGCTTTCTAACATACTTTCCGTCCTGTTGAGTTCCTTGGAAACAGACTACATGATGAGGACTCAGGCAAGTGATGTATTAAGGAAATGCCCCCTGGGGAGGGCAGTAAGGGAGTAGTGGTAGGACATGAGGGTAAGGGAGCCGAGCAAGTTTCAGGTCAGCGCGGGTCTCATGGGGCGGGGGGTCGGGGTGGAGAGGGCTAGTGCATATGCTATGCCTCAGATTCTGTTGGGACTCCCAGCAAGGGGGCTGGATTTTCCTAACTCCTCATAGCATCAGTCATTAGCTAAGGGCCATCTTGGGGGAGGTAAGCTTCCAGGCATTTCTGGCTCTCCAAGAATGCGGGCAAAGTGGTTCCAGTTGGTCTGAGGACCATAGGAGGTGTAGGCAGCCAGGAGAAAAGCACAGCAAAGCCAGATGGGGGCACAGAGACAGTAAGGGGGATCCAAGGGGACGCTGTCACTGGCTGCTACAGTTATGACGAGGATGGCAGTCACCCCTCAGAAGGGTTTTCCTCAGTCCTGATACAGATTTACAAAGCCTTGTGGGCAAAGCCTTGGCACCAGGGCTCCAGAAATGCTGTCCTTAGCCGACTTTACTGCTGCCAATTGTGAACCTGCAAGGAGACTGCATTTCAGAGCTGGAACTTTCAGAATCCCACAATGCTGAAGAGGGCAAGCTGGGGACTGTCGTACAGAATGGAAATGAGAGCTTAGAAGGTCCAGGAAGAATAACCCCAAGCCCTCACGCAAACTCTGTGGGATCTTTTCAATCTAAAGTAGATCTGGGAGTCGAGACAGTAAACATATTTCTGCAATAAAGGGATAAATCTAGCTATGCAGAAACGCAGCACAGTGCCATCATAAAAAATCCACTTTTGTCCATGCCACAGCCCTGAACCTCCTGTGCACTCGATCAGAGACCCTGATAAATCTGGGCTGCTAGAAATGCCAACCAGCTCATATGTTTTCAGTGAGCAATGACAGGGAGCCAAATTGCTTTATTCCGATTAGGGAAGGGCCTCTGACTGTAAAATATACTGTGTGAAAAAAAATATTGAGTTTTAGTTCGCTGACACATCAATTTAAGAGAGTTATGGCTCTCACACGGAGGCCAAGCAGGTATCTCCCCACATGTATGTGCAATAAAAATTAATTGTGGCCTTTTATACAGGGCACTGTTCTCACTCGTGGGATCAGGGGGTGACCCGAGTGTCACCTCCAGTGGCAAGCCACGATGCTGGAGGTGTCACTTTTTTCTGGGAAGCCACAGAGGCAGACAAACGCCAGAGCAGTGAACAAGCTTTGTGTGTAACTTTCTGAATTTGAAAGAAGACATGTGGCCATGTGATGTTCATATTCTTTTTTTCCTAAAGTATATACATGCATTATGGTTGTAATGTATTTCGTTTGGGGTCCAGACAGGAAGACAGAAACTTTGGCAAGTCTTTCAAATTAATTCAGGGAATTGGTTACACAGGAAATAGAGAAGCAAGAAAGCCACTCGGAATGATGAGGAGCTGCTACCACCTCAGGGGCTCAGGGGACAGGAGGAAGAGGTGGTATGTGGAGACCAAGAGCTGAGGCCATCCAGGGGGTACTTGACCCATGGTGCAGGCGTCCCAGAGGGAGCTGTGGCCACCCGAGGGAGGCACTGGAGTATCTCTGTGGCTGGGGATGCCATAGGAAGCAGAGAGCGAGGGGGATAAAATACCCCGGCTTCTCCCTTCTTCCGGTCCTCCAGTCTTCCCCATTGGCCACGCAGAGCTGGAAACAGGAGGGCAAGGGAGGCTGGGAGATGTAGTTCCCCGTGAGACAAGGCACAGCCATGGAAAGGTAGAGAAGAGATCTGAGCGCACAGGGGCAGTTGTGAACCATGGCATTTATGTAAATCCCACTTCGTTGGTTTGTCTCCCAACTTGACAAGGCTGTTAGACTCTGTTGACCTTGTGATTTGGAGAGCAGGGAGTTGGCCTGATGTTCAATCCCGAACCGAGGGCCCCACATTCTGCTTGGGAATCTGTTCTATCTAATGGGGATTGCCTTCAGAAAGGGCCACCAGGTGGCTGATGGACATATCACAGCCCATAGGGGTCTTATTGTAGCAGCATTTCTTAGCACCCCTCCCTTTCTTGTGATGTCCTCTCTTTGACTACACCCTCTTTAACGCTGATCCCAAGATAGGAGGTTTATGGCTTTAGAGAAGGATGCGCTCCACCTAGAATGAAGAATTCCGTGTCCTCTTTGGAGGGCAGGTGGCAGAGTAGTGAAAAGGAAGTCAGGGAGAGCTGGACAAAGTAATGATGTGTCAGCAGCTGGCTTCCCAGTGGGCAGAGGGAGAGGGAATTGCCAGATATTTCAGAACGAGGAAGCCCAAAACAGAGGACTTTTGTTCCTCTTCTTGTTGGGCCTCTGGAAGGAGCCAGCCTCACTGGGGGCCCTACGCCAGTGTGGAGGGGTCATGGCAGAAGATAATGGGGATGTCATGTGAGTCGGTAGAAGGATGGATTTTGAGCCATCTCAGCTCCCGTGTGGTGTGCTGGGCATGTACATGTGCCCACTTCACCCAATGTGGGCACAGAGTGTAGCTGGGTTGAGGGCAGTAGCCAGATGTTGGTTCTCCATGGTAGGCAAGGTGACCTCTCAGCAGTGGTTCGGGGAGAAGGAGCAGAGTAGGAGAGCATGTTTTGGCATCAGACAGGCTAGCTTGGTTTCCGGCTCTAACAGTATGTGGCTGTGGGTTTCTTGGACAAGTTCCTTAGCTTTTTCCAGCACAGATTCATCTTCTGTGAAATGCAGGTGACCATCTCTACCCACTAGGGGTATTGGGAAAAGTAGAGCTAATGTATGTAACTCTCAGTATAGTGGTGGGAGCAGACTGGGGAGACAGGGATGCATAGTTATTATTACAGGGAATAGCAATAATGAATATAGTCTGTGTGGTGGAGATCAGTTGCTTGTTGACCAGATGGTTTCCTTCTCTTCCGGTCTGGTGTGACCATGAGACCAAGTGAAGGTCGGTGGAATGTCAGTGAAAGTGAAGTTCATGGCCTCTGGGCCTGGCCCGGGAGACCTCCCATGCTCCCCACCATACTCTCTCTCATTTATTAGCCACTTGAAAGGGATGAAGTGAAGTCTCCAGGCCCCTCAGGGATGGCAAAGCCACCAGATGGAAAGAACCTGGGTCCTTGAGTCGCTGCTTGTCGGAGGACAGCCAGACCAGAAAAAACACATCAGCCTGCTTCGTGGGTGAGCAAGACATTTTATTTTGCGAAGGCACTGAAATCATGGCATTGTTCGTTAAAGCAGCTGACCTGACAGAACCAGCCTCTCTCTCACTCAGCCTCCCCCTCCACCTACCTGACGGAGTTATCACGAGGATAACTAGGAAAATGCATGCAGAAGTGTTCTGAAGGCTTTTCCTAAAGGCACTCTCAAATTGTAAAGTGTTGCTAAGGATGGAATCGTCCTTCCAAGCCTGCAGCCCAGCCCCACTGGCTTTGCTCTCACTGTTGGCAGGGTTACCTTATTCTTCTGAGTTCTGTCTTTACCTCCTTGAACTAGCCCCTCTCCTGGAGGAAGGAGCACATGTGGGATGGGAAAGAGGGGTCTCATCTCCCTCCAAGACAGCCTAGAAGGAAACTCAGTTTCCCTTCCTGGGTCTCCTCTCCTGACTTCCCGTCACTGGCCTCCTCTGGTCCTCTGGCACTGGAAATATCTGCCCAATGAGGACATTCACATTGCCCTGTCCCCTGTACCCCAGCCCTGTAGCCTACACATGGAAAATATGCATGACCACCAGCTCCCAACCGATGGAGCCAGTGGCCTAGGTGGGGATTTAAGGACACCTGGAAGTTCCTCCCTCTACTTTCTCTCACAAGATGTCTCTCTTGGCCTCTTATCTTGAAATCTGCTCTATTACTATGAAAACACCCTTGCAGGGGTGGGGAGTGAAACTTTTAAGTTGGTGGTAGGCACTAACATGGTAGAACGAAGTAGTGACTCAGATCCTTCCTTCTGTGATAAAAAGCTGGCAGCAAGAGGCTTAGATGGCACAGGGGAGGGACAGTGGTTTGGGGATACTACAGTGAGGCCACAAATGAGGAAGAAGGTTTCTGAGGAAGGAGGCAGGAGGAAAGAAAAGGAAACGGTGGGAGGGGATGATGCCAAATGTGGCCTCCTAGCTCCTGGGCCAGCCCTAACTATCAAACCACCACCAACTGCACTTTTAATAAAAAGAACACACACTTGGTCTTCTCTATGTGCCAGGCATTGTTCTAAGCACTTTGTGTCCTCAAAACAATCTGGGGAGTGGAGTGGGTAAGTACCGTTATTAGCTCTTCAAAGAAAAAAATGTTGTTGAACACCACCAATCGCCCAAGACATAGAGCTAATAAGTGGCAGAGCTGGGATTTGAACCTGGGAAGACTGACTCTGGAGGTGGTTCCCTTAACCACTTAAATTAAATTCCTCCTCAATTTAATAAAATTGAACCCGACAAACATTTTGAGGGGAACTTCGTATGAAATACTATGGAAGTTGGAAAGACAGATGAGTGATACCGTCTTTACTCTTCCTCAAGGAATTTCAACTCTAATGAAGACCAGCCAAGCACACACTTTGAGGGGCGTTGGGACAGTGATGCTGGCAGTCAAAGCAAGCATCTGGCTCAGGTTGGGGACATGGCTCCTGTCCTAGATGAGCAAAACCAAGGACAGTCCAAGACCTTGAGGGGATGAGGGTGGGAACCTGGGAATAAGAAGTTATTGACCTTGGAATTCAGAGCGATACTGAAGCTGTAACACACTGCATCCATTAGGAATGATTGGGGTTTTTTTAGCTGCATCTAATACAAAACCTAACATTGACTTGGTTTTCTTTTGTTTCCCCCCCTCTGCCACCACAAATCCCTCTAACTGGGTCCATCAAATTTCCCAATGCACATTCAGCACCGTCCTGGGTCCTGGAACAAACTATCGAGGCAGGAAGTTCTCAGTCATTCTTGGCTTCTGTCCCCCGATCTGATGTGCCTTGATCTGGAGCCAATTCTCCACACTCATTAGGCTGACCAGGAAGCAGGGCATCTCCCGGTCTCTATCACTAGGATTCAGAATCGGGCATCTGGTGAAGCTTACTCCCTCCCCTCTCCCCCACCTCCACAGTTCACCCTTCAGAGTTATCAAACCCGGGCCCCATCAGTATGATTGTGTGGGGTAAACACTCTTCGTTTTCTGCTTAACACCCATCCTCCCTTCTTCCTCGCTAACAGAAAATCCGTTTTGTTTGGGAGCAACATGTCATCCCCAGGCACCAGATCATGATTTGTCTAAGCTAATTATGACAATTTTCTTCTCTATTTTTTCCAGCCTCCTGGGAAGCTAGGGATGTCATATGACCCAATTCATCTGGCCAATGAGACTGTGTTGTGTGTGTGTGTGACACATGCGTGCACGTGTACATACATATGGAAAGGGGATATACTATAGGAAAGTCTTTCTTCCTGATAGAAGGAATACAGAAGGCTTACATACCTTCACCATCACTTTGTCTTAAATCTACACTTGATGTCTGGGGGCCTCCCCCTAGTGCATAGCTTCTGACCAAGGTCCTTAGACCTGAACAATATTGAGCCATCATCTCATCTCCAACCTGCTCCTCCTGAAGGTTGACAGTCCCACGAATTCACCTGCATGTGTCAGTCACCCAGGCAAGAGCTGGGGGCCACGTTTACTTCCTGGCTCTCCCTCACTACCACTCCCCACACCCCCCATCCTATAGTCCCCAAGTTTTATTCATTTGACCTCTTGGCTCTCTCTTAAATCTGTCTCCTCTCCATCATCTGTCACTGCCTTAGAGCTTCACCCTGCCTCGCCTTGATTGCTGCTCTTACTGCTCTTGTCCAGCCCTCTGAACTTTCCAATCAGTCCTCCAAAACTGACTTTGAGTTTCATTTCCAAAATGCAAGTCTGATCAGGGCATTTCTCTGCATAAAATCCTCGTGTTGCTCCCGGGGCTTTAGCTTAGACCCTTGAGATCTGACTTCTAACAGACCCTTTGGCTGTGGTTCCTGCCTGCCTACTTCTGCCATCCCCCGAAGGTACCCCTGCCCAAGTTTATCAGACACAGACTATGCTCAGAACCAGCTCAGTGCTCTCTCATGCCTCTCCCTCTGCCTGGATTCGTCCTTCCCTCTGATTCCTCTTCTGTTAATCCTATTTGACCATTAAAACTCAGGTCAACTCATCAGCCCTTCCTTTCTCAGGAAGGCTTCCTCAAAGCAACTTTCCTTTTGTCTACCTTACATGACCTCTTCTCTCCTCCTACATCTACAGTATCCCTTTACACACTGATCTGTGATTTCCAGCTATTCTTTTTTCTAATTAATGCTTACTTAGCTTTACCCACCTGTTTACCAAGTTCATTGCTCACCATTGTTTTTCACATCCTATCACTCCCTTCTGGGTTGAATTTCTGAGGTACATTTCTGAAATAAATCCTTTGGTAATTCTTTCTGTTAAGATCAGAATCATAATTTCTCCCAGACTTCATTCTAACCACTCTAATTTATTTCAACCTGCTTTTTACTTTTTGTTATGAAAAATTTCAAATATACAGAATGTAGGAAAAACAGTACAGCAAACACACATATGCTTCATCTGGATTTAACAATTGTTAACATACACCGTACTTATTTCATCTGGTTTTATTCTAAAAATAGATTACAGGCATCCTCACTTTTGCCTTTTTCTTTCCCCTATTCTTTTCTCTCTCTGCTCTTGAGAGACTGACCTCTAGGACCGCATCCCCAAGACCTTCTTGCCCCCTGGCTGTTGGTTGGGTTTGGTCAGTAGGAGGATCCAACAGATGAGAAAGTGGACTGAGAGTTGGCAGTGTTGTGTTTCTCCACTGAAGTCTACAGCTTCTGGAAGGAATCCTAGAGCGATAGCCACACCTCTTCCTCGGGCTCCTGGGAGCTGCTGCTCCCTGTTTCCTTGAAGACCCACAATTGAGAACTAGAGCTCCGGGCACTTCAACATATTTTGTTGGTTTGCCCACATCCTGGTCACACCTTTGTAAATAGTCCCTTTATTAAGACTTTCCTCTACTATGCCACTCGATCCTGGCTAATATGCGTTCCTAAGTGCTTCAGCGCACATCTTGAAAACAGACTGTTAAAACATAAACACAATACCGCTACTGTACAAGCTGAACAAAATTAACAGTGCTTCCCCAATATTCCCTGATATCCAGTTCATATTCACATTGCTCCAACTCTTTCAAAAACTGTCTTTGACAGCTGATCTGGTCCATTCAGAAGTCAAGCTAAGGACCACATACCACATTTAATTACTCTGTTGCTTAAATTCTTTTTCATGCAGGAGAGTCCCCCTGTCCCTTTCTTTTCATCTTACACATTTTTGACAATATTTTGTAAGCAACATGGCTTATTGGATATTGGATCACATCGAGAGCCACGTGTGACCCCACTGTTAGTAATGTTCAGTTTGAGCACTGCCATCCTCACTCTTGACAGTTTAGGTGGGTATAGAATGACAGTTTAGGTGGGTATAGAATTTTTGAAGCGCCAGTTACGTTTCCCTCTGCTCTTTGGCCATTGTTCCTTCTGGCCTCTACTGATGCTGCTGCAAATCTGCTGCTGTCATTCAGTTGTTGCTCTTTGTAAATGGTTTTTCTTTTCTCTTAGGCTATTTCTGAGATTCCCTCTTTGTCTCTGTAGTCACAAAGGTGTACTGTGATATACCTGATTGTGGATCAATATTCATTTGCCCTCAGGACTCACTGTGCTTTTGAATCGGAGGATTTGTGGATGCTGTTAATTCTGAAAAGTTCTCTCTGCCGTGTTTCTAATTTAGCCATAGTCCTACATTTTTTAGTTTCCTGTCCTGGAGGCTTGATTAGCTCTGTGTCAAACCTTCTCATTATAGCCCCAATGTTCTCTAGCCCCTCTTTTACTTTTCCTATCACTTCATCTCACTGTACACTGTAGGTGATTTCTTCAGCTCTATCTTGAGGTTCAAAAACTCTCTCTCCAGCTTCGGGTCTTATTCTTTTTCACTCATCCACTGCATTTTTAATTTCATTTTTTTTTTCATTTCCAGACGTTCTCTTTGCTTCTTTTTTTTAATACGTCTGCTTTATTTTTACATAGTATTGTGTCCTTTCTTTATGACTTGTACATCTTTTATTGATTTAATTATTTGAAATATATTTACTTTACAGTCTCACTCAGTTGTTCTGTTATACCCAAGCCTTTGGGAATGTTTCTATTTTCATTTGCTTATTTGTTTTCCTGCTGACTCCTTATGGTGAATCATGCCCTCAGATGTGTTGTGATGTGTCTTACTGTGAAGTCATCGTTAGCAGGCTTTTGTAGGAGGTTGGATGGAAGTCTTCTCTACTCTGTAATTTGGCAGTACTGGTACAGACGAGTTTTGCCTCTGCTTTCTAGGGTCAGATTTTATGTAATGTTATGGCTTGAGGAATTCCTATATCATACAGGTGGAGTAAATTCAGATTCTCTTAGGCTTTGAATTCTCATTGAGAGCTTTTTATTTACTACCTAGAGCTCTGGGAAAAGGGGATACTGTCACTAGCCTGGACTGATGGCAGAGTGGTCCACTACCCTTTTTCATCCTCCTGAGGTCTCAACATTATGCAAGACCTCATGTTCAGCTCTCCTGTTTTATGTGGGTCACTACCATATTTTCTGACTTTGCCTTCTTGTTCAAACTCTGACCCCTAGCTCCTAGAGTCTATATTCTTTCTGGTAGATTCCCTGAATGCTGCCATATCAATTTAAAGACTTACTATTTTTCCTTCCGTCTGTATTTGACTCTGGCACCTTGGGAGTTTCACTTCCCTCATTTCCAGTCTCTCCTGGTTTTTGTCATATTTTAGCACCACATGTTTCCAGAACAGGTGTTTCTAGGTGTTCTTGTTAATGTCTGCCTAATTTCCCCTCTCCGAATCTAGACTGGAAGCACTTTGAGGGCATCATCAAAGCAGATTCAACTCCATATTCCTTAAATCTAACAAAGTTCCTGGCATATAAATGGGTGCTCAAGGAGAATTTTTATAACTGTCTGAATGAATAAATTCTAGTGTACTTGTAAAGTTTATGTTTTCCGAGGCTCTGATTTGCAATTACTATTTCCTTGTGTGACACTTATTCATTAGTCACTTTGGCCCATTGTGTCATGGAATCTAGATGTTGACTTTATAAGTTGGCATCCACTCTTTCTATATCTTAGAACACAACATTTTATTCCCGTATTTGTTACGCACATTCTACTGCCGCCTTCTTTAACGTGTTTTCTTATTATTGGTTAGTAGACCATAATATGACAGTTAGTTCTATTTCATCTACAAAATAAATACTAATAAATGCTTCTTCTGTCTGGAAAGAAGAGAACTCCACTCAAGCTAGCTTCAGGAACAAGAGATTTACTTGTGAATACACAGATCTTACAAAATCTCAGTGGCAGGAAGGGGAGAACAGCAAGTCTCCTGTGAACTGGTACTAGGCGCAGAAATTCAGGAACTCAGGGTCTTACTCTCTTAGGAGCCACGTGATCGTCTCTTTCCTGCTGGACTCTCTCATTTTTGCCCAGATTCCCTCTCCCTTCAGATGGCTTCCTTCACTAACTCACTCTGTGCCTAGCCTATCAGAGCCTACATACTCTTGTAGATTCAACAGACTACTCGGCAGGGTACAGGCACCCAGAGGCCTGTCTAGTGGGCCTGACTAGAGCATTCATGCTGCCTCGAGGCATCAGAGGGGCTCCAAGTTTACAGAAGAATTGAATGAAAGAAGGTGCATCTAAAAGGAACTTGAACCAAGTGGGGGTGATTCAGCAGGAAGCCTTAAAGGAGGATCACAGCCCTGTTCCCAGCAGCAAGGAGAAGTTATGACTTCATCTGAATTAACACGTCAGCCTAACCCCATCTCCTCCTGGGACCATAAGTGCCTCCACCCCCCAAATTTCCAAGCACCTGCACCTACGAAAGCTACAGTGAGACATAAGCCATAGAATCAGAGACTGTTTAACAGGATGGTACCCTGGAGGCTCTTAAAGGGCAGATTTCATTTTGCTTCATATTCTGTTATTTGTGTAAATGTCTGCTACCCCCCGCCACCAATAAACTTTAAGGTCCTTGAACGCCAGAAATCCATCTCATATGACATCTGTGTCTCTCTACAGCACCAGACACTTTGCCTTGCTCACATAGCTGTCTGACTTCAAATCCCAGGCTTGCGCTTTACTGGTTGCATGACTTTGAACAAGTTACTCCACCACTCTCCACCTCAGTTTTCTCACCTGTATATAGGGAATGACAATAGTACCTACCTCCAAAGGTTGTCCTGAAGAATAAATAGCTAACACATGGCAAATAACTTAGAACAGCTCCTGGCACGTGTTAAACTCTTGAGACCCATCAGCCATTTCGAATAGGTGTGGCTTTCAGGTGGGGCTAAGTTTTTTCAGGTGTTCAAGATGTCTGTGGGCCGATCTCTGTGTTGGTTCTGCAGTTTCTCTACCACCTCTGGGCCAGCCATAACCGGACAACCCTGTGGCCCAGATTGGCATCTGGAGGTCACTGCTTCAGACAGAAGCTGTGTCTGGTCAGAACGGAGCCCTGGGCAAAGTGGTTGTCGGCAAGTCCCTACCCCAGCACACTAGCCTAGGATCCAAGCCCTTCGTCCCCTGCAGGTGCACCTTCAGGCCCTCTGGAAGCTGTGCAGCTGCCCCGACACGGGTGTACACATGCACAGGACCTCGTGTGCACACACTCGCACATGCACACACGTGCGTGCACACACACACACCCTGGAGCAGACTCCCTGCCACCTGCCCTTGCTCTTCTCACTCCTGTTGAGTCCTGCTTCCCTGGGGCCTCTTTTGCCCTGCTCCCTGCCAGCCCCCTCCCCACATTAATAATCTTACATCTCTTGGCTCTCCTCTCTCCCTGCCTTCCCGGGTGACAAAAAACTCCCCTGACGAAGCTTCCACGTGAACAGGGGAGGAGAGAAGAATTTTCTTCCCTCGCTAAGTCACATGCGTGCACTTTACAAGAGCTTTTGGAAGATGCCTGCATTTATCCTACTCGAAGGAGCAGATCCTGTGATGCCCATGTGTTTCAGTTGGGTTCTTCTGGAAGCAAAACTGGTGACTAAGACTAGGGTGTGGGGCATTCATGCAAGAGGTGATCCCAAGCCTCAGGAAAGAGGGAGCAGGGAGAGGGAGGCAAGAAACAGGGGGAAGCCAGTATAAGTGTGTGTGAAAGTCACTGCCACGGACAACCAGGAATTGCCCCTGCTGGAACACCCCGAGAGGTACATGGAATGCTTCTGGACTTGTCCGCCTGAGAGAAGGGAGCCAGGCACATATATCCCTGAGCCCTGCACCTCTGTTGGGTGGAGAGTGCCTCTTTGGGTGTTAACCTTGCCCTTCTGGACTGTTCTCATGCACTGGCCTTGAGGGGCGGCTTTAGCATCGGCAAAGCCCTGGGTCGAAAGTGGAAAGACTAGAGGTCCACACCTGAGGGCAGATGCTGCCAGTGGGAAGTGAGTCTGAGCTCGCAGGAAAAGGACAGCCACTCGCTAGCCGGAGGAGGAGGCAGCTCTGGGGACCAGTGTGTCTGGTAGCACGTGGCAGGCCAGGTGAGAGGTGTGTGAGCGGCGGCATCACAGAGTGGGCGGGTAGGGCCCGTCCTCCATGTGTAAGAGAAACCTGGCTGCAAATAGCCAGGAGCATAGAAGTATAGCCCTTACACCAGCACCTTCCTCTCCCTGCGGCCTGCTCTTTCCTTTCCTTTTAAAGGACAGCAGAGGCCCCGGCCTGGATTGAGCACAGCCCCGTCCTACATGGAGCCCTGAAGCCTGCTTTAAGCCCCAGAGGGCTCATGAATGATAGCCCACCCAGCCCAGTCGCAGAGTCTGGCCCGATTCTGGGCTGAAGCTCTATAGTGGCCTTCCCCATTCCAGGGCTGGCTAAGCTTCTGTGTCCATTTTCATCCAAACCAGCTCCCAACCTGGTGGGAGGAGCAGCAGAGGGTGCCGAAGGTCTCCTTCTGAACTGCTCATCATTTCCCTTCCTGGGGGGATCAGGGAAACTTCAGGCTGGCCCATCGAAAGTCAAACAGGAGACCCCCCGATGGAAGCGACGGAAGGTCCTGTTTTATCAGTAGAAGAGGCCTCAAGCTGGGTGACTGGAGACTGACATGCCTTCTATTTATTTACGAAATTTGTAACTGTGAAAATTAGCCTTAGAAGTTGTAGACCCATTACTATTAGCTTTATCGTCCTCCTAAGACATACCCCGAGGCATTCCTCCAGATTGAATCCTATTGTGCTTTGCAATAAACCCATAATTGATAATGCCACGGAGCTTTAATATGGATGGAGAAATGAAATCTAGAAAGTAAATACATTCAGAATTTTGCTAGCAGGCTGAATTTAAAACTGATTTTCTGAACCCACCAGGATTATTCGTCCTCAATAATGATTTAATTTGAGCAAGCCACCCTGAGAGCTCCTGGTGGGGGAGGGAGGGAGGACAAGCACAGCCTGCTTTCTCACAGGGGCCCCTTAAAGAACTTTATCCTGCATTTTGCACCTGTAAGTTTGGGAAGATAAAATTAAACTCTGAAATTATACATGGTGGACCAGTAAACAACACAGGCACCCAGGTCCTGGCTGCCGATCCAGTGTCCTGATGCGATCACTTGTCACTAATGCTGTCAGCAGAAGGGCGCTGATTCAGTTCGCTTCTACGAGGCGAGCAATTACGCCGTGTTTCAACATGAGCCGCACAGCGGTAGGGAGGGCCGGGTCAGAGGAGGGGAGACTGCCGTCGTGACTGCTGGCCTGGAAAGAGCCACTTCGGCTGCAGGTGTCGGGAGAGCCTCCATAGGTGGTCCCTCGGGCTGCCTCTTAAAACGGAGCCCTGGTGGACCCCTGAGGAAATCCATTTTGCTTGTGTTCTAATCGACTCGTAGGGAGGTGGGAGGGTAGAGTCCGGATTGCTACCTTCTCTAGGTCACATTCCACCACAGAAAGGGTTGGCGCTCAACTATCCATCAGACAGGAGTAGCCATTAAAGGTATGGATTCTGGAGCCTGACTGCCTGGGCTCATGTCCCAGTTTTTATCACCTGCTAATGCTGTGGCCCTGAGGACAGTTGCATAACTCCACTAGGCCTCAGTTTCTTGATTTGTCCAAGAGAAAGGCTGAAGGTTCAATTTTTCAGGAAGCTGACTCTGAGCTGGAGATGCGCACGCCGGAAGGTATCAGGGTGTCCTGGGGTCCAAATGCACAGAAGGGAAAGGAAGGGAAGGGATGGGAAGGGAAGGGAAGGGAGCAGGATGGGCCGAGGGAGAAGACAGGATGTGATGGAATCTCTTCAGAAGCTTCAGCCAACCTCACAGGGAGCTCTGGAACTGGGATGGTCCAAATTTGGGGCACAGGGATCTGGCTTTTAAACCCCTGCATTGATCAGTCATTGGATGAGGGCTACTAGCCATTTTATTTTATTTTATTTTATTTTATTTTATTTTATTTTAAGAGAATGCAGCAGGAGAGGGCAGAGGGAGAGAGAGAGAATCTTAAGCAGACTCCATGCTGGGCATGAGCTCAATCTCAAGACCTTGTGATCATGACCTGAGCCAAAATCAAGAGTCAGACACTTGACCACTGAGCCACCCGGGTGCCCCTACTGACCCTCTGAAACAGAGGCATTCCCTCAGACACTCAGAGCCTGGGCCCTTTTGAAGGCAGCCCTCCCATCAACAGGGTGGGGGGAATCCTTCATTTTGTGAAGGGGGGGTTGCCTGACCGTGTCCATGGCACATGATAGGGAAAAGACCCTGCTTCGCAAGCCTTGGTGGGTCACTTAACATGCACGCGGTTTTCGAATGGTGCCTGGAACAAAGTAGACGCCATGACGGTGTTATTGCTTTTGTCCGATGGCACCGAGCCCTCTCCCCATTGGCAGGACCCAGGCACGGGGTAGTAGCCATGTGGGCAGGTTCGTGGGGAGGGTGGCTAAGAGTTTGAGAGGAAACACGGGGTGTTGGGGGCGGGGTAGCAGACTTCTCTTCTGAGTTCAGCCAAGCCTCCATTTCTTCTTACCACTTTCGAGGAGAAGCAGGGTCTGTGTGTGGAGGAGGGGCTTCCCTCTCCCAGAGGACACACTTCCTCAGTGTGCTCTGGGTAAAACAGCCAAAGTGGCAAAGGTGGTATCTTCGTCTACTCAGGCGGCCATAACAAAACCCCACAGAACAGCGGGCTTCAGCAACAGACAGATTTTCTCATGATCAGCGTGTTGTCAGGGTTGATTTCTCCTGAGGTCTCTCTCCTGGGCTTATAGATGGCTGCCTTCTTGCCTTCCCTCTGGGAGGGACACCTGCTGGGATCTCTATCCGTGTCCACATTTTCTCTTCTTATGAGGACATTGGTACTGTTGGGTCAAGGCCCACCCTAAGCCCCTCATGTTAACTGAATCCCCTCTTTAAAGACCCCCACCTCCGAATATAGCCACATTCTGAGGTCCTGGGAGTTGGTACTTGACCTAAGAATTTGGGAAGGGGGACACAATTCAGTCTAGACCCGACAGTTACATTCATCCCCCTCCCCTCTGGCCCCCGGGTAAGGCCTGCTCATTCCCCCATGCCATACTGCGTTACCTCACTCTCTGCCTCCGTCCCCCTGCAAAGTGCTGTCTGACTGTCCATCCCCCACCCCGGCCCTTCCCTTTGTTACCCTCCCAGTTCCCTTTGCCCTTCCTACCCAAGCTTATCTCTTTATCGTCCCACTTCCTCAGACCGGTGCTGGCTGACAGCTTCGCTTATGGCTGAAAACCAAATCGTACCGAGGTAGAAATGGCTGAGCGAACTACTCAGGGTTTTAATTGCATTTTTACAATGAAGAGACTTTGGGGAGGGGCAGCTATTCCATGGGGCCCACGTGACTTCTGTTAGTAAGAGGATGAGACACCATCCTGGAGCTTCTAAGGCTTGTGACTTATTGCTGAAATCACACTGAATTTTTGTCATCAGTCCCAGAGCTTTACTGTGCTTGGGCATCCCCTGGGGATCTTGTCAAAATGCAGATTCTGATTCAGGGGGTTTGTAAGGTGGCAGAGGGCCCCTCACCAGCTTCCTGGTGATGCTGACGCTTCTGGTCCACAGACCACACTTTGAAGGGCAAGGGCCTAAACCACAGTTTTTAAATTCAGAGTATCCCTTGTGGTTTAGCCTTCTGCGGCTACAAGAGCTCCCTCCTTGGGCCGTGAGGGTCCCTCTCTCAATGCCATGGGAGGTTTCCAGGAGAAGACACCTTCGAGCCCACCCATCCTGGGGATCACAGTCTGGATTCCCCCCTCTTCAGTGAAGGCTGTGGGAGGGAGAGGGAACGTGGCCAGAGGGGAGCAAAGGCATGGGAGAAGGTACAGAGTCTCTCAGCTGAGGAGGCTGTGGAGAATGCTTAAGGAGGGCTCAACCGGTGTTGCAATGGGAGGAGACCACGAGGGCTTCCAAAAACCCACATGGACCCAATGCAGTGTGGACCCTGGGGAGCCATGAATCTACAAGCCAGAATGAGGTCGGGGTAAGAGCAGAGGATGGGGAGAGCCAGCTGGCAATTACCTGGACTAGGTGAGTGGTCTGGGTGGGCCCTGGTGGGAAGTGTGGGTAGGCCAGCTGAATTTAAGGATCATGAAGAGATAGACGTTCCACCTAGGGTCACCATGTTTGAAAAGATTTTGCAACCAAGCTACCTCTCTTCCATAATGATTCATTTCCCCATCTGTTTCCAATAAAGAAGAATAAAATGATAAAACAGGGCTACTGGTCAGCACAAGCTGAAGTTGGCTGCTCTTTCTGCCTAAGTGAATATAATCCTAGCCCAAAGCAAAGATATTGGACCTGCTGGTTGCCTGGTGGGCTTCCCAGAGACAAACGTGTGGATTATGGAAATACTGAGAGTAGTTGGCATATTCCTATGACTCTTTGGGATCTTGGAGTTGAGAAATGTCAAGCTGATAGAATTGAATCAGTCCAAGATTCTTTTTACAGATGACAAAGGATATGCCCAGAGAAGTTAAGGGAGGACCCTTGGTCTGTGTTGAAAAAGGCAGAGAACAAAGCAGTAGTGGGCTGGACAGGACCAAAGGCAGGCCAGACTCCTCTCCTGAACCAAATGAAGTACATTTCTTTAAGCCCTATGTTTCTAGTTGCTAGAGGAAGGACATCATCTGGGAAGAACTGTGTTCCATTAGACCAATATTAATAAAGCCTATTTGAACAAGGCAGAAACTGTGCTAGACACTGGAACATAGACTTGAGCAGCACAGGGCCCTGCCCCAAGATCCCCAAGTGGAGGGGTTAGGTTAGCAAGCTGAGGCTGGAGTTGACACTGAGCCCGCTCCCAACCACATGACCTCAGGGCACATAGCTCTGAAGGCTTTTCACTCTCTTCTTTTTTTTTTTTTAAGATTATTTATTTATTTGACAGAGAGAGAGATCACAAGTAGGTAGAGAGGCAGGCAGAGAGAGGAAGGGAAGCAGACTCCCCACTGAGCAGAGAGCCCAATGTGGGGCTCGATCCCAGGACCCTGGGAACATGACCTGAGCTGAAGGCAGAGGCTTTAACCCACTGAGCCACCCAGGCTCCCCCACTCTCTTCTTTCTAAGATTTTTCTTGATGTCAACCCACAATTCCACTCTCCTCCCACACATTTGCCACTCACCACTCATCTTTCATCCATCCACTGTCCTACAACCGCTGCTATATTCAGTCCACCTACTCACCAGCCACCTACTCATCCCACCCTCCCTCCCGTTTCTTCCCATCTCATATCCATAAATGGGCTCACCATCCATCCAATCATGTGCCCACTATCTGACCATCCATCCCTCCTTCTATCCACCATCCACCTAGCTGTTCAGTCACCAACCCAACCATCTCCCACCTACATATCTAAGCTACCCAGCACCTGTCCATTCAACCATCCATCCACCCACACACCCCCTCCCAGCCTCCATCTATCCATGATTATATCCATTCGATTCCTTATTCATTCAACCTTTGTTGAGAGATACAGTGGTAAGTTCCAGTTTACATCCTCCAGACATTCACGTTTTAGCATATGAAGATAATAGCCTTTGATAAACACTTTGCTGGGGGGAAAGAGCAGGAAGAAATGTGGCTAATGCTGCCTGCCTGGTAGCATCAGAGAAGGATTCTCAGAAGAGAAGGGATTTGAGTTGGGTCTAGAAGACACCTTGAACTTCACCAGTATTCCAGGCAGAGGGAACACTCAAGACAATGGCTTGCGGGGAATGGAGAACACTCTCAAGTTTGGGGAGTGGTTGTAAGCAGCTGAGACTTAAGATGGTGGGAATGGGGAAAAGGCTGGTAGGAGAAAAGACTGGATGGGCTACCTGGGACCAGTTTTGAGACTTTGCATCCCACGTTATGGAGGTTGAACTTCATTCCAAGAAGCCAGAATCACCAAAGTGCCAGGACCGTGATCTGTGCTTCAGAATAATCTCAGGTGGCAGTCACTAAGCTGAGACAGAAGGAAGAGACTAGAGGCAGAAATACCAGTTGGAAGATAATTGCATTATTCCAGATAAGAGATGACAGAGATCTATCTGGCTGTGGGAGTTGAGAAGAGATGACAAAATTTGAACACAATTTAGGTGGGTGGGTCATTTGCATTTAGTGGAACTGAGGTTTCTCCCAGGGGCCACAGAGTTGATGGTGAGGTCAGTTGCTGAGATGGGGAGCCAAGTGGGAGGAAGCAGATGGTGCAGCCAAAAGGAGGGAAGGAATCAACTGCGTCTTGCCTGAGCAACATCTATGTGGATTGGGAGCACTGGAGGCAGATGGGTGTTCAGTCCAGAGCTCAGAAGAGGTGCCCCTCAGGTGATGAGTGTGGCTGTGGGTGTTAGGGCTCTGTCGAAAGAGCAGAAGGACCACATAGAATGCTAGAGAAAGGAGTCAAACACTAAAGTCAAATGACAAATCTGGAGGGCTGACTACAGGCTTGGGAATTGTTGAGGCCTATCCCAGTTACTCTTCCCACATAACAAATTAGCCCAAAACAGAGTGCTTTAAAACAGCAATGATCATTTCATTATATCCCTCACTGTTTAGAACAGGGCTCAGCAGAGATAGGCTGCCTCTGCTCCCAACGTGAGGGCCTCACCAGAAAGACCCTCCGGCTAGAGGCTGGAATCACTTGGACAGATCTTCCCTCACATGTGTGGTGGTGGACACCGGCTGTTGGCTGAGACTGTAGGTGAGCTAGCAGCCAGGGCACCTGCACGTGGCCTCTCCATGTGGCTTTTGGACTTCCTCGCAGCATGGTGGCTGGATTCCAGGAGAGAGCATCTCAAGAGGACCAGGTGGAAGCTGTACTGCCTTTTATAACCCAGTCTCGAGAGTCCTATAAAGTCACTGCTGCCACAGTCACAGGCCAGCTCCGATTCAAGGAGAAGGAACACGAGCCCCAGCTCCTTGATGAAGAGAGCATTAGTGAGACATGGTCAGAAAGGCAAGCGGGTTGAAGGGTCTTGTGGCAGCCATCTTGGAAAATATGATCTACCAGCGGATCTTCAGGTGTCAGGGCTTTGGGGGTAAAGAAGTCAGACTGCGAGGGGTGTACACAGTATACAGCAAACTGGATGTGGGGAGAGCATGTTGCATGCTTTTGTTGGTAGTTTGACCTTAGGAGGATACCGAGAGCGTAGAGGAGGAAGAGTTGGAAGCAAATGTTGATTTGAGGAAGAGAGATAACTTAAATGTGTAGACAAGGGGAGACTGAAGAGATTAGGGAAAAGAAATACTTGGTGGAACAAGTTTCCTGAGAAAACCAGGAGAGACAGCATCACACATTCGTTCAGACAATGGGTCCTGGAGCCAGAGAGCCAGGGTCCACATTCCTGCTTGGTCAGTCATTAGTGGGTGGCCTTGAGTAAATTACTCTCCTCTTTTCACCTGGGTTTCTCTACCTTTAAAACTAATAATAGAGCAAATCTTTTAGAGCTGTTATAAATATTAAAGAAGATAAAATATTGGAACTGTGGCTAGCACAGAGTGAACTGCTGACCACAGGATAGCTCACATAGCTGGATGTTGGAATGGGGGGGTGTGCCGTTCCGCGCCAGGAGAAAGGAATTATTTCTGGTGAGGAAAGGGGGGACTTCTCTTCAGAGACTGATGAAAACCAGGAAAAGGTGAAGTCTGAAGCCAAAGAGGGTAGAATGTGTGCTTCAATTTGCCTCTATGTTGTCTTTGAATCAGGATGTCAGGATGCCTAACAAGACTAGGGGAGCTGGAGGGGGGGCAGTTGTGAGCTTGAGGAGGGAAGGAAAGGAAGCTGCTGCCCTACAGAATGGAGGGGGTCGGGGGAGTGCAGTTGGTGGAACAAAAGCGGTTGGTGGAACAAGATCCACCCCTTGTGGATCATTCCACGGAGGTGGAACAAGAGGGGGTCAGAGGAGGGCAGTGTGGTGGGGGGCATGGGAGATCCTAGGCCCAGGTAGGAGATGGCCACCCCTTGTGGATCATTCCACGGAGGTGGAACAAGAACTTAGACACAGTTGTGCGATTTTTCCTCCAACAGGGTGACTGGTACCAGGGAGGGGGAATTGGGATTTTGGATTGAGCTAGGTGCTTGGCTGGGAAGACCAATGCAGGGGGTGGGCACTGAGGATACCAATAAGGCCATGAAACTAAAGATTACCAGTGGCATCCAAAGCCAGTCTGAGAGGGAAAAAGCGAAGCTATTTGCTGGGGGATGGGAGATGGGGGAGAGCCTGAGGCCCAGTGGACACAGGAGGGTTAGATAAATGGAATAAAAGAGTGGGGGGAAATAGGAAGCAGTGGTCAGGGAAGGAGATTTCCGAGCCCACAGCTTGCACATGTACACAGATCTTGGCCACAGAAGAGATGTCCACCCAACGTAAATTGCTGTGGCCTTTGACTACCCTCTAGGACTCTGCCTTCATTTACTTCCAACGTGGCCTTTCTCATGAAGTCCCGACCCACCTAACACACACACACACACACACTCTCTCTCTCTCTCTCTCTCTCTCTCTCTCTCTCATCCTCTTGAGTCCTATGTTACTGGGGTTTCTGTTTAGAGTGTCCCATAAAATCCCTCATGGCTGCTAATACTCATCAGGGGAAGAAAGAAAGGCTTAAGAGCATGGATGATGGTAAAGGGGTCCTCCAGGGCTGAGGCGCCCAAAAATACCAGGCATGATGTGTGACCCAGGCCCCTAGGCGCCCCTGAGATCTGGCGTCTCAGGGTGTGAAATGGGGAGGGTTATTTCCACGTGAAATTTCCCACAGTCTTGTCACTGTGCCAGGGCGGTGTTGCTGTAAAAACAACTTGAAAGAAAAATAAACCAGAAAAATGAGGAAGTTCACATTCATTAAGCAAAGGAAACGGTTTTTTCTTCCCCCTTCTAAAATTAACTCTTTGACAATCTTTCTTGGCAGTTGTCTGTGAAAAAAGGAGATCAGGAGAAAGAAAAACAGTATTATATGGATTCAGGGCATCCTTGCCAGTTGACAGCGTTAGCAAGTTTGTTGCACTATTTAAATAATAAGTACGATAAGGAAATCTCGCATCTATTGATGGCTTACTTTGTTTTAGACGCATGACAGGCACTTTCCCCGTATTGCACTTAATTCTCATAATATTCCTCTAAGGGAGTCGTTCCAAATCTCAATTTACGGAGGAGGAAAGCAAATCTAGATGAAATAACTCACTCCAGATGATGCAGTGAGTGATCAAACTAAGCTGTGAACCCAAGATGATTTGATCCCCTAAATCCACGCCTCCAATCATGATGGTGCTTGGGAAACTCGGAAAAGACAGATCATCCCCAACACGACACTGTGGTGACATAGTGCTTGGGCGTATTTTCATCTGGACTTTTTACATGTTTTAATTCATGTGCGTGTTTGTGAGTCTGAATCTATGTAATTATCATATACTGCTTTGAGCAAATTTGCCTCCCCTTATCCGTTGACATTATGCTACATTCCTTTTCCCCTGGTGCTGCCTCATCTTCCTCGCCACTGGTTTTAATGGATTCATAATGTTTCGTCTGGTAAATGCACCATAATTTATTCTATCAGTTCCTTGATGCTGAAAGTTCAGATTTTGGTATTTGCCATTCTGCCGCCCTGCCCGGGCATGCGGTGTTTACAATTGCTTCCTTAGACTGTGCTCCTCGGGTTGGAAGTGGGGTTGCCGAGTCTCCCCAGATCTTTTTGCCTTTACCAAATGCCTTGCCAACAGAGCTGCGTCCATGGACGTCGTCATCCGCAACCATCGCGCCAAACCCTCAACGGCACTAAGTAAGATTTTCGGTGACATTACTGGGGTGGGTGGGGAATGGTACCTCCTTATTTTAGTTTGCATTACGTCCTTACTAATGAGGCATAACATTCTTCAAAATGTTGCTGAGCTGGTTATGTTTTCTCTTTGGTGAATTATCTGCTCGTGCTCTTTACCCTTTGAATTACTAGCGACTGAGTGCTTTTTTAAAAATATTTTATTTATTTGAGAGAAAGAGAGCATGAGCAGGGGGAGGGGCACAGGAAGAGGGAGAAGCAGACTCCCCGCTGAGTGCAGAGTGCCATGACTTGAACTGAAGGCAGACGCTTAACCAACTGAGCCACCCAGGCACCCCTGAGTGTTTTTCTTTTCTCCCCATTTTCTGATCTCTATATAAGAAAGGACTTTGCTGCAAGTGTTTTATTAATATTTTGTGCATATTTATATATGTCTTCTATAGAAACAAATATTTTTAACTGTGAAGTCAGACTGGTGGGTCTTTTTCTTTTCTGGTCTGTTCTATCATTTTAACACAGAGAAGGTTCTCCTTCCCCCAAAGGCTTGCTAAATATATATTCTATTTCTGTCTGCTTTTTCTATTAGATGAAAAACAAAACAAAACATAGGTCTCTCTTTTAGCCATGTGGTATTCTTTGGGGTATGTGGTGAAGGTGAATGATGGCCAACTCTAAGGAAGACCACCAGCCCTAATTTGAACAAGGAAATTCATAGATAATCCACCACCACCACACCACGCAGAAACCAACTAATCTTTTCAAATTATTCCTCCGCTAAATCCTTCCAAAGAACTGATAGATTATGTCATAAAATTGACTGGGAAAAGTTTATTTCCCTTGTCCAGCCTCTGGTTGAAGGGCTGATAAACTGTGAAATGACTCAAGGAGAGCAGACCAAGGGCCTAGGTAGCCCATAAACCGGTCAATAAACCCTCCTCTCCCCAAAGATTGACAGGTGTGTACAGAGCTCCCAGCACCAAGTCAGGCACTCACGGAGGGGGCAGGAGCCGGCAGACACGAGTTTTCATTCTGCGCCTTCCCGGCTGCTCAGCGCGGTTTGCTACCGTTGGCCCCTGTACGGATCCTCCATTGACTTCCCTTAAGCATCTCCCACTCCCCGACCTCTCTGACCATTCTGCCCCTCCTCTGAGGGCCTCCCCTTTCATGGCCGACTCATTTAATGGTTCTTTTTCCTGGAATGTGTCTTCAACCTTCTTCATCTCTCTCTCCGTCCACTTGCCTTGGATGAAGCCCTGTGCTCACAATGCTTCGGGTACCATCTACATGCTAATGATGGCAAAACCCACGTCTCCTCCGAAGCCTTCCATCCAGCTGCCCGCAGGATGCCTCCATCCGGAGGTCCCCACCTGCGCTTCAGATCCTTGGGAACCCCAAATGAGAGCTCACCATCCTGCCCTATCACCACCCCCCAAATAACTATCTTTCATGTTCTTCTGTCTCTTGGACACATTGGCTCAGCCAAGGGCCTCATTTTCCATCTGGAAAGTCAAAACCTGGAAGCCAGACACTCCTGGCTTTCCCACACTTTCCAGCGTACCCCTTCAAAGCTCTGAAACCACTCTCTGCCCATCTTATGCACGTGCTGCCTCCTTGGTTCGCGTGCTCACATGGCCCATTGCAGTCGACTTCAGGCCGGCCTCCTCTTCCCACCTTCAGGGATCCGTCAGGGACTTGCCCTGGCCAGGCACTCCAGGCCTTCTGTGATCGGGCTCCTGTCTTCTTCCCCCTTCTTCCTCCCTTTCCCTCTCTTGCTCACACCCCACGCGGTAGCCAGGGCCCAGGGCTCCTCCAGCTGCACCACCATTCTGTACGTGTTGTTCTTACAGCCTGTGATGCCGTCCCTGACCCCTGGGGTCCTCATTCCCAAGCCTTTGGCTGTGCTCGGGTCTCCATGGCGAGCCTGCACCTGGACGTCACGTGTGTACCACGAAGGTAGAGACGAGACGCAAATGCCACCGGCCTGCCACCACCTCAGCCCCTTGGAGCTCATCTTCAGGAAAAGCCCCATGACCCGCTGCCGGTCTCAGTCGAGGTCAGAAGTCGGTATAAAGGCCTCTTTGGCTTTTTCAGGCTCATTGCTGGGGCTGCCTATTTGTGAGAAAGCCAAGATGAAAAGTACATTTGATTCCCGTTTTGTTTGTTTGTTTTTGTTTTTGTTTTTTTTTTTAAAGAAACCTCATGCGTGTTTCATTCTTCACACTTGGATGCTCTTTAGTATTCTTTGTAAGATTCTTTCTCCAGGGTGGTTTCAGCCGAGCTGTGTGGCTCTCACATGAGCTGCGGGGCCAGACCCGCATTTGCATACATAATCAGAACTGCCTGTCTGCCCCTGTCTCCCCAGCAGGCAGCTGGCTCGGGAGAAATCTCGGGCTGCCCGCGTAGATGTGGGTGGCACCTTCCCAGCGAGGAGGGCACCTGACTACTCAGAACACAGGCACAGTTCCTGAATATCGCCGGGGTCCCCATGCGGCCGGAGAGGGCCGGCGGCTCCCGACCCCTTGTTCGCTCATTCCTTGGGCATTTATGGGGCGCCTACCGTGCGCAGAGCCCCGTGTGGCTGTTCAGGCCCCTGTCTCAGGATAGGTTCCCCCAGAAGCCAACCTTGAGGCAAGGTCTAAGGGATGCAGATGGTTTATTCAGGAGAACACCTAGAAGGCACCACTGAGGGAGTGAGAAAAGGGAGACGGGAGGGGAAGCACGGCCTAGGACAGGTGCTTTAACAAGCATGTTACTGCTGTGGGCAATGGGGCGCTGTCTCCCTGGGGACTTTCTGAGGCATCGTGTGGAACGTGCTGGGAAACCTTACTCCAGAGGCCAGGAAGCCTAGGGCCTCAATCCAAGCTGTCAGCATCCTTTGAAGCTGCCCAGCCATGCTGCAGGGAACTCGGGGGGTCAGGGCGATGCAGGACCGACATCACCAGGGTCTGCTACCGATGCAGACATGAATTACACATGGCACCTGTCCACCCTGTGGGAAGAAGACAGAAAGGCCAACAATCTGCCTGCGGGCTGCCTGGACAAGCCACGACTCGGAGATCTACATGTGCCCTGCGTGGAAGCGTGGAATCCACCGAGGTGGAAGCTGAGGGACATCTTCCAGGGGCACGTGATTTTGTGGCTGGAGACTTGAAGGCGGCATGTCACTCAGGTCCAGAAAGTGGAGAAGTGCCCTGCAGGGAGCACGGACAGCAAGCCCTGAGCGCACAGGGCACGTGACGCCTAGTGCAGGCTGTGCCCAGGGCCCCAAGCCTTGGCTGTTTTACGTGGAGCAGCAGGCATGGCCAGACTGGAGGCGGCGCCACATTGTAAAGGAACTTGACTGTGGTGGGGGAGGGGAGGGATTTGCACTGCAGACCCATCAGTGTTTTCGTAGTGACAGAGTCAGAGCCTTAGAAAGCTCACTGAGAGAAGCTTGGAGGGTGGGTTGGATGGTGACAGGTGACATTGGAGCCCAAGGATCGTGGTGAGGAGGCACTGGACAGGAGCGGGGGTGCTTAGAGATGGGGAGGCAGCCAGGGCCAGGCTCACCCTGGCAGGAAGGGTGAGGGAGCCCGGGGAACCCATTCTCCCACCTTTTGGCCTGCCCACCTTCCTCCTCCTGCTGGTGAGGCCCACTGGTTAAATCCAACCGGAAGCTGGGTGGCAGGGCTTCCCTGGGGACACAGCCCCCAGAGGCCAGCCTGTCAGGGCTCAGAGCAGAGTGGAGGAGCCCAAAGGGTGGGTCTGGAGGGGCAAACAGAATAGCTTGGCCCACGAGGTCACTGCAATGGACCCGGCCAGGGACACCGGCAGGTGAGGTCAGTGCTGAGACTGTGAAGTGTGAGGGAGTGTGAGGGAGCTGGGGCACTTTACAGAAGGAGGTTGAGTCATCGCAGGGCACCGGGCTGCAGTTCCGGCCGCAAAAGGACCAATTCTTGGCTGCTGATCCCTTTCTGGGGACCACACACTGCTGAGAGGAGCAAGGCTTTGACTGTTCTGGACCCTTCTCTTCAGGGTCAAATGTCCTGTTGGAGAGTGAGGATGAGGCCTGGGAGAATCTTCCAGACAACCCACCAGATTGCCGGGGCAGCTACAGGGCAGCAGGGGACGGGGACAGGCTCTGGAGCCTGGAAGTCCAAGATCAAGGCATAGGAGAACTGTGTTTCTCCTGAAGACACAAGGGAATGATCTGTTCCAGGCTTCTCTACTGATCTCTGATGGTTCCTTGGCTGTGGCAGCATAATTCTCAGTCTCATGTGCTGTTCTCCCCACATGTGTCCTTCATGGTGTCCAAATTCTCTTTTTTTAGTGGATCGAGACCCGCATCCATGACCTCATCTTAACTTACTCATCTGGGAAGACCCTATTTCCAAATAAGTTCCCATGACCAGGTTACTACTGGTTAGGACATACCTTTGGAGGGGGCGGGGGACACAGCTCAATTTGCAATACCCCTCAACACTCACATGGAGTTGGCATGACCCAAAGGTCCAAGCAGTATAGGGTCCAAGGAATCTTGGGACTACTGAGAGCATTAGCTTAGCAGTCCTCCCTAGGGCCATGGACTGGAGGGCTGAGATGGGTCCGCAGGGAGAGGAGTCCTTCCTGGAGGGCTCCCGGACAATTTCTTTAAGGAGACACGCACACAATATAGGCAAAGCAATCCACAACTGGATTTCAAATATCCGGAAACTACAGAAGTCACACAGTAGTGTTTATTGGGTGCTTGACGTGCCAATGTCTAGGCTTGGATTCCCACCCAGGCAGACCCTGAAACAAGGAATTCGGAGCAATTGTTGTTTTGGGAAGTGACCCAGGAGGCCCCAGTGAGGGGTGGAGGAATGAGAGAGGGAAAAGGAAAGTCGGGAGAGGGCGAGCAAATCAGGGTGTTCCCGCAGGGGACACGAGGTGCTTGGGGCCTCTGGAGGCCTTGGACAGACCGTGTGGACCATGCCTGGCTGTGGAAAGTTGGGGTTTTATGAATTTCCATCTCTCCCTGGTGGAGGGGGTCCTCCATGGCCAAAGAACACACTCTGGCAGGAAGATGCGGGAAGCCGTAGCCTTGGGGTAAGCCCCAGGCAAGCAGGTGAAACACCCACCCCAGTACCACCCCCCCAGCTTCTGCTGGCCCCGGGCATGGCCCTTGAACCTCAGCACAGAAATGCAAAGTAGGTATCACCACCCTCACTTTGCAGATGAGGAAACTAAGGCCCAGGGGATTTACAAGCATTCTCAAATTCACAGGTTGCTGAGTGGTTTCTCCAGGATAGGAACCCATTTCTATAGGATTTTTCAGCCAGCCCTCTCAACCGCGATCTTCACTACTGCTCTACTCGTCTGGGTTTTGTGTTATGTTTCTCTAAAAGGATGGGACTTGTTTTTCTGAGCTGGGCTGGGAACTAATGCTGACACAAAGCAGAGACCCACTACACCCCTCCCCCTGCCCTCCTCCCTGACTCCCGCCAGCAAACAACCCACACCCGACATGGCCAGTCTTTCCACCATGAGCTTGATTCTTTTGCGGTTTCTGCAGACCGTGCCCAGAGCTTTGTTTCTGAGACATGCTGGAGGGAGGGAAGAGGCCCCCGCCCAGACCCCTGCCAAGGCTTGTCAGGGCCCTTGGAGGGCTGTGAGGACCCAGGCCTGCCGCTGCCACACCACAGTCCCCAGTGACACCTGAGTGCTCCCCCACTTTGGTGGGCTCTCCCTTTTCCAAGTTCGTGCGCTGCCTGCTCCTTCCCAGCTGTTCGCCGGGCCGGGGCGGTGGGGAGACCCGAGCGCCACCGCCACCGCCGAGGGGCCCGCTGAAGTTTCTCACCACCTACCGCTGCGATGACATTCTCTCCTGGTTGGCGGGGAGTGACAGTGATAGATTAAAGGCGCCAATTAAATTAGATCCTATTTTAAAGAGCTTGAGCTGGATTTACTTTTAATTATAGTGCTGTGCTCGCTGATGAGGTATTGTCGAGGACTTAACAATTGGTTGATTGTGCGTCCGAGTGTTCAGAGCACAGTTTCTGGGGAAAGACCAGGGAGGGCTTTCTTCTTAAGCAGCTCCTTGGGATAACACAGAGGAGGGAAGAAGAGGGCAGGGAGGGAGGGCGGGGTGGGGGGGAGATGTCCTGTCTCCACGGAGCATTGGTCTCTCTTGTCCTCGTTTTCTGCTTTCTATGTCCCCTGTTACCTGGAGATCGAATGAGCCCAGCACAGGGAGAGAAGCGGGCCGGAGCCTCTGTCCCTCTTGACTGCTTGTGTCACCCAGGAAGAGGCAAGTAACCTGCCCTGTCTGTTTCCTTTCGGTGACTCATTGATTCATTAATTCACCTCCACAAGAATTTATTGAGCTTCTAGGATGCGCTGGCACTTCTTCTAGGTGTTGGTAAAGGGGCAGTGGACAAAATAGGCAAGATTCTCCGTCCAGGACAGCTCACAGTCTGGTGGTGGGAGTGAAGGGAGCAGCTGCAAACGTGCACATCACACAATGTCAGGGAGCGATGCACGCGGAGAGGAAAATCCAGCAGGGTCGAGGTGTCACAAGGAGACCCCATTTTAGACAGCGGTCAGAGAAGGTCCCTCCGAGGGTGACGTTTGAGCAAGCGAGGGGCTGGGCCATGTGGGTATCTGGAGGCACAACAGTGCAGACAAAGGGAGGAGTGAAGGCAAAGACCCTCTCCCTGGTCAGGTGTCATCCCCGTCACCCTGTAGACCCTCCACCATGCCACCAGCTAAGCCCTGTCCATGTGGCCACTTCTCTGTGCCCTGAGAGAGGTGGGCTGTGAAGTCTTTGTGATCATCCTACTGGGGCGCCAGCCATTGGAGATGCTGATCTGCAGGCATGTCCGGCTCAGGGAAGGAGTGCAGTCCCTGCGCACTGATTAAATGACACATCCCAACAGTCCCCTTGGAGGCCACCACTTGGGGGGCGCAACTGTTTGTCATAATGAGAAAGAAAAGAAAGTTCAGAGCAGAAGTCCAGAAGCCAGGTTTACGCCTGCGCAGTCCTACCTGAAAAGGGCCTTGAGCCATTAGGCCAGTCGCCTAGGGTTTTTTCTTCCTGCTTTGCCGACTGCGTACAAATCAAGTGAGTTCAGGCAAATCTCTTGCCCCCTAGAGCTTCAGTTTTTATTGTCCGTAAAATATAAAATGAGTCTATCGCGTGGTACCCGGGGTACCTTGTAGCTACAGATGGTGACAGGGGGCAGGACTTTGAGAATCGGAATCACGAAGGGGAAGGGGAGAAGGGCCTAGAAGAGGTCAAAGAGGACCCCCCAGCCAGGTATCGAGAGTGTTCTGAAATCTTTGTCATGTGCTTAGAAGTGGAAGCCCCATCAGTGGCTGGATGTCAGAGAAGTTCTTCCCTGGCTCAGTTTGGGTCCCCGGATGCAGAACTGAGACAGGGATTCAAGGGCGAGCACCTTATTTGGGAGATGAGCCCCAGACACACCAGGAGGGAGAGTGGGGAAGAGACACAGGGTGTCAGCAAGCTAGGGCCATTGTGGAGACGCTGAGATCACGTGCCTCAGAGTCCTCCCGCCTCAGGGCGGGGAGCCGGGACATTTATACGGCGAGTCCTGTTGGTCAGAGGTGGACGGTTGCTCTGGGACATCAGGAGGGGTGTGACATCTCTAGGGCTTCTGGCCCTCGGCAGCCGCAGCGGGCAAGGAACACTTCTGGGCTTGAGGGATCCCCGAGGTAAAGGAATGATGGACCCGGCGGTGGAAAATTGAGTGGGGTTCACTAAAGTGAATATGGGTAAGATGCTCATAGCCGGACTCTGACAGCCCCCCGAAAGAGGCGGCCCCTCATGGCAGGCCGGAGGCCCCGAGCTCGGGCCAGCCCTCAGCAGCAGGGGGCAGGTCTGCACCCTGGCCCCAAGTCCACCCTTGTGTGCGCGAGCTTCTAGCCTTTGGGAAGTAGCAGGGACAGCAATCCGGAAAGGGAAGACCAGCGGAGAGAGACGGAGCTTCACACCCCCAGGAAGATCGGTATGCCATCCAAACACCACGCGCTCAGCCCCTCGGAGAGTGGGCGACCAGCCGGTGGGTGGAAGCCTCTCTGTGCCATGCCCCCTGCAGGGGCTGCTGTTCCCTGACTGGCAAGAGAGTGTCTGGTGGCGTTACCATGGCAACCAACAAGAACCCACCCAAAGATCCTCCGGTGATGGAAGGGATTGAGTGAAGACCCAAGATTCCGGGGAGCGCGCGCGTCTCTATGGCCGGTGGCCAGAGCCAGAGAGAGTTGGTT
Source organism: Enhydra lutris kenyoni (assembly GCF_002288905.1). Lineage (NCBI taxonomy): Eukaryota > Metazoa > Chordata > Mammalia > Carnivora > Mustelidae > Enhydra > Enhydra lutris. The sequence goes on from NW_019154107.1 coordinate 20,809,359, forward strand.
TTCCTTACTCTTGGCGTTTTAGCTGTGACCCGTATTGCACACATACACACCCCGCCCTAAGCTGGTTGGGGCCCAGGAAAACACCTGTCACAATGTTGTGCCGACTTACCGTGTAAGCAGGAACACGTGGGTGTCTCTGTTTTCCCCGGCACAAAGTGATTCAGATGGTACCGGTTCCTTGGCCTCCACCGTGGGAGGCGGCAAGAGCTGATACAAGGGCGTCTGGGAGGTATTTGGAGCATCTTGAAAGAGAGAGGTTGTCAAGAATTCCTGCTATGAAATGGCAGAGTTCTCCTTCTCTTTTTTAATTTGAACCCTCATGCGCTTTCACATTGCATTTAAGATATTCCAAACCAGCAGCTGTTCTGAGACCACAAGCCATCCAGAGCCGCTGACCGCAAAGTTAAGGCAAAAAAAAAAAAAAAAAAAAAAAAAAAAAAAAAATAAAAAAAAAAAAAAAAACTCCTGACTTGTGGCCAGATTTCAGTTTGGCTCTTAAAAGCTTCCTCTCTGCGCCAGCTTCCTGCGCTGACCCCCAGGCTCACTCGGCTGTGAATTCCTTGCCATTACATATTGAAAACAGGAAATGAAGGGGCCTTTGGGTGGGGGGGATGGGAGAGCTTGAAACAACTTCAGAGAACAAGCTGATGAAGTCATAGATCTTATCTCCCTGCCTTTTCCTTGTCAGGTTTCTTTAAAGATAAGGTTAGTGAATCAGAATGTTCTGCCTTTTTTTTTTTTCCAAGATGGAAGCAGGGGAGGATTTCTTTAATACCCCCTTTCCTCCCCATGTTTCCAAAGATAACCAGATGAGAAAAATACCTAGATCATGAGCACGTGCCTGTAAAATGCTATTATAGGACAGTTTCCCCATCTTGGTCCCTGAGGGCTGGGGAGGAGAGGGGGAGGAGGGAGGAGGCTTGGGAGGGAGGGGGCAGCTAGCCATCCGGCCCGGGCCTGGTGTAGTTGTTGATGGTGAGGATTTCCTTGTCCCTATTGGTTCATTAAGGTAGAAGTTCAAGCCAGAGGGGACGCTGTGGGCCTATGTCCCGTCTGTGCCGCAGAACCAAACGAAGGTGACTTCGGGGGGTCTGAAAGGAAGGGGAGAATGTCGTGTGTTTGGGTCCTGCCTGTGGGATGCGGGGACAGCCAGCAGGAACGCCAGCCCCGGACAGCAGTGTTAAGGTGACAGCGGCTTGAAGTAGCCCAGAGGAACCTGTGTGAGGTGGGGGGAAGGCAGGAAGGCAGCCCAGCTGACACTCAGGGCTGAGAGGTGAGGCCGGCGGCGTGATGAGCTGTGAGGGCAGACATTGAGGGGGGCAGGGAAGGTGGGAGAGGCAGGGCTGGGACAGCTCAGGGGGACTGGAGACCTTAGGGTGTAGTGACTAAGGACATAGGCTTTGGGACCAGCAGACTTCGGTTCCAGCCTCAGGCATGTGACCCCGGCCTCAGGTTTTGGTGGTGGGTTGTAGTTGTTCTTTTTGTTTTTTTCGTCCCTCCTTTTCTGGTAAAATTGGTCAATACTTATATCGTTACGGAGATTAAACATGTTAACTTTTTTAAACAGTGTGCTTGAGGCTGTGAACTGTGCAGGGCGCTAGGAGGATGTATTTATGTAGTTCCAGCAAAATTGTGTCGAGGGAGGGGGGAGCCTGCCAGGTTAAAGGGAAAACACGCTAAGCTTATTTATGAAACAGCTTCTATGGCCTCTTGGTGAACCTAGAGAACAATTTACATCTGGCAAAGCAAACCTATGATGAGCAAGAGATTCTGGGTTTTGTGAGTGGTTTGGGGCAGCCCGCTGGGAAAGGAGGCCCCTTGACTCTCTTAAGCGGTAGACACCTGGCCTTGGCCCTGCCCCACCCTGCCAAGGTTGATGGATGTGGGTCAGGCCCTACAGAGGCCAGACTTTCCCCTTGAGACAGTTAGGGAGGAAGAACTTGCAGGAAATGAAGTAAGAGGAAGGGATCTGTGGGGTAGGAGGGACTGGGGAGGGATGGCAAGGATAATACAGCAGGGGTTAGGGCCGGGGCGGTTGTGCAGTCCACAACCTGCACAGCTATACATAGGAGCCCAGGAGTGGGGATGTGAGAAGAAACAGAACAAATTAGAAAAGAAAAAGGTGACGGGCAGGGCAGCAGAGTGGGACTCAGGGGAAGGCTGTTCCAGGCTTGATTTCACAGGCAGCCCAAGAGAACGGAAGGACTGTTGCTTTTGGAGTTCTTTCTTCCACTAAAAGGCTTAATGTAAATGAAAAAGCACGGGCTACAGGCCATGTGCTTGTCGCCCAAACAGAAAAGGAGCAGATGAATTAGAATCCCTGAGAGAGGGACTCAGCAGATGAGTTTATAGTCCTCCTCCCCCTCCTGCCCCCTACCACCCCCTACTCCTCCCCTGGGAGCACCAACATGGAAGGAAGTTTCCTCCATGTACTCTCCCATCTCTGCTCATGGGCCCCATGTTCCCACCTCCCCCCATTCCCCAGGCCCTGGGGAGCGTGCTTCTGGTTAGAGCAGAGCTCCCTATGTTCACAGACGGCCTTTAGCCTTTAAAACCTCCTTCCAGGGCCGCCTGGGTGGCTCAGTCGGTTGAGCGTCCAACTCTTGGTTTCGGCTCAGGTCATGATCTCATGGGTCGTGGGATTGTGTCCCGTGTCAGGCTTCTCCCTCAGCGGGGAGTCTCCTTGAAGATTCTCTCCCTCTGCCCCCCCCTACTCGGGTATGCGCTCAAGCACCTTCTCCCTGTCTCTATCTCTGTCTCTGTCTCTCTCTCTCTGTGTGTGTCTCAAATAAGTAAATAAATAAATCTTTAAAAAAAAAATTAAAAAATTAAACCTCCTTCCAGTTAAGCGGAAGCTTCCAGGTGAGGCCTGTTGATGAACTTTCTAAAGGCATCTTGGAGCAGCCTGGTGTTCCCACTGTACCACTGGGAGCCAGGCTCTTCTGGGTGGGGGCAGGAGGGATTGGGAGCCTGAACACCCAGCTCACGGGTTCAGGATGCCGCCACCACCCATGTCCCAGGGGAGCCGGGATGGCTCTTCAGTGACAGGGGCAGTGGGCTCCAACCTTGTCAGTGGGTCTCATCCTTGGCTGCCCATGAGCGTCCCCATGGGACCTCCACAAATTCTGTGCCCAGTTTCCATCCTGAACCCGTGAAACTGCAGTCTCTAAGCATGGGGACCAGGCACCTGTCTTTCTTAAAAGCTCTTCCAGGTAATTGTAACAACAAAGGTCAAGAAATTCCTACTGTAAAAACTTATGTGACTCCAAGCAACAACTCACAGTCCCCCTCCCAGCCTCCATTGACCCACCAGCAAAACAAGGGAATTGGATTTTGTAGTCTGCGTGTCCTGTGAGTTCTGAGATTCTGCAACCCTGGGATAGAGAGGCAGCTGAAACATCTGTAGACATATACACATGAGTGCATAGGCCCTACACACAGACACACACACACACACATGCTCACACATTCACACCTTCCTTTCCTGCTCTGCCCTACAACTTTCATCTTGTCCCTCCCAATGTAAGAAATCCTTGATCTCAGCTACCCCCCTTCCTCCCCAAAAAGGCTGTCAGAAAATTCTAGAAACATTCTAGATAGAAGATCAAAGGTCAGAAGTTCTGAGTCAATAACAAAAGGGGGAGTTTGCTGCAGACGTGGGCTCCCAGCTTGGAAGTGCCTTGGATGTCCCCTCCCACCCCTCTGACTGATCCTGAAGAAACTAGTCTCTAGAAGGTGAAGTTAGTTGTCTAAGGTCAACTCGGGTAGTTGGTGGCAGAGTGAGGGCAGGCTCAGGACCCAAGTATGGTCTGAGGACTTTCTGCATCAAAATGACCCAGAAACTGGCTGAAAATTCATGTTCCTGGACTCCACCCCAAATTTTCATGTGTCAGACTCTGTGTGTGTGAGGCGGGGAGGAATCTGATTTTAAATCTGCTCCCCTGTAAGCCCAGAATGTTCCCACACTACCACCTTGATAGCAAGGAAACTGGCCTGGTGCACTGGCAGCCAACTAACCCAGGGCCCACATGTGTCCCCTCCCTTTAATCCTGACACCTGGGGCAAATGTCGGACTGGCCAGGCCATGCTCAGGGCTTGTCACTCTCTCCTAGAGAAGCGGGGGTGTGGGGTGGGGCGGCTCAGTGTCCAGGGGTGGGAAGGCCATAATGGGAGGAGCCTGACCCACCTGTGCCCCAAACCTGGTGCCTGACTGCACAACCTAAGGTCTCCTGGCCATTACCCCAGGCTGCCCTCACCAGGAGCCCACACACCAGATGGACACCTGCACTGGTGGGGCAGGAGGGGGGCACCCCAGTCAACACATGCAGTCCAGCCTGGCAAGGATGGCAAGGCCAAGTTCAGGGGTCCAGATGTGGCACAGGTAAGACTAGCTTGTCATCCAAGGCAGATGGGCTGCCATTCCCTGTTTTGTGGCTCAGCAGATGTTAGCTCTGCTGGGTTTTGACCCTGTCCCCAGTATAATCTGTCGGTGCAACTTTAAGCTCAAGGGCACATACTGCAGAAGAGGGTGGTGGTAATAATTGCGGGTGGCATGAATGGAGTGCCAATCATGGGTCAGGCTCTGTGCCAGGGGCCTTATGGACATTCCCACATTTGACCCATCTGGGTGTGTCCCACAGAAATGTCCACATCCTAGTCCCTGGAATCTATGAGTGAGACCTCATCTGGCAGAAGGGGCATTGGGGGTGTGATTGAGTTAAGGACCTTGCGATGGGGGTTATTAACCCGCACTGTCTGGGTGGGCCCAGCGCCAATCCATCACAAGGGTAGAAGAGTCAGAGTCAGAGGAGGAGTGAGGATGGAGACAGAGATCATAGGGGGCACAGGATTTCATGCTGCTGACTTTGAATATGGAGGAAGGGACCACAAGCCAAGGAATGCCAGCGATCTCTAGAAGCTGGGAAAGCAAGGGATCAGATTCCCACCCACCCCCCCTCCTCCAGGAGGAGAACAGTATTGCCAAGACCTTGATTTTAGGGGCGACTGGGTGGCTCAGTGGGTTAAAGCCTCTGCCTTCGGCTCGGGTCATGATCCCAGGGTCCTGGGATCGAGCCCGCATTGGGCTCTCTGCTCAGCAGGGAGTCTCCTCCCATCTCTCTCTCTCTGCCTGCCTTGCTGCCTACTTGGGATCTCTTCCTGTCAAATAAATAAATAAAATCTTAAAAAAAAAAAAAAGACCTTGATTTTAGCCCAGGGAGACCCTATTTGGAATTCTGACCCCCAGCACTGGAAGGGAAGAAGTTTGTGTTGCTTTAAACCACTGTTTGTGATACGTTGTTAGAGCAACAGTAAGAAACGCATCCAGTCAGGACTCCCACTTCACAGGTGAGAAAATGGAGTCTCAACGATTACTCTCTCTGCCTCCCTGGTTCCTGACTGTAACCTCCCTCTTCTGCCCTTTGTCCAGTTGTAAACATTTCTATAACCAACATGGTCTCCTTGGTTTTTGTGCCTTCCACTCAGAGCCCAGTGCCTGACCACGGTGAGCCCCATGCTGACAATGCTTGAACCAGTCAGTGAATAGCAGCAGGCGAGCCAACGGTCACCCCCATAGCCTGGCTGGTCAGGGTTTCGAGAATGGCTGGAGTGGGAGGCTAACTTTCTGTTGAAGAACCTGGACAGGAAGGGAAGGGGCAGTACAGGGAGATAAAGGGAGGTGGGGAGAAGGAGGGAAAGCAAGGGAAGGAGAAATTTAAAGAGGAGAAGGAAGAAGGGAGGAGAGGGGGAGGAAAGCGGGGAGGGAGAGAGGTAGGGGAGGAGGGCATGAGGGAAGAGAAGGGAAAGGAAGAGGAGGAGGAGGGCAAATGAGAAGGGAGAAGAGGCTTGTTCTTAAGAGCCAGGAAGGGTCACTAGCTACACAGACAGCATCCAGTTCCTGCATTTCCCTGGTGCTTTGCCTGAAGCCAAAGGCTCCAGCTGAACCAGTGAAAATGCAAAGCGCTTGAAGTGTGCCGAATCTACCACCCAGGGAAACCTGTCTCCACACAGAGCCAAGGAGACCTTGTCATCCAATAGAAAGGGGTCACAATCCAGATGAAGCATTTCCAAAACCAGGAGGGCTTGAAACCTAGCCTGAAATTGGGGCGTGTCAGCTGACAACGCATCCCCCGCCCCCATGCACTCGGACCTGCTCTGCCAGGCCACAAAAGAGTAGAACCGCAACCTCCCTTCTCTGCCTTTCCTTCGCCTTCATGCTGCTGTCCTCCTTTGTCCACACTGGATTCTCAAGCTTCTCCCAGATACTGGGGGCGGGGCGGGGGGCAGCCTGTTCCCGTCTCCCAGAGGTGAACCTCTTTACTCACCTCCTGCCAGGAACTTCCTTCCAGCCACGGATGGGTCAGGATGTGACTGGAGAACCCAGATGTAGAAGGGCCATTGCCCAGCGGATCGGTTGAAAGCAAAGCTAGCTCTAGAACACAGTAGAAATTTCTTTCTTTCTCAAGGAACATCCATCCAGAAGGTGACAGGGGCCAGGACTCTGCTTCACACAGTCACTGGGGGACTCGAACCAATGGGGAGCTCGGTCACCCTGAGATGAGAGGTTCTAATTCCATTGGTTAAGGGTGAGACATGGACACAGAGTTGGGTGTTTTGTTTTGTTTTGTTTGATGTTCCCCTGGTGACTTTAATGGGAAGATAGAGCTGAGACACTCCTATCTTCCCACATCACCCAGGGCGCCAGGGGCCAACCCCCAAATAGAGGAAATGGAAGAAACAAATCAAAGAGCCACGTGGGAAGTACTTATGGGCCAGGCCCAGAAGGGAGACACCTGACTTCTGTCTCTAGCTCATTGGCCAGAAGTCATCCTCAGAGGGCAGCTGCGACATGGAATGCAGCCGGGTGCCCAGGAACAAAGCAAAATGGGTTAGGGACCATCTCACTGGTCTCTGCCCAAACGACACTGTTGCTCTCCTTGAAATCCGATCTCAAGCTTCAAGAAAACATCTCCGTTCTTTCTGTGTGCTTGCTTTGTTTGACAACAAGGATCCGGACCCTGAGGGAGTTAGAAGGTTTAGAAGCCCCTGGGGGAGTTAATGGCACAGCCCTCTCTTGAGATAGTCTGACTGGGACGTTGTAAGCTGTACAATGTCCATTGTCCCTTGAGCTGAGCCAAGGGTGTGGCTGTGGGACTACTGGGTATCTGAAGGAGAGCATGGTGGCTAGTGAGGAGAGGAGAGTCCCCTAGAACACGATGTGAGAGGCAAGACTGGGCAAGGCAGAACAGAACCCCGGGAGGAGGGGGCGGTGGCAAAAGAAGCCGCTGTAAGAAGAGAGGAAAGGGAAAGGATCCGCTCGTGGGAGGGAGCCGGCCGTGTGTAAAGCTCTGCATTCCGCCTGGTCTTTCATGCCACGACCCACCACCGAGGTGGACAAAAGAAAAGCAGGGGAGGGGAGGGGAGGGCACAGAATGCTTCTCTGCCTTTGCTGGTTTGCCTGCGCTGGATGTGTAAGCAGCGTTTACATTCTGCAGGGCTCAGATCAGTAAGGTGCCCGTGCTGGGGAACTGAGAGAAGGGTAGAAAGCTTCCATCTGAGGACGGAGCCGCCATCATGTGCAGACCAGAACATATACGTTGCCCTTTGGTTTTTGCTCCTTAGAGCAGGTTAATAGAATGAGGAGTGACTCAGAAAAGGGTATTTGGAAAGCCCCATGAGGACTAACTTGAAAAATGAAGTGTCCTTAATTTGGTAAGTAACTCAGTGTGGGTAGCGTAAACAACAAACATTGGGGCGCCTGGGTGGCTCAGTTGGTTAAGCATCTGCCTTCGGCTTAGGTCATGATCTCAGGGTCCTAGGATCGAGTCCAGCATCGGACTCCCTGCTCAGCGGGGAATCTGCTTCTCCCTCTCTCTCTGCATGCTGCTCCCCCTGCTTATGCACTCACACACTCTCCCTCTCTCTGTCAAATAAATAAATAAAATCTTAAAACACAGCAAAACAAAAAACAGCAAACACTTATTTCTCATGGTTCTGGAAGCTGGAAGTCCAAGGTCAGGATGTCAGCACGGTATCGTTCTTGGTGAAAGCTCTCTTCCTGGTTCATAGATGGTCGTCTTCTTGTTGTATACCCACAGAGTGGGGACAGAGAACTCTGGTCCCTGCATTTCCTTACAAAGGCATCAATCCCATCACGGGGGTGCTTCACCCTCATGACCTCACCTACACCTAATCACCTCCCAAAGGCTCCCCCCTCCAAAGACCATCACATCAGGGCTTGGGACTTTAACATATGAATTCAGGGCTGGGCCACAATCAATCAGTCCATAGCAGCAAGTGAAGGAAAGAGATGAACACCTATAATGCTGAAGGGTGAAGGAAACATTTCTACCACGCCCACACTGGAAGAGCGGGGGCGGCACCACCAGAAGCTGCTAATGAGGCTCTTCTAGGGCATGAAGAAAAGATGCGTACCAGAGAAGAAAACAGAGGCTCCTTTCTGCCCATCGGCGCCACAGGCCTCAGATGCAAGAAGAGCCAAGAACACTGGTGGGAAATGGGGCTGGCCAAGTTGAGGGTGGTGTGTGAGTCCCGGGCAGGTGGCCATATTATTTTATCTTCTTCCTCCATTGAGATAGACATAGAGAAGAAGATGCACAAATCCCAGTTTAATGGCCTGATGGTTTTGTTTTTGTTTTTGTTCTTTTACAAACTCAACACATCTGCACCAACACATCTGGGCACAGATCACGAAACAAGGGGACAGGTGCCCCGAAAGCTCCCTTGTATTCCCTTCCTTTGATGCCTATCCCCGGTAGACGTCGCTATCCTGGCTTCTAGCAACATGGAGGGATTCTGCCTGTTTGGGAACTTGGCATAAATGGAATCGTGTCATATGTACTCTTGTGTGCCTAACTTCCTTCTCTCAATATTACATTTGTGAGGTCCATCCATATTACCGCAGGTGGTTGCCGTTTGTTGGTTTGGGTTGTTACAGAGCATGTCATTCCATGGATGTATCCCGCCTTGTTAATGTTTTCTCCTGTTGATAGACATTTGGGTTGTTCCCCGTCTTTGACACTTAGGATTATTCTCGTAAGTGACCTTTAAGTGAACATGTGCATGCCTTTCTGTTGGGTAGACCCCTAGGAGTGGAATTGCTGGGCAAGAGATATGTCTTTCTTTTGCAAGCAGGTTCCCAACACTATTAGGCCATGAAGATACTTTTGTGTGTGAATGGGACTGCTGACTGGCTGAGATACCTGGACCACAGGAATAAAGTGGGACTGTCCCAGGCAACCTGGATCGGATAGTCAACCCTGTTCACGGGAGGCCTCCCAATCCCCGCACGCCGGGCCTTCCTGGCAGGGCCTACATCTGAATAAGTTGGTGGTGGTTTGTGGCTCGAGGGGCATTCTTGGAACAGTATGTATTCCAGAAAGCCAAGAAGCTGCAGGGATCCTTGTAATAAAAATCCATAAACTACCACCTTTCCCCCAGCAGATCAGGGGGACCTGGCTGAGCTCTTCTTTTATCTTGTATGGGGATTTTCCCCAATATCTCCTCCTCCCGCCTTCTTTGTAGAAGTCGGTTGGACCTTAAACGCTTGGCAGGTCCCTGAACCGCACAGCCAAAAAATTATATGTTGCACACATCTGTAGCGAGGACCGTGAGGCTTTCTAGGGGAGATTTATTGCCTCCCTTTCCTCTCTCTTCTGAAAGGTTTCTGGATGCTGCTCCTTGTGTATAGCCTGTGCCTCTGGCTTATCACTACGGTAAGTAGAAAAGCAATTAATTTCTCCCCCTTTTGGAAAACGGAAGTTTTAACTGCACTTCAATACCATTTGCATTTCTGATTTCTATCAAGTTCACACTTCCAGCAAAGAGAGTCCTGCTGATATAATTTGTTTTTTTAATTGCATATTCTCTGGCAGGAAGCTGCTGCTTTTGCCCCCAAAGCAGAACATGTTGGGCAGAGTTGAGCTCCCAACCTCTGCCGCAGGTGAACGTACCTTGCCAGCGTCAGGGGGGCAAGGACAGGTGTGGGCATTTGGAACAGAACCCCCCCCTCCTGCCCCACATTTTTATATAGACAGTCGCATATGCCAAGTTTGTGAAAGACAGTTGCCCAGTTTGAGTGAATTAGGCAGATTTCGAGAACCTCGTCTTCGTACCTGGCTGTGATTTCCTCATGCGTTCAGAGAAATTTTGTGAAAACAGACCAGATCTCTCTCTTGCTTGCTCTCACTGGTCAATATCCATTGACACTGTTTCTACATCATTATTTAGAGTTATGGAATGTTTAGGCTGTAAGGGACCCAAGGGACCCCCTGTGACTTGATGATCTGCTGGCATTATTGGTGAGGGAAGTGTGATCATCTGAATGATTGGTCCTGGGGCTTCACCCTGCCTGTTGTCACGGCATCATCATGGGGTGGGGGCGAGTATCCTTTCCTGACCCTTGGTGTGGGACATGGCCTAGGGACTTGCTTTGGCCAGTGGGATGCCGTTAGTTCTGAGCCTCGCCTATATCCAGATCCTCCTGTCATCTCTGCTTTCATCCGAGAACATGCCCACCTGGGCTGCCGGTCCAGGAGGGGAGCCATGTGGGGCATAGCTGACCAAGGCAAGCCCCAAGCCTTGCCAGGATCCGCCAAACCCCAGCCGCCCCTGGATCTGTGGTCAGCACCACAACATCCTGCCACATCGTACAACGTCGCTTATTGTCGTGTTCTACAGAGACGGCAGGTAGGGCAGGGAGGAAAAGTGACTCACTCACCCATGTTCACACAGTCAGAATGAGTCAAAGGCAAATCTAGAACCCCCGTCCTCTGTAGCAGCTCCCCCAGGATTTTTGTACACATGTGGGCGAGTCTACTCGGTCGTCGTCCTGGAGCTCTCGGAAAATGCAGCTGGTACAAATCATTGAGAGAAAGCAGATGAAACTTTACATGGCCCAGGGGATTAATGATGTAACGGGGACTGTTTCGCTGCTGGTTTGAAGTGAATCTGAACCGGCTGTTCCACCCCCTCTCCTCCTCCTCTCTGACAGCTGTGGAGCTCCCCAGGACAAGGGTTTGAAGGGCTGGGGAGCCACTCCAAATGCCACCTGCGAGAAGTAGCCCTTGAGTGGCCCTGAAGGGTGTCGATGGGTGGAGCTGGGGTTCCGCCCTTTTCTAGATGAGCAGAAAGGCTGAGCCCATCCCTTGGCACCCCCAGGCCCAGCCAGCCTCTGCGGGAAGCACAGGGAAGACCTGGAGAGATAGACTGCCCCACACCTGACATTTAGAGCTCTGCCCCTTCGTATTCATGGGCCCTGAGATGCAGGTGCCTGGCGGGGGGTGAGAAAGGAAGGTGTCCCGCTACATCACCCATTTACGCCACCCGGTAAATAAAGGCTCCCGCCACCCTCTCCAGGACTTGGTGCTTCAGACTTGTCTCCACATGGCCTGCAGAGAAGGAAGCTGGGCCAGATTCGGACGCCAACAGCTGACAGAATTTCTGTGTATTATTTATCCTTAGCAGTGACTGCGGTAGCTGCCTGCCTCCTGGCGTAACTCTGAAAGCTTTTTCATGCTAAAGGGGTCTCTTTGCTCCACCTGTAAAATCCCCTGTCTTGATACGGGCTTGGGCTCCAGACAGAGACTGGGTGTAAACAATGTGAGCAGGAAAACCCCAAGCTGCCATATAATTCTGTATATTTGGTATTAGATCAATACCTGCCTCCATTGTCTATTATCCATTCATGGAAGGGAAAGATCCCCTCTCCCTCGTTCCCCGTTGTGCCTAGCTTGGACCATGGTGCCAGGCACATAAGCAGCATCAGGGAATATTATATGAATGAATGGATGGATGGATGAATGAACGAACGAATGAACACAGCTGTTCTGGGAGAAGGCTCACAGATAGCATCTTTGCACACCCAGCCCGACATGGTTCAGCATGTCAGACCCAGGCCTGTGGGTCCTCGGGCATCTGGTCGAGGCCCCTCTGCCACTCCCCGTGGCACCATGCCACGCTAAGCTTGTCTCAACAGATCAGCCACTGCTGAGCTGACATCTCTATTGCCCATGCCTCCCTCCCGACCAGAAAGAGACCAGGAACGCGGCGGCAGCCATGGCAAGTGATGGAACGCTCCTCTCCCCCACCCTGGGGGCAGGCTCAGTCTCTTACTCCTGCCCAGTCCTTATCCTGGATTCACTGACAGGAGCTGGTGAGCAGGCAGCACCTGCTCCTGTCTGGGCCCACGGCTGCCCGTCTGGTGCCTCGTGCCAGCTGGGCGGCTGAGCAAAGTCACTAATAGGAAGGCGAGTCCGGACCTGCCAGTGCCACCGACCACCTCTGACAAGGAAGAGAGTCTGACAGGAGGTGTCTGGTAAGGGGACCACATGCTCTTTATCCCTGCTCACTGCCATGAGAGGGCTTCTGAGTCCAGGTCAGAGAGAAATGTTTCTGGGTGCTTCCAGCTTGGCCACTACATGTGTACCGCCACAGTGCAGACTCCCCCAAGAGCCTCCTCCAGGACAAGATGTGGGTGCAGCAGTTGAGGTGGGAGGCGATCCCACAGAATGGGAGTGAGGGAGCAGAGGGAGTGAGGCAGGGCAGGGAGTGTGCTCATGAACTCTGGGCATCTTCCAGGGCTCCGCTGGGAACCGCGCCCCCCCCCCAACCGGAACACAGCTCAGGGAATGGGGAGGCTGAGGCATTTATACCCAGACCCCCTGTTGCTGGAGGGTTCCCCCTGGGCTGTGAAGTCACTCACATTTGCCAGCTGCACCTGTGCGAAGCTCAACAAGCCTCCTCAGACAGGGAAGCTGAGAAACGCAGCCCTCGGGCGGGCACCGGGTTGGGGAGGCTCTACTGCACTCTGGAACTGTCAACCTCAACGACGGTGAATTCAGGTGGCTCTTGAGGGGATAGGCAGGACATCGACAGGGTCTGAGTAATTTTGCTTACAATTGTCCTGAGGCTAGAAGACGTATGTCCCAGCTGTCTTCCACTTAACTGTGAGATCTTAGTTGGGTCAGCTCTCCCTCAGCCTCAGTTTTCCCATCCAGAGAGAAATAATAGACGGCACCCATCTGACTTCGAGGGGTTGTTGTGGGATTCCAATTAAAGCAGAACATCAAATATAAATTATTGTGTTTCTGCAAAATGCTGTTCCTTTAATTAACATATCCAAAAACCTATATTGCTCACCTGTCAGTAGCTTAAACTGGGAGGGTTTCCAGGGATCCATGTTGTCTTAGAGACTTTAAGAGATAAAGGGTAAAATCCATTTTCAGGTGGGAATGTGTCAAAGAGTCAACCGGCAGTGGGTTCCAGATGTTACTCTATGTAAGTCTGGTCTCACAGAAAGGAAAACTGTCATTCCCTCATTCAAAAACTTCTTCCCAGATTTGGCTGGCCCTACTGCAGCCTGAGTTATGGGTTTCCTCTTCCCTCAACCCCTTCCCCACAAATTCTCCAGTTCCTTCGGGTGATGCTAAGGAGGTCCCAGCCTGTTGGGTTCTCCATTATGGGAGTTGGGCAGTACCAGTTACTATCACTAACCAACCTCTACGTCTCAAGGGCTTATTATAACACAAGGGTTTTTTTTTTTTCCCTCTCTCACAGTCTAACATGGGTGATCCTGGTCAGAAAGAAAGCCTCCTTGCAATGATCCAAGAACCCAGGCATCTTCTAGCTTATGGCTTTGCCATCTTCAACACAAGGCTCCCAGTGTTGCCTTGAGGGTTGTCTTTATTTCTAGCCAACTGGAGAAGTATAAGAACATGAAAGATTAAATGGCAGTTCTTTAATAGTCCAGGTCTAAAAGGCCTGCACCTCACCGCTTCTAGCCATGTTCTATCAGCGAGAACCCCATTAACATGGCTGCTTCAAACGGCAAAGGAACCTGGCAATGATGGTGGACGGCTGGTCTACCTCAAGATTCAGGAAGAAGAGAGAAGAGTTTGGTGGCTAGATCGAAGTCTCTCACATAGCTTCTGTATTCATATGACCAAGGAAGAGATGGAAATTGGAAATTGAGCAGAACAGAAGACGTTGGGCAGGAAGCAAGCCAAATCCAAGGAAGGTAGATGAGGCAAAAGAGGAGGATTGGGCAGAGGCCATGACTGAGCAGGCCAGCTCTGTAGCTGTATTGTACTCCCTGTGGCCTACATACCTTCCCTCCCACAACTCTGAAGTGCTTAACTTTCCCCCAGATGCCAGAGGATTTCACAACCCCATGTCTTTGTGCATCTCTCACTTCTATCTGGAGCTTCTCCCAGCCTTATTTATCTGGTCAACCATGTGCCAACCCCAATGAACCAGGCCTCCTGGTGTTTATGCCCTTATGTAATCCACTTCCCTTGAATCTGGCCTCATCCTATGACCACCTGACCAACTGAATAGAATATAAGTGAACCCTGGACACTGGCCTACCACTTCAGATTCCTAGAAGCTTCTGCTTTTGAGGTCTTGGAAGCCCTGAGTCATTATTTGAGGAGTCTGGCTACCATGCTAGAGAGACCATGTGGAGGAGCTATGTGGCAAGGGAGAGTCCCCAAGACTACATGAAGAGAGAGAAAAGCTCAGCTGAATCCAGCCCCCAACTGAACGGCTGGCTGAATTCATCCACGAGAGTGTTTGAGAGCAAGACCAGCAGAAGAATCACCCAGCCGATTCTAGCCCAGACTGCAGAAATCAGGACCATATACAATCCTATTTGAAACCACCAAGTTTGGGGGGAGCTCGTTAGGCAGCAGGAGATAACTGGAGCCATGCCGGCCTTTGCTTCTCATCATACACATTCCTCTCACTTCTCCCTCTACCTTCTCGAACAATCCCGAAGCCGAGGTAGGAGACTTCCTTTCTGACACTCTCTTCCACTCCCACAGAATCCAGTACACACATCCTTCTTGCCATTTCTCACTCTGCACCATATCCCTTACAGTCTTGTCCCTCTACTGTTAAGGGCTATGCATTTATTGATGGCTTAGACTAAATCTTAGTCCTTTCTCTGCTTTCTGGGCTCACTGCAGTGTCTGACACATAGTCATGCTCAAAAGTGCTTCGTATAGAAATGAATCATTATTTTTTTAATTAGCTCCTGAACTGGCATATGAGCTGAGTCCCAGGGAGAGAGCCCAAGGGAACGAGAAGGTGCATCTCTCACCCACAAGTTCGTAAAAGGAATTCGGAGCAGGCCTAGGAGAGAATTGGGCTGGATAAGTGGATTTGCTCTTCTCAAACTGCAGTTGAACCTCCTTCCGTTTGGAGCTGTTGGAAAGCTAAAACCTACATTTTGTGGACTCCCTTCAAACCAGGGTTCTGCTTCCTTGACACAGTCCTGAGAGATTTGGAAGGTGGAAGGGCGGTGTGAGGCCATCCCTCTGAGGCGGTTCAGGTGGCCAAGCCCACCGTGCCCCATGAGAGTAGACACCAGCTGGACTCTGCTGTCTGCTCCACAACCTTATGGATGTGGGTGGCTTTATGGATGTTGGATATGGGTGAAAGAAATGAGTAAACTTTTCCCGACCTCTGGATCATAGCTGTAGTGGTATCTGTCCTATGACGCAAAATCCAAAACACTTTTCTCCTTCCTCACTTCCGGAGATTTTGAAAGCACCGAATTCCCTGCATGAAATCCCTCTCTGCTCGAAATACATACACGGCTTTCTGTTTCCCGCCCTGACTTCTGATGTAGGTATGTTGATTAGGAACAGTAAATGGGAAGAAGGAGAGAGATTTCCTGTACCTGAAGGGTTGTGGAGGAAGCAGACATGGTGCCGCCCTGGGAGGATCTGGGAGATTTGGCTGGCTAAGCCCAAGGCAGTGTAGAGAAAGGGCCCCAAGGGCCTGGGGTACTGGAAAACACCACTGGACCCAGTCTAATGGCTGCTAAGAGCCCTGGGGGCCAAGAGGAGGGAAAGTTTCCAAATCAGGAATGGCGTGACTGGAAGGCTTGGTTTCCCTCCTGTAACTAGGAGGTCTAGATGTGAGGACGCCTCTGGGGGCTTCACAGGGACAGGGACCATAGACACCAAGCCCAGTGTTTCCAGGTACCATCCGGAGTTGCTTGAACAATGAGAACTCAAGATCAGGAGCTGGGGTAGGGAGAGTCTGTATCTGGTCAATTGTGACTGAGAAGAATCTAGGTGAAAACTCAAAAGATGGGGCACTGTGCCATGAGCCTCAAGCACTCTGTTTTCAACCTCGTTTTACAACATGGCGGTGATGATGCCAGCCTGGGGCCATGACATTTCGAAAGTACAATGGAATTTACTCTACTTCCATAACAACAACAGTGACAAAGAGCCCCTTAAGCCCTTGCTTCGAGGGGCATCTCTCTGTGAATGTTGAGGAGAGAATGGCACAGTGGTTTGGAGCAAGGTCCTACCCATCAAGAAGACCTTGGTGTGAGTCTCAACTCCACCACTTTTTAGTTGTTTGACTTAAAGCAAGTTAATTAACCTCCCTGAGCCTCTATTTCTTCGTTGGAAAATGAAGACACCAATGTTAGCCCCTTCATAAGGTGGTTGCAATGGTTTAATGCAATATTGCCTTTAAAAGTACTAAGCACAAGGCCTGGCAAAGAGAAAAATGCTTGAAAAATGATGGCCACGAACCTGGTGGATGGTGGGAAATCAGCAACAGCCAGTCTGGGGAAATTCGGTTACACAAAATCTATGGTCAGCTTTTAAAAATTCTTTGAATGACACTTAGAAGAAAAAGAGACACTTAAATCAAATTACGGCATTGTTTGTAAACATATTTAAATCCATGGTGCTAAATAGAAAAAAAAAAAGGAACACTTATTTTCAGTGACTGGCAATGATAACATTTAATATTTATTTATTAAGGGCTTACAGTGTGTTAGACACTTTCTGAAGCATTTCCTATCTGTTAAATCATTTAACAACCTCAACAATCCTATAAGGTAGATACTATTATTATCCCTATCTTATTATAGATGAGGAAAGTCTGGGCTCAGCAAGGCTAAATAACTTACCCAAGGTTACACAGCTAGCAGGATGTCAAGTTCAGATTTGATCCCAGTTGTTTTGGCTAACCAGCAATTAACCTCTACCATAAAATGCCTCTCATTTGAAGAATATTCTAGAAGAGTTGCAAGATCAGAACTTATTTGTAAGCAGGAATTGTTCTGTTATTAGAGAACTTACAAGGGAGACTAGAAAAAGAACTATATTGCTCATGCGAGTAAATATTTACATACACCAAAATATTTATGTTCATATATGTGAGTACTGCTTTCCGCAGGGGGAGAGGAAAACGTGTAAATATTTACTCACTGGAAATAGCTGACAAGTAGTTAGGAAATAAGAATATTTATACTGTACATTGTTTTTGTGCTTGTCAAATTGTTTCATCTGGAGTCTATGCACTAATTCCCAAATTGGACAAGCAATACAAGAATCCTGAAATTGTAAATTCAAGGCTCCTTTTGGAGGTTCTTGACTTGGTTATGAGACCAATTTCCAAATAAAGTTAATTCCAATTTTCCTAAATCATGTTTTCTAAAAATGTGCACTGCCTTTTAAGATGTCCTCATTCTTTCTAGGAGGAATTATCCCTAGACCAGAAATAGGAGGCTCTGTCTTTATGCCCAGAGTCCCACGCTGTGGGTTCTGGCTAGGAGACATACTCTGGGGACCACTTCTGGAGCAACCAATGGAAGTGGTTGGGAAGCAGGTCAAATACTGAATTGGCTGGACAATGACCCAGTTTGGGGATGACCCCCAGCCAGAGCCAAGGACAAGAACATTTTCAAATTAAAAAAAAAAAAGAAACCACTATTTTTACATGAATAGTGGGGATTTGGGGAGAGATTGTAACAAGATGGAATTCAAATAAATTAATAGATAGATATTATGGGTCTAGTGTACTGTACTGGCTTCGGGTTAGTGGTTTCACATGTTATCATGTTTAATCCCTACTGTGGCAGATAGCCTTTGTAGCAGTTGGATTGCTTTTAATCCTCATGGTCACAAGATGGCTGCTGTTTTTCGAGAAGTCATTTGCAGATACCACAAAGTCCAATAGAAGAAGAGTGATTTTTATCTTTACCTATCTTTTTTTCTTAACCAGATCTTTTCCAGATGGCTTCAACAGACTTCCCCACACACAGCATTGGCCAAAATTAAATCACATGTTGGGGTGCCAGCGTGGCTCAGTCAGTTAAGCACCTGACACTTGATCTCAGCTCAGGTCTTGGTCTCAGGCTGATGAGTTTGGACTCCATGCTGGGCTCTGTGCTAGGGCATTGGAGCCTACTTAAGAATTAATAACAATAAATAACAAATAATAAAAGTAAATAAACCTCATGCCGTCAAACCATACCAAAGGAAACATGACTGCCATATTTCATTTCGACATATCGTGAATCCTGTGCCTTCTGAGGACAGGGCTGCAGCACAGTTTCCTTGAAGCACATGGCCTCCTTGAGCAAGGGGCATTCCTGAATGACACTGAGGTTGGGTAAGAAAGGATGGAGGAGGTAAATAATAACTGGGTAGGCCACCAACAGTGTCCTGCATCTCATTTGAAAGACAGGAAAACAAGGCTCAGGGTTGTGACCATGCATTTAGTAAATGCTACGGCTGTAATTTAAACCCAGAGCCTTTTCTGTCATACCACGGCTGTCTTAAGAACCTCCAGCTGCTACTGCTTTCATGTGACTGGAACATTTAAGGTGTGTGGGCACAATTGATATTTTACACTGAGCTCCCTTCTCTATTTCCTGTCTAGACAATTGTAAAAGGGCTGTTTGTGTAAATTTAATTCATTCATAGGTATTACACACCCACCATTGGCTATAAGCCTCCTCTCTCCCCCTCTCTCCAGCAATTCTGTCAGAAGCCATACTTGCCTTAGCTTGGAGACCTGCCCAGAAAAGCATCTCGGGACCTGGGCAGCAATGAGTGAAGAGCCAGAGAAGGGACTCTGGCTAATTGGCTAATGCTGTTTTTGCTGTAGCTACCCGAGCCTATCCCACAGTTCGTGTCTCCCAAGATTAGATGCTGGCTGCCCCGGGCTCAGTCTCCCCACCTTAGGTTATATTATTTCCTGTCATCCAGCTCCTTGCCCCTTGGTCTCTGGAAAATATCTGCCCCTCTTTCCTCAAGGTGATGTCTCCAGTCTCTCTTTGCTTCTAGATCCCAGACTCCTTGACACAGACCAGGGTGCATCTCCTTTTCCTTCTCTTTGTTTCTAGAATCTTTCTCTCCTTTCACTTAGGTCATTGTTTTATACCAGATTGCCTTATATTAGACCGTTTCCTCATTATATTGTGAGTCTCCTAAAGGTGGGGTCGACATCTCTTCATCTTAACTCAGCCGGCAGCCATTTTCCTTGCAAGTTCCATACGCAAGGACTTTGACGTGCGTGGGAGACTTTGTGTTTTGGCTAATAAAGAAGGGAGGAGATTTGTTCGTATGCATTTGTTTTGTTTATTCATCTGGTTTGTTGGTTTGTTGGCTTTTTTAAAAAATTTTTTAAATTGTTAAAATTTGAGAGCTAGCACAAGTAGGGGGAGGAGCAGAGGGAGGGAGAAGGAAGGAGGGGAGCAGACTCCTCACTGAGTGTGGGGCCCGACACAGGCCTTGATCTCACAACCCTGAGATCATAACCTGAGCTGAAATCAAGAATCAGATACTTAAATGGCCGAGCCACCTGGGCCCCCCATGTTTACTTATTTTTAATGCTAAAGCACTAGAAAAGTAGAGAGAAGAGAGACAGGGACGTGAAGAAGAGGACGTAGCATCTAGTCTACCATGGCAGAGGCTGCTGGTGGCCTTCTAATTATCCTAAATTGACCAAATCTCCTTTTCTTCATGGTGGCAGTGTGCCCAGCTAAAAGCCTACATTTCCCAGTTACCTTGCGGCTGATGGTAGCTACATTCCACCGTTCTGACCACTGAGATAGAAGCAGAAATCATTATACAAGGCTTTTAAGAGAGCTTGTGGACTAGACTCCCTGCTGCACCACCCAGGTGGCTCTTCAGGAATGAAGAACTTGTTGCTTTAGCCATGGGAGCACTGCCGGCAGACATCCCTTGGCTGTTAGCACATGCCTGGATTGCCTCGCTGAAGGAATCACCTTCACAGGAGGCTAGCCTCCAGTGACTTGTCTGCATGGAATATTGGCAATATCTGGCCTATTCATCCCAACTTGAGTCAACTCCAAAGTGTCATCCAGGCTCTTGAGCTCCCAGTGGGATTGGTTGAGACCTTCATTGGGACTGCATGATGGCCTGGGTTCTTGCAATACCCGCTTCTGCTTCCTTCCTCTCTTTTCTCTGTGTTCTGATCCTACGAGTACTCCCTAATAAATCTCTTACATGCTCTTGTCCATTGAAGAGTCTGAAGCCTGAGGAACTCATGCTGTGACAGCTCCTTTAAGAGGCAGGCTTTATTCAATAGATAGCTTTTGGCCTTTGGCCTCCCTCTTTCTCTTACCTGGCACATAGATGTTACACAGACGGAGCAGCAGCCATCTTGTGACCACGAAGTAAGATGCGTAGGATTAAAGCCATACACTCAGGGCAGCCGAATGGAGGCAAGAAGGAGCTTCGGCTTCTGGTGGCATTGTGGAAATGTGGTATGGTCCCGAACTGTCAGTCTTCCTCTATTTCTTGTTCCATGAAAAGTGAAAACAAATCACCATTTGGCTAAGCCACTGTTATATGCAACAAAACCTATTTCTAACTAAAATAGCCATCAATAGCACGTGAAAGACAGTTTTGAGGCCCTGCAAAAGAGGGGTTCATTTACTGAGCATTCAACAAATAGTGAGTATGCTCCCATTAGAATTTCCAGGTCTGTGCTAGGTATTGGGAGGAAAAGCATTAAATAAGACAGACTCTGTTCTCACAGAGCTTAGATTCACATGAGGGGAAACAGAAAAATACATAAATGAGATGAATAGACAAGGTGTGATATGGGCTATGAAAAGAACAACCATTCTCTACTAATGCATAACTTGAGGGTATCTACTTTAAACAAGATAGTCGGAGAAATGCTGTCTCAGAAGACAATAGCAAAGTGATCTTTAAAGAATGAGAAGAAGTGAGGGATGTGAAGCTCTGGGAATGTAGGCAAGGGCTCTGGGGAGGGTAGGGAATGTGTCTGAGGAATAGAGGGGAGGCCTAGGCAGGTGTGCCTAGATCCCATGAGCGTGGGAAAGTAGGTGGGGGCCAGATGACACAGGTCATTTTAGAACATTGTAGAACAAGGCAATGTGCTGGGATTTTAGTGTAATTATTCATAATGGGAGGCCATAGAAGCAAAGGCATATAACATGTTCTAAGTTACTTTGCAAAGATCACTTTGGGTGTTGTGAAGAATTGGTCATGTGGGTGAAGAATCAGCAAGAGTGATAGTGGGGAGGCCATTTAGGAGGTCAGGTGGGAGAGGACAGAGGCTTAGAATAAGGTGGTAGCTGTGGACATGAAGAGAAGTAGTAATAGAATACAAGATTGTGAAGGTAAGTCCAGAAGGACTTGTGGACTGAAAGTAGGGAACAGGAGTGGGGGATAAAGCAAGGAGGAGTCCTAGGTTTTTATCTTTAGCTTCTGGAGGAGAGCGAGACCATTTACCAAGATGATAAACACCTAAGGGAACACATATGTGGTGAGGAGAGTCATTTAATTTTTTATCTATGTTAAGTTTTAGGTGTTTATTAGAAATTTCAAGACATCAGTTTCAGGGCCATGAAAAGGCACCATAGACTTAGATCTCTTGTTGCAAGAAGCAAAATTTATTGTTGAAATCAGCTGCTTCACACTGAGGCCACATTTCCCGCAGGCTGCTCTCAGACAATGACTGACTATAATGGGATACTAAGGCAGGCTCGCTCCTGTAAGATGTGGGGAGATCTCTGATGGGCTGCATTGGCTCAAGGACTCCCTGTTGGACTGGGTGAACATTTCCGTCCAAGACTCCTTCCTGTCCCCTTCCCTCTGCAGGTATCATATCCCACATTGCTGTTTGGGGATTCTGGCCACCTTCTTCAGCTCCCTCCCTGCTTTACTTCACAAGTGCCTCCCCCCAATAAATTTCTTATGTGTCCAGTCTAGTCTGCTTCTTGGAGGACCCAAAGTAACACAACTAGACAGGTAGATACATGAACCTGGAGTGCAGAAGAGAGGTCTGGGCTGAAAAAATAAATCTGGAATGTAGATGGGTCCATATTTAAAGTCACGTACTGGATGAGATTACCTGAATGTGGGCATAGATAAAGAAGAGAAGATGACCTAGGACTAAACTTTGGAGTTCTCTTCATAGAGGTAGAGGACAAGGAGCACATTTTTTGGCATGGAAGGGGAGAGATGGGAGTATTTTAAGAAACCAAAAGGGCTCAGCTGTGCCAGATGCTCCTTAGAGAACCAACCAGATGAGGAGAGGGGTGTATTCACTGGATGGGGGAACTTGGTAGCATGGAAATCCTAATCAGTAAATGGTGGGTTTGGTGTTGAAAAGATAGAAGTTCCATGGGCTTATTTCCACTTTCTCAACAAAGTATGAAATGAGGTCACAAGCTTGCAACCACAGAGTGGGGCAAATGCAGAAGTTTAAAGAAAATGAGGAAAGTATGAAATTGTTTTATCAGAGGGCAAATAATAGACTTCCAATAGAGGCTTGCCATGTGGTTAGAGGACCTTTTTGAGGTTGTGGTCCTACATTTTAAGTGAAATCAGTTAGTCCTTCTGGGTAAATATCAACATGCAAGACAGGAGCAAGTGCAGCTGCCCATGACCCAAGTGATAAAGAGCCCACCAAGTCTAGAGAAGAGGTCATTCTTCTCTCATCTCTCTTCATCTCAGATCCCAGCATCCTAAGAGTTCAAGGTTGGAACCTCCAGGAAAGAGCTGCTGTGTGGTGGAGCTGTGGGTTCCACCATGGCCCTCAGGGGAGCTGTGTCCTCTTGGAGGCCCTGAAGCAGGGTCTATGAGGATAGGACTTGTTCTCATGCATAGTCAAGATTCTTTCTTGGCATTCCCAGAAACATTTAGAGACAACTTTGTGATCCTGAGCCTTGTAAGTGAGAATGATATTGAGAGAGTTAATTTTATGTGTCAACTATGATGGGTCATGGGGCCCAGATATTTGGTCAAACATTATTCTGGTTGTTTCTGTGAGCGTGTTTTGGGGTGAGATTATAATTTAATCAGTTGGGTTTGAGTAAAGCAGATTGCTCTCCATAATATGGGTGGGCCTCATCCAATTAGTTGAAGACCTGAATAAAACAGAAAGACTGACCTGTACCAGCAAGCAGAAATGGTGCTAGCAGATGGCCTCTGGACCTATACTGCAACATCAGCCCCTTCCTGGGTCTTTAGCCTTCCAGCACACCCTGCAGATTTTGAATTTGCCAGCCTCCATAATTATGTAAGCCAATTTCTTACAATAAATCAATTTCTTTCTGTCTCTATGGACTCACGTCCTATAGGTTCTGTTTCTCTGGAGAACCATGACTAATACAGATGAAATTCTAACTTGACCTTGTTTGTCCTCAAAGCCTGGGGAAGCCTAGATACCAAGGTTACATTTTTTTTTTCATCTATAGAACTGGGGACAGCATCTGTCACATGAGGGGCCAATGAGTATTTGTTGAATAGGTGAACAGATAGATGAATGAATAGAAGGATGATGGATGGATGGATGGATGGATGGATGGATGGATAGGAGGGTGGGTGGATGGATGGATGGATAGATAGATGGACAGACGGATAGGTGAATGACTAGATAAATGATTAAAGAGATAATTGGATGATACTGTGGTAGAGAGAACATTGATCTTGGAGTCAGATGCTTGTGTTTCATTCTCACTTCTGCCATTTACTAGCTTTGTGACCTTGAGTATTTCTTCATAATAAAAATGGGAACAGTAGTGGCACCTGGGTGGCTCAGTCAGTTAAGTGTCCACCTTCAGCTCAGTTCACGATCCCAGGGTCCTGGGATTGAGCCCTGTGTCGGGCTTCCTGCACAACAGGGGCTTCCTGTCCTTCCCCTTGCTCATGCACTCTCTTGTCTCAAAGAATAAGAGAATCTTTAAAAAAAAAAAAAATGGAGGGCGCCTGGGTGGCTCAGTGGGTTAAGCCACTGCCTTCGGCTCAGGTCATGATCTCAGGGTCCTGGGATCGAGTCCCGCATAGGGCTCTCTGCTCAGCAGGGAGCCTGCTTCCCTTCCTCTCTCTCTGCCTGCCTCTCTGCCTACTTGTGATCTCTGTCTGTCAAATAAATAAATAAAATCTTTAAAAAAAAATGGAAAAAGTAATAAATAACAATATTTGACCTACCAACCCCATAGGGACCTCGTGGCAGGGAAATGAGGTGCCCCTGAAATTAATGCCACCCTAGATTGTATGACTCATGTAACCATACAATACTCAGGTCCAAGATCTAATAGTCCCTGGTGTCCTGCCGCATTGAGACCACATTTGGAGTACATGTTGTGTGCTCTTGAGAGCTGATGATGTTATAGAAACCGTGAAACACTCTGTACTTCCAAAGATCTTTTATTATCAACATTATTTTTTCTCAGTCTCTGAGCTCAGTTGACCTTCCTGAAAATTCTGAGACCTTCCCTGTTGCCTGTCTCCCTGCTAAAGTTTGGACCACATCCCTGGTCCATGTAACGTTTCATTATTTTTTAACAGAAAAAGGAATCTATTGGTTTACAGCCATCAGAAATATAAGGCTTTGTCGGGAAATTGGAGCTTAGATTCATAATCTCTCTCATTTCCTCCATCCCACTGCTTTCCTTAGAATTAGTGTCATTCTTGGGCAGTCTTTCCCCACGTGGAAAGATGGCACACTGGCCTTCTGTTAACCCGTGGGGTTCTTGGAGCCTAGCTCCATTTCTGATCCAGCTCCCTTTTCTCTTAAGTCACTCCCTCATCCCAAAACAGGCATCCAGATATTCAATCAGCATTGCCTTCTTGCTTTATCTTCTGTCCTGAGGGTCAGACCATCGCACAGCCGAAATGGCAAAATATCTTCTAGCAAGCTGGTCCTGGGATAACGAATTAATTCAACAGAAGTCCCGTTGGCTGGGTGCAGAGCATGGGATAGAAACTCATGGTGTGGCGAGTCCCTGACTCCCTGGGAAAAGATACTTTGGGGCTGTCATGGGGAGACATGGGGGATATTGGGTTTCATTTTCCAAATTCAGCTGTGGTTTCAAGTCAGGAGAATTCAGTCTGAGGGGCTCTGTCAGGCCACCCTGAAAGAGATAAGCCTCAACAATTATGGGAATGGGCTCATCATGTTGGATTTAATATAATCAGAGCGCAGCCCCACTCCGGAGAAAAATAATCCTATCTATCCATTTATGGAACCAACTGCTTTTCTCTTGTCTGGAAGAAAAAAAATGGGATTGGGCCTTTTTTAATATCAATTCCTCTAGAGTATGGATATGAAGACATCCCAGAAAAAAGGGACATGTGTTTACACAGCACTGAGCCTGTAACAGGGCTCAGTAAATAGTCCTCCATTATTTGACAGTCTGACTCTCAGCCATTGATCTTGTTCTATTAAAATGAGAATTAGAAGGGCAGAAGAAATGGCTCTCCACAGGCCAGGTTCTGACAGGGTTCTGAAATTGGAGCTTTCTGCTTTACTTCCACAGAACAATGTGTTCAGATATTCATTCAGGGTCACGAGTGAAGCGTGGTATTGGCAAACGGCTCCCTGACCCAGAAAGGCAGAACACCACCAGCCGAGGCCGCCATTTTGGCTCTCTGTGTTGGCAAAGAACTCCAACACATTTTTCTACTTAGAATCATAATGTTAGTGCTGGAAGGAATCTTAAAGATCCATCTAGTGCACTGTTTCCCAACACAAACTAGACTAAGGAGGGGCGGGTGCTCTAAATTCTCCACCATGGATCAATTAAAATTATATAGATGTAATATATATTTATTAAATTCTTCAATAAACAGTGGAAACCTATTTAAACTCTTTCTCATCCATTTCTTTTATCACTGAAATAAAACATTAATTCACATTAAAGACATTTTATTTAAAGATGAATTTTATGGATTTTAAGAACTAAAGGTTTTTAGTGGTAAATTTGCAGTCTGGAAAATTTGTCCTGGACTAATGCCAGGTCGAATGTCAGGAGACCCTGATTCTATTTCAACCCCTTTTGTTTCTTCTATGAAGAGAGATAACTAAGGCCCAGGATCACAGAGCTGGACACAGTGCATTGACCTTTCTGCTGTCCCGGGCTCCTTCACAGTGAAAGGCAATAGATATCAATCAATCTACGAATGGATTTAGTGTCGGTAAGGCTCTGTACTCCACCTAAGCAGAGAACAATTTCTATTTACCATCCAGCTGAATTCACAGTCCATGTTTTCAATTCGTTGACCACTCTGGTGCCCAACTGCCATCATGAGTATGAAGTAGCAGTGATGATATTTCAGTACATCAGAAAAATCTGCCAACGGCAAAAATGGCACCTTTCGCCATGAGTACACATGGGGCACACTTAACAAGGAGTCGGGGGCGCCTGGGTGGCTCAGTTGTTAAGCGTCTGCCTTCGGCTCAGCTCATAATCCCGGGGTCCTGGGATCGAGCCACATATCGGGCTCCCTACTTCACGGGGAGCCTCCTTCTCCCACTCCCACTCTCCCTGCTTGTGTTCCTTCTCTCGCTGTCTCTCTCTCTGTGTGTCAAATAAATAAAATCTTTAAAAACAAAACAAACAAACAAAAACAAGGAGTCTGAATGTGGGTGGTTGCAAGGTGGGCTCAGCAACTTAATGAGGCCAACGGTACCCCTCCGTTTGGCAGCCCTTGGCCTGGTCCCTTTTCCGTTTTAGGCTTGCTGCCTCATGGTCTCAAGAGGGCTGCTGGGGCCTCAAGCATCGTCTGTGAGTGGCAGCATCCCAAGCAGGAAGTAAGAAAGAGTCTTTGTCCAGGGGCTACTACTTCTCAGGGTCCCTCCATCACAGATCCTCTGACATCTCGTTGGTTCTCTTGGTCTAATTGTGACGTATTCCCTCATCCAGTGCATGTTGCCGTCAAACTAACCAAGGTTCTATTAGCAAGGAAAGCAGGGGACCAACCTTTGTGTGAACAACCATCCGTGTCTGCCACACGCCCTCACTCACACGCTGACACAGGAAAATGAAAAGGTTTCCACTGGAAGAAACACCCGAGCGCTGGTGCCCCACTTCCTTTCAACGTCCTGCAGCCATAATGAATTCGTCTCTAAAAATATAGAGACGCCCTGTCATGTCGTATTTCGCATATCCAGAGCCTACAGTGATCTATCTGATGAGCATTTGCAAGCCCCTCTCTTAAAGACACATCAGCCCAGAGGTGGTGCTGCTCAAGGCCACGGCTGGGTGGCGGTAAGGGGTGGGGGGCAGCTCCCTCTCTGCACTTCTAGAATCTGCCACTTTACTTGCTACTCCGTTCCCTTCTGTGGCCTTGGGACCTTCAGAAAGGAGGTCTGAGAAACTGCTAACACCTCCCTGTGTTTCCCAACGGCCTGCCACCTACCCCCCACCCAAAAGTCCCCTTCACACGAACCAGGTGCTCAGAGACACTCTGGCCATCAAGGGAGCCGAGCACAGAAGAGCTGCTCTTGGTGCCCCAGATGTGAGGTCCTCTGCAGGTGGAGGAAATTCTGTTTTAAACGCCAAGGGGAGGCATTTGTTCCGCCCTGACATTTTGGATATTGCAGGGCGGAGGTGAGAGTAGGGACCGGAGCGTCATAGGGGCTCTCCTGTAACCCCCAGATGACTCCATCAGAGGGCACTGCTTCCCCTGCCCAGGAGGACAGCCTCTGGCCCCAAGCGGTGACGGCCACCTCCTTCCAGGCAGCTGTGTGGTACTGGGTAAATGCACGGCAGTGTCAAACCGCGTGCTAGGACAAGTCTGTCCTGTCTCCAGCCTCGGGAAGGGAGTCTCGTCTTTCACGCTGGGGCGTGTGAGTGTGTCACGGTCTTTGCATTCTCAAATCGCACCTCCTAGGTGACTCAGAGCGCTGTCACCGCCTCTCCCGCGCTTTGGAGTTGATGTGGTCCCAGAGGTGGTCCCGCGCGCCCGCACACGCATGTCGTTCTGCAAGCCGCTCCACCACGGAGGTGGGCCCTCAAGATAAGCCCCCTTCCTCCTCCAGACTGGGGGGGCCCTTGGAGCCTGAGGCTGCGTCTTCCTCATTGGTGTGCCCTCATGCCTGCCTCTCGGAGGGGCCTCCGAAGCTGTCCCCTTAATGACAGACGACCAAGAGGGAGGAGAGCGCTCTCCCTTGCTTGACAGGCAGGGTTGAAATAGAGAGGGAGACACTTACCGTCCTGCTTGCTGGCACGGGACCCTCTGGGATGCCCTGTGGTCCTGACTTAAACCTTGCTCTCCCGCACTCACTGGGAGTCCCACAGATGCCTTCCTATTTACCACAGACCCGCGGCCAGGACCGGTCCCCATGTTCGATTGAGCTCTATCAATAGAACACACTCGGGGACTTTCACTTTGTGCTTGCCTCTTCCGTCGCACTAACGACAGGAATGTCCTGATTACAGCCGCACACAGGCCCCCGGTTGGGAGTTAGCAACCCAGTATCACTGTGGAGCTTTGGGCCAGAAAGCAGAGACTATAATTGTCTCCGCTCTTGCCCACCCTTGACTTTAGATCAGGGAAGTTTGATCCTTTCTTTTGATCTATGCTCTTCTGTATCCTTTTGCCTTATTCCTCCAGTGGGGCCTTCTCTCACTCTCTGTCTCTCCCTCTCCCTCTCTCCGATCATAGCTCCCTCAACTCTTAGCCCGTGTTTTAATGAACAGGGAACCAAGAACAGGGAGATGGTACCAAATGTGATCAGAATTAAGGGAGAGGTGTTTGTCTCCCTCCGTGTGCAGAGAGAGAGCGCCGACGCGATGCAGGGAGGGGAGGGTTCGGGGTTCGCCAGCCACCACCCTGTAGCTTCTGCTCTGAGGCCACCTGATGGGCCCGGAGCTCCTGGGAGTGCAGCCGCCTGGGCTGGCTGTGTGCATTCGTGCGGAAATACCACCTCCTTCTCCTTGAGCCCCTGAAGCTTGGAAGCACCAGGAGCACAAGACACACACACACACACACACACACACTGGCGTTTCCAGCTGTGCCTCAGCCTGGGGCGCGGGAGCCCCCAGGAGCCCGCCTGTGTGGGCTCAGACCAGGGAGTGAGACTGAGGTGTGAGAAGGAGTCGAGGCTAGAAATCGAAGGAAGCGGTCACTGGCCAACAAGTCAGCGAGTGCAAGCTTCCCCGTGCCTCAGTTTCCCCAGGTCTCAAACAGGAATCACACTCTCTACTTGACTTACGTGTGTTCTGTAAGGACATCAGAAATATCAGTTGCTAAGTGCCTGACTCTTTTTCATACGCTTTCATTCCGAAGATCTCTTCAGCCGTCACAGCCGCCCCACAAGATCGGGACCCTTAGCAGGCCTGCTTTTCACATAAGCATGGAGATACAGAAAGATTGAATAATCTGCCACAAGTGGCAGAAGTGGGATTCAAACCCTGGCGATTCGGAGCCAGGGTCAGTGTTCATCACTACTCACTGGACTGCTTTGTGCTGCCCACGGAATAGTCCCGGGCTCTGTAGCATGGGCCAATAAGGTCCCCAGGGCACAGTACTCCCCGCCCCAACCCCATCTGGAAGAGTCCACGTGAATGGACGTGAATGGTGGGTGGGGGCGTGGGGGTGCAGCAAGGGAACAGCCCTCCATGAGTGTCAGACCAGAAGTTGGTGCAAAAATATTCTGGCTTGCTCACCCTTGGGTGGGACAATGCTGAAGTGTGCTCCCCAGCATCTCCCAGAGTTCCCAGTAGGACTGAGCCCCAGTTGTCTGGAGCAGTAAGCCATTCATGAGCCTGCCCTTTATTGGCTGCCTTCCTTTCTCATATTGCTCCCTCAACCCCATCAGTGCTCCCTAGATCTCCTCACACACAAACAACTTAAACGCCGACCCTGTCTGAGTCTGCTTCTTGGGGAACCCAGGGGAGTTCTAAGGCGCTTTCTCATTATTTCAACTTAATAACCATCCTACAAAGTAGATCAGGCACGTGATACAACCCCCTTTTACAGATGAGGGAACTGAGCCCCCATACCACTCAGAGATAGACCCAAGATCGTATGGCTTGTAAGTGGCAGAGGGGGATTCAAACCTGGTCCTCCCGAATCTCAGTCTCAGATGCGTTTGTCCCATGACCCTGAGGCTCCTTGGGACACTCATATGATGCTGGACACAAGGCAGTGTGTCAAAGCACTTTCCACTGTCAACAAAAGGGTCTTCGTGATTCCTGATGGATGCAGTCCAGGACTGCGGAGGACCAATATTGTACCTACAACTGTACGCCAAGCCCTGTGCTGGGTGTGGGAAGCTAAGAGAGGCACCTCCTCTGGGGCCATGCAGGGTGGGAGCAAGAAGGCGGTGCTTCCAGAAGAAGCGATACCCTGGCTAGTCTTAGAAACCAGAGCTGGAAGCGGCAGGAGCAGGTGTGCAGGCACAAGATTCTCAGGCACAAAGGCGTAGATAGAGCAGATCTTGTGTGGAAATGAGGTCGTGCATATAGGAGGTGTGGGGGTGATGTTGGATACAGAGTCAGTAGCCTCGTGTGTCTCCCTAAGGAGATCGGCTTCTTCCTTGAAAGCAGTGGCAGGTCCTAAGGGCTTTTCGCCGAGAAGCGGCATGATCCGATTTGCCTTTCCGTAAGATTATCCCAGCGATAACATCTCGGAAAGGGTCAGAGACTGGAGATAGTTGAGAGATGGGGCAGGCTTGCATGAAGACACGGTGGGGAGGCTGAGGGGCAGAAGCAGGAGGTGAGGTCTGTGTGACTTGGGGGCCGATCATCCTGGTCACTGACATTAACAACATCTCCTTGGGTGTAGAAAAAGAGGCTCTGATCATGTCCTTGGCATCTGTACAGTGATCTGAACTTGCCATCTCACTTGTAAACGACAACAGACATGCAAACAAGTAAGCAAGAAGCCATGTGACTAGCAAGTGTGGTAGACACGGCCGATGGCCTGCCCATTTCCCCTCATCCCAGCTGGGAAGGCGCTGCAGGAAAGTTCCCCTGTGCGCCTCTGCCCTACAATAGCTCTCTGGCTGAGGCGCTTCTCTGGCCACAGGGGGCACATGTGGCATACGCGGGGACTGGCTCAAAAGGCCACGGGATTATCACACCAGGAGTGGTCCTCCACACTGGGCTATATTCAGCCTCGTGGAACGACCACCCCAGGACGGAGCCCCAATGCCCAGAGCACTAACCCACTTATTAGCACGTTCTTTATCAGCTTTCTTCCCTTTTCTGCCTCATTGCTCACAGTGCTGCCAGAAATCATCTCCCAGATATTATTACTTGAACCTGAATGCTTGTCTTCAAGTCTGCTTTTGGAGAAAGCCATGCTAAGACAGTGGTTAAGAGTTGGGCTCTGCCTGGGATCGAGCTCCTGATCCGGCTCCCTGCTCAGTGGTGGGGTTGGGGGTGGGGTGGATCTGCTTCTCCCTCCCCGTTTACCCCCACCCCTGCTTGCTCTCTCTCTCTCTCTATCAAATAAATAAATAAATAAATAAAATCTTTTTTAAAAAAGCCGGACTCTGGCGCCAGACTTCCTGTATTTGAATACCAATTGGCCTCAGACTGTTTGTTTGTTTGTTTGTTTTTAATTTTATTTATTTATTTGACAGAGAGAGAGAGACAGCAAGAGAGAGAATATAAGCAAGGGAATTGGGAGAGGGAGAAGCAGGCTCCCCGGAAAACGGAGCCAGATGCGGGGCTCGATCCCAGGACCCTGGGATCATGACCTGAGCCAAAGGCAGACACTTAACGACTGAGTCACCCAGGCACCCCTATCTGTTTGTCTTCAGGCAACTTCACTCTCTGGGCCTTGCACCTCACTCTGTTTTGCCCATAAAATGCAAACAATAATAGTGCCTTTCCCACAGGTTATTGGGAGGATTAAATGAGTTACTATATGTGTAGTGCTTCAAATAATGCCAGCCCATAGTAAGTACTATTTATGTGTCTGATATTATTTTTCATGTCAATCAATATTTATTGTATGTCTGTGGCCAAACAGTGTAATGGTTATGAAGACCAATAAGACAGAGTCCCTGCCCGCATAATACTTACGAAATAACTCACCAGTATGTATACTGAGATTCACCAAATTCAAGATATTTTTGCAAGACGGAGGCGATTTATTGCAATCATTTCATTTCATATATGTAGAGACAAAGGTTCAGAGGGATCGACCACCTTGTCCAAGGTCAAATTCATCATTTGCCACAAAACAAGCTCTTAGAACTTGTGTCCGCGGAATCCAGGCCAGCCTGCTTCCTCTTACACTCCACTACTGCCTCATATCAGGCCCAGATATGACAGAGGCACACATTGATCTCTGACACATTTTCACCGGGCAATTCTTCCTGTTTACTTATTTATTTTAATAAAAAATTGTTTTATTGGACCCTGGTCAACGCACAACATTAACGTTCGTTTCAGGTGTGCAACATAGTGATTCCGCTTCTCGACATATTATGCTGGGCTCTATGTACCAGGTTAACTAGTATTCTTCTTCTTATTATTACTATTAACCTGTTTGATGCAACAAAATTCATTTTGCATTGTAAGATTATGACATCACATGTCTTCTGCGATGAATGGAAGGGAGACTTCCTCCATAGGTATCACCAAATGCTGTTGCTCCTTGATCTCGACTTCACATAATGGAATACCTAGTCAGGAAAGCAGAAACCAGTGAGGGGTTTCAGAAGTGATTTTTTTTTTAAGATTTTGTTTACTTATTTGAGAGAGAGAGAGAGAGAGCACAAGCAGGGGGAGGGGCAGAGGGAGAGGGAGGATCAGACTCCCCGCTGAGCAGGGAGCCAATGTGGGATCCCAGGACCCTGGGATCATGACCTGAGCCAAAGGCAGATGCTTAACTGACTGAGCCACCCAGGCGCCCCTCGGAGGGGATTTAAAACAGGTGTTGGAAGGCTTAAAAGATGCCAAAGAAGAAGCTAAGCGAACCCAAAGGCGAGAAGCAGAAGCAGGAGTCTCCCACCCCCAAGGCTAGGAAAACAAGAGGCAGGTGGGTAACAAGGACTTGAGGGGAGGGAGAGAGGGAGGGACCACCCCTGCAGGAGCAGAGACCCTGGAGGAGTGGACACAGCTCCTCCCAGAGACCCTCAGAGCAGAAGAAAGCAACAGCAAGAAGAGAAAGAGGCAGGCACCACTGCTTTCCACGCCCACCTTCTGATTTCCGACAGGTGCCTCCCTGTTTCTTTTGGGCAGTTGCAGGATTGGGGCTCCCATTTGCAGAGTTGGCCCTCCCCCTGAACGTGTGCTTCTGCTGACCTACATGTGACTTGGGCCCAAAGCTCTGGAGAGCCAGAGTTTGTAATTCCAATATGCCAGCCACCTGTCCTATAGAGCCATCCTGGAAGGAAGCCTCAAGCCTCTGTTCTTTGATCTTTTTTTTTTTTAAAGATTTTATTTATTTATTTGAGAGAGAGAGTATGAGAAGGGGGGGGGTCAGAGGGAGAAGCAGACTCCCTGCCAAGCAGGGAGCCCGATGCGGGACTCGATCCCAGGACTCCAGGACCATGACCTGAGCCGACGGCAGTCGCTTAACCAACTGAGCCACCCAGGTGCCCCCTCTGTTCTTTGATCTTAATGCAAAATGAATATTCCAGCTCATGCCAACGGGTGGTTGGAGAAATTGTTTGGTCCTCTGCCCTATAAAATTGAAGGTGTGAATGAGGTGCTGCCTGCTTCTCAAAAGCCCACTTACCTTCCTGAAGAGAAGACAGCATATATTCTTCCTGGATTACCAGACTCCATTCAGGCCGTTCAAGTGTTTAGTGCCAAGTGCACGCAAATCGCACTGTAGACACCGCAAAGGGGGAAGTCCCAGCTTCCAGAAATTCTCAGTAGGATTGCATATGAACTACTGATTCCTCATAATAATGGTAATATAAACTAAGATTGATACAATACCTGGAAGTTTTCCATACATAAAATGATGATCTCATTTTCTCATGATCACCCTGTGAAGTAAGCAGTTTACCACCCCCTTATAAAGAGGAAACTGAGTTCAGAGGGGCTCGGTGACTTGCTCAAAGTCACACAGCAGCTAAATTACAGACCCTAGATTGAAATGTAGGGTTGAGTCCCAAAACAAGCTCTTTGTACTCTGTCCCATGACCCATGAATAGGCATGTAAATGAATGTGGAAAGAGTTAGGGCTCCCAGGCAGCCGGAAATGGAGGAAGTCAGTGAGTTAAAAACAGAACTTAAACTAGATCTCGGGGCTCCCGACCTTTTTGTGCTCCCCGGCTCTTGGGTAGTGAATCGACTAGAACCAAATTTCTAATGAAGTGTCAAGGTCATCATCCATTCCCTAAGGTTTCTGGGATTCACAACCATGGATGGATCCTATTCCATGTTGTGGCACAGGTCATGATGTCTGAGAGACTTCTGTCCCCCTTGTGCCACGCGGGCCTCGGACATGATCAAACCTGTGTTCAGGTCTTACACCGCTAGTCACTTGCCACGTGACCTTGGATAAATTCTCTGCCTCCCAAGGTTCTGTGCCGCCGTCTGTAAGAGAGGATAACAGAGCCCTCTCCATGGGACGGCTGTGGGAATCAAATGAGGCACTAAAAAGAAAAGTCATAGTAGGGGTTTAGTAAATAGTACAATTGCTGTTTGGTTTTTGTTTTTGTTTTTGTTTCTGTGGCGAGGGCTCCATTGCCATTAAACAATCGGAGAACCAAAAGGTGAAAACCTGAGAACAAGAATAAAAGGAAAAAATTGTCACAGGAACTAAAGAACCAACGTGACACATGTTCAGGACCACAGGATTATGTGGTACCGTCACCCCGCAAGCTCAGGTGCCATTTCTTACGCTGTGAGATCGACTTCTCAGGAACCCCTTTCACAGACAAGGAAACGTGCTGCACAGGGTATGGGAGTGATTTGCACAATGTCCCCCAGCTGGTTAGTGACGGGGTCAGGATTCCCAACTGGGCCTCTCCCCTTCCAAGCCCGAGTTCTTTCTACTGTGCTGATGAGGAGAAAGGGAAGCAGGGAATTGCCAAAGATTCTAGAGCAATCTGAGAGACCAGTGTACGAATGAACCAGGCTGTGGGGGGACGGTGAAGCAAGGTGAGCTGCCTGGGGAAAAGGGCTTTGGTACATGACAAAGGAGAGATCCAAGGAGAAAGGTAGGTTTTAGGCATTGGGGAGAGAAGAAATTAGGTAGAGAGTGTGTGTCTGTGTCTGTGTCTGTGTGAGTGAGAGAGAGAGAGAGAGAGAGAGAGAGAAATGGAGATGGTGAGCATCACCAGCTGGGCTTCCCAGAGGCTGGGTTAGCAGGCAAGATGTTAGTTAGGGAGAGACCTCGGGATCCACATCTGGGTAAGGAGGGGAAGGAAGCAGCAGTGGACAGATGGAGCTGGTCAGCTGCCGTGAAGCGGGCCTTGGCCAACCCCATGGAGAGCCACAGAGCCAGAATGGGCCTTCCAAGATGGGTTGAGAAGGCCATGTCTTAATAAGTCGCTGTCATTCAGTCACCGGATGCGGGCTGCCCAGCGGGTGTGGCCTGAGGCCCGGCGCTCTGGGCCACCCACGGCATCCCTCCTGCCCTGATGGCTGGAGGGTGCCCACCCCCACCGCTGGCACCCCCAGCAGCTGGGCAGCAAGCGGGCGATCTCAGTGGACCATCGGTCGAGCTGCCAAGCATGAGAGTGTTTGCTTCAGAGTGTGAGGGTGGTTTGTAGGCCTGTGTTCTCTGCCCTCCCAGTTAGACTTGTCTTCCTGCACTGAATTCCCACCAGAGCCAGTGACCGCCCCATACCCTGAGCTTGATTTTTCTGGGCCAGTCTGGGGAAGGATGAGGACAGCAGAGCAGCTGAGAATGCCAAGCTTGCTCACAAAGAAGCCACCAGGCAGGGGCCTGGAGCTACTCCATCCTTCTCCCCCCTCCCCCACCCCCACGCCCTCCACACCTCTGGTCAGGCCAGGGCCCTGAGTTGGAACCTGAGAGCAAACTGTGCAGGGCAGACAAGTATAGATGGCAGGGACAGGAGAAGACATGCTGCCAGAGAGTGGCTCGGGGACATGAAACCTCGAGAAGACAGAAAGGTGATGCGAGAGCGACAGAGACCGAGAGAGACGCACGGGGCAATGAGACACGGAGAGAACCCTGTGGACAGACAGATTCCCAGAGAGAAAGGAGATGGGATGGGACAAGTCAGTCAAGAACAAAGGGAGGTAGAGGGAGACAGAGGACACAGAGAAAGAGAGCAAAGGCCATCAGAGAGAGATGCAGAGAGAACAAATAGAAAAACAGAATGAGCAAAGGCAGCAAGACACAGAGAGCGGACAGCAGTGGCAGAGAGAGGGGACCCCAGCTTCTTCCCCTCTCTCAGGTGATGACTGGGCTCCAGCTCTCTGAACCCATGCACTGAGGAGCTTCTGTCCGTAACTCAAATATCCAGCAAGTTTATCCACAGCTTGAGGATGATGGCCCTATGTGGGAGCCGACGGGAAACTTGAGAGAAAGAACAGAGCCCGCTGGGTTAAGGGGTCGTGGCACATTGGAATCAAAAGGATGGACCTCGGGGACCCCAGAGCCACTGGACTCCTAAGTGTTTCAAGGGAGAAAACAAGGAAGAATGAAACCGGCCCCACTTTTTATTATTATTATTTAGAAGAGATGATCAGACAGCTGTTGCTAAAAAATACTTGAATTATAAGGCGGGCAGTTGTCGTGTTTAAAGAAAATGACTTCCGCATGTCCCCCTCCATTACCATCTGTGGTGAACTGTGGGTGCGTCTGCTCCGCCTTCCCCAGCCCCAATGAACTGAGCCGCACAGGATTATGTTTTTTATGGAGCCCCCCTGTCCCCTCCCACCATCCCCCACTCCCCCTACCCCGCCACGCTGACCTGGGGATCGACTCTATGGCACAAGCTAGCACAAAACAAGCAGAAGCTATAATCCTTTGCACGTTGGGCTTGCCCCCTCATACTCCCCCTCTTGGGGCCTAGCTGCTGTGCCGGGAGGAGCCCAGGCTGGAGGGAAGGGCTGTACCCTGCACCACAGGCCCCTCGGAGCTCCCAGCCCGATGCCCGGGCCAACTGGCCAGCCACAGGCCCCCTTGGGGGTGGACCTTCTGGCCCCAGTTTAGTCAGCCCAGGCGGGCAATGCTGTGGGAAGCGGGGCTGGGCCTTCCCCAGCCAGCTTGGCTCAGATCGGGGAATGGTGAGCAAGGACATGAGTCCTGAGGTTTTAAGTCACTAGCGATCAGGGCAGCTGGTCACCCGCCAGTAGGTAGCTGAAACACTTCTCGAAACTTCGGAAGAATCTGGTCCTGCTCCCTGGGTCTGACGGAGTTCCTGCTAGTGTCTCCAAGACGGCCTCCTAGGGTTTCTTCCAGGCATCCAGTCAAGGGCCTTCAGCCCCAGTCAGGGGAGGCAGGAGAACTGCTAACTAGCTTTCCAACCTCCCCTTAGCTGTGATGGCTGGGTTTGGTTCTCTGTGTCTGTGTCTTTTTGAATATAGGTTGTTTTCGTTCCCAAGATAAATATCTATTTGCATAGACAAATAAGGGCTGGCGAGATAGGAAGAGGCAGTTTAGGGAATAGTTCTATAGTTTGCTTGCTTATCAGGTATGTAGAGGTTTGAATGCATCAAGGTCCCAAACCTAAAGGTTAATGTTTTGACACCGAGAATCCATCAGTCAGGGGGTGAGCATGGGGGGAGAGTTTGCATTAATTATTAGTCTGACTCTTAATTTAAATCAATGAAAATGCCAGAATGACAGAGGTGTTTGGACTGAATAATAATCAGGAGGGCTGCTGCGGGCCGGAACAAAGATGCATAGGAGAGGAGGAGTGGGCCCGCTCTCAGGGGATGGGCATGGAGGTGGGGCTGGTCCTGGACAGGACAGAAAATCAGGAGTCATGGCTGGAGCTCCCTGGCCTTGGCGAGAGACATCGGGAGAGGTGAGGAAGCCCGATACCAGTTGTCCTAATAAGTTCAGTTCACTGAAGTTTGCAGAGTTGTGAACTGAAGATCAGAGACCACAGCAGGCAAGGGACAGAGCTAGCAGGACACCCACGTCTTGTCACTTCCTCCACAGCTGTCCTTCCGCCAGGCCCCAGGGCTTGGAAGCTCCATGTAAGTTAATTATGCTGATGTATGTCCACCCTCCGGGAGCAAGGCACCAGTTAGACCCTTCCCTGGTGGGGAAGAAGACAGGATCGTTTGAAGGAGATGGATGGTGGTCCACGTGGGTAAGAACAGAACTCAGCAATAGCAGGAAGGAGTAGGTGGCTCATTGCTGGAATTTGCGAGAACCTGGGTTCTCTTGCTCCACAACAGTGAGTCTAAAATTCCACTGGCAAGTCGTTTCTTTGAATTAAACATTTCTATCTTCCTATGGTCCTTTAAAACGTGGACATGCCCCCCTCCCCCAAAAGAGAGAGCATACAGATAATTCACAAGTGGCAGTATGAATGAACAGAAGAGGGTCCTGTCCTCATTTCACAGACTTGCCTCCAGCACCTCTCCTGTTCCAGAGCCTGGGATCTCCAAGTGGAGTCCTTGCCTGGAGAAATTCCCCATCTTGTAGGGGACACAGACCCATGAGGGCGGTACATCTCTGCCCTTTGCCAAGCAGCTGCTCCGTTCTGGGTGCAGCATAAGGAAACTTCAGCAAGTTCCATAGCGAAGAAGTAGCGACGCTGAGATTGGGACTCAGATCTGCCAGATCGCTAAGCCCACGTGCTGTCCATCCCCTCATACGGAGGCCAGAGCCTTGCGGAGGACCTGCGCCAAGGATGATGGGAGGAGGGGGCAAGCAGCAGGTGTAATTACTCAGACGTCAAGGCCATCTGGGCTGATAAAGGGAAGGGGATGGTGAGAGGGTACCCGGCATCCTTCATGGGAGGGTGTCCTGGACAGAGGGAAGAGCTTGGGTCTCGGCAGAGAAGTATGAAAGGATTGTCTGCCTTCAGGAAACCAGAGGTAAATCCCAACTGAAGCAAGAGTACGAGGGCATTCTGCCCAGGAGACTAAGTTAGAGCAGGCAGGTGGGGCGGACACTCCCAGGGCGGCACGAAAAATCTTGTCAGAGCTGTGGGAAGTCTTGGGCAAATATTAAGCAGAAGGATGTTTGAAAAGACATAACTTCAAAGTCCAGCAGGCCCCGGTCTCAGATCTGGATTTCCTCCCGTTTCACACCAACATTACAAGTTACTTCATATTTGCTCCCCCACCCCCGGCCAACTCCACCCCACCCCGGAATCTAAGCTCTCCGAGGTCAGCAACCATGTCTTCTTGATCACTGCTGTAAGCGTGGGATCTGGAAGTCTCCGGCATACAGCAGATGTTGGTGTGGGACACTGTTGGTTGCTCTTCCAAATCCATCCTGCCTTTCTTCCTCGGACACATAGGCAGCCAGGTAAACAGAGTATATCCAGCCTCCTTTACAACTAGATGTGGCCATGCTCGCTAGGTTTTCCCCAGTGGAATGGGACAGGAAGATGCGGGGACAGCTATACCTCACTCACTTATAAAAGCTGCTTGCCCTGGGGTGTCAGGGTGGCACAGTCAGTTAAGTGTCTGACTCTTGGTTTCAGCTCAGGTTGTGATCTCAGGGTCATGAGATCAAGCCCCATGTCAGGCTCCGTGCTGAGTGAGGAGTCTGCTTAAGTTTCCGTCTCCTCCTCCCTCTGCCCCTCGCCCCCTCTCTTTTTCTCCCTCTAATATAAATAAATAAATCTTTATAAAAAGGGGGGGAGAGATGTTTGCCCTGAAATTTTCCTTTCACCTTCCAACCAGCAAGGACACGAAGGTACCCTGACCAGGTTGGGACCTGATGCACGACAGCCACACCCTAGTGAGTGGCAGAGCCTAAGAGCAAAGGATCTGGAATTCTTAAAGAAATACATGGAGCCAAGCTGTCGTACAAACGCAGACTACGGACCTTAGAAATGTTACAGGAGAAACAGATGAATTCTTCTCTTTTGCAAGTCGTGGCTCTGGGGCAGGTGTGGGGGGGGATGGGGTGTGCCTTTGGTTACAGCACCTCCGCCCATACCCGAGCTATCACAATGCTTAATACATATTTGTTGGATAAATCAATGAAATAGATTCTTCTGTAAATGCTATGGGAATCTTTTATTATTTTTCCAAAAAGACCATACCTTGAATGCAGGGTCTGATCTTTGTTTCCCATCCCAGAGCCACTGAGTTGATGCCAGATTCTTACTGAATTGAATTAAATAGAAGAAAATGAGTTCTGATAAGATGGGTGCCTAGACTAGCCATTTTAGCCCCCTGCTTTGCCAGAAGGAGAGCAGGACTATCTCCCTAGAGTGGTAACAGTTAAAGAGTTTAGGGAGTGGTTGAGGCTCAGGAGTCACTAAGTGCAAAAGAAGTCAAGGTGTGTGACGGAGGTGAAAACGTCGTGGGTGACACTAGAAAATTGGCAGAATTACAGCTGGCAGAGAGTGAGCCTCGGCACCGCAACTGAAGAGTCACAGGGGAGAAAGGGAACCCCTCTTTGTGGAGAGAAGCATCATGCATCAAATTTAACAACGTCGACACTCACACGGGCGCACGCACGCGCACACCCAGCCATGTTCTGCTGAGAACTCGTTAGTTACATCGGAGGTGACATATGGGTGGGTAATACAGTCTGGAGCCTAGATTTCTTTAATTAACCAATAGCAATCAGGAGTGAGGGCAATTCCAGGGGCATGGTAATTGTCTGGAAGTTCTGGATGCCTGCAGGCTGCGCCTCAGGCCAGAAACCCAGCCAGCTCCGTCCCTGCGAAGTGCGTGGAGCCAAGGTCACGACTGCCATTTTCGTTGGGGTCTTTCTTCAGAAAGGTTGAGATCACAGCCGATTATTGTGAGCGAGGATTTCCTCTGTGATGTGTACAACCTTGGGGGAGTGAGCGAGCTGGGTGGGGCATCCCACAGCGTCAAAATAGAGGGACATGACAACTTGCTGGGACTCTAGCTAGGGACCAGATTCTGCAGGCGCTGGGTGGTGGGTGACCAGTGACCCAGGCGGTCAGTCTGAGCTCGAGTTCTGTGGTTCGACAAGTGCTTACTGTAGCACTAGGGCAGTCTAGCTTGGAGGCCAGAGCTGGGTATGTAGGAAGCACTTTTCAACAATTGAGAAGAAATGCAAAACAACATTTTTTTTAATGCGATGGCAGTATCCGCTATGATTGTAAACTCCTCTGAGTCAAGATTACGTTGTTGTTTTCATCTTGGTAGACCCCACAGGGCCTTCCCCATGCTCTGCAGGCAATAGGAGCTCCATAAACGTCAAATGGAATTTCAGGGGGTGCCTGGGTGGCCCAGTTGGTAAAGCGTCTGCCTTCAGCTCAGATC
Organism: Enhydra lutris kenyoni; assembly: GCF_002288905.1. Lineage (NCBI taxonomy): Eukaryota > Metazoa > Chordata > Mammalia > Carnivora > Mustelidae > Enhydra > Enhydra lutris. The sequence continues at coordinate 20,850,742 of NW_019154107.1, forward strand.
ATGATCCCGGGGTCCTGGGATCTAGCTCCCTGTCAGGCTCCTTGCTCAGAGGAGGGACTGCTTCTCCCTCTGCCTGCTGCTCTGCCTGCTTGTGCGCGCACGCTCTCTCTCTCTCTCTCTGACAAATAAATAAACAAAATATTAAAAAAAAGAAATGAATTTCAGTTCATAGAATGACACCAACTAGACCAGCAATGGGTCGCTTTAAAAAGTATTTTGATATAAACGGATCAGAACGTCTCGTGGATCTTTTGCCTATAAACTGGAGCTTTTTAAAGTAAGAGAAGGGGCTTTTCCCTCTGGAAAATTGTTGAAATGTTTCCCTTCCAATCTGCTTACATTCCCCATTTGCTTGGCAAGCTCTCTGTTCCCTGATAATACAAAAGTCAACAAACACCCGCCAGGCCACTCTCTGGATCATCACAAATTCCAAATAAGAACAGTCTGAATTAATGAGGTTTTCTTATTTACTGTTCTAAGTGAAGTTGAAAGATAAACAGCTCTCATTTGTCTGGGCCATAGGACAGTGAGCTCAGAACATTCCCAGGCTCAAGTCGGGACACTTAACATCACCAAGGGGTTGAACTGACAGAGAGGAAAACAATAAGGTGGTTCTGGGTCCCTGAACTTCCAAAGAGAGCCTCAAGCATTCATTTGAACTTGGAAGGCGGTGGAGTCCTTTTTCCCGTCACAGGCTGTGCCTTCTGGAAGCAGGGGTAGGGTTTGTGGGGCAAGATGTTCGTTGGAGATCAGCACCTGTGGAAGAGAAGGGAAGGAAGCAGGAGCTGGGGCCCAGCTGCCTGGCTCAGCGAAGGCTGAGCCAACCCAGTGGGGTGCTCTGGGCAAGGATTTTCCCTGGAAAGACTCCTGTCTGACAGAAATGTCTGGCCCTTTACATTCCCCCACTGCTCAGTCTCGGGTGAAGTCCATCTCGGACAAAGGCCTGACCTCGGGCCAGACAGCTCTTAGCAGAAGCCGGCATGCTCCGGGAAGGAGCCAATGGCTGGAGGGTGTCCGCTGCCCACACTCCGCACAGCTGGGCAGCGAGACCTACGCTCAAAGGGGGATCTGATGGGGCATCTCCACCTCTCACAGACCCGGAGGCTGAATTGGTTCTCAGAGCGCCCAGGGCTTAGAGGCTGGCCCCACTCACCCAGTCCTCGCAGCGAGTCCACGAGCAAGGAAGCCTGTGGTCTTGCCCCGCAGGGTTTCTTCCTCTTCCCACCATTTCTCAGCCCCTTAGGATTTTTCCTTCTCTCTTTTGTGTATAATAGGCATTTTTAAAAGGATCAGACATCAGTTCGCTGCTCCAGGCACTGGGTATAAACAGAGATCAGCGTGGACTAGGCCCCACCCTATTGATCTGGGAGGGGTATGAGAGAGACCTGCGCTCCGTGTAGTAACTTGTGAAAGTGACCAGGGACAGCCGCCACGCATTAGGTGTTTGCTGTGCGACGAGCGTCGTTCTAAGACAGCTGCCTACACTAGTGTCTGTTTCTCACAGCGAGCCCACGAGGGGGGTGCGATAACCACTCCCACGTTGAGGCCCAGAGAGGCTAAGTAACCTAGTCGTTGTTACCAAGCTAGTGAGTGATGAGAAGTTAGGGATCCACACCACAGAGCCTAGCTTCAGAATCCATGGTCTTCACCTGTATGCTGAGCTGTCTCCCGCCATTCTCGGATCCAGCTAACAACTGTTGTGACCACTTGGGAGGGGCAGGAAGAGGCATGACTGACAGGCACAGACGTGCTGGGGAAGACCTCCCTTAGGAAGACGGTTTAGAAAGATGAGCAGATGGGCGAGTAAAGGAAGGAGACGTCGCGGGCAGGAGAGCTGCGTGAACAAGGCTTGGGAGAAATAGTCACAATTGAGAGGCGGGGATTTGAGTGCAAGCAGTTTGCTTGGGAGATAATTCTAGGAAACATCCGGTGAGACAGACAGGACAGGGAAGGCGGCCAAGGAAGGGAGTGTTACCAAGGCAGTCGCCAGGGCCAGCGACGGGAGAGTGATTCCTCTGGGGACCTGTAGGGGGCAGTAGAGCACACGCCTCTGTTATCCCAACCCTGGGGCAAGAGAACTGGAGTGTTTATCCAGTAGGGCCTGTCAAGCAGGGGTTAAAGGCCTGCTTCCAAGGTTGGTGGGGGGCTGGGGCGGAGGGAAGGGTGTGGGAGACATGGATTCCCTGGCTCCTCCCTCCAGCTATCTGCACAGGCAGAGCGGCTCCCTTGGCCAAAACCCCTCAGGCAGAGATGCAGGTGTGGGTGGTTGGAAGTCGGCCCACGTGCACAAAAAATGTTAAGCATTAAAGGGGTCTGGTCGGGATACAGGCAGGGTGTGCTAGGAAACATTCTGGGGCTGGTGCAGGAAGTAGTTCTGTTAGAATGGGAAGAACAGGCCAGCCTTTTGATAGGTGGAATAAGGGATCCCCCCCACCAAAGATGCCCACATCCTAATCCCCAGACCTGTGAATATGTCACCTGATATGGCACAGGGGACTTTGCAGATGGGATGAAGTTTAGGATCGTGAGATGAGAAGGGTATCCTGGATGGTCAAGGTGGGCCCAAAGCCGTTGCAAGGGGCTCCTCCGAGGGAGGTGGGAGATCGCAGTCTGTAGCAGGAGATGTGAGGGTGGAGGCCAGAGGCTGGAAAGGAAAAGGCCACGCAAGGGAAGGCCACAGGCCAAGGAATGCAGGTGGCTTCCAGAAGCTGGAAAACGGAAGGAAACACTTCCGCCCCTCAGAGCCACCAGAAGGAACCAGCCCTGTTGGCACCTTAACTTAAGCCTTGTGGGACTGATCTAAGACTTGGAACCTTCCAGAACTGGAAGAGAACGAATGTATGCCATCTGAGCGCCCAAATTTATGGTCATCTGTCACAGCAGCCGTAGGAAACCTGCAGGCCTCTTCCGTCAAGCCACCGTGAGCTCCGCATGAACTGTGGCTTTTCCATCCTCGTCTTGTATTTCTGTGGCGCTTAAATGTAGAGACTTTTCGGGCGCCTGGGTGGCTCAGTGGGTTAAGCCTCTGCCTTTGGCTCAGGTCATGATCTCAGGGTCCTGGGATCAAGTCCCGCATCAGGCTCTCTGCTCGGAAGGAAGCCTGCTTCCTCCTCTTTCTCTCTGCCTACTTGTGATCTCTCTCTGTGTCAAATAAATAAACAAAATCTTTTTTAAAAAATGTAGAGACTTTTCCCTGTGGCACCTCAAGACAACCCTTTGGGGTAGGTAAGGAAAGTCTTGCCTCCATTTGTTCTAAGAAAACGACTCTGAGAGAAAAGCCAAGGGGTTTTCCACCGGGCTGCCCAGCACTCTGGTGGCGGAAAATGGTGGCCTGCTCTACAGCCTTCTGCCCCACTGTTGGATCTGCATGGCCTGCGTGCTATGGGCCCGCTAACTCCAGAGCAGGTCTTTTGTTTCTCGAAGGCCCCACTCCAGCTGCAGCTGTGGCCAGAGCCTTTGGGCTGCTGCCTGGGCTGGGAAGACTCTTAGGATGTCATCACCTGAGGCCCCGTGCTTTGGAATCGTGCCCTTGGCCCAGAGGGGGAGACAGCTGTGCTAGAATCACTCTCGGGGATGGTCTTACACTGAACAGTCCCCTGAGCCCACTGTCCTTGACCTCCACTTGCTGACCTTCTTATGAGTTCACAGTATGACAAGATGGGCCTTTCATATTTTGGTCTCCTTCATCTCACTCTGGGGTGGTGGCAGAATTCTGCTACTCATCAGCTGAGAGATGGTGGGCAAGTTACATTATATCTCTGAGACTCAGTTTCCTGGTGAGACAACCATTTCTGGCTCACCTCACAAAGAGACACAGTTGCGACTTAGCTCTGTATGGTCACTTGAGGAAAAGCTCACCACAAAGAATTTTACCTGCCAATTGACAGGATGCTTATAATTTTACCATTAGATATTTAGTTGCCTATGGAGATGACCTTCTCATTTTCAAGGGTCTCCTATGGAAATGAAAACACCCTGAGTAGTAGTTATGTCTCAGGTTATGATGACCTAGATTATTGTATTGATCTTTCTAGGCTTGTCTTCTGCCTGAATTTAGAGCATAAGATGAAAGAGCCCTCCTTGGTAGGTGGGTTGGGCTCCTTATGAAGAGAGGTAAGGAGGTGCAGAGGAAAATCTTCACATGACCCTACAATCTGGTCCTCCGCTGGTCCTAATGAGACGGAGCTCTAACCTCCATCTCGTGGGCTCAATGCCTCTTGTCTGTCAGTCAGTGACCTATTCTTGGTGAGTGTTCCTTCTCCCCCCTCCCCCAGTGGTTAGTCAATTGCATACAATACCCAGGGCTTATTCCATCAAGTGCCCTCCTTAATGCCCATCACCCCTGTACCCCATCCCCCCTCCCCTCCGGCAACCCTCAGACTGTTTCCTAGAGTTAAGAGTCTCTTGTGGTTTGTCTCCCTCTCTGATTTCATCTCGTTTTATTTTTCCCCCTCCCTTCCCCTATGATCCTCTGTTTTGTTTCCTAAATCGCACATGTGAGTGAAATCATATGATAATTTTTTTCTCTGACGGACTTATTTTGCTCAGCATAATACCCTCTAGTTCTACTTTTTTGTAAACGGCAAGATTTCATATTCTTGGATAGCTGAGTAATATCCCATTGTGCAGGCCACATGGTAAGTGTGCCTTCCTAATCTGGCTTCACGGGACACCTGTTTGTTAACCCAAGTGCCTTTTTACAAAAGTGTCTGTGTGTCTGAGGTGAAGGACGGTCTGTGGAATAAACTCTCCCAGTAAATCTGGGGTCCCCTTCCCTGCGTTCATGTACTCAAAGAGTCAAACGTACTAGAAGGAAGGTTTGGTTGATGTCATAGCTGGGGTCCTTGAGAAAACAGGCAGAGGCCAACTTACTTGCTGATGCTTTCTGAGAGAGACGACCCAGGAGAATGAAAGTGAGGGAGAAAAAGGAGGGAGGCAGGGGAGCAAGGAAAACCAAGGCAAGGGGGCGTGTTTTGCAAGATGCATGGGGGATAACTCAATCATGGCGGACATCTTCGAGGGAGCCAAAAGCAATCCTTGCCTGGGCCATAGCAGCCTGAGTTTGGCTTGAAGCAAACAGTCCCTCAGACCAAGGGCAACCCATCTTCTAAGTTATCAAAGCACACTGTGCCCGTAGCCTCCTTCCTCCTCCGGGAAATTTAAAGTGATGGAGCAAACACTTGTGTGTTTCCGTTTGTGCTCCAGTACCCAAACCCCCATCATGAGGACACGCCTGGGCCAGCCAGCGAGAGGAAGGAACATGCAAGGAGCAGAGCCAAGTCACCCCAGTTGTACCAGGCCAAGCCGTTCTAGATCAGCCTACAACAAGCAGATCCTCGAATTCATGAGCCGAGGTCAGCAGAGCCGGCTGCCTGACCCACAGCCGGCTGCGGATGCGTGAGCCCACGCGGTGGAGATCAGCCCAGTACAGCCCAGAGTCAGTAAAACGCGCAGCCCTTGAAATGAAATTGATGTCTAGTGTTCTATGCCACCAAGACTTCTGGGGCGGCAGGAGCGGGTGCGGGGAGCGTTACCCGAGTTATTGCGGCGGTAGCTGACTATCATTCCCTCCACCCCAAGTTCAGCTCTCCCTCTGTGACTTCCCATCGGCTCTCTCTGTACCGGTTTCTCATTGGCCCAGTGCTTTCATAGACACAAGGGTTACCCTCCCAGCCCCGACTGCGAGCTCTTGAGTGTTCAGGTTTACATTTCTCTGCTTCCCTACAGAATATTTAGCAACCATACCGAGCACGCGGTCGACCTTCAAGATGCTGATGTGGTTTCTGAGCGCACTGGCATGCAGTATTTGCATTCATTTCCAGGGCCACTGCTATTTGCTTTTTAGAACATGAACAGCAGAAGAACACTTAGGGAGCGTCGGACTTCGTCCTTTTACAGCTTCGAAAAACGAGGCTCGGGGAGATCAAGTGAATTGTCTCTGGCTCCAGAGCTGGCTAGAAGCAGGGCTAGACAGAGTGGCCAGGCCTCCCGGCTGCACTCCCAGTGCCCCTTTCCTCCGCATCGGGGCCAGATCCACCACCGATGGACGGGGGCTGCCTGGCACCGGTGTGGTAAGAAGGACTCTGAGCCCAGATCTCGGCACAGTGGAGGAGAGTCCCATGATCAGTTAGTCCCAGTTCCCTGGGGAGAGGAAGAAGGGAGTAGTGGGAGGGGAGGGGGGGTAGAGACGCCATATGGTCACAGTCCCCGCTACATCTGGCCGCTTCTCAGTTAACCCCTGGACTTCCGTGCATTGCAAAAGATGCCGCTTTGTTTATTTCACCTCCACTTTGTTCCTGGTTTGAAGGTCACTTCTGAGAGACCTCCGAAGTCACTGGTTGGCCCCCTTTCCGCACACACCCAAGATCAGCAATCCCTTCCCGTTGCTTCAAGGCTGCTGCTTATGATGCCATTCCGGGTGGTGAGCCCCCGGGAATGGAGCGCCAAACCAAGGGGAGGCTGCAGACCTGAAAAACCAATGTCAGAACTGGGCGCCCAAATATGAGCGTGTATGCTGGAGACATAACCCAGCCTGCCCCCAAGAGCTGGGTTTCCCTTGCCTTGGTCAGTGCCATTCATCCCCAGGTGAAGGGGCAGGGTCATCACTGAAGGCTTTGACACGCAGCCAAGGGAGTCGGTCGTCAGGCCTCCCTTGGAGCCGCCGGTAGAGGAATCCTGCTCCAGTAGGCGGACACGGGGGCTCCATTTTCCTTTTCCTCTCCCCAGGAAAATCAAAAGGCCCTTTCCCGGCTTCCTCTCCTTGCATGGGCCTCAACTTCAGGTCACCTCCTCAGGGAAGCCCTCCCTGATGCCCGCCATAGGGTCAGGGGCTCCATGACACATTCTCACACCCCTTCCGTTCTTCTGCGGTGGCAGGGTGTTCCACTGAATCTGCGACCCATCAGTTCTAAGACCTCCCAATATTTTATGTACCAATCAGAAAAAAATATGCCGCCATTGAAACGATAAGCACAATGCTTTTGTACCGCTTAAAATTTTTATTGTATAGTTATTAAAAGAGCACTTTGAAATTTATTTAGACAGATTTGTGTGATATAGCACTCTCGTGCAACGGAAAATATACTCAAAAGTAACGAGCTGAGGTAATAATCCTTCACCTCCACATTTAAAATTTGGGTATTTGGACTCACTAGGTGACTCGGACTCACTGAGGTCCCAGGAGATGCCACTCAACGTGGGCCTCACGCTGTCACCACTATACCATCCTTTACCCCTCACTTGCCAGCCACCCAATGGTGCCACCTCCTGCGCTCGTGCTGACAAAGGGCTTTCGCATACTCTCACATAGCCCATCTCCACAAAAGATGCTTCAGGGGAGGACTGGAGTTATTTTGAACCCCATTTGGTAAATGCGGATTTTGAAGTTCAGAGCTGCGAGGCCTCGTGGTCAAGTTTACAAGGGAAGGTAAGGTAATGGGCAGGCGCAAGGCCCCAGAGAGTCCGATTTCTGGTAAACTGAGTCACGGAAGAGGTTAGTTCTTGCAGTCAGGTCTTGCAGGGACAGAACCCAAGGTCGGAATGTCAGCCCCATGACTTCCTAAGCTGTGGGGACTTGGGGCCGTGGCTCCCCCTCTTTGGGTCTGTTTCCCCATGGGAAAACTGGGGACGTCCTACGATGTGATGCTGTGAAAAGTCAGTAAGTCGATGCTGGGAATGAGAGGAGCACAGTGCCTGCCCCATGGGAAGTGCCCAGTAGGGGTTAACTCTAATTGTTATGGCAATATTATATGCACAAGGGTCAATGCTTCCTGCGGGGGTATAGGCCCAAATACTAACACCGCAGCAGAAGACAGAGTCCACAGACGTAAACGAATACAGTGCAAGGGAAGGGCCAGCAAAAGCCAGGGTAGACTGGCACGGTGCTCTGGAGCAAGAGGGGAGGACAGAGCGGAATTGAAGACACCTGGGAAGGCTTCAGAGCCAGATGTGGCATTTGAAGGTTGAAACAGAGTGGCATTCTGTTGTGGGGAAGCGGGGGCTGGGACATGAGTCCCATGTAGAGGTCTTCGAGCATGAGGTATAGTCTCCCAATAGCAGAGTGTTCATTTTAGCTGGAAACTAAAATAAGACAGAATACAGAAGCAATCTGAGTTTTCTTCTGTGGGAGAATGGAAGTCACTGGAAGATCTCCAGCAAGGGGATGTTTTGCTCGGGGTTGCCCGAGAATGACCACTTGTGGGCAGGATCTATAGAGGATGGCATGATGGCAGCCCAGGAACCAGCTAGGAGGCCATTTCCATAGCCATAAGGAGAGGATTTGAGGGCCTGGTCTTGGGCGGGACTTGGTGGGAAAAAAACACAAAGACCAATCAATTTGAGCCACCCTATGGAGGGAGAGTCACAGAATTATGTGGCTCTTTGCCGGGTGGCTGAGGCAGGCCACGGGAGCAGTGAAGTTAGTCTCTCCATTCGTCAGGGTCCTAACGGCCAGAGCCATGTGGAGGGAGGAGCAGAGCCCTTGTGGTGTGGACCCCTTTGGAGAAGGGGCCAAGGTGGGGAGTGGAGGCAATGGCCCAGAGAGGGACTATCATAAAAAAGTAGAGGCTGTGAGAGAAGTGAGGTCAGGCTTTGCATGGGGCTCCACGTTCTTTAGTCAGTCCGTAAGATCACATGGGGTCCAAATCCCTCCCAGGGACAACATATTGGAGAGCAGCTCACGTTCTCTCTGGAATTTTGACCCAGCCGCCCTCCCCATGCCGCTAGAATGGATCCCTCCTTCTTTCATTGGTTACCAGATAAACTAGGTGGTTAGCCCTGTCACTCATCACACGAAAATCCTGTTCAGTGGGGAAAGACGGTCCCATCAGAAAGAGAGGGAGACGCAGAAAGCAAAGATGACCACGACGGGCGCCTGGGTGGCTCAGTGGGTTAAGCCTCTGCCTTCGGCTCGGGTCATGATCTCAGGGTCCTGGGATCGAGTCCCGCATCGGGCTCTCTGCTCGGCAGAGAGCCTGCTTCCTGCCCCACTCTGTCTGCCTCTCTGCCTACTTGTGATCTCTCTCTCTCTCTCTGTCAAATTAAAAAAAAAAAAAATGACCACGAGAAGCTCCCCCTCACGCCCCAAGCCAACAGTATGGAGCCGCACACACCACTCTCCTTCACATGTGCACAGAACCACAGTTTAATCTGCTTAGGGAGCATGTGTTTGTCATGTGACGCCTTTGCATTTACATAAGCCTCTTTAATCAGGTGTGGAAGGTTGTAGAAGTGCTAGGGAGTGCAAGCCATGCCTTTGAGAAACTCTCGGTTTAGGCTGGATTAGCCTAAGACATCATGATGTGGAAGAACCCCAGGGTTACCTAGTGGTGGACACAAGATTGCATTCTGTTCTACATATACAAAGGTATTAAAGAATTTTATAGAAGCTCAAAGCCATGGTTTTATTGAGGGAATGAGTTAGGAGGTGTGTCCTGATCTGTGTCACAAAAGAAAAAGGCAAGTTAGAGCAACAGAACGGAGTGGAGAGGGTGCTCCAGGTCAAAGGAACAACGTGAAGAAAGACACAGAGATTAAAACTGATTGCAATAGCACATTGGAGCACAATTAATATACCAGAATTGTGTTCCGTTGCATTAAAAAAAAGTCCAAGGAGCGACAGCTTGCAGAAATAAGCGTTGGTTTCATAGTACAAGAAATCGACAAGTTGACAGTTGCTCATGTTGATTCAGTCACCTACACATGTCAGAGATGGAATCTCTGCCACTTTCTTAGCCTGTCCCTCATTTTTGGTCCCAGAATAGCTGCTTAGCTCCAGCCATCACATCTGTATCTGTATTCAAGATAGAAGAAAGAGGGAAGGTGATGCCAGCTATTTTCATTTAGGTTCCTCCAAAAGCAGATCCCGAAACAAAGACTTGAGCATGCATTGTTTATTTGGCAACTGAGAAGCAGAAAAGGAAGCAAGGAGAGTGAGAGAAGAAAGGAAAAAAGATAATAGAATGGTGTGCCAAGGAGGGTGCTGTCTGGGGCAACAGGCCTTCTGTTCCATCCGGACCTCCAGAGAAGTGTACACAATGTCTCCCAGAATCTTACCCCTGAGGGACAAGTGGCTGGAGCATCTACCCTGCAGACCCTGTCCACTGGTTGAAGGTCAACCCCAAAGGCAAGAACCGCACACCTCCAGGCTTTGTTCATGTGCAGGCGCGAGGAGCTTACGGTGTCAGAGCAGCCCTGAAACAGAGAGCAGGGAGAGGCACGGTGCCCACCTGAAATCGGGCGCTGTCTTGGTGATGAGACTCTGAACAACGCCACAAGGTACACTCTTTCACTGCAGCGGCCGAGGCTGAAATCAGAAGGGGGCTGAGGCCATGCATCTGGGGGGCCACAGCCAACCACCCCAGCGGCAACCCTCCCAGCATGTGACTGGCCAGAACCATAGCACGTGGTCACTGGCAACTGAAAGAAAGGCCGGGAAGCGAGCCTCCTAAGTCCTGCAGCCCCTCGGATAGAGGCCAGAAGGGAACAGGACCAGCGAAAAGACTATGGATGGGAAATCTTACCTTTTCAGATTTCAGATCCCCCAAGGTGATGCCGGATTAGGTCCTCTACCATGAAGGCATCTGAGAAAGGTCCCGAGTCCTGGGTAGAAAGAGTACCTTGGCCGCCCAGTCCTGCAGCTGGGACAGAGGTGGGGTTTCAACCAAGCCTTCCAGCCCTGGAATCAGCTTCCGTAATCAGCTCTCTTCGTAATCAGCTTCGGGCTGCAGAAGAACGCCTGGCCTGGAGAGCTGTTAAAACCCAGAAAGGAAAGGAAAGAGCAAAGCTCCCGCCTCACCAAGGTAGGGTCTGTTGTCACAAGACCTGGAACAATAAGCCCAGGCATTTGGACTCGCTCCAAGGGGCAATGGGGAGCCATTGTCGAATCTTAAACAGGAGCACGGCAATTTGAGTTGCTCGTAGGTAGATATTATATAAATATAAGGGGTTATTTCTCTGTTGATTGCGGCTGCTGATTCAGCCAAGGGGAAATGGAGTTCTGGACAAGCTCGCACCTCCAGCCGCGAATGCAGGTGCTCTCGAGGGGAGGTGCGGGCTGCCGTCTGACATTCTCAAAAGGCTCCTGCTCTCCCGAGAACGGCTTGATGCTTATTACTAATAACAAGGCTGGCAGCCGGCTGTAGCTTTCACTCAAAATTCCCCGGCTTTCAGTAATCAGAGCCAGGCCTGGGTTGGTCCTTGGCCCTCGACTGCAAAAGGAATTTCCTTTATTTTTGAACATGGGGAGAATAAAAAGAAGTACAAGTTGTTTTATAAGACAAGTGGGGCGGTAGTTGGAAATAAGCATTTAGGCATCTCGTAGGGATTAACATCAGGACTCATTTAAGGGCTTGGAGTGTTAATAAGGATGAGATGTATTTATTTTTCCCTGGGTTCTTTTTAGGAATCCCTGGGCAACGCTCTGGAATTGATCTACGCTGGTTCAAATTTCACGCATCCCCCCATTTTCCACACTGACTCTCCCACCCCTCTTTTGATCAAGTTGCCCTTCCTAGTATACATGGACGAAGTGTCCCAGCCAGAGCATGCAACTGGGCGGAACTGGTAAGCAGAAATACTGTCCATCGTGTTGAGGCGGTTCAGCAAACAAAATGGGCTTCTTTTACCTAGGGAATCTGGTTTGAAAATTGGACATTAAGTTACACTTCTAATTGAAATGAATTTGATGGTTTCAGAACAGTCCCCAGTGAACACAGCCCACATCATAAAAACCACCATAGGCAAATTGGCACCATTCAGCCTTGGCTCCAACAGGCTAGGGAGTAAAAGAAGATGTAAACTGAATTTGCGGTTGCTTTTATCTTCGATAGGCTGAGGGGAGCTTCCAGGGCAGAATTCTTGGGTCAGATTACATCATTTTCCTGATGGTCTCGGAGGCAGTGTGGTATAGTAGGAAAACCCTAGGTTAAGAGTCTAGTCTTGTCTCGGCCAGAATTGATGTTGTGTTCTTTGGTGCGTCATAAAAAAAAAAAATCCTTCCATGCCTCAGTTTCCTCTTCTGTGAACTGGGGATAATGGCCTCACCGTGGCTCATGGGTCTGGTGTTGGGTTCAGGCAATGAGCGGTTTTCCCCATGGCCTGAGGCAGCCCTCACCACCGAAGGCTCCTGGTGGATGGGCCAATACATGCCTTGCATTCCACCAGCGGACACCCCGAGGACAAGCTGCTTGTCCTCCCGTAAGACTCAGCCGTGAAGTCAGATGAGCTCAATGCGAAGGAGAGTGACAAGACGAGGAGTGTTTACAATCCTCTCCCCAAACCTGTCAGGTCGATTGTAATATTCCCACTCGACAATGAAGAAGAGTGAGGCCCAGCAAGGTCACGTGGCTTAGCCAAGGTCACCTAGCTGGGACATTACCGACTAGAAATGGCACCTGCCAAAACCTCTTTTTCGGCTCTACTGTATTTTTAATCACTGCCCTAAGAGGAAATGGTAAAAATGAATAAGACCCCGTCGCAGCTTCCGGGACATTCACAGAAGTGAATGTGGCAGAGACACAGAAGGCCAAGCGCAACCACACAAGCACATTTCAAGGTGATGCCGGCTTCATCTTTGCTAGCATCTTACTGGCCGAAGCAGGTCACATGGCTAAGCCCCAAAGTCAAGGGACAGAGCAAAGGGTAGGGCGGGATACAGAAGGGGTGAAGAACTGGGCCCAGGAATTGAATCTACCCCCAGAAAGCTCCAGTTTTTACAGCAAAATATCAGCATTATTAATTTTTAAATGATAAACGTGCATTCTTTTAAAATACAAATCCCCATTTAAAAAAAATACTACCATGCAAAACCCATTCCAGGAAGATTAGAATAGATATTCCCTATGGGGACATAGCCCAAGGTGACATTTCCCAGCCATCTCCCCCAATACACACACACACACACACACACACACACACACACACACACACACTGCAGTTGCTGTAATGTGTGTCCCCAGTGGACTGGGACCCCATATGAGAGGTATTTTTCATTCATTCAACAAATATCCATTTAGTATTATTGTGTGCCTAGGCTTTAGAAACAAAGGGGAGAACAAACCAGTCAGATCGCCACCATCATCAAGTCAAAAGTCTAGCGGTGAAAATAGACTGAGGAAGTATAACTGGGATGAATTCTTGAAGGAGGGACAGGGAAGCTATAGAAACAAACCAGAGGAGAACCTCGTGTAGACTGGGGTTCTGGCTGAGATTCCTGGGGGCTATGGCCCAACACCTTTCCTTTCTTAATAGTCAAAATCCCAAATTTTACCTAACCATGTGGCTATGCAGGATAAAGAGATTTTCCAACGTTCCTTACAGCTAGCCATGACTACTAAGTTTTGGCCAATAGACACAAGTGCAAATGCTGTACACGACTTCTAGGAAGTGCCCTTAGAGGGAGGAGGCATACCCTTCTTGGCCCCCTCATTTTTCCTGCCGGCTGGAATAGGAATGTGATGGCTAAAGCCAGGGCAGCCATCTTGGACCATGAAGGGCCCTTGAGAATGCAGACCACACAAGATAAAATAAGACAGAAGGACCCTGGGTCCTCTGAGGATTTATTGGAGGGCCATGGCCAAACCCACCTTGCCCTGCCTACCTCTGGGCATTTGCTTGAGTGAGAAGCACCCCTCTATCTTGTTTGCTGTTTTACTGAACTTCTGTTCCTTGCAGCTGAAATCTATCCTAACAGATAAAGGGGTTCCGGGGCAGGCCTCCCTGCCAAAGTGAGATTAAGCTGATATGTGAATGATGAGTGGACAGACGGTGTGGATTAGTCTGTTCCAGGCAGAGACAAGAACATGTGCAAAGGGCCAGAGGTTGAAGAGTTCATGAGAGTTCAGGGCAGGTGTGGAGGGGAAGGAAAGGAACGATCAAGGATTGCCCTCATGAGCTCTGATCTCTTTCAGTAACCCACACTTCTGCTTCCTCCATCTCTCCTCCTGTCTCTCCTGCCTCCTTCGCCCCACCGTTTTCCTTCTCCCTCACTGCCCTCACCCCTCCTTCTTTGCCTTCCTTTCTTCCTTACTCATTTTCTTTTTTTTTTTTTAAGACTTTATTTATTTGACAGAGAGAGAGAGAGAGATTACAGGTAGGCAGAGAGGCAGGCAGGGGGGGGGGGAGCAGGCTCCCCGTGGAGCAGAGAGCCCGAATCGGGGCTCTATCCCAGGACCCCAGGATCACGACCCAAGCCGAAGGCACTGAACCCACTGAGCCACCCAGGCGCCCCCCCCCTTACTCATTTTCGAGCACTATTGGTTGAGTACGGGTTATGCATTCAGGGCAATATTCTAGGCTCTGGGAACACGGTGCCATGGGGCTGACAGTCTTTTGGAGGGACAGATGTAAACTGGAGAGGAGGGGGTGAGGGGAAGAGTGTGCTTTGACTTTCTACAGCAGACATAGAGAAGCCCTATTCAAATCCCCCTTCCAAAAGGACTCCCTGCCCGAGGACGAGTACAAGACTCGCAGTTAGCTGCTTGTCTCCCACTGTTGGCTTCCTCGGGGTCCGCCTCAACTTCTGAGCTGAGCTTATACTCATCTCAGGGTGGCCTCGACCTCCAGCTGAACAAGGGTGTTCGTGCTCGAGGCTGGGCATCTCTGCCCCACTCGGGGCTCCCTGAGTGCATACCCTTTGCTCGGGGCTCCCTGTGGGGTCTGCATTGCCGCTTGCTGGCTCCCCCTGCCCTTCAGCTTTCAGGGGCACTCCTCCCAGTAAGCCTTCGGCACTCCTGAGTCTTTATCGGTGCCTGCTTCCTGGAGCCTGAGGCAGCTGAGAGCTTGTCACATACATTAGACAAAGCACAGGGAGACCCGCAGGTCCGGAGCGCACAGAGCAAAGGGACAGTGGTTGGTGAGGGGCCCTGGGCTAGAACACCATGTGTGACCTGAAAGGTTTTTGAAATTCAGTCTCGGCACTTGCCCAGGTCTGGGGAACCAGAATACCAATGGAAAGGCACTGCAGTTAATCCCAGGGAGAGCCAAAGGGGGCTTTGTCCCATGCGGTGGCTGTGTGAGAGGAGAGCAAAGGACCCACACGTCTTGACAGTGTGTGGCAAGGGGGTCATCAGCACTGAGTGTGGGTTCCACCTTGGAGGGAGGGAGGGAGGCGGAAAGACTTGCCCTCCTCTGCGATGGTGAATACGGATGGAAAACAAACAGGTCGGGGGCTGAAGACTCATGAGCCCCGTGGTGGATGGGTGGGTTCCAAGACTGTTGGACGGACGGGTTTGCTCTGGCTTTGAGAGACACATTTGGAAGTCGTCGTGCCGGGGGCTTCTGGAAGCCCTGGCAGCTGACAGGGAGTCTTAGGGAACTGTCACATTCCCTCCAGTTTATCTGCTATGTCCTCTCACTCCTCCACTCTCTAAAGCTCCTAAAACCTGATTTCCTTCCAGAAAGTCTTCTCACGTGGAAAGGAGACAGCGTGTGCTCCGGGCTTGCCCAGCCCTGCCCTCTCTTGCCTCAGGGATTTCAAGATGCTCATGTTCCCTCATCCCATGCTCAGCCTTGTCTTTCTGCCAAAGTGCCCTTGTCTGATGAGTCTTTCCTGTAACCGCTGTGTGCCCCACCCTTATAGACACCCCCTCCCTGGCCCCGCACTGGGCTCGGGTTCAGCCGCTGCAGACGAGGAAGGGCTGCCCGCTCAGGGCCATCCCGGGGACCTGGGAAGGCTCTCCTTCCGCCTGCCTAGCTCTCCAGCGCTGCGCATAAAACACTCCTCCGCCTGCTAATGTCTAGACTGTACATCGCAGATACGCCGCGAAAGTGTGTTGGATGTATGAGGTCATTTTATCATTGGGTTGCCGGCTCAGCGTGTCTGTCATAAAGCCCATCTCTTCGATTTTACCTTTCAGCATAGATGAAAACAAGCTGGCTATTATTTTCAGGCAAGTGCTTGTCAAGTGCAAACTCCTCCCGGAGAAGTCACTGGTCACAGAGCGAAAAGCGTGGGAACAGAGGCCCATCCTTCTCATCTGTGTACGACAGAAGGGCAGTCTCCACGCCCCGTGCCTTACAATGAACTCAGCTTGAGGAACGAGCCCGATGAGGCTTTTGCCTTCCCAGAGAGACAGGAGGGCTTCCACACCATGAACCGCACCCCGACCCAAGTCTTGGTGGAATAGAATCATCCCACTTCCCCTCATTTTTTCCTTAGACACGACATCTTGCAGCCGAACGTTTGATGCCTGCAGACCTTGGGAACTGGCATTGATCCAGAGATAACACGCAGTATGCGAGACATTTTTCACACCTCTGGCCACCTGCACGTCTTTCCTCTTCCGTGGCCCGCTATTTTGCTTGGGGGAATTTGCTCTTCCTGCTTACGTAGGTGGTGGGGGTAGTTATCAAGGTGCCTGCCCACTCCCTGTGGAAGCCACTAGGCACTGTCCTTCACTACCCTAGTCCATTAAAATGTGGTCAGGTGACTGAATCTTCTAGAAGGACCTGGAATGGGGAGCAGGGGGAGGCAAAGCCAAAAGAGGACCTGGGGGAGATCGATTTGCCCCAGCAGTGGAGCCTCATCCTGACCTCCCCGGGGCCGGCTGCCCAGTTGGGTTCCTCCCTACCTTCACTGATCTAAGGTCTCAATATCATGCCCTAACACCCCCTTTTGCCCCAGGGAGCCAGGAGTCCGTCTCTGTCACTTGCGACCGCAAAATTTTGAACCGATACAGGCACTTTCTGAAAGGGGCACGATGTTATCATTAATACACAGCGTTGCTGAAGAGGGAGGATTAATTAGTGTGAACCCTCTTCCTTCACCTATCTTTGGGGCCGTCCACAGAGGATTTCTCCCTGAGCCACTAATGAATTTTGCAACTGTCACAAAACAATGCAAATAAGTAAGACCCACATCTGCTGAACACCGTCATGAGGTCAAACTGTGTGTAAATAAATGCTTGCTTCAAGGAGAGGGTAAATCCGAAGGTGAGGAGTGACAGGGCTTTGTTTGCATAAACCCAGCAAGGTATTATGGGTAGGATATTAATTAAATCATGCTCCTGGGCCTCACGGAGCCCCAGCTCAATGGCTTCAGCTTGTTACAAACCGAACGCAGGGCCCCCGGAGAGAGCACTAACATTTTGATGAACAGGGTTTGTTGGGAGTGATGTTTCCTAACTAGCATTTTAATATCATTTTTGATGCTTTATCTGAGCGACCAACAAAGAATGTTCAGATAAAAGAGAGGGGCCAACATCCAACGTCCAGAAGATGAACTTTTCCATCTCATCTTGGTCTACCACACTTGCTCCCCCGGAAGGATTTTTTTTTTTTTTGCTGCCACCATCCAGGAGCCCTCCCCGCACTGCCCCATTCACCCTCCCCTTCTCACCACCCCCACCCCACCCCCAGGGCACGCACAGCTGGGAGAACCTCTCGGAATGAGGCGGAAGGTGCCTGAGGTTTAAGTGAAGTTTTCATGATTCTGAGAGTCTGCCTAAGACCCCTTTAGTCTATCCTTTTGTTCTTCCTTCCTTTTTGAAGAAATTAACTGGATGCTGGGTACTGTTCCAGCTTCACAGAAGGGGCTTTCATTTTAAGGTTGAAATAAAAGGACCCCTCTCAGCTGGAGTGCAAGGTTGGTCATTGAAAGGCTGTCTGTGACCACCAGATGTGCCCGCTCTCCGAGAGACACTGGCCGGGGACGTTCGAGCTCCTCGTAATTGACTAATGACCCTGGTCCACCCATCCCAACCATTCCCGCCTGCATTTCCTCTCCACGGCCTCTTGAAGCTCAAAATTTCATGCTTCATTTGAGGATTATAAAGCCTCTTTTATCGGAGAATATGCAGACAAATATGAACTAATTAATGCTCCCACTATCCCCCTGGGAGCCTGCGATCATCCTGTGACCCACCAGCTTCCCTGGCGCTCCCTGACTTAGGCCGAGGTCCCTGCTTCTCCCCTTCTCTCCCCTCGCCACCCCCAGCGGGCAATTCTCAACCTCATTTCCTCCAAAAATATGTTAAGAATCTGCCCACTTTGGGCCACCTCTGCTCTCCCGGCTGGCTGCTTGCCTTGACTACAGAATCAGACCCCACTTCCTGTCGCACTCCCTCCATTCTGCCACCAGAATGAGGGTGGGAGATTGGAGGGATAGAGGGAGATTTCTTTTTTTTTTTTTAAAGATTTTATTTTTTGTTAGAGAGAGAGCAAGCGGGAGGAGGGAGAAGGACAAGCAGACTCTGCACTGAGTGCAGAGCCCCACACGGGCCTTGATCCCACGACCCTGAGATCATGACCTGAGCCGAAATCAAGAGTCGGACACTCAATCAACTGAGCCATCCAGGCGCCTCTAGAGGGAGATTTCTAAGACATAAATCGGGAAACTTCCCTTCTTACATAAAGGCGTGCAGGGAGCTTCTCTCCCTGCAAACCCCTCCCTGTTCTTCTCCAGCCTCCTCCAACATTGATCTCTCTCCCTCTCCCTCTGCCCCTCCTCCCCACTCACACCCCTTCTCTCTAAATAAATAAAATCTTTAAAAAAATATTCTCTTCCTCAGCCTCCCAGCCACCTTTCAAGCACTCAATAGCCACACGTCACTAGCGGCTGCTGGACTGGACATCACACATAGAGAACATTTCTGTCATCAGAGAAAGTTCTATTGGATAGGGCTCAGAGAGAAAGAGTACAGTCTGGCCTGGCCATTTAGTAAATGACCCTGGGCAAGTTTCTTCCCCTCTCTGAGCGTCCTTCCCCTTTCCTGTAAGATGGGGATAATCACACCTGCCTCACAGTGATTTTCTGTGTGAGAAAATTGAGGAAGGCGGGGTGGGGGGGCGGGGGGGCCGGGCATGCTAACAGCACATCAGCTTTCTAGTTCTCAGGGGAAGGCCTTCCTGGCCTCCCCCAAAGGGAACGGGCTCCTCGGCCACTCAACCCTGAGAACTATTTCAGTTCTTCTTCTCACCAGAATCCTTCCCCTGCTTCCTCCCCATCTGTCGTCCCCTTGGCTGTTAGGACACTTCCTCCCGCCTGTTTTGCCAGGACAGACTCCCCAGTCTCCCTGTCTGTAGCACTTGGCTTGAGAGTGTTCTGTCGGCAGTGCCCAGCCCCAGTCCTGAGCTTCCTGCTGTTTCTCTCGCCTCCCCCCAACTCCCACACCCACGCTAACTCGGTGTTGTTGGCCTTCCTCAGCTCCCAGAAAACTCGGTCACCCCCGCTGTGGAGGGCCGGGCCCGACCTCGGTTCTTGATGGTGCTGCAGACACTGGAGGTGTGACCATGACACCCATTCAGCCTCCCGGATCAAGTGGCAGCAACTTCCCCTGACAAGGTTCCCGGACTGACTCTCAGTTGTCCTCTATGGTCCCATCAGGGACCCGTGGAACATGGGGCCACCTTACACAGCCCCGGGAGGTTGAGGAGGGCTCCACGTGATAGCAAGATTTCATTCTTCTCTCTGTCAGCCTGTGGCCAGTTCTGTTTTTCACAGGCAGCGGCACCAGTATATCCCACCCCACGTGCCCTTTTTACAATGTGAAGTTCACAGTCATTCTCCAAACAATGGGGCCCGTGTTCTCTCCCCTTGAATCTGGAAAGGCCAGTGATTATGGCAAAAGGGATGCTGTCTGACTTCCGGGGTCCTAAAAGAACCATGGAGCCTCCGCCTGGCCCTGGCCAGAGGCTCGCCCTGGGAGTCCTTCCACCGTGTTGTGAGGAAGTCCAGCTCCCATGGGGAGGCCACATGTGGGGCTGACTTCCCCACTGAGCGCCCAGCCAATAACCAGCACCAGGTGGCAGGCATGTGAGTGGGTGAGCCTTCATGATTCCAGACCCTAGTTTTTAAGCTCTCCAGGCTGATGCTTCGTGGAACCAAGAAAAGGTGTCCCCACCATGCCCTGCCCCGATTGTAGATTTCTGAACAAAATTAATGGCATTATTCTGAGCCGCTCAGTTGGTAGGTGCTCTCTATTACATAGCGACAGAAAATCAGAATGCCCCCTGGTCTGACTGCACGGCCATTTTTACCTGGGGCTACATCCATGGCTCCGAACAGGTGCCTTGGGGCTACTCTGCCTGGCAGTGTCCACGCTTGAGTTCCCAACAGAGAGCACAAGAGTCCCACTGTCGCTGTATTTGCCTTCACCTCCGGGATGTCAGCCTAGAGTGGGGAGGCAAGAGTCTAACTGTGTTTTTTCCCCTCCCTCTCTCTCTCCTCCTTGTCCCACCCTCTGTCTGGCCTGGAAGGGGCAGATGTTTCTCTACCTATCTGGAAGGAATTTGCCTCATAACAAAATTCTTCCTTCTCCTGAAGGCACATGCTTCTCCCCTTCCTTGGGGCCATAATGGCAGACGGAATGTTGGGAGAGACGCTGACCGAGCCATAAAAGAAGGTCTGAAAATATTGAACCCGCTACACCACTCGAATGAGTTATCGACCTTATTACAGAATCACAGTGTGGGGGGGGGCACCAAAGGGGTACAATACCCCACGGAAGGCAGACAAGAAAGACCACACCTGCGTGATTTAGTGTGTGAGAGGTTCTAGAAATTCGGGCTACGTTGTATAATAACAGAATACAGGTACAGAGGCCCAGACCCACACAATGCCTTAATCCTATGGCCCAGCTAAGATAAAGATAGTGTTTTCCCCACGGAGCGACAGAATACCATCTTCGATTTCCATTCCATTTCCGTACGCTGAATCCTCTTCACCTGTAGGAAACCCGACTACGTGGACGCTCCTCCCTTGAATGAAAGCTGCAGTGATCTCATCTTAGCTGACAGCAAGTTCATCCTCATAGTAAGTTGTCCTTTCACATTTCTATGGATGTGGATTTATCCAGAAATAACCCCATTTGTATAGCTTCATTCATGTTCTTTATCCCTGTAATTGTCAATAATGCCATGTTTTAGAATTGGCAGAAAGCTTCAATACCAGCATAGTGCATGCTTATTACTGTGACTGCCCAGTCCCTGTTCTATGAAGATCGTCCACCTCACACACAGGGTTTGCTTCCAACACACTTGGCGGCCATGTTTTTTCCCACAGGACTCCACTTTCCTGATTTGCCTGGGGGGCAAACAGATGATAAAAATACAGGAACCGGATTCTTTATCTTCAGAATATAAATGGAGACATTCAGAAACTGGAAGTTAGTTGTTTTATTTTCTTTTGGGGGTTTTCGCTGTTGTTGTTGTTGTTTAAAGATTTTATTTATTTGACAGAGAGAGACACAGTGAGAGAGGGAACGCAAGCAGGGGGAGTGGAAGAGGGAGAAGCAGGCTTCCTGACAAGCAGGGAGCCTGATTCGGAGCTTGAACCCAGGACTCTGGGATCATGACATGAGCTGAAGGTAGATGCTTAACAACTGAGCCACCCAGGCGCCTCTGGAAGTTAGCTGTTGAGTTGCATTAACGGGAGAGGTCTGGTGGGAAGCATTAAGGTAGAGGAGGCAGTGAGTTCTGATGTCCAGACCATTGCTGGGAACCCAGTTGTGGCCCTCAATGACTAGCCAGAATGTTGGTGTAGATTCTCTTCTCCCATGATCTGCACTAATAATAGATATGACCCTCAAGGCCATGGGTTGGCAAATGGCCTTAACTTGCCCCACCTCAACCCCAGAAGCAGATCCTAAGACGGGGATTTGAATGTAAGTGGTTTATTTGGAAAAGACCGGTAAGGGGATGAGAAAGTATATTATCAGCGTTCTCCAGAGAAATCAGTGTGTGTTGGCAGCGGTGGGGGGTACGCGTGCACACGTGTGTATGTAGTGAGGGAGACTGATTTATTTTAAAGAATTGGCTCACATGATTGTGGGGCTGGCGATTCGGAAATATGCGGGGCAGGCTGGCTGGCTGGACGTCCAAGAAAGAGCTAATGTTGAAGCTCAAGTCCAAGGGCTGTGTGGAAATCGAATCCGTTATTGCTAGCAGGGAGGTCAGTCTTTATGAAGGCCTGTAGCTGATTAATGAGGCCTCCTCGCCCCTCACACTATGCAGGGTACCCTACTTGACTCAAAGACCACTGATTTAAACATTAAGCACATCTAAAAAATACCTCTACAGCAACACTTAGACTGGTGTTTGGCCAAAAACTGGGCACCATGGCCTAGCCAAGTTGAGACAAAAAGTTAACAGGCACCAGGAGTGAGACAAGGGCGAGAAGGCAGCCAGTAAAGGGTCCACGATCAAGCTAGGCATCACTGTGAGCCACTGGAACTAATCTCGCTTGAGAACGCGGACACGATAGAGAAAATACATCATGGAGTTATTCTACCTGAGGGGCAAGGGAGTTGGGGTGTTTATCCACCAAGTCCTGACTGTCACCAATGGAGGACTGCTGTGGGGAAGGGGCACTGATTCTGCAACCCTCTGGGCCTGCTGCGTGCTCCGGTGGAGTAAGCGACAGCAGCCAGAGAAAGCCTGGAGGGGATGGGACACAAGTGCCTGGGCTAGGGCAGCAGGCTCTCATCTGCAGGACAAGTAAATGCTAAGGGAACATAAGTGGGGTCCCCATGGCATCTGCTTCATTATCATAACAATGACCCCCACAGAATCCCAATTCTGTTTGGAGTGATGACGTGCCCAGTTAGACCGCTTACTTCCAGACTCCCTTGCAGCTCTACGCAAGCAAAGGACCCAGTTTCCCACCAAAAAGGACATGTAGATAGAGGTTCCTAAGTAGGACTGTCAGGAAAGTTCTCCTTTTGTTTTTTGTTTCATTTCATTTCGTTTTGTTTTGTTTTAAGGGGAAAGACTTGGCAGGCAGGAACCCTCTGACTTATGTCCTTGGCTCATCTCCTGTCCTCCTGCCTGGGTCATGGTCATAATTTAATAGCATAACAGCAGGTGGAGTGGCCTGGTTGTGGCTGTGTGAGGTGGACAGAACAAGGAGTGAGAAGCGGTCTCTAACCCTGATGATTTCCTGGAGCAAACGCACCAGCTCTATTTGAAGACATCTTACAGAAGAAAGATAAAGGCCTTTGTCCTTAGGCCATTGGAATCTGGTTTCTGTTCCATCTAGCCAAATGTAATCCAGACTGATGGGAAGTAGCAGAAAAGAAGGCACAATTAATGAAGCTGCTATTATTCTTCCAATAATTTATCTATACCCCCTGCTAGAATACAAGCTTCCTGGGGGTCCTTGTCATGTCTGTTTACTACGATAGCCCCAACACTGAGCAGTGTAGCTGCCCACTAAGTCCCTGCTGAATGAAGGGATAAATGAACACAGAACTCAAGCTCATCTCCGGGCGCTTCACGTGTATCGCTTTATTTCCCTAGCAAGATTATTCCTCAAGTTCTGCCCTCTGTGGCGACCTCCAAAGAATGGTTCACAAAGGCAGAGCATACTGGAAGGATTACATTTCTGTGCAGACAGCCACCTGCTGTGTGACCTTGGCCAAGTCACTGCCGCTTTCTGAGCCTATTCCCTCTCTGTAAAATGGGAAGTACACCTACGTCCCAGGGTTGCCGCGGAGATTCGGAACCACGTCTGCATCCCAGATGGGGTGTGTGTCCTGGATTTGGGAGGTGAGCTCAGGGAGCAGGAGTGAGGTGGCAGAGAGACGGAAAGAGAAACAAGGGAAGGAGGAAAAGCCAGAGTCAGAACTATTCAGATCTTCAATGTAGGCACTCGGGGGCTGGATTCTGCCAGGACCTCTGAGAAATATGGAATGCCTCCCGGATTTAACTGTCGGCTGTGCCGATGCCAGGGTTGGAGTCTCCATGAGTTGAGTTGAGCATTTGCCCTCAGCCTCCACATTTCTGGACTTTGGCTCCAGGCCAAGCAGGTTCCCAGGCCTAACAAAGGCCTTGAGGCAAAAAGAAAAAAAAGGTCAAGATGCATGCTGCGTGTTAGAGATGAGACACTATTGCGGCGTGAGCCTGAAATTCACCCGGGCTGATCTGTCACCTCTGGGGCAGAAAGCAAAGGTGTTCCAAGAACATGGGACTTGGGGCATCTAGAATATCTGCTATGGTGTGTAAAGAGCCCGATCTCTTAGAACCTTCCGCGTGGCCGAATCTGAGAGAGGTGAATCTACCCAGTGTGGCTGAAGGTGTGAAAAGAGGGGTGACTCCCGCAGGGCCGACGGGTGTGTAAACCGCAGCAGCTTTCCTGCAGAGCAACCTGATTTTGCAGTTTACTTGGCCCAGGCCCTGCGATCTGGTGACCTCCCGGCCACGAGCCGAGCCCAGAGGAACGGTCCCACGTACAGGTCCAGAAGGACATCTTTATAAAAAAGGTCTGCTGTTGTGCCGCTGCCAGGGATGACTCAGGAAAGAGTTGGACACAACCTGGGTGTCCAGCGTTCGGGGAACAGATAAGAAAAATAAGGCAGAGGTAAGCATTGGGAAATGCCACGCTGCAGAGAGAAGGAACAGTCTCCGTCCGCACACAGCAGCGGCGGCGGCTCTTCATGATGGGGGTGCAGGTGGCAAAAAGGTAAGAAAATGAACCAGGTAGGGGGGCACCTGGGCGGCTCCGTTGGTGAAGCTCTCGACTCTTGACTTTGGCTCAGATCATGATCTCAGGGTCCTGGGATCGAGCCCTGCATAGGGCTATATGCTCAGCCCCTCCCCCACTTGTGCTCTCACACCCCCGACCTATCCCTGCCTCAAACAAATAAGTAAAATCTTTTTAAAAAAAAGAAAATGAACAAGGTGTATAGCATAATATGGGTCGCGTAAACTCCAAACCCACTGGCAGAAGGGCAGCGCCTGTTTTCCCTGGAGACTTGCCTGTAGGAGGACCCATCCCAGGCGCGCAGAGGGTACGCCTGTGCTAAAGAGTTGGCTGCAGGTGTGGATTGCAGCCGATGGGGGAGGCGGGGAGGGAATGAGGCACAAGCGGACCTTACGTGGCCCCAGGTCCATTATGTGCTCTGAACCAGGGCACATGATTAACCACCTCCCGGTACCTGGAGTCCTAAATAGATTTTTTTAAGTAAATAAAGTGCCTGGAACACAGTAGGTGTTCAATAAATGACTGCTAAGAATGTGGCTGCAGGGACAATTGAGCAATTTTGCACAAAGAAGAACGCCTGACGTCGCCCCTAGAAACCAGAAGGGCAGGAAAAGGAATGGCTTTTTCCACTCCATGCCTCATATCTGGGGAGAGGGGGTTAATATTGGGTCATTGGACCCCTCAGGGGAGGGGATCTGTCAATTTAGGTTGGAAAAAAAAATCTCGTATTTATTTTCACTAACCTCTGACTGCCATTTAGCAAGTCCACGGTTCTGTCAGTAGCGTCTATGAGTTTATCACCAAGAGAAATCATAGATATTTATATGTCACATTATGGTTGTTACCAGTATCTTGAAATATGCTCGGCACTGCTTGGAAATTATGGTAGTTATTAGACCCGCCACTAGATCATATTTAATGCCTTAATAAATGTGCATTTATCACATATCTGGGGTTTTTTTAAAATATATTTTTGTAACTGCATTTCATCCTAACAGGTTTCCTTTGTGATTTTTCTGTATTTTATTTTATACACTTAACACTGTCGTACTGAGAAAAGGTCTGTAGATTTCCCCAAGTGTCAGAGCGGCCCATGGCCCAACAAAGGTTAAGACCCACCCCCCTTCCAAAGGTTTTATCTGTTCTCCTTGAACCAGAAGCATCGTGGGAAAATTCATAATTAGGACCTGCCTTTGTCATCCTTGTGGACAAGAATGAGTTAAATGATGGCCTCAGCTGGTGTCAGAGAGCCTGCTCCTCTCAGACCTTCGGTGGAGGGGTGAGTGGGGGTGGGGGGGTGGAAAAAAGAGAAATGGGAAAATTATTTCCCTGCTTCATCACATCATTGAACTTTACTTTTAATAAAATTATTATTAAACAGAAACGCCACGCTCACTTTTTTGCATTAGGTGATATTCAGAAACATGGTCCCAGTAATTATTTTGTGCTGGGTAAGCCTGGAATGTTCTATTCTTCTGAGTGCGGGTTGAACCAGACTCTCCTCTTCCCGGCATAGCCTTTCCCTGGGCTGTAGAGAGGTATAGACAGCCCCCGCTGGTGGGGCGCTTAAGAGTATCTTCGCCAGGCCCGGAACTTGCAAGCTACCCGCAGCCCCTCGAGGTGACCGTCTCCACCTCTCTGGCTCAGTTTCCCCACCTCCACAAGACGCATGTGTTCTGCAGGGGTCACAAACTGGAGGCCCGCGTGAGAACTGAGGTTCTGGGGGGTGTTTTATTTGGCCCACACGGCTTCTTAAAAATTTTATAATGGAACCAACTTAAAAGGAGGAGATCTCGCAGGAAAAAAACTTGTGATTTTCTCTAGAAGAATCTAATTGCCAACACCAGATGCCAAACCAGAGGATCCCCAATACCACACAGTTCTGGAAACCTAGACTTTTTTCCTGCCCAAAGTCATGAGGTTTGAGGGGACACTTTTGCAGCTGGCCAACAGATTTGCTTCTGGCCCCTCGTCTGAAAAGTGTTTCTTGGTTGTTCTGTGGGTAGGGAACGATGGCGCTCTCTGCCTTTTCACATAGTGGAGGGTGGGGAATTGGGTTAAAACCTCAGGGAGCCTCAGCCTGCCCTGCTAGGGTTCTGGGCCAGGATGTTTTCGCCTCAGCTGGCAGGCCGGCTGCTCACACAGAGGACCCCACCATCTGTTCCCTGAGCCGGTGAGGCAGCCGTCTTCCTCAATCCACACACCTGCCCCAAACTCAGGCCCAGGGACATTGTGTCACCCAAGAATGGCTCTGTCCTGTGTCAAATAGGGGACCCCACTTTCCTCTGCTCTTTTCCGCATTCTCCTTCGGCTCCTTGCCCGTGAGATGAATCAGATGAATCAGCTGCCTACAGCTCAGAGAATCTCTCCTTGGCTGCTGGGTTCCAGCCAAGCCCCAGAGGCCACCAACTGTGCCCATCAGCAGAAGTGGAAGTCGAGGGCTCTCGGCCCGTGGCAGCGCTGCCCTGGAAGGCGGTAGCTGATGACACGGGCTGGCCTCTGATTGCCAATCTAGACGACGCTTTAAAACATCCCATCCCCAGCCGTCCCCTCCGACGCAGCTGTGATTAGTCTGGTCTCCTAGTCTGCGAGGAAAACCTCAGTGGCTGAATAATGATGGCAACGCTGGCCTGCAAGAGTGGAGAGCCTGAGTCCGAGAGGGTCTTTGGGAGCTAGACGAAGTTTTATTCATTCCGTGGGCATGAAATAAAGGCTAATGGGTTGGTCAAGGGGCAGCTGGGGCTTAATGTATGGATAAGAATCACCGGCTGGGTCATTTTCTTTTTCTTTTTTTTTTTTAAGGTTTTATTTATTTATTTGACAGAGATCACAAGTAGGCAGAGAGGCAGGCAGAGAGAGAGGGGGAAGCAGGCTCCCCGCTGAGCAGAGGAACCAATGTGGGGCTCCTTCCCAGGACCCTGAGATCATGACCTGAGCCTAAGGCAGAGGCTTTAACCCACTGAGCCACCCAGGCGCCCCATTTTCTTTTTCTTTTCTTTTCTTTTTTTTTTTTTTTTTCCTAAGAACAGACATGGGGATTGTCGAAATGATTTTTGAGTTCTTAGAAGCAATTTGAATTCTCGATGGAGCCGGGGGCTACGTGTCCACCTGTGGTGGAGACCACGACTCTGATAACAAACCGCTTGGCGTTTGAATCCGTGCTTTAGCTGTGTGACCTTGGACAAGCCTTAACCTCTCTGTGCCTCAGGATCACCGCCTGTAAAGTGGAGAAGATCATAAGGGCCTTCCTCACGGCGTGGCTCTAAAGATCAAATGAGACAGACAATCCACATGAAGCCCTCAGGTCAGTCCCGTGTTTCAAGTCAGAACACAGTAACCGCGATGTATTATTGTCGTATCACTCTGAATGATTTTTTTTTTTCCCCAAGGATAGCACCAAGATTAACATCAGATCTGGTTCTCATGGACAAAAAAAAAAAAAAAAAAAATCCAAATTTCTGCATAGGGGGGTCTGAATTGATGAGCTCATGTGTGCACTTTGCTTTGCTCCCAGCCCTCGTCGCCGTAAATCCGATCAGCCTGGCAGAGAGGTGTAGCTCTCAGCGACAAAAGCCTGCTGCGGGGTAGGCGGCCCGGCCAGCCCTTGGCAGAGGAGGGCAGGGGCCCAGCCACAGTGGAGTGGGGCTTTTGTGCAGTGCCCACGGGCCCAAGGAATTTGTGTATTCAGCTGGCTTCCCCGATCGTTCGCAGGGGGAGCTGAAACATCAGAATCCAATTTTTTGTCACCTTGTGAAATTCTGAGCCTGCATTCTGGTTACGATGGTAGCATCAGAGCACAGCGGACACGTGGGGTGATGGCTGTTGCTGGGTTACTCCTTGTAAGTTCAAACAGTTCCACATGCTGAATGACAACATATTTGCCGTGACCTGGGTAAATTAAACCGATGCTTCCTGCCTAGGTAGACTTTGACGTGATTCAGTACATCTGCTTCTGATGAAGGACTACCTCACTCGCTAAAGCAGGAAATAAAAACACACAGCTCTACCTTGCCAGTGGTTTTCCTTCTTCCTTCCCCTCCTCCCTCCCTTCCCCCCCCCGTCTCCCCTTCCCCATCCCCTTCTCCCTTCCTTCCCTCCTCCCCTCCCCCCTCCAGTCCTCCCACCCTTCCTCCCTCCCTTTCCCCCTCCCCTCCTCTCCCTCTTCCTTTCCCTTCTACTTTCTTCTTCTCTCCCCTTCTTCCTTTCTTCCTCCCCTCCCTCTTCCTTCCTTCCGCCCCTGCCTTTTCCTTCTTTCCTCCCTCCCTCCTCCCTTCTTCTCTCTTCCATCCTTTCATCTTTCCTATCTTCCTTTTCTTTTCCCTGTCATTTTTTTTTCCTAAGAGGAGAAACAGCAGTGCTGAGCTGCTCTGTGTTCTTGGCGCCAGACCCCATTCCCTGTGTGTACACAGTCCGAGTCCTGTGTCCAAACATAAGACAGAAATGTGAGGGGGGGGCCAGGCAGAGGAAGGGATTTGACAGGTCTTCTGCATCCCAAATCTCCAAGATGCAAAGGTAAAGTCAGGCTCTTTTCTTAAAGGTTAAATTTCACATTTTAATTGCCTCACGTGGAGGCTGCTCTGAGCTGGGCTCCCACAGTTGGCTTGGCAGCCCTCCCAGTTCATGGAGGCTTAGGGCTGTGGAGCGCCTCCCTCCTCCCTCCAGCTCCGTGAGAACTGGGGCACTGACAACACACACCAAGGAGTTGAACACTAGGTGAGTCTGCGGTGTTAGCGGGATCTCGTTCTGACCCCACATGCTTGCACCGAGTGGAGGCTCATTGCAGCTACTGTCACTGGGTGACAAGCCACTCTAGGACGTGGTGGCTTAAAAGGACAATTATTACAGTCTCTTGGGTTCTGCAGGTTGACTGGACTCAGCTGGATGGTTCTCACTTGGGGTCTCTCAAGCCGTTGCTGCCAGATAGCGGCTGGGGCTGGAGTCTTCCAGAAGCTCAGCTGGGCTGACTTCCAAGATGGCGCATGCACGGGGCTGGTGGCTGGTGGGAGCTCAGCTGAGACTGTCCATCCCAGCATCTACACGTGACCTTTCCTTGTGATTTGGGCATCTCTTGCTGTGGCGACTGAATTCCGCGGTTATCCTAAGAGAGAGCCCAGGAAGTTGAACATTCCAAGAATGAACATTCAAGAAGAGATATTCCAAAGGCATTAGGTAGAAGCTGCCTGACCATCACTCACCCAGCCTGGAATTCACGTAAGTGTCACTTTCTCTGGGATCGACTGGTCAAAGGAGTCACAGAGCCCACCCAGATTCAAGGGGAGAGGACACAGTCTCCAACTCTCAATGGGAGGAGTGCCAAAGAATCCAGAGCATGTATTGTAAAACTTCTACAAACGTTAAAAAACAACACCAACGGGGCACCTGGGTGGCTCAGTGGGTTAAGCCTCTGCCTTCGGCTCAGGTCATGATCTCGGGATCCTGGGATCGAGCCCCGCATCGGGCTCTCTGCTCAGCAGGGAGCCTGCTTCCTCCCCTCTCTCTGCCTGCCTCTCTGCCTACTTGTGATCTCTGTCTGTCAAATAAATAAAATCTTAAAAAAAAACACCAACAACACCAACAACTCTGCTCATTGCCTTTAACTCAAAGGTCCTGTTTACCCTAAAGTCTAAACTACCCTCTCTTGGCTACCGATGCTAGTATCTGGAGGGGAAACGGGAACATTTGAGGGGAAGAATGAATGGCACATTTCACTTCTCAGCTTCCAGTTGTCCTTCTAGAGCACAGGTGACAACCCAGAACCCCCCAGGGGGAGTGAAGCCTGAAATGGGTTTTAAAAACTTGATCCAATATTTTAAAAGTTGGAGATGCCACATAAAACTGAGTTTGTAGCATCTCTTAAAAAGTTAGATCTGGGGCGCCTGGGTAGCTCAATTGGTTAAGCGGCTGCTTTCAGCTCAGGTCATGATCCCAGGGTAATAGGATCGAGCCCCACATTGGACTCCCTGCTCAGTGGAGAGCCTGCGTCCCCCTCTCCCTCTGTCTGCCACTCTGCCTACTTGTGCTCTCTCTAATATCTCCCTGTCAAATAAATGAAATCTTAAAAAAAAAAAAGTCAGACCTGACACTCTAGACCTGGCACTCCCTCAAGGCAACAACAACTGGAGCGGAATGGTGGCCACCTCCTTGGCATGAGCCACTGTGCATGGGAGAGCCCAGGGAGCCACAGTCCCCACCCATCCCTATCACCCTCAGCACTGGGATTGGATGTTAGTGCCCATTCATCTGTACCACTACACTGGTTTGGTTTTTTTCCCTTGCTTTTGTTTTTGTTTTAGTTAGGAAAACATTTCTCTCTGTACTACGTCTTTATCAGAAGTTGGAGAATACAATACTAAACCAATAGGACCACGTATCCAACATGGATGGGGAAAGGCATAAATAACTTCCTGTAGTAGGGGCACCTGGATGACTCAGTCGGTTGGGCATCTGACTCTTGATTTCGACTCGGGTTATGATCTCGGGGTCGTGGGATCAAGCCCCTCATCGGGCTCCCACACTGGACATGGAGCCTACTTAAGATTCTCTCTCTCTCTCCCTCTGCCCCCCCCCACCCCGTTCTCTCTAAAAACAAAACAAAACAGTGCAACACCAAACTTCCTATGGTGTGGTTAATACACGCCAAAGGGAATCTGTGTTAACTTTCCTCCCATTCCTTTCTCTCTCCCTCCTTCCTCTCCTTCTTCTGTCTCCTTCTTTCTGTCTCTTCTTCCATCCCTTCTTCCACCCCTCTTCCCCCTGCCCCGTTCTCCTTCTCTTCTTCTCTCTTTCTCTTTCTTCCAGTAGTTTGCGGGACAATGGAGAGACCTGATCAACTCTTGTCGATCGCCCTGAGTTGATTTCACTTCTAGTCAAATGCTATTACTTGAGTTAAAACAGTTTTTCTCTGTCCTGCTGTCTGTCTTTTACCTGACAGCCAACAAAATAAACATTCAGGACCTCAAAACACTATCTTTGGTATAATAGACACATCAAAGGCCTCCTGGACAAGCCTAATGTGGTTTCCCCAACGAAGTGGGTGGTCTGCCCTCCCCAGGCAGAGGCCCTTGGCCAGCCGGGCCCTAGGCCGTTATGGCTATGTTTATGTTCCAGGCCAGGAGAGGAGGCTATTCCAGAAAACCACTCTGACTGCTCGTGCCAAGTGCAGCCAACTAGGAGACAATGGATATGCGTTTTTATTGTTTCTTTTTGTTCTGTCTTGTTTCACCTCTCCATGCTCGGCTTGGGACCCTTCTGTTCCATCCACCATTTCAGCCTTTTTCTGATCGTTTCTGGAGACGTCTGGTTTTTTCCTCCTCCACCTACCCCCAGCCCCCGCCCAGTCCAGTTCTTTCTTTTCCTCTCCCCTACCCCCACCCAGAAGTGTGAGCCCAACCCCTGCCCCTGGTTCATAGCTCTTTGGTCCTGTTTCATCATTGTAGAAGACCATTTTTGCAAATGCTTGTATTCTTTTACCATACACAAACGTCTTCAGAACTTTCCTCCTGGATTTCTTCGAAGAGGAGGAGTTCTTTTGGGAGGGAACCTTGGAGCATCCAAGTCCTAAGTAGTCTTAAGAAGAACAAGGTGGGAAGAGCCCCCGGAAGGCAAAGCCCCCATCTTCCTGGGACCAGGAGCCCTGCAGCCACACCCAGCACATACTATGACACAGAGGAGCCAAGGACAGGAGGGGGGGGGGGTGGGCACTGCTCACTTGTCCTCATGTCAAGAAAACAAATGTTTGGGCAGCAGATTTCCCTTCAAGAATGTTCCGATTTGGGAAGGAAGCATTTTTCTGAATCATTTCCTCAGGGGAAACCGCTCAGCTATCTCAGGGAAGAAAATATTCCTCCTTCTGAGCCCAGTGTGCCACTTTGACTCATAGAGAGATGTACCTGTGTGTTAATGAAACTGCTTCCGACTCCTGCGGAAATCAGTTTGCACGCATGTGTGTGCATGCGCATGTGTGTGTGTGCGCGCAGGAGTCTGCCTGCACGTGTGTGTGTGTGAGTCTGCATTTGTGCATGCACAGGTATCTGCGTATTCACGGTGGTATGCAGGCGTCAACCTGTGTGTGTGTGTGTGTGTGTGTGTGTGTGTACACACGTGCACTTGTGAATCCTAACAGATCGCAGAGACGCCTCAATAGAAAGAGGAAGAAGGCAAAGGCTGTACTGGAAGCCTGCTGAAGGGTGGGCATTCGGGGCCTCAGGGGATTCTGCACAGGACCCTCCCTTCCACGCCTCTGTCACAGCTGAGACCCCCCAGGCGTGGGACACTAGGAAAACATTCCACGTGTTCCCGTGCCCATCGCTGGCGGAGTCAGGTCAGACAGTCCCCCTCCTGCATGCCCCCTGCCACAGCGGGTCCCGCGGGTCCCTCACGCCCCTGCTGCCCCTCCCTAGCCCTGCTCAGAGCCTCCCTAGACTCTGCACTGCCACCCTAAGTCTGGGCATTTCCTATTTTATAACATAAAGAATTCGAGAATTAGGGAGTTGACCAAAAAGGAAATTATTTGAACTCCAAGATTTGGAGCAGGGACCCTTTATTTTCTGAGCGTCGGTGTCCTCAATGACATGAAGATCACCAGGCCCCTTCCTCGAAGAAGTCAGCGTGTGTGGATCTGGTTAGTAGACACGTGTAAAACTAGCCTGTTACACGGGCTGAAGCCAAGGAGGAGGGGCGGGGAGTAATAGGAAACAGAATTTGTCTCCAACACCTGCCTTCACACCTGCAACCATCAGCTCCCCCTTCTCTATTCCTTGACATCTTTACAAGCTCTCACACCTCCCAGTACCTCTGGGGATTTAATTGCCCAGACCGATTCTCTCAGGCCTGGCCTGAGACCCTGGGACCCATGCTGGGGACTGGGGATGCACTTGCCCTGTTTCCATTTCATCCTTCCTCTAGTCCATCCCCTTGGCTCTTTCTGGGCCCTCCCCTCCTCTTTCTCTCCCTCCCTCCCTCCCTCCCTCCTTCCCCCCCTTCCTTCCATCTCTGACACACTGGCATCTTCGGGGGAGAAATGGGAGAGAAGAATGCAGTTATACCTGACGGGCCCTCCCATAATCCCATGATAGGCTCTCTCCAGAAGGGCTCGGATGATGCCCTCTCATGGGGCATATTTATGAGGGCTTGGGAGGCCCCAGCTCACCTCACCAGGCACCCGTCAATTCCAGCCCACCGTGGCTCATCCCATGGCCTCTTGTTGCTGCCCCCTCCCCAGGAGGTAGCTTACCTTCAGCAGGACATGCTCGGTCGCCCTTGCCACTCCAAGCTCTGGGAGTCAAGTCTTGCTACCCGTCTTGCCCTCTCTCCCTCACCAGCCATCATGGGGTCTTCTAGCTACCCGTCCTCCTTCCAGATTCTCCAGGCGGGAAGCAGGGGCTGTTCTCTGCTCTCCTGGGCACCCAGCCTCCTAGGGCCAAGTCAGGCCCTCCCAGGAATCGCAGGGCACTTGTGGGGGTGTGACTCATCAGCTCAGATCACACGTCTGAGGACGGTTGCCAGCCACCCCTTCTTGCAGGTTCTCATTGCACAGGTGACAACAGTCTTCCTGAAGATCCTGATTTGGCTGGTGGCGGGGGGGGGGGGGGGGGGGGGGGGTAGTGATCGGAAGTGAAATGTGGGAAGGGCAGGAAAAATACCACAACGCCTCCCTCCAGGTGAATCCCCACCCCCACCCGCAGGAACACACCTGTGTCACTCTCACATTTCAAGGTGGCCCGATCACACAGGCTCACAGCTGTGGGAGGGAGAGGTTTACCGGACACGTTTGCACTCGCACACCTCTCTAGAGATCCCACGGTTGGAGGCAAAGTTGAGTGTATGGTTGAGAGTTGAAAGTGCAGGCTGAGGAACAGGGTCTGAACCCATAGCATCTGAGAAAACACCAGGGGCCAGGTAAGCACTAAGGGTCTTCAGAAGACCAAACGGAAGGGGGAGGAAGGCAAGCTAGCTGTGAATGTGGCACTAGGAGAAGGTAAGCCTCCAAGAAATTCTTCAAAACCAACAAAAGGAAAAAAAGAAGAAGATTGGAAGAACAATTTCCATATTATTCATAGATTTCAAAAATCTGAATTCTAGGGCCTGACCCTAATTCCAAAGTTCTATGGACCAGAATCCACGCAACTCAGTCTATTGCCAACCCTTTTCTTCATTTGATGAACACGAAGCCCTTATTTTCAAATGGAATTTGCTGAGGAAACAGGACCCACTTTGGAGACATTGGGTAGGGCCAGCCGTATAATCCAACACTGTTTGCAGAACACCAAAGCCCCCAGAGCTGACTAAAGAGACTTCAGCTGAGGGAGCCACAGCCGGGGCAGGGCCTCTGGAGGAGTGGTAACCAAGAGTCTCAAAGACAGAAGCCGGAGTCAGGGCCTGCTAGCTCGCCAGGCCACACATCCACACTTCGGCCTGGCAAAGATCAGTGTTCATCAGCCCTCCGACTGAGCAGACCCACTAAGCTCCCTGGGTCCCGATTTCAAAGCGGTAAGAAGGGGCCTCGCTTCAGCCGACTGTCAGTGCCCCCTGTCCCTCAGCTCTGGCCAGAAGGTGCGGTCTCAGAGCCGCTGAGCAGGGCTGTGGGAGGAAACAAAGAAAAAGGGGGTGGGCCCTCGTGGAGGGCCTCACCCCTGCATCCCAACCTCACAGCCACGGAGCAGCCCGGAGAGACAGAAAGGCCTTAAATGCTATGCCTCTCTTGCTCATCCCAGAGATGTAGGGAGTAGAGGGCACCAGGTTTGAACACTGTTTTCTTCCAGAGCCCAAGTCAATTACTACACCAACTGTCTTCCCAGACTCTTTAAAGGAATCCTCAGCAGCACTTTCTTACTTGCCTTCAGCAAAGCCACGCGCTCAAAAAATACAACACCACACACATACACACACACACACACACACACACACACACACACACACACCCAGCATTGACCATTTTAAGGCATATTTTTCCGTAATTCCCTCATAATACCAAAAATCATTCAAAGCCACTTTACTGTCAGAAAAGAAATATCTATGCATACAATTAGATCATTTAAGCCAAATGCCTTTTTAACAACATTTCCCAATTAAATATTCAGCAGAGATAATGTTAAGTCTGACGCATTACATCCAGTTTAAAAAAAAAAATCGGAGATGAAAGAATCCAAAATGTGGAATATAAAAAATTAAAATGAAAGTACCGCAGCATCCGACGTGTGTCCGTAAGGGCAGAACCACAGGTCAAAGTCACATCTCTCCGGATTTGCTGGCATTTAACTAGATGCAAAATGTCAGCACAGAAAATGGCTTGTTCAATGCAAATATTAACAAGACAGGAGTGTGTCCATGTGTAAATGGAGCTTCAGCCTGCCACGGCCTTTCTGGCTCACGGTTCACAGGCAGTCCGAGGTAGGAAAGGAACTTGTTTTTGCTGATTGTCACCGTCTTCCCTGGGGGTGGGGGGGTGAAGCTGCAGGACATTTGTTTCATGGAAGAAAGGGAAGGGCTGATTCAAGAACCACTGAGTAAAATGGTTTTGTTTGCCTGTAGTGGGCTCAGTGTATCCTATCTTATCCTATCCTATCCTACCATTCTTCTCTTCTCTTCTCTTCTCTTCTCTTCTCTTCTCTTCTCTTCTCTTCTCTTCTCTTCTCTTCCCTCCCATGCTGTCCCATCCCAACCTATCCTACCCTATCCTGTTGTATCCATGCCATCCCATCCCATCCTATCCTACCATACTTCTCTTCTCTTTTCTTCTCATCTCTTCTCTTCTACTTCTACTTCTATCCTATCCTATCCTATCCTATCCTATCCTATCCTATCCCACCACACCCCTATTCTATCCTATCCTACCATAATTCTATTCTATTCTATTCTATTCTATTCTATTCTATTCTATTCCATCCTATCCTATTCTATTCTATCCTACCATACTCCTATTTTATCCTAGCCTAGCCTACCCTACTCTATTCTTACTCTAGTCTGTTCTTATTCTATATGTTCTATTCTATTATTCTACTATCTATTCTATTATTCTACTCTATTCTATTTTGATTTTTTTTCTGCACACATTCAGAGGAGACTGACACTTAGTAACCTTAATTTTGCCAAGACAAGGGAGAAGGCAGAAGACTAAGAAAACTTTTTTCCCTCTCCACTGCATAAAGGAGGCTTGGTGGTAGCTCAAAGCTGCACATTTAGCTTTCTGTCCTTACTCTGCTCTGCACAGAGTACCCGCAGAAAGATCCTACTGACACCTTCCCCAGCTCCCTGCATTTGCAGTCTTGCTCTGAAAAAGGAAGCTTACATGTGAGTCTGATTCAGTGACAGGTGGAAAGCTTCGTGCCACTCTTTCAAATAGAAGGAGGCTGGATTTAAGGGACATGGAGGAGTGGTATCCGCCTGCCCTCCTCTGAGGTGGCATTTGGGTGAATCCATGGCCGGCAGCAATCAGACCTTCAGTCCGGCAGCCTCCGAAACCAGATGCCCTCGGCCCCCTGCGAATGGATTGGCTGGCTCTTCGAGCTCAACGGAGACGTAAATCTACAAACTTGGATGACTAAGCAGACTAATGCAGAGTGAGGCCAAACATTCCCATTAGTCTGACTATCACTTTCTCTGTGTATGAGCAAATGGCATGGGCAGTCACATTAGTGGGCAGTGGCTTGGTGTTTAGAAGGGACACTGGCTCCGCGGGAGCATTAAAGGAATTGCTGGAGCCATACTGGGTGGCCCATTCACCAGGTTGCCGGTAAAGTGGCCGAACCAGTCTTGGAAAGCACATAAAATCAGAGGGCAGCTGGGGAACCAGACCAAAGCCAGAGAGAGCCCCAGTTTCTACGCCAACAATGACATTCAGCTCCTTGATCGCGGGCGTCTGCTGGAAATGATGCTCAGTCTCGGCGGCTGTTGCCAAAAAGAATTCCCAGCTGCCCCTGGCTCCAGATTCCAATCTACGGCAGGTGTACCTGACTGGCTGAGCCTGAGTGCCCTTGACCTACCACGAGGCGTGTTGGAGAGGCGATCGTCCTCGTTCGGGTTTCTCCATGAGATAATTCTGCGATAAGGCCTGAAATGCAAGTAGTGTCCTTGAGAAGTGATCCCTGGAAGTACCAGCAGGGAAGTGAGCTAGGAAAAGGCAAAAGCCAATAAAGGACACAGGAAGAAGCAGGTCACCGCTGTGGACAACTGGGGCTCCTTCTTCCCAGGCACCTCTGGGAGGCAGTATAGACCCTCTTGGGGTTGTCTTACCTGAGGAGCGAGTCCACCAGAGTTTGGATCCACCAATCCCCACCTGTCTTTGGTTGAGGGTGGCCTTCCCCCTCCCCTGGGGAAGATGTCAACGTCCCTGCCAGTGCAGCCCGCACTGTATGGAGTCACGTGCACTTCCGTTGGCGCATACAGGAGCCGTGAGTTCCAAGTGCTTATGCGTGGGCACAAGAGCATCTGCTCTAGCAAGTGCCGTGCATTTTTAGCTGCTCGAGTGACAGGGGCCTCTGCCTCCTTCGTAGATTCAGAGAAAGGGGCTTCAGACGCCAGGTGACCAAAAATGTGGCAACACTGGCTACAAGTGGCTCCAAACTCCCCTTTGCTCGCTCTCTCCGTCTACTGTGCCTCCCACCCCTCCTGCCCCAGAACCATGGGAGCAGCTGCTTTTTTTAAGATGGTCACTGTGCCCTGCTAATTGGTCCAGAGTGGCACCTGACCCTGAAAAACGTTGGCATGTGACATGCGGGAAGTACATGGAGGGGAGTTCTTGGAGTATGCGCTGGTGGGAAAAGTGAAGGAAGCCGGACTGGGCCAAGGAAGAATGACCAAGAAGCCTCAGCCGACCCTGGGGATTTGGAGCTGAGGGGGCCTCTCAGAACTGCCCCAAATTGGGGTGAGGGCCTTGGGCCTGTGTACCCCTAGACCATCAATCATTGGATGCAGGCTGCCCTGGGAAGGGAGCTGAGGCAGCTCCCTGCGGGGACAGACAGTTAAGACCTTCATACCACTGGTTGCCTTGGCAGCTTGGGGCAGGGCCGGGGGGAGGTTCAGTCCCGCGGTCCTGAACAGGAGCCTGGGTAGCACACTGTGGCAGCCATTACCGTAACCTCACGAAACCTGTCTTGGAAAAGCCTGGGTGACGACTCTCTCCTTGCAGAAGGGACACCTTGCCTAGCGAGTCAGAACCATGGACAGGCCTCTCTCGTTTTATTTGCTGCCCTTTGCGTCGCTTCAGATATTGTGTTTTTTTCTTTCTTTTTTTTTTTTTTCAAAATTGGAAGTTCGAAATAAAATAAAAATGGAAAGTTCGTGGCAACGCTGCGTCAAGCAAGTCTGTCGGCATCATTTTCTCAACAGCATTTGCTCACTTCAGGTCTCTGGGTCACATATTGGTCATTCTCGCAGTATTTCAAACTTTGTCATTATTGTTATATTGGGTTACAACGACCTGTGGTCAGCGATTAGGACTCACTGAAAGCTCAGATGATGGTTCACATTCTTTAGTCATAAAGTATTTTTCACTTAAGTTCTGGGCATCATTTTTATTAGACACACTGCCATTGCACACTTCCCAGACTATGGGATAGAGTAAATATAACCCTCATACGCACTGAGAAACCAGAAAGTTCGTTTGACTCGCTTTATCGTGATATTGACTTTACCATGGTGGTCTGGACCTAAAGCTACCATATCTCCAAGACATGCCTGACCTGAAAGCTCGATGCTTAGTACTCTGCAAGCATCATCCTCCATTATCCCTGTCTGAGATTGGAACGGCATCCCCATATTGCAGACGGAGAAACTGGAGCTTAAAGCCTTAAGGAACTGGTTGAGGATCATCACAGATAACAATTGGCAGCGCTGAGATTCAAAACACACCTCCCAAGTCTGGAGCTGGTGTCTTTAGCCTCTTTACCAAGGCTGGGACTTGGAAGAAGCAAGAGAGTCACCTGGGACCCACTCAGCATCAAGTACGGACACTGACCATCCACGACCTTGGCAGTAAGTGTTTCCTTAACTTACTTTCCTTTTCCACTTAACTTTCCTAACTAGTCTCACCTGAGTCCCGGAGCCCTGCTCTTGGCCACTGGGTAGGGGAAACCCGCATGCTCAAGGATCCTGGGCCGGGCCCTCTGCCCTGGAGTTGCTCAGTGATCCCCACCAGCCTCTGCATCCAGGTCTCATTTTTCTGGAAGTCTCCATGCCTGACTAGCTGCTGCTTCTCCTTCCTCTTCCTCTTCCTCTTCCTCTTCTTTTCTTTTTTTCCAGATAGAGCACAAGACAAGGGATGTAGATTTATTAATTTAGCTTTTCCTCATTCCCGGTCTCATCTCAGGGCTGCCTCCCAGAGCATGATCCTTCTGACCTTAGGCTGGCATTTTGGAGCTCAGGCCCTCTCCAGTCAGCCCTGGCCGCTCCCTTTCTATGTCTGAAGAATCCTCAGACCTCCTGCCACCAGCAGCACATCGCACTGTGGTGGTCCCCGGCCCACCTCTCTCCCTTCTGGACCGGGTTCCTGCAGACCCAGCGGTGGATTGCAGCCCTCATCCCCACCCACACCCAAGGGTGCTCAAGATCTATTTCTTGGGTGAAGATTGACTGACCCTCTCTAGAGTCTAGCTCAGGTGACACTGCTGTCCCAGCAGAAGTGAAAATCCTTCCTTCCGTCTGTTTCTAAATGCTAGAAGGGCATCCCTACTTTTGGGGGGGAAGCCACAAGGATTTAAGGGGGTTCCCTAGCAACGTGGTCTAAAGGGCTGTAGGTTGTTTAATGTCTTCCTGCACCATGAATTCTGCACTTTGCACTGACTCAGCAAATCGGTACGAATTTAGGCTACTGACAAGGACCTTAGAAACAATGTGTCTTCTGCAGGTTTAAGAAAGGTGAGAACTTGAAAGCAGTCTTAAGTCTGAGATCCTAACCTCCACAATCCAGGGCCTCTAAAGATAGACTACAGCAGCACGTGTGGGCTTCCTGCCTCTGGTACCCCTGCCCGAGGGCTCCAGGCCTGCCTCGGAGTGCCAGCCTAGAGATTCTGCAACCCGCACCTGCCCCTCGCCCTGTATTTCCCTTGCAGTAAGAAATCCCCAAAGCACGCCATCTCTGGGCAACCCTCCAACCCTGGGGGCAGTTTTGTTCATCTCCCTCAGTGTGGTGTGGTGGAGCGAGCAGGCTTTGGCATTAGAAGCCTTGACTGTGACCCTGGCTTGGCCATTTACTGACTATGACTCAGCATTTCCCAAAGAAGTTCCACTGAGTGTGAGGGTTCTAGGACACAGTAAGCAGGAATAGTGTATCAGGCGGCTGTTGCCACTGATGATGATGCTGTGTAATGAGCAACCCCCAAACTCAGGTGCAAATGATGATTAGAATTGATTTTTCACTCATGCGTCTGCCAGTTGGCTGGGGTGGCTCTGCTCCACGTGTCTTATTCTGGGGTCCAGTATGGAGGGCTGGCAGCCCCCTAGGGCATGTTCTTCTCACAGAGAATGGAAAAGCACAAAAGACAAACGGAAACACGTGATGTCCCTTAATGTCTAGGCTTGAGGTTGGCGCACCGTCACCTCCACTGGCCAAAGCAAGCCACGTGGCCAAGTCTTTCATCAGAGGGGACAAGGAAGTTTACTCTTTCCGTGCAAGTTTAGAGAGAGGGAGCAGATTCTGTCACACAATGATTTCTTTTGCTGCAAGTTGCATGGGGAAAATGTTCAATGGTCAAGCAAGTTGGGGAAATGTGTGTATGTTTTTTTAAGTGAAAAAGAAGGGCGTCTGGGTGGCTTAATCAGTCGAGGGTCTGACTCTTGGTTTTGGCTCAGATCATGACCTCAAGGTTGTGGGATCGAGCCCCACATCAGACTCTGTGCTCAGCAGGGATTCTGCTTGAAATTCTCTTCCTCTCTCCTTCTGCCCCTCCCCTGCTCACATTCTCGCGCATGTGCTTGCTCTCTCTCTCGCTCTCTCTCTCAGACAAATAAATAAATCTTTTAAAAAAGTGTAAAAGAGTTGAGATTTCAGGCATGGGGGACTGTCAATTTCCTTAAGAAAGTGAAACAGTTGTCAGAGCCTTTAATGTATATGTTATATGTCTATTCCAAACCTTCAAATGATGCTTTCTGACAGAAGTCATTTTAGGAAAGATTGCTAGCGATGATAGGCGAGTCACCTAACCAGTCTGAGTTGCAGGTGTCCAGGCTGTTTTAACAGGACTTATGAGAACTGCCCCAGAGGACGATCTGGTGAACCCATGAGATGAGGTACAGGCCACACTGTAGCACAAGCCTGGGCGCACATAGACATCCATTCAGTCCTGAGTTCCATCCATCAAGAACCCTAGTTAGTTGAAAAGAGGGCTCCCTAGCATGGGACAGGCCAGACCCGGGCCACTGAGGCTCTATGTACTGGACTGGGCGGGCACGTGGTGGTGGAACCAGCTATAAAAAGGGATAAGATGGTCCCCTGGACTCTGACAGTGGTGACTTCACAGATGGGGGTCAGCTGTTAAGGGGTTACGAGGTTGTGGTGAGGTGTGGGAAGCCATGATTATCATTATGCCCCTGACCCCAGAGCACGAGCTGATTTTAGTCAGAATCCTACCCCTTCCCTGCACCTTCCAGAAGAGTGCCTCCTTTTGCATCTGTCTCGCCCACCCAAGCCAGTAGGAGGCCTGGTCCTCTCTGCTTTCACGTTTCCAAAGCAGGACCATCCCTTCCTATGGCCTCCGCGAACAACGAACCACCAGAGTCCTTAGCCTAAGGACATGGAGGCAGGAACAAAGATCACAGATTTCCATTCCGGTCAGGTACGAGTGGAAAATTCTCCATGGAATGGCAGGGTTCCCCTTCATTACACATGTGGTTTTCATTTCTCTAGAGGAAAAAAAAAAAAGACTCCAGGTGCCATTCCAAACCTCACCCCTGGCCCTCACCAGCAAGCTCCCAACTGCCCAAGTCTGTAGAAGTGCCAGCACCCAACAACTTCTAGCATCTTCCACAGCCACCACAGCACAACTGGCATTTCTTCCAGCAAAAACACTTGGGTCTTTGTCCTCTGCACCTCTCAGGCTTGTGTCTCCTCCTTCCTTTGCCAATGGCTCTGACGAACAATGGTTGAACAATATTTGGAGCTTTCTTCTTCCTTGCCATTAAGGATCCTCACCCTAAAATCCCAGGAAAGGTGTCTCGAAGGCCCGCGGGGCTGCGCCCTGGACCCAGTGTCTCTGAGTTACAAAGATGGCCCAACATCCGCTGGTCCAGGTTTTTGTTGTTCTTTTAGACCTTTTTTTTTTCTTTTTTTAAAGGAAACAGATACCACATTGTTTCACTTTGCAAAAATATCTGGGGAGGGAAACGAAATCCTGGGAATAGGCTGGTGGCGTCGTGAAGCTTCCAGAGGAGGAAACTTACAACCACAAGACCACCCTCCGAGTACCTCTTTGGAGGCAATGCTGTTTGAATGGAAAAGCAAAGTCTCTGGGCAGCCACAGGGCAGCGATAACCTATTAGCTTGTGGTCTGAGTTCTTCCGCGCACAGCCCGTGCAGGAGGCGGCTGCGGATGGGATCCCAGCCCCCACTACCCAACAGCCATGTAACCTAGAGCATCACTTAGCCTCTCTGTGCCTCAGTTTCCTGCTGTACCAGATGCAGATACTAATACACCCACCTGAGACGATCGTTAGGGGAATTACAAGCGTCAGGTTTTGTACAGCTCTTGCTCCGATGCCTGGTGCGGAGTCAGCACTGAGGGTTTGAGATGAAACTTTCGGAACAGAGCTACCCTGAGAACATAACAGGTGCCAAAACCCAGGACGTGCTGGAAACACGGACCTCACCCCTCCTCCCTTTTCTCCATGTTCGTCCCTCTGTGCTAATGACCTCTCACGCTGCCTTTTAAGTCTTCCACTTCCTTCCTTTAAATGGGAAAATGGAAAAAGAGAGAAAAGATGATTGCAGAAAAGACAGCAGGGAGGACTTGCCTTTTAATGTCAGTGAAACACAGAGTCAAAGGAATGAATCTTTAATTGTAGAATTTGTGGTTGCCAACTCGGGGGCTGCTGGGTGAGGCCGAGGAGCCAGACCTGAACAGGGTGGGAGAGGAGGGCTGAGGATGGACCTGAAATGCCTCCAGGAAGGCAGCTGCCTACCAAATCTTCGAGAAATGCCAGCCCCTCCTGTGTGTTTCCCCGAAGTCACCCCTGTTTCAAATGGAAAGCCGCATGTGCCCTGGGCTACAGAAAAGGGCCCCAAACATCCC
Source organism: Enhydra lutris kenyoni (assembly GCF_002288905.1). NCBI lineage: Eukaryota > Metazoa > Chordata > Mammalia > Carnivora > Mustelidae > Enhydra > Enhydra lutris. The sequence continues at coordinate 20,894,377 of NW_019154107.1, forward strand.
CTTGATTGGCACGCCACATAAGCCGCATCCCCGCAATAATGATGATGTTAATGACATTGGTAATAGCCACAGTGCAGCTGTTACTTGGCCGCACAAATCTTCAGAGCCTCCCAGGAATTGGCAGCGTGCTAAGAATAGGTGGGATCCTGCACACCCAGGGGGCTCTGAGGTGTGAGAGGAGGGAAGGAGAGCGGCTGAGTTCAGACCTAAGAAACCCTGGAACAAGGAGCAGAGAGAGACTCTTCGAGACGGTGGCACTCAGAGGAACCCTGCTCTCAAATTCCACCTGTGGCCCGGCTGCTAGGACTGGCTCCCTGGCTGACCTTGCCATGCGGAGCAGAGAGTCAGCCACACGACCGCACAATCGGTGACCAGAGTAGATGCCAAATCGGACTGCTTGGAGCTGTTTTCCCATGTAAATAGGATCCAGGGCTATGTGTGGCCCCGCAAAGTCAAGGGCTTGAGGCTGTCGTTATCATATGATTGTTCATATTAGCGTACAATTTGCATACGTGTGGCGCACACAGGTCCTGAAGGTACAGAGTTTAATGAATTTTGACAGATGTCAAATAATCTGTCATCAGATAATCAACAGCCCCACAAAGGTACAGGACGTTTTCATCACCTCCGATGGTTTCTTTGTGTCCCTTTCTGGCTGCCTTCCACCACGCGTGGGCAATCACCGTTTATACACCTGCCACCATGGAAGGAGTGCTTTTGCCTGTTCTAGAATTCTCTATAAATGGAATGATACAGTATGTATTCCTTTGGGCCTGGTGTCTTTCAGTCTGTGTACTATTTTGAGGGTCTCGCCATGCTCTCATGTGTATCAGTTTGTTTCTTTGTATTCCTGAGCAGTAAATACATTACAACTTATAAAGTCACCCGTTGATGGAAATTGGGATTATTTCCAGTTTGGGGCTATTATGGAAAAAAAAAACAAAACTGTCATGAACATTTCTCTGCAAGTCTTTGTGGGGATATGGGTCCTCATTTCTCTCTGCTAAATATTTAGGGGTGAGATCTCTGAGTGTAATGTATGTGTGTGTTTAATTATAAAAAAAAAAAACCTGACAGTTTTCCAAAGGGGTTCTACCATCTCAGACTCTTCGTCTCTTTCTCCTCTATGATTTTCTTTACGTGACTTCTGCCTCATGGTGTGATATGGCTGCCTGAACCCCAGTCATCCTATCTACATTCCAACCCAAAAGGATGATGGAGGAAACGCTATGTTTCCCTTGCTTGGATAACACTCCCTGGAAACTCCCCACAATACTTCTGCTGACATCCCATTAACTAGAACTTTGTACATGGTCACATCTAGCTGCAAGGGACATTGGGATATGTCATTTTTATCCTAGAGATTCATGTACCCAGCTAAAAAGCAGGGGTTTTATTATTGGGGAAGAAAGGGATATTAGATGTTGTGGGGGGGCAAGAAGCAGCTTCTGCCAACATGGGTAGCTAGAAACTGGGCAGGGGACCATCACTGTCTTGCTCACAGAGGCTTCTCCAGAACCCATCTTGAGCCTTTGCTCATGATATGTGCTCAGTAAATGTTTGTGAACAGGAGGAAGCGGGAGGGGAGAAGGAGAGGGGTGGGAAGAGAAGAGATAGCTGTAAGGCAGCCTGCCCCACAGCTTGAGGAAGCTCTCTAGGATCATTACGCTCGTCTGACAAGAGGGTTGTTCTTAAAAGCCTCTCACCATTCTTCAGTTTCTGAAGCTGTTTCCAAACTCCTCTTGGATGCAATTAAATATCATTCTCGAATTGTCAAGTGAGTCCTGCAGTGGCCTGGTCGGTAGGTAAGGGACATTTTGACTTCGTTGTCGGATGGAGGTGGCCCGGGGATTGTTACTTATCACAGAGGAGGGGGCGTGTGTATGCACATGTATACACACGTGTGCGTGCATGCACACGTGTGTGTGTGCACGCGCGTGTGTGCAGGCACGCCCACAGCAAGCCTTCCTTGGACCTTTTCCTGTCAGAGCCTCACAATCCGTATAGTGATAAAGGTGTTGTCATCAAAGGCTTGTGCCTTGGGTATTGGAATGGGGACCGACACGCCTGAGAGGAGGGCGCCGGGAGCAAGAGGCAGCAAGGTGGCTGGGAGCAGAGCTGCGGACAGGCAGGCAGCGAGAACTTTCCTACAAGAGGGCCTCGGTGCTTCCAGCTGGGCGCGCCTTCAGCAAACGAGGGGTCACCGGGTTATGTTATTTTACGGTACAAAAGCAGATATGGTCCACTGCCTCCGCTCTACCCTGATAATTTTGTCTTCCTGGCGGGTTTGCCATCAAGGATCTGACATGCCATTAGGTTTTTATCTCTGTTGCCCAAGGAGGGGCAACGGTGAGCGAGGGTCTGCTTTTCATTAAAGTGAGACCGGTTGCGGGAGCCCTTCTTTGAACAAAACAACCACGGTTCACGACAAGGTTAGGAGAAGGCGGGGCGGAGGGAAGGTTATTAGTAACTACCTCTGCTTCCTTAGCCAGAGTGGGGGCTACTCTCCCGGGGGACTGAGAGCTAATTCTGTGCTCAGGCTGTGATCCCCAGGCCGGCCTAAGAAGGGGCGTCTTCCGTGGGGCCCAGCCTTCCAGCTGATTCTTGGACATCAAATGTGACCCAGGAGGGAGCACCGGGACACCAAGGAAAGGATTTCGCTTAGTCTGGGCCCCGTGCCGGAGCTGCCATCCTAGAGATGAGAGGTGCAAAGTTGCTGGAAGGAGTTCTGCCATGGAAGCTCGCCCCATCCTGCCAGGGACACGGGCCTCCCTACCAGCCCTGAGCTGCTGCCCAGGTTTCTCACTCCCTCCCTCCTCACCGAGGAAAAGCGGTATCTGGGAACCGGGGTAGAGCGGGGGTGGGGGAAGGGGCCTTGGGCTGACAGCAGCTCAAACCGACTCTGCCCTCTCTGTCCTCCTGGAAACACCTAGTACATTCTAGGTCTTTCTCATCGGCATTGCCTTCCTCATGACAGAGCAAACAAAACATGCAGAGACAGCCCCTTAGGGGCAGGTCTGGGGGAGAAAATCCTCCAAGTATCTCCATTGTTTCGTTTCAGATGTGGGAGATGCTACCGGGCTCAGGAGGGGTCCCAGCTGCCCGTGGTGCTCACATAAACAACTCCACTGACTTCAGTCATTTCTGATAAGAGCCACTTTTGTTCCCCCCCCCACAACGTACCCCAGGCCACCTTCTTTGTGTTGCTCTCATCAGCAAAGTCACACCGGGCAGCTGATCAGTGTGGCACCTTGGCCTCCTGTGAGCTTGTCATGCTGGCTGGGGGTGGGACTCTGAGCCTTCCTCCGCAGCCCCCTCCCCCACTCCTGTCCTCCCTCCTCCTCCACACACTCACCCCACCCACTGCCTGGTGCGATTCAGAAGCACCGAAATCCCCATGATCCCTGGGATACGCAGTTTCCTTCACCCAAGAATTGCAAGAGCTGCGTCTTCTCCCTTGCAAAGTGAATCATAACAGGAGCATAGAATTTCAATTCCAGGCGTGTGGAATTTTAATCCCCAAGTTCCCACGAAGTGCTCCTGTCCGTGGCGAATTGGTGATGAGCCCCTCTGGCCAGCGTCATGCACAGTCACCTGGCGGGAGTGACGGGGTCCTCTGAGCGCCCCGCGTCTCGCTCCTGCAACCTCATCATCACCATCCATTAACCGTGAGCAAGGATGAATTACTCTCATCGCTATGGCCAGGTCCTCGCCGAGGCAGCCTGCCCCGCACGGGGAGGGATTTCCAGCTCCACGCCCGACCCCGCGCTGTCCTGGGGCCACCAGCTGGGGCTTTCCAGAGACACCGTAGCTCTATTGGCAGTTAGCTTGGGTTTTGTCTGGTATTCGCCTCTGTGAGATGCCAGACCTTGTGCTCAGCCCTGCGATCCCAATAACTCCCTTTATTTCCCGGTGGCAGGTGACAACTGAGAGGCTTAGAGCCTGTGGGTGCACCGCTCAAGGTCACATGGCTTGCGCGTGGCTGCAACATGTCTGCTACCGAGATCTGTCTTCTTTTTGTTCCAACATCACGCCCTAAGACGTTTCTGTCAGTCTTCGGCATGGTTTTGACTGCATGCCCCAGTAGGATCCCCAGGGGTCCACATTTTCATGATGGTACAGCTAGAGCCCAGAGAGGTTAAGTGGCTGGCGCCAAAGACACACAGCTGTGTGGGTAGAGAGAGAGCAGGCACCACGACCCAGAATGCCACAGACTTTTATTGAGGGTCAATGACCTGCCAGGTTTGCACCAGCTCTGGAGACATCCAGCTGAATAAGACTCAGCCCCTGCCCCTGACTGACGGTCACATGGGCAGTGGTAGCAGACGTGATGATATGCATTTCTAAGTGTGGAAAACCATCTTGTTTGTACGTGGTGTGTGGGGAAGGAGCCCAGGGCTGGAGTGACTCATTGACTGAAGAAGTGACATTTGGTGGAGGCCTGGGCCTCATCGTGACTGTTGCAGAAATCAATCTTTTCAGTACTCTCAAGGATAATCGGCCTCTGCAGGGCAGACCCTCACTAACCAGACTCCTAAGAACCTGGTGAATAAGACCAAAGACCACTTCATTAATCCCTACCCCTTTCCAGTGAGCCTGCTATCAAAGAACACAGAACAGTACACTGGAGATGAGGGATTTGCCTGGAGGAGGTGAGCTTTTTTGATTGCCCACAGGGCTGTATTAAGATTTGGGGGACCTCTAAGCACTCAAAAGATTATGGTGCCCAGAACAACCCTATGTGTTACTTAGAATAAAAGTAAATCCCAACTGTAAAACAATGAAATTGCAATGAAAACAGGTTCCAGTTTTTCCCCTATGACTTTGATGTTTTTAAATATATGTATGTTAAAAATTGAATTGTTCCTTTTAATAATCACGTTTGATCCTCCTGTTCTGTTCGTAGCCCAGTCTTGTGCTTGGGATTCCTGTGGGACAGTCCAGCTCTGCTTGTCTTCCCAGCATGCTTTTTTCTACCCAGAAGGCAATAAGACCCCAATTTTTCCTTTGGCGACTCCTCCCTCATTTTCAGCCAGCTTCATCTGTGGGGATGGACCTCCCCTCCACCTCCAAAGACAGGGTCAATGAGTTCTGAGGAGAAATTTGGTGGGGCTTTTGAGAAAGCCTCTGGGAAGTGTGATGTGAAGCTACTTAAAATCTGGTGCTGCGTGACATACTGTTATCATAAGTGGAGTCATGCACAAGTAGGGGCCATCATGTGGGCTTGGAGCCAATGTGACATAATTCAGAGAAGACAGATGAAGAGAAACCAGGTCTTTGGTAGCATGACTTATGCTGCTGGATCAAACTCTGCCTGAAGTCCACATTTCTGTTCAATGTTTGTTTTTTTCCACTTAAGTGAGCCAATAAATTCTATTTTGGTTTAAGTCAGTTTGAGTTGAATTTCCTGTCACTTGAAACCAAAAGATTTTTAACAGATATACTTTGAAAACAAGGATCATAGCATAGAGAATTAAACAAACTTTAGCACATTTCTAGATGTATTAAGACTGACACATTCTTACAACCTTTATGAATCTGTGAGGAATGATTCCTTTTGGTTAAGAGTCTTATCATCTTGGTTGTGTTATCATTAATTAGGTCACTTTATAAACTCCACGAGGGCCAAAATGTTTGTCTGTTTCGTTTACTACCGTATCCTCCGCACTTAAAATAAGGGCAGGCCCCAGGAGGCACTCCAGAAATACTGACTGGCTGGCTGAATGAATGAATGAATGAATGAAGAAACATAAAAGGGACACGTAATTAGTCATCAAGATAACAGGATGGGAAATGCACAATATACCCTTGGCAACATACTTATTAATGTTTGTAATTCATCCAAAAGAGGGGAGAAAACTAACATTAGCTGTGATCCTTCCCTAGGCTAGGCACACTTTCGGGTGTGTTCATAGCCACCGCAGCATATTATTACACACGAACCACCTCCCCCCACCCACACACACACGCACACACTATCAAGAGGCTGGTATAATTACTCTCATTTTACAAACGGGGAAACTGAGGCATGGGGCTTGAAGTTACATTCCAAAGATCACAGAACTACTTCTTCAGTTAACAGCTCAGCTGAGAGGGGTTCCAGCATGGAAAATGTTTACAAGAGTGCCGGGGTTATAGTAAGCTCTCAGAAAATTCTGCAGGTAACCAAACTCATGTGTGCTACATAGGTTTTTATTAAATTCCATTTCCGACACCTATATGGTGATCCAGACCCTCAAATGGAAAGGAGACAGCCTTCCCTGCCCAAATCACACTTGTGTGGGTGCGTGGGAAGAGAGCACACAGGGTGTTGTGACTGTGGTATCAGAGTTCACACAAGCCACGTGTTGTCAGCACAGTCACCTGGTACAGAAAAGTGTATGTGTGTGTGTGTGTGTGTGTGTGTGAGTGAGACCTAGTCTCAGAGCTCCAAGACTGTTTCTGCATCCTGCCCTGATACATTGTAGACACATCACAATGAAGGGAAGTGATAGAAGCTTCTGGTCCCATCCAACCACCCAGATGTGTTCTTAGCGTGGCCATAATTTAAGCAGAGCCTGCAAGGCGATACAACTTCTCCGAACCAAAAAAAAAAAAAAGCCGAAGAGTCTGGGCAGTAATGCCGAGGGGAACTCAACATAAACCAGAACAGAAATTTGACCCCACTTTCCACTCCAAGATGTGCTAATTTACACAGCCTGTGACCACTGCTGTTGCTTCCCCTTGCCCCCAGTGTGCTCGGAGTGGCTTCCATTAGTGAGAATTCAAAGGGCCGTGGGGGTGACCCCAAGCTCAGCCGTGTGGGAAGGGCCCCGTGGGGGTCAGAAGGATCCCCCGTGACACATCAGCCTGGCGCCCTTGGTAAAAGCTCTCTACTCTCTGGGCCTCAGCACCCTACTTGGGGTAAAGGGCTAGTGGATGTAGAGCCCCTAAGTTCCCTCACTCCCTGGCACCAAAGCAGAATGCCCCAGTCACAGAGATGAGAAAATATCCTATGGCTCTTCCAAGCAAGGGGGGAGACTGGGTTGGAATTATCATCCAAAGGGCACCTGGAATTTTGACGGCAGCCGCAGACCTCATCCCCCGCCTGCTTCAGAGGCTGTGTGCTGACTTACATAGACGGGTGTCTGGTACTCCCCACTTTGCAGGGAGAAACAGAAAACTGTGTGTGTGTGTGTGTGTGTGTGTGTGTGTGTGCACGTGTGTATGTGTACTTTTTCTTAACTCACGCAGGTCACCGGGGAAACTGAGAAAGCAAACATCTAACAGAGAGAAAAGATTTCTCTCCTTTGTGTTTTTCCTGCTGTGGAGACAAATGCCCCGGAATGCACTGGCAGAGGTGGGGCCTGGGGCCTGGAGAGAGAGCAGGGTGCTGTGAACCCTCCCCTCCTGCCTTTGAAGGTGGCCAGGCCTCTCTGTAAACACAGTGACTTCTGACATCTCACGGCTCTCAAAATAATCAGAGTGTGGGGGTTCTCAATCAGGAACAAAGAAGAAACAAAGGGTTAATGAGAGGACACAAGTTTGATGTTTCGTTGGATAAACACAGAGTCAGCTAGGAACAAAGGCGCCAGGGGCTGGCCTTCCCTAGGAGGTAACAAGGGGAGCTTTTAGTCCTTGAAATTTCTGTGCATTGCTGTTTCTTCCTTGGTTTGAGAAGGGCACCTCACACCCTGCTCTTTGGACCAGCCCCTTTCAAAACCATGGCAGTGAAAAGTTGGCCCTCCCCCTCACCCTGATCAAAGCCTTACAGCAAGATCTAATTCATACTAACGTGTGAAGGATTGATATGACCTCGGCAGCCCCAGAGGCAGCAGCTCCCATTTACCATGGAGCTCCTTTTCTCCACACCCTGTGCGCATTCTCACCGCATTCTCACGCACCCCTAAGAGGCATCATTACCCATCAGCTCAACGGGGAATAGCTGTCCTTGTCCAGTGTTAATGAACTTCCAGGCTCTCTCTTCCCCCACCCTGACTCCAGCTCCACATACAGCCCCAGGCACTTGCAGGAATTCCACACACACACCCCCATCTAGCTTTTTGCAGTGGAACAAGTAGGTGCCTGTCCCGGCCAAATGTCAGGTACTCAAGATCCCACTGCAGGTGGACAAGCCAGGTGGTTCATCATCACCGAGTGCCTCTTTCCTAATTCCGTATCACAAGGAGGTCACAGTTCCTGGCCTGGAGGAGCCACTCAGAGAATATTTGTTGAATGAAGGTGTAGAGATGTGAATAAATGAACGGATGAACGAATGAACGAACTGTGTTCTTTCCACGAGTGGTGGTGTTGTCGCAACCTCTCCCTCGCAGCTAGGGGGACGGATTCTGATTCCAGAGTCTGAGGTGGGGCCCGAGATTTTGCGTGTGTAACCGGCTCCCGGGTGAGGCCGCTGCCGCTGGTCTGCGGACTGCACCGTGGGCAGTGAGTTCAAGGTCACAAAAGAAGAGGGTCTCATCTTTGCCGCGGACTATTTGAATTCGATTTCCCCCTCCTTTTCATCAGCGTTCATTCGTTGGTCTGGGGTGTGGGGTGCTGCTTGCAAGGATTCCATCCGTGCTGCCTTTTATCCTCAGCTCACGCAGAAGTGCGTATCCTGAGAAATAATGAGGCTGAACCACAGGGTCCTCTGTTGCTCAGGCCTCCTCCCTCCGCTTCCAACATAGATAGCCGTGTATTTCCACGGCGGCACACATATTTGCAAGAGTAAGAAAAGTCTTGTGCGTTTGTACAAACCTCACGCCCTGCCAAAGCCAGACTTTACCCCAGCACCTGCCCTGGTGAATTTCTTAGGGCAGATAGATCTTCCTCTTGTGCCCACGTCTCTATCAAAAAAGAAAATGAAGGAAAAGATGCCCTCGAGTTTTAAGAAGAATGTGAAGGAGCACAATTCTTTGAGAAGGGGAAAAACACACCTGCGTATTTAAATATGCAAACAGCCTGCTCGGATTTATGACTCATGCTGCCAACCTGGGCCCAGGTAGGCATCTGCGTTTGCAAGCACTAATCTGACCTTTAGTAAAGAAGCATTATGAAGAAAAACGTTTCACCGGTCTCAGCCTGGTCACCTAGTCAAAGTCTGTGGACCTATGGACCTTGGTGTCCTGGAGAAACGGGGTCCTCACCAGTTCAGGCGGGGGGGGGGTGAGCGGATGGCTTGGCGACACGGTGCAGACGGAGTCAGTGAATTGCCATATCCTCTACTGAATGGATTGTCCCACACGAGCCTACGTGGGTGGCCCACCTCAAGAGAACTGGCACCATCTCTGCTCCTTGGAATCACCAGGGGATCTTGAAGGATTATTGTTGCCTGAGTCGGATCCCCAAAGATTCAGAGGTGACTGGTCTGGGAGGCGGTCTGGGTGATGACAATTTTGAAAGCTCCCCAGGTGATTGCAATGTGCAGCCAAGGACGAGCGTCACTGCCCTAGGTCAGTGGGGTGGTCAGACCCTCAGCCTCAGCGTCACCTGTCAGCAGCACGGATCCCAGGCCCCACCCCAGTCCTACCCATTCGGGATCTGCACTTCTAACAAGCCCCCAGGGGTCACGCGTGCCTGCTGACATCGGAGAAACACTGCCTTGGAAATCTGTTTCTGGATGCAGAGACTGGAGGCCCGTCCCACAAGACAGTCTGGCCAAGGTCCCCAGATCGCCCATCTCCCAGTTTCAACCAGACTTCCTCCTCCTCAGCTGGACTTCATGTCATCCTGGAAGGGGTCTGAGAGATCCCACGTGAGGACAGCCCCACGTCCGGGGCACAGCTCTCGTCTCAGCATTGCAGAGAGCGCACCATTTACTGCGGAATTCTGACTTTTTCTTGCTAGGGGAAAAATATGTCTCGGTAAGATCCATTATGTATTCCTGGTGTACGCAATGAGTTTGTCTTGAGACATATTTATGCCTGAGAATATTATGTATTCTCTTTATATACCATGCAAGGTTAAATTTTTGAAAATTTATACTTGCTTTTTATCACCCAGACATATAAGCGATTTATAGCCAGGCCTGATGGATTGGAAATCAGATGGCAAAACCCGGATTAACCCCCTGGATCCTGGTGGTCGTTGGTCAGTCCTTGCTATTAATGATATTTCCACCTGAGTGAACGCATTAAAGACTTTCCCTTGAAGATAAATATGCGGGTAGGTATCACTTTGCGAAGCAGGTTCTCTCCCTCTTGCTGCGTAAGCTCATCCAGCATTTTTTTTTTTTTTAAAGACAGACATATTGAAACAGTCATACACTGAATAATTCATGTGGAAAAATTTGGGGGAGAGCTAAATAGAGGTGACTCGTGGTATATTCTTCCTTGCGGGTGGTTAGAAGGTGGAGAGTTTTCTGCATTACATAATTGCTATTCCCCAGAAACACGGTGCTTGGAGCAGCTACGGTCCCTTCCCAGAGCCCCTTTTATACTAACCCACCAGCCATGCAAACGACTCTTTTTTTAAAGATTTTATTTATTTATTTGAGAAAGAAAGACAGAAGGCACAAGCGGGGAGGGGAAGAGGCTGGGGGCAGATGGAGAGGGGGAATCAGACTCCCTGCTGAGCAGAGAGCCCGATGAGGGGCTCGATCCCAGGACCCCAAGATCATGACCTGAGCAGAAAGCAGAGGCTTAACCAACTGAGCCACTCAGGCGCCCCTCAACCAACTCTTGATAGCCCTCCCTGGGCAGTAAAAGATGCTCAGAGGACCCTGGCCTGGCCCAAGGGAGGCCAGGGAGCACCCCGACAGGCGCTTCCTACCGAAATCGGGACTTCATCACACCTGCCGTGCGTGGGCACAGGTGCATGCAGTTTTCCACCAAACCCAAAGAGGGTCTTTTTGTGCAAATCCCTGGCCAAGGGTGGTCTAGCGCAACTGCTCGGCATTCACCCAGGTGCAAAAGGCAGCCAGAGGATGAATCATTATTATTTTTTTAATCAAGTAACAGACCCAGGTGTAGAAGCCACCCGGCTTTCTAATATCACTGTGGCTTTGATAAATATGTCCCATTCCTTGATAACTTTTCCAAATCCTTTAATATCCTGCAGCTCAGTCCCTGATGTCTGGCTGTCGCAAAATGTGTGAAGGGAGACCAAATGTCAATAAAATCTCCCTGCCTGCCTCAACCCAGGACATAATCAGCTCCAAGGTAAATAAATGGTAAGTTAGTTATCTGCTCCGGGGAGGGGAGGGGAGGGCGCGGGGCTTATCTGCCGTGCGTTTCGGCCTTCCTAGGGAGCTGACCAAAACGTCTTATTCCAGCGTCTTCTGGGGGAGGGTGTTGGATCCCCCCCCCCCGTTTCTTTTTCTTTTTTCCCTTCCCCTCCGAGGACCACCGCGCTCCACTGTTGGGAAGTGGCTGTCCGCTTTCTGCTCCGCTCTCCTCAAACTCCATTAAATCACCTTTCATCACATTAAATACAGGTCTTCAGGGTGGTCAGAGAGCTTCGCTCTGAGGGATGATGTTATAATGAGGGCGACGTGTATGAAAAATCATTTTTCAGCTCAATTCCAGGCAGGCCACAGGGAAGCCTGAAGGGGAGGGGCAGGGCGTGGGGCGTTTGTCCCCATAGATGGGAGCCCCGTTCCTGAGGCGAGCTTTCCTTCCTTCATTCCTTCCTCCCTTCATTCATTCATCGGACCCGTAGAGAGCACTACTCCGTGTCTGCCTTGGGGAACACGCGTCTGAACAAAGAGACAAAAATAGCCCTTCCCTCATGGAGCTTCCACAAGGAGAAGCATTTGAAAGCTTCTCAGGGCACATGCTTCCCGTGGGACTCACAGGAAAGCAGAGGGGGGCTGATTTGAAGAGTTTCCGGAGCCCCTGCCCATCCATTCTGCCTGTGCCGGTGCCAAAGGGCGGTGTTCTTCCAGGAGACACTCTTTCTTTTGAGCTAAATCGTCCTTTTTCCATGAGCAATTGCCCTTGGAAGGGATTAACTGTTATCACTCTCTGGCACCTTAGTGTGAATTTATTTATTGGCTCCTCTTCCTGCCTAAATAGGAGGGCCTCCTGGGCTGCCGAAGACAGGCAAATCCTGAAAAGGTAGCGGGCGAGAGACCGAGGACTACCGGCTCCATCTCTCTCCTTAGAGCCCCCGGGGGCCACCTGTTAAAGAGGGAGATGCCTCATCGCCATCTGATCCCACCGAGTAGGGTCTCACTCCCCAGCCCAGTCCTCTCCCCTCCCCTTGCCTCCCTCCCACACACACATGGTCTTCCCACTGGACGGCTCAGAGCCACTAAAGGATCTCTTTAGAGAAGAGGCCCAATGACATTGAGGTTCTCCAAGTTCAGATCACTTCTAACTGCCCTTCCTAGTCGCGATGACAGCCCCCCACTGCTACTTGGCCGTGGGCACTACCCTACACTTGCCTGGTGTCTTTAAACCCTGCTCGCACCATTGTAAGCAGTCCCTTATTAAGCACACACCCAGTCTGAGTAGGCCATCTGTTTGCTGCCCAGACCCAGATCCACACGGAAGGCAAAAGAAGAAGCGGAGAAATCGGGTCTAGGACTTGGACCTGGACACAAGGGGAGTGGGGAATAATGGATGCCTTCAGAGCCTGACATAAGGCAGTGTTTTCATGTGTCGTGGACATGAGGTCCATAAAATGTAGATTCCTTCCTCATAGCCCTTTATTTTTTTTTTAAAGATTTTATTTACTTATTTGACAGAGAGAGACAGCAAGAGAGGGAACACAAGGAGGGGAACTGGGAGAGGGAGAAGCAGGCTCCCCGCCAAGCAGTGAGCCCGACGTGGGGCTCGATCCCAGGACCCTGGGATCATGACCTGAGCCAAAGGCAGACATTTAACTGATTGAGCCCCCTCATAGCCCTTTCTGACCAGAGACCTGGAGATGTGCATTTGCAGCAAGCATCTCAATGACACTGAAGCGTATGGCCCATGTACCACAATTTAACACGTGTTGATTTAGTCCTTCCTAACCCCTCATGACTCCTCCCTTTTGTGAAAGGGCCACGCTTCTTTCTGCTTTGTCCAAACTCTGCTATCACGGTCGCTGGTGATCTGAGCAACAGATGGAAAGAATGAAAATTCAGAAAGATAAAAACCTAAAGAAAAAAAAACCAACAATGTGGTTTTTCAAGCAGGCAAAATGTCAAGGAGCCCAAACTTGCTGGGTTCAGATTTTTTTTAAAAAATGGTTTTTCATCCCTGGTCTTTTCCAGCAAAAGAGTCTCAACCTAGTGATTGGCATCCAGACTACCAGTAAAATGTAGCCTCTGGGTAAGATCAGATCAAGGATACAGCCTTAAGACCCTTCATTGAGGGCGCCTGGGTGGCTCAGTGGGTTAAGCCTCTGCCTTTGGCTCAGGTCATGATCTTAGGGTCCTGAGATCCGAGCGGAGAGCCTGCTTCCCCCCCTCTCTCTGCCTGCCTCTGCCTACTAGTGATCTCTCTCTCTCTCTCTCCGTCAAATAAAAAAAAAAAATTAAAAAAAAAAATTAAAGACCCTTCACTGAATTCTCAAAAGAGTTAGTGCAGTGCCTCGTAGATGCCCCCATGCAGACCTATTGTTCCATGGCCCTGGCTTGCCACCTAAAATGGAGAAAGGCCTGTCTCAGAAGAGTTTGCAGATGTGGCTTTGGTCTGATGGACCACATCGTTAAACTTGATACAGAGGAAGCCCGCTAAGTTGTGAATGGAATTACATTGGCTTACACGACAAGGACAGAGATGGTTAAAAAGAGATCTCTGCGCCTTCGGCCTCCTCAAGGGGAGAAGCAGACTGAAGGTACACCTCGGATAGAAACGTAAATACTCGGGACTGACAAGGACAGGTAACTCAGAGGGCAGAATCAGAAGCAACAGGTAGCCACTTCCAGGGAGAAAGCCTAGCGGCTTTGACTTTTGTGCTCTGGGGGAGGTCAGCGGCCATGGAAGAAACCCAACGACCCCACAGGCCAGCACGCCATGGGCAAGCTCGAGCTAACTGCATGAGGAGGCCCAGTGTCGGAAAATCGAGGAGCCGGGCCCCAGGCATCTGAACCAAGTGAAGCCTTTTTTCTTTTTTGCAGGATTCCACCTGCTTGAGCTATTCTGACCAAGCCTTGCCCGACTTGCAGAACTGTGAGCAAATACACGCTCTTGTCTGAGGTCACTAAGTTTGGGGATATTTTGTCACATGAAGCAAGAGGTAATGAACAAATGAGCTTAGCGTTGTACTCACGTAAGGGGCCCTTGGGGAACGGTTGTCCTGGGGCCTGGGCCCTGCTAATGTGAAGGTCTCCTCAGCGATGTATGCTCACCGTCTTGGGCATTGCCATGCATGGGAGCGTTGGAGTGGCTGCTGGAAGAGGGCAGAGTGTAAGAAGAGAAACAAGGAAGACGGGGTCTGGTCTGACCGCTGATCCCTTGTTGGTCCAAAGCCAGATCGATCCCATGGATGGGAGGTGTTGTGAGTCTGGGTGAGGGCTGAAGGCCCAGGCTACCAGAACCATCCTGAGGGATGTTGCAGAACTTGACCTACTGCGAGACCCAGAGCAGAGAGAAAGCATGCTTATTGCCCCATATGTTCTGCTCAGCTTCTTTCCCTCCCACTTCCTATGACAGGGATCCCCAACACCCACACCGAAGCCTGAAGTACAATGTGACAAAAATAGCTCAGGGAGGTTAAGTGATCTGCCCGAGGTCACACAGCTATTAATGGTAGAGGTAGGCTTTGAACCCAAAGAGCACTGACTCCTCTGCCCTGACCCAAGACCAACTATTGAGTCCCTGAGAGAGATGGCTGCTCTAAGTGTCAGTCCTCAAGGCTTTTTAATTTATTTCATAGGAATTTTATATGAAATTCACATGAATTTCATTCTTACCATTTATCACAAAATTCCTTGCAATTTTCACCACCCTGTCAAAGAATGAATGAAACCAAGACTCGTGTTCCTCACGTCGCACAGAAGATTTCATGAACTGTCATGGTTCACCTTGTGTCATACTTACCTGTTCCAGGATGGTGGGCCATTGTTGGGTGGGAGCAGGAAGGAAGGCCCCAGGCGGCGCAGCTCCCCCCACTCCTCGCTGTCCTCATCCCTGGACGGCTCACTGTGCCCTCTGCCGTGACTTTGCTTATGGGGGCCCTACCACCAGGGTGGCACTGTCACCTCTCGCTCCAAGCATAACAAAGTAGTCCAAAACCCACCAACTGGAGACAGCCGTCATGTCGTGTTGTTATTCTGTGGCTCCGGAATCTGTGCAGGCCCCAGCAAGAAGGGTTGGTCTCTGTTCCAGAATGTTTGAAGCCCCAGTGGAGAAGCCTCGAAGACCAGTGGTGACTTCCGCCTACTGAAGGAAGTTCCTGGAGCTCAGGCTTCCTGCCAGGGTGGTAGCCTCGGGGCGTCATCAGACTGCCCACATGGCAGCTCGGGACTCCATGTGTAAGTGATCCAGGGACAAGGCAAAAGCTGCGTGGCCTTTCATGGCCCAGCCTTGGAAGCCAACATCAGTCCCATTGCGTGCTATTGAGTGAAGCCAGCCCTACACTCCACATTCAAGGTGAAGGGCCATAGACCCCACCTCTCAAGGGGAAGGGTGCTAAGGTCACGTTGTAGGAGACGTTAGCCACCATCTCTGAAAAATACAGTCTGTCGACCTGCTCTCTGACCACGATTGATACCTTCTCACCAGTTCTTCCAGGCCTTACCCAGGCCCCCACCTCCAGGAAGCCTTCTCTGATCACTGCAGTCCACTTGAAGCTCTATTTTCTCTCTGGCAGTTCTACTTCATATCACAGTGCGGTGGAGTAGTGGAGCTAATATGATGAGGCATTGAACATTTCATGTATGTTAATTCATCATAGCCACACAGTCAATAAATGGCTCAGCCAGAGCTCGAACCCACACGGTCGGTTGCAGAGTCTGACCTCTTCCCACCTCCTAGCCTGCCTGCCCGTACCTCTCACTCACCACAGCTGCGTGTCCAGCAGCTACGCTCCTCAGCACAGCCACAGTCCCCGGCATGGTGCCAGGCTCGCCCACCCTCATGGTCTAGGGATTTCTTTTTTGACTTTATATTTTAAAGATTTTATTTATTTATTTGAAAGAGAGACAGAGACAGTGAGAGAGAGAGAGAGAGAGAGAGAGCAAGTGGCGTGAGGGCCAGAGGGAGAAGCAGATGCCCCATGGAGCAGGGAGCCCGACGTGGGGCTCGATCCCGGGACGCCAGGCTCACAACCCAAGCCAAAGGCAGACGCTTCATGGACTGATCCCTCGAGGCGCCCTGGTCTAGGGATTTCTAAATGGGTATCCGTTAATGCCAGCCACGCCAAAGCCCAGAACTGAACATATTCACAAGCCCCAGAGCGCACCTTCGTGCGACTAGCCTGCTGACCCCAGCCTGGGCCAGGGTGGGAGGACACTACTGGCAGAGTTGGAGGAAATCAACTGCACACCAGAGCCCCCGGAGCAGGGCCTGGCGGCAGGGGCTGACAGCCAACAGCGATGTGTAAAGTGCCTGCAGAAACGCACCAAAAGGGCAAAGGGAACTATGCTGCTGGATGGAGAAGGAAAAATTAGATCTCAAGATGGTTTTAATTCTGGGCTCTGGGAGTCCTGGGGATGAGAGAGAGTGGGGGGGAGAGAGAGAGAAATGATTTAGAACCTCAGGGCTTTATGGGCAGCAGGCCTCTTTCAGCCGGAGCAGACAGATGGAGAAATCCGTAAACAGCCAAGGAGGAAGGCCGAGATAGAGCGCGGTCTAACAGGCAGAGGGATAATAGCGTTCAAGTCCAGGGAGGTCCTGAGCCACATGGAAATGATTCGAGGCATGAAAGACTGCGCCCAGGCGCTTTGTATCTGAACAAAAGCATTCCGCGTGCATGCAGACGTGGCTTCAGAAAAAGAACAGGTTTTCCTGACCTGCCATTCTGGCCTATAATTTAATGCTTTAGACCTTTACCTTGAAGCTGCCTTGGCCCTGTAAGAGCCAGTCTTGGAGGTGAAGTGGGGGGCATTCAATATTAGCCGGAATATCAGTTATCCTTGGATGCCAAGTGCCTGAAAGCGTGCCTTCCATCAGCCCTGGCCAGTCTCTGTGACTCCGGAGAGGCAAAGGGCAGCGAAGGGCAGCGAGGGCCACGGCCTTGACCTTAGGTCATGGAAATGGGCAGTGTTGCGGAGGGAGGCAGATGACTTTATCATCCTTAATGGGCTACTTAACTCCTTGGGGAAAGGGTCGAGGAGCCCCCAGTGGCTCGCCTCACACAGCAGCGTGGGCCGCCAGATAATCTGTCTGCCGGGGGGCATCTGAGCTTGGGTAGCCCCTGGATGTAACCCCGAGACACAGGTATGCGTGCAAGTAGTTCATGTGGGGAATGCAAGAAACACTGGGGAGGGGGTGGGGAAGGAAGATGGGGAAGGGAAAGCAGCCAAAGCAGGTGTGTTATCATGCCTGCTGGTACAGCTGGCAAGCAGTACTTCGTCCCATTGGGGAGAACAGGAAAGAGCGAGAACAGTGCTTCTCAAGGTATCTGGGTCCAGGACCAGGTTGGCTGGTGCTGTCACCAATCTATTGTTGATTTCTTTTGTAAAAGACAATACAAACGTCCTGGCCATGTCAAATCGCTCTCCAAGTTCCTAAATGCTGATTCTTGGGCCACTTGTTGCTCGAGGGTGTGTGTGAGGGTGGGGCGGCTCCTCCGTGCACGAGGGCAGAGTGGCCAGGCGCAGTTTCTAGAATGCCATTGAGTAAAGAGGTGTTGGCGGATACTGGCAGGTGGGAGTCGGGCTTCACCCACCAGGGAACAGAGGAGGGCGTTGAAACAGCGTCTGCTACAGAGGGGTCCACACTGCCCTTTCTCCCCCATCTTTCCCTGGTTGGCAACCCTCTGGAGCTTGAGGCAAGAGCAAGGCAGAGGCCAGATGGGAGAGCCCAGAAAGCAGAGAGCTCTGGACCCCCATGTGGGGGCTTCACCACAGCTGGCTGTAAACAGGCAATATGGGGGGAGGCTACTTTAGCCACTTACCCCGGCGTCAGAATTTCCTCATTTTCCAGGGGGACCCCACAGTTATTTCTGGTCCCGGGACCAACTCTGGGTCTGCAAGTGAGAGGCGGGGATGACCCCAGGCATGGCAGGCGGAACAGGGGACTGAAAAGTCAGCCCGGGGCCAGCCAGCTTGTCGTCAGGGAAAGGCCTGAGCAGCCAGGCCCTTTGGCAGTCCGAGGGGCTCCTGGGACAGCTCGTTGCAGGGGACCCAGGCTGATGGGAGTGGTGGGAACGGTAGAACTGTGCCCGGATTGAGAGTGAATACCTCCAGACGCCTCCTGGGTGTTGACCTTCCACCGGGCCCTTTATGCACACTGTCTCCCAGGTCTAGGGCCAGCTCTGGGACGCGGGTGACAGCAACTGGCGGCAGCAGCTCGGCCTGGACCCAGGTCTAGATGCTGAATCTTCCACCGCCAAACTGCGTGAACGAGTGCACCCTCATCTCCTCACCGGTCAGCAGGGGACCTGCTGGCACCTGCGTTCCCACTCCCCGTCCCGCTCTCCAGGGAAGTGACTAGTAGCAGGTCGCCTGGCCACCCCCGCCCCCCGTGCAGCACGATTTCACCGTTGTCACCCAGATGGCAGGCAAAGAAAGGAGTGTGACTAAAACTTTCCATTTTCGACTGTTGGCTTGATGATGACACGCAGGCCCCAGACGGAGCACGTCAGCCAACTGCGGTTGCTGCTCCCAGGATTGCTACCTGGGAAACTTTGAGGGCTCACCGCCTGCCAGGCGGGTAGAGTTTTCACCTCAGGGGCCCGACCCCGGGGTCATGGTTGTCCCCTTCCCCTCTCTGGGCTGTGTTTCTCCAGCAGTGTAGGATGCCCAAGGGATGCAAGCCATTCCCAGATTACATAGGTTACAGGTTCAAGGTTCCCAGATCTGCCTTATCCAGCCCAGAGTCACACAATCCAGACCTCCATAATCATTTCCAGTTTCCTAATTAGTTCACTCTTATTTCCACCCACGGTTCAGGTTGCCAGAGGAAATGCAGGACACCCAGTTAAATTTGATTTTCAGATAAACAACGAATTTTATTTAGTATAAATATACCCCCCCAGTGCATAAGACATACTTATACTAAAAAGGACCCATTATTTAGCTGAAATCTGAATGTAAGCGGGCATCCTGTATTTATTTGCAAAATCCGACCATCCCCATACAGGGTCACAGAGGGGTTTCTCCGGATCATCAGTAAACCCGGCCCCTCCCTTGTCAGTTTCAGTGTGTCTTAGTCCATTCAGGCGGCTGTAACAGAATACCACGGACTGGGTCACTGACAAACTGTACATCTCTGTTTCTCACGGTTCTGGAAGCTGGGAAGTCCAAGGTCGAGGTGCTGGCAGATTAAGGCATCTGTTGAGGACCCACTTCCTCCATCTTCTCCCTGAATGCTCACATGGAGGAAGGGGCAAGAGAGCTCTCTGGGATCTTTTATAAAAGCACTCATCCCATTCAGGAGGGCCAGCCTCAAGACCTAATTAGCTCCCTAGAGCTCCACGTCCTAATGCCATCACACTGAGGGTCAAGTTTTAGCATGAATTTGGGGTGGGGGACACAAACATTCAGTCCATAACAGGTGTTTCCAGAAGGCAACCCTGAGAAAGGACTCAGATGCAGGTGGTTTGATCAAGAGAGAACCCGGGAAGCCCAGCAAGGGAGCAGGGAAGGGAGAGAAACCAACAGAAGCCAGTTTGTTAATGACTAAATTATCCCCATGGGCAACTGGGACTCAGCCACCACCCCCCCAGAACCTCCTGGAAACATGTCAAACATGCCTTAGAATCACCCCACCAGAGGACAAGGAGGCTGGGTCATTTACCCACAGTCTTAGCTTAGGTTGCCATAACCAAATACTATACATCATGGTGTAACCAGCGGACCTTTATTTCTTAGAGTTCTGCAGTCTGGAAAGTCTAAGATCAAGGTGCCCGTGTACCACTTCTCAGTGAGGACCCCTTCCTGGCCTGCAGACAGCCTCCTTGGTGTCCCCTCACATGATAGAGAGAGAGCTCTGATCTCTTCTCTCCTTATAAGGACAGAATTCCGTCATGAGAGCCCCATCCTCATGACCTCATCTAAACCTAATGACCTCTCAAAGACCCCACCACCAAATACCATCACGTTGGAAGTTAGGGCTTCAACATATGAACTTGAGGAGGGGGTGACACAAATATTTGACATCAACTTCCTTGTCCTTCCTGGTTATACCTGTGCTCATCTGAGCATGCTCAGGGCAACAAAGCAAGGAGAGCAGGTGCTGGAGGGGGAAAGCAGTCAACAAGCTAGAAACAGTCTACCACAGCTGCAGGTGAACGGCCCTACCCCCGAGCCGTGACAACAAGCTGTGGGGCCTTGGAGCACCTGTTACATTTTTCTTTGTGAAGGTCTGACCCCTCAGTCATAGGAGGTTGGAAGAATTTGCCTGGTTGACCTCAGAGGGCTGTGGTCAAGGTTAGATGAGATCGCATGTGTGAGAGGCTGCTATGGACTGCATGTCACCCCCAAAATTGATACGTTGAAAGCTGATGCCCAACGGGATGGTCTTAGGAAGGGTCCTGGGGAAATGGTTAGGTTATGAGGGTGGGGTCCTCGTGAATGAAATTAGTGACTGAAGAAAGAGACCTCGGAGAGTGCCCTTGCCCCTTCCGCTATGTGAGGACACAGAGAGAACATGGCCATCTGTGAGGAATCGGGCACCCACCAGACACTGAGTCCGGTGGCACCTTGATCTTGAACTCCCATCCTCCAGAATAGTGAGAAATTGATTTCTGTTTATTATAAGCTACCCCATCTACGGTATTTCTGTGGAATTACAGCAGCCCAAATGAACCAAGACAGAGGGTATTAAAAACTATGAAGTGCTACAGAAATGGAGGGGTAGTAAGTATTATTTAGTTAAGAAGGAGAGAGAGTGAGCAAGAGAGAACATGGGAGGAGGAGGAAAGGGAGGAGGGAAAGGGAGGGAGGAAAGTGTAAACTAAGACCCAAGGAGATAAATTAACTTTGTGCTTTCGACAAGATTTTATTAAGCACCTTAATTTGTCCTGGGCCCTGGTCTAAGTATTAAGGATTCAATAGTAAACCAAACAATCCAAATTTTTGCCCTCACAGAGCCTACATTCTAGCAGAGAAATAAAAATATATAGCAAGTTAGCCAAGTGCAATGAATAAAAATAAAACAGGAAGGGGGTTATAGCGAGAATGGGGAACAATGGGACTGCAGTAACAGAGTGGTCTGGGAAGGTGTCACTAAGAAGGTCAAGGGTCAAGGGTCAAACCCTGAAGGAGAGGAGGGAGAGTGCTCCAAACAAAGGAAGAGCCAGACAAGGGCCCAAAGACAGGCCGTGTCTGGCCCATTGTGGGGCAGGCAAGGAAGTTGTGGGGCGATGCGGGGGGGTAGGTCTGTGGGACCACGGAAGCCCCTTGAAGGCTTTGGCTTTACTTGGGATGAAATGGGGGGCCGTTGGAAGGTGAGGTGACATGTCTAACATGTTCTAAAGGAGCATTTTAGGTGTCGTATTAAGAACAGGCTCCAAGGGCGGTCCCTTGGAAGGCGACTGCTGTAATCCAGGTGTCTGCAATGCAGACAGAATCAGTCAGTCCTCCGGGAGAGATTTAGGGCCATGAGATTGGATGAGGTCACCTGGGGTAGAGGTGGAGACAGAGGAGAGTGCTGAGTGAGTCCTGGGCACTGGGGAGGTGAGGGATTCTTTCTTACCCAGCAAAAAGGAACTATTACAGGAGTCTGAAGAAGAGTGGCCAGAGGGATGAGCAAAGCCAGGAGAGGAAGATGCCCTGAGAGTCAAGTGAAACATGGGACAACCTTAGGACGAAAGCATGGTGGGACTCCCGGGGTAGCACAACCATGGAAAGTTCCCCCAACAACAAGAGCAATCCTTCCAGGGAAAGCAGACCTCTGGGGTTTTCTGACTGGCTCAGCACCTTCCTGGCCTCCCCTCCAAGACAAAGCTGCACTGGGGTCCCCACTTGCCTGTTCCCTGTTTCTATCAACAACCCTGATGCTTGGTCACCTTTCTGCTTCCAGGCCTGACTTCTGCCCTGCCCTACTGTATCACACCTCCTGACATCTAGTCCGGTCCTCAGCCAAGCAGCCATGAGCCTGTCTGCACATGTCTGTCGCAGCTCCGCTCTGGTTCTCGCCTTGTTCTGAACCCATCAGACCCCCAGCCCCAAACCAACACCTGCCAACCTTTGCACCTGTACCAGCCTCAAACCGCCTGGCGGCGCCTTCACAGCGCCCCCTCCTGGTATAAGACTTGCTTGTGACTTGTGCTCTTTGCCTGCCAACATGTTCTGTCCATCTATATAGCAAGACTCGTCCTTCCAGAAGCTCTCCAACAAGCACACTTTCCTTCCTCCCACTCGGTCAACTCGGTCAACTCGGTCAACGCCAAAGTCACCCAGCATTAAAAATACATGTGAGCAGAGCCAAGTTGGTTGTGAAGAAGGACAGACGCACCTGGGCACGCATACACACACACACCACCATCACCACTACTGTCCTTTGCAACCAAATTCATCACCGAACCACTCGGCTGTCAACAGCTATTGGAATCATGACTGGAGAGGCCAAAATTGCGTGCACACATCTCTTCTGTCCTTGCCATTCCGAGGCAGCAAGAGCCCTTAAAAACCGATTAGAACATCCTCCCCTCCTACAGAGTAAATAAATGCTGGTCCCTGAGGAAGGAGTGGGGAAGGGAGGCTGGGAGGCACTGGGTGGGTTTTTCCCTTGTTATAGCAACCTCTTCACTCATTGGAGGCTGCCTCCGAGGTTTTAGAGGGAGGCAGTGCCGTAACTCACGAGATTAAAACACGCCCGCTTCTCCTCAGACATGTATTCTATATGAAAATGTGGTTTATGGGTATCAGGTCCACAAATCTAAAGCCCAAGCAATTCTACCTATGACCATCAGTCACGGAAGTTACACTCACTGAGAATGAAAATTTACACGACCACTCTTAGCCCATAACCAGCGACAGTGCGTCCCCCCCGCCCCGGCAGCCAGGTCTCCCTGACAACAACTCTCCGCCCCGTTTTTACTGGCCGGTACCCAGACTCGTGGCAATGACTCTCAAATGTGAGTATTTATCATGAGACGCTCTCAAGGCCCATCTCTTCTACTTTGCAGAAAGGGGGCTAGATTAGGAGTCTGAGAAAAGACGCCGATTTCCATCTCTGCCCTTTATGCCACCCACGGGAAACTCAGCCCACCATCTCTGTCCCAGGCTCTTCCTCCGCCTACCTGTGCCCTGACAACCTCATTTGCAACAGTTGTTAGAAGAATTCTCGTAATTCAGTGTGGCAGAGTGGCAAAGCCCTTAGGCTCCGGAGTCAGGGTCGCCTTTTCAAATTCTGACTCTGTCACTCACTCTGCAACCTTGGATGAGTTACTCCCCCTTTCTGTGCCTAAAACTCCTCCTCTGGACAATGACATTCATTCAATGAACATTTACCGAGCACTGTGTTAGCTTCTTGGGGCCACCATAACAAGGTACCAGGAATCAAGGGCCTGATGACAACAGAAAGGTGCTGTCTCACGGTTCTGGAGGCCAGGAGTCCAAGATCAAGGTGTCAGCAGGGCTGGTTCCTTCTGTGGGCCGTGAGGGAAAATCTGATCCAGGCATCTCCCCGAGCTTTGGGGATTTGCGGGCGGTCTTGGATGGCCCTTCTCTTATAGAGTCACCGCCCAGCTCTCTGCCTTCACGTTCCTATCATGTTCGCCCTGTGTGCATATCTCTGTGCCTCAGTTTCCCTTTTTTATAAGGACACCAGTCCTGTTGGATTAGGGCACACCCTCATGACCTCACTTTAACTCGATGACCTCCGTAAAGACCCTCTCTCCAAATAAAATCGCACTGTGGGGGTACCGGCATTTAGAACTTCCACCCATCTTTTCTGGGGGACACAACTCAGCCCATAGCAAGCACCTGCTAAGGATTGAGTACTTTGCAGGGCGCCCAGGGTACCAAACCTAATGAAACGCTCGGCTCATGCTTTAGGGAGCTCGTGTTTGAATGTGGAAAACAGACTCCGATGCATTAACTCAGTAAGTATTGTAGCAGGGAAATATACCAAATAAAAGACAAAAGGAACAGGGACTGTGGCACCAGAAGAGGGATTTCAAAAGGCTTCACATGTGTGCTGGGCCTTGAAGGATTAGCCGGGTTGACATGCCCCAAAGGGGTAACACCCGATCAGAGCCGCAGGAGTCTGGAAGCACATGGTGCTTTCTGGGAACACAAGTCCTTGATGTGGCTGTAGTGTCAGATGGAACTCGGAGAAAGATGAATCCGGAAACATTGTTAGGACCAGATTTCAAAGGGCCTTGATTTCCAGATTTAGGAGTTTTCATTTTATCCCCTGTGTACTTGTCTTAGGTCAAGGTCCTCAAAAGCAGACCCAGAGATGAGGATTCTTGTGAAAATGATTTATTAGGAGATGTTACCAGGAGGAGCTAGAAGGGAAGTAGGTCAAAAGCCAAGGCGAGGGTCCATACTAAGCATAGTGCCTCCAAGGGCAACTTTGGCCCAATCTTGCAGTCACTGGTCCCAGGCTACCCCCTGGGACACTTTGGGCAGTCCATGCAAGCAGCACAGGTCAAGTGGCTCTGGCAGCTCAAGGGCAGGCCCTCCTCGAAGAGGCACTGGCCTTCAGCTGTAAAGGCGCGCTGGGAGTCGATGTCCACGCAAATGACTGAGATTGGAGGGTGGGGTCCTGCTAGTGTCTGCTACGTGTCCGGGGAGTCACACCACTGTTTCAGTCAGGGAGTTTAGGGATCCTATCTCTGCGTCAGAAACCTAAATTGTAATAGTGTAACCAGATGGAATGGTGGGGAAGCAGGCTGGTGACAAGGAAAAGACCCAGAAAACCAGGCCAGTGGGGGACCCGAACGAGGCCTGCTTGGGGGCAGGGGAGAGACTGGATGAGAAGGGGGGGTGGTGAGAGAATCACAGCTAGGCTTCGAGAAGGGTAAGGGATGTAAAGCATGTCTACCGATGAAGGTGGAAGGAGGTTCTGGAGATGCCGAATATCTCCGGGATACCCAGCTCGAGATGCCCAGTAGGCTGGAACAAGGTGGGCCTAGACACCAGGAGAGAAGCTCCAGCCGGAGCAATACATTCAGAAGGCATTGGTGTGTAGACAGAAGATGACAGCAGGTGCCAAGCAGAAAGGGTAGAGTCTAGAGAAAGATCAAGAAGAGAACAGCTGAGAGGGAGGACTTCTGAGACTTGCACAAGGAAGGCTAGATGAAGAAAGCACCCTAAGACAGGTTCAGAAGCAAAAGGGCGGTGTAGCAGGAGGCGGGGGGAGGGGGGAGGGGAAGAAGTGGTCAGTGGTGTTAAATGATGCCTGGATGTCAGCTTAGGGTAAGGAATGAGCAGAAGTCATTAGATTTCACGGATGCAAGTGAAGGTTTGAGACCCCTGATGTATATGCCTTTCGAGAAGCTCAACTGTGAGCAGAAAGCAAGGGGGCAGCTACCCCCGAGGAAGCCAGCGACCCAGGTAGGATCTAGAGTCGCAGAAGGAGGTCTTGAGAGAACACACAGGTAGCCCATTGGCTTTGTGACTGACGAATGCCATCTGGATGGCAGCCTTCACCTGGATCCCTCCCTGCGTCTGAACGAGGACAGCGGTGGCCGATTGTGGCTGTGGGTGCCCTGAGCTCCACCCACCATCAACCCACACGGGAGAAATGATTCAACTTCTATGTTTCTAGTGGCAGAGAAGTTAAGCTGCTAAAGGAGCTCGATTACTGTCCCAGTCCCCGTGTTTCTGCAGGCCGGGTGACACTGACATCATCTCCGAAAGCTGCTTTGCCCTCTGCAGGTCTGGCCATTGATGCTGGCCGTAAGCTGGGACATCGGCCAGGGCCGTGGTCAGGAACACCTCTCCTGTGCAGCCTTGCCACGTCGTCTGGGCCATCTCACGGCACAGTGGCTGGGCTCCAAGGATCATAGCCCCAGAGAGAACCAGGCAGAGACTGGGCTGCCTCTTCCGGCCCAGCCTCGGAAACCACGTAACGTGACTTCTGCCGTGCATGATTCCTAGAGGCAGCCAGAAGCCCTGCTCAAGTTCAAGACTCCACCTTGGTGTGGGGGGCAAGGCAAGTTTCCGGAAAAGCACGGAGGGCGGGCGGAAAGTATTGTTTTAGCCATTTGTGCAAAATAGTCTGCCACAGGGAAATAAATCCTCGATGGTCAACCCCATTATGACCTTGCTCACTCTGGCAGGTAAGCTCCAGTCCGTGTCTAATTACCCATGACCGGGCTGATTCGTCATTGCAGTGACCTTCCTTCAGAGGAGGGGCACGGACAGTTGGAAGGCAAATGCTCAGAAGGCCTCCACGGCCAGAAATCCTGCCCCGGGCCCAGCCTGGAGGCTCTGGGAAAGCCCCACTGAGAGTCCCTTCCTCCTTTAGGAGTTAACCCCGGTCAGGGTGTGGCCCCCGGAGGGACAAAAGGAATTGATCAGCAGCCAGAATTACATCACCCCCTCTCTTTGTTCATTTTTCATTACTGTGGTTCTTTTTCCTGTGTTTAATTTCCCTCCTTCCTCACTCTCCCCTAGGACCTCCCCCTGAGAGATGGGGTTGGGGGCTTTGATTGATTGGTACTGAAAGCAAGGGAGGTTGCAAGTAGAGAGAGATCACCTTACCCCAGATAGTTTCCATGGCAACAGGGACAGGTTGGTGGGAGGGGTGGGCAGATAAGGGCCCCACTTTGGGGTTCAGTGCTTGGTGGAAGCGAAGGCTAGAGTGTTTACGGGAAAACAGCCTGCTCGGCTGGGTCGGAGAGTGGAAACATTATTCGAGACAGCTTTGAGGCTAAACTTCCATGACCCCTCCCCCTTCCCTCTCCCCTCATTCATTACCCAACAACCTCAGTAGTGGCATCTGTGTGCCCGCCACCCCTCGTCCTGAGTTGTAGCCCTTCTGGTCATTATTTCCTCCAAGGAAAGCACTCTCCTCCTCCTCCTCCTGCTCTCTGTTCTCACTTCCTAACAACAAAGCCCAGTTCCCATCCCACTGAGTGTTGGTGAGGTAGACAGCCCAGCTTCCTGCTGCAACCTGGTGGGTGGTGTGGGGAGGTTCTCGTGGTCCACCCTCCCACCTTCTATGGCAGCCTTTACCTGGCATCATTCCTCGGGGAGCCGGAGGTCGCTGGGAGAGAAGCCGGGGGATCGCCCCAGGCCAGTCATTAGCCCAGGATACACAGGAAGCCTCTGAACGGTGGCCACCCAGGCACTGCGCACTCTGTGATGGGCCCTCTGTTGCCTAGGACTTCCGCTTGGCCGGCCCTGGCCTGCTCTGACAAGGTATGGCCCAGATGTTTCTCTTGAAAGCGAAGAGTGATTTTCAATTCTTTGCATCAGGGCTACCCCTTCTTCCCCAAGGATGGATCCACAACTGATTCTCACCTTCCCTCACCACCTTCTCTCCTCCATCTCTTCCCATGGGGCGCTGATGGCTCCCCACACATGAGGACTGCACCACACATGGGCACTCTCCCTTCGGTTTCTTCAGCCCCCGTTGGTTTCCTCCAGTGTTCCTTCAGGACCAACAGAAGTCTTTCGGGCTGGCACATCTTAGAGGAAATGCTCTTCCGGTTCCCTGAAAGGAGGGTGCGCAGAGCAGAAAAGCAAAATGGCGTCTCTCCAGCCTGGGCCTATGACCCAGGGGGGCATCTTGGGCCTCAGTGGGCAGGCCCATTGACTCACCCCTAGACTGGGCCCAGAAGGGCGGGGTCTAGGGAACATTTCCCTCAGGATCTTAAAGGTCTTTTCTGTGCCTGGCCCATAGAAGGGCTTAAAAACACATGTTGTTCCTCAATGAGCTGAACGTAGAACTACTGTGGGACCCAGCAATTCCACTCCTGAGAGGTACCCCCAAAATAGCTGACAGCAAGGATTCAAGCAGAGACATGGACAAAAATGTTCACTCAGCCAGAGTGTCCACCATCAACGGATGAAATGTCCAGAATAGATGAATCTATAGATACGGACTGCACATGGGGACAGGGTTTCCATTCAGGGGTATGGAAAAGTTCTGGAACCAGACAGTGGTGATGGTTGCAGAACACTGAGAATGCACTTACTGGCCCCAAATCACACACTTTCAATGGTAAGACTTCTGATGTTTGTATTTAACCACAATTTTAAAAATGCATGTGGCAATGATGTCGTGCCCCTCGGCAACCAGGGCCCCAAAACTCTGCGCCGCAGGCGAATAACGACAGCCACACCTGTTTTCCCTGGCTGTGCTGACTTGAGGTCCGAAATCTCCTCCGTCCCGGTGCAGAGGATGGCTCACTGACTTTCTCTGCCCCAGAGTCCCACCTCTTGCTGCCTGTGGGCACCGGGGCAGCAGGCTTCTCTCGTCTGAGTCTCGGCTTCCTGTGCTGTGGATGTGCTGCGGGATTAGATGGGATCATAAATAAGAACAGTACTCACAGCCAACAGCCAGAGAGCACTTATTAGGCTCCAGGCTCTGTTCCCAGCCAGTGCTTTAAGCAGGCACGTGAACCCGCTCCGGGTCAGCAGGTCCGGGACGGATGAAGCCTGAGACCCTGCATCGCGAATGAGCCCTCAGTGACACGGAAGGTGCTGGTCCATGGACCACGCTCAGGGTACTCCGGGTTCCAAATCCCACACAGATGGTAATGCCCTTAACCCCTCTTCCACCTGAGTGAGGTGGACGCTCAAGGTCCCATAGCTAGCTGGAATGCGGCGGATCGCACCAGGATTGGAACCCAAGGCAGTCTGTTCCCCAACAGAGATAATGCAGGGAAAGGATTCCGCACCAGGCTTCCCACGGGGTGACCTTTCACAAAATAGTAGTTATTGTTGTCAGGGATTACTTACAAACCAACTTTTCCTTGAGAAAACCAGTCATCTTTTCAGACTCGTCACTAGATGATGCGGTCTCTATTGTCCCTCCAGCTCTCCTCTCTTCAACAGACAAGGGACAGCCCTTCCAGCCAGGGGTGCAGAGCAGTCTTCTTTCTCTTGTCTTTGCTTGTCAGTAAGTTGTGCAGGACTCCCCAGGGACAGGCTTCCCACCCCCGCCCCCCCGAACTCTGAGTCTTCATCCATGGTATGCATGGCCAGGGAGGGCAGACTCGCATCCTCTCATTGTGCAGTAAGCCCTCCGGCCTCCCGGGGCTCAGACATGATCCCTTCATCATATCCGTCATCCCTGGTGCCCAATCCAGAGCCTGGCCCAAGCGCTTACCAGACATGGAGTACCTGTTAGCCCGCTGTGCCTCACCAACCTCACTTTCCCGCTCTGTAAAGTGGAGGCCTTCATACCTACCTAGAATTCTAGACACCGGAAGAACAAAATTCTATCCCAGGAAACCAGACATCTGAAGGGTAATCATTTTCTACTGCACTGGGGAAGATGTATAATGAAACACCTAGTGTGTGTTTAAAACTATGGGACAGCAAGCGAGAGAGACAGAGAGAAGGAGGGAGGGGGAAAGAGAGGGACATCGGAAACAGAAACCTCTCTGTCCCCCATCTGGCACTTTTGTGATTTCTCACAGCAGATGGTTCTAAGGGAACGGGGAATCGAGAGGCGGGCTACAGAGCACAATTGAGTGCCCCTCCGTGTTCTGACCGGGCTGTGGGAGGGAGCCCGGGACGGCTCTGTGAGAAAAGGGGAGGACAGGCTTGATCTGGATCTTGATCAAAGTCCAAGAAAGTATTTAGATTTATGGAATGGCGGAGATTTCCCAAACCAGAGAAATACCGGGAGCTGACAGCTGTCACCCCCTCCCCTGCCCCGGGCCCTATCCAGTCTCCTGGACCGCTCTGGTCTGGGAGGGTGTTTGAGGCACGAGGCCTCCCCCAGGGCTGGGCTCCTTGCGGTGGGTCTGCCAGAGGGGGCCCATCCTGAAGTGGTCCCCTCCCGCCCAGGCAGAGCCAGAGCCCCTGCAGCCTTTCCAGCCCTCGCTTACGGCCCCCCTTTCCCCCAGCCCAGGCCCTCCACAGGGACAGCTTCCAGAGGTCTCCCTGAATCCATATGTGGGTTTTGGCTCTTCCTGTTTTTGGCTCCACTCGGTGGCGGGGGATTTGAGGGGCGGTTGTGTGATTTGTACAGCTGTCATTAGGGTAATTGCATGATATTTTCCCAAATTTCTCCTGCAGCTTCGGGCTGGGTTTCCAAACTTCCTGCCCTAACAGGGGCTCTGGTGAGAGGGGGCTGGCTCGGAGCTTTCCCAGCAGCTGCCGATGGCCCCCCGGGGGGCAGCCCTCCCCACAAGTCCCCAGGGGACCAGGCACCAGGCCATTGCTAATTGTACCCAGTGTCACCTCCCCCTCTCAAAATGGAAACAGATACAAATCGACCCGGGCCTTTTCTGAAACAGCAAAGAGGCCATCTCCCGATGCCAGGATTTGGAAAGTTCTCTCTCTGTCCTCCAAGGAGGTTGACAGACCAGAACCCCACATCCTGTTTCTCAGCAGCTTATCAACTCAGCCCTGATTAAGGGTCCCGAGCTGGCAGAGGCCAGTGCCCAGCTAGCTGGCACTGAAAGAAAGGAGAGAGTTGTGTGCACCTGGCCCAGGTGGGGAATCAGAGCACTTGGATTACCTCCCTTCCTTCTCAAGCCGATGTGCACCCCCCCCACCCTGCTTCCTATTCGGCCTGACAGGTTAATACTCTGGACCGGCTCCTCCAGGCTTCTCACGCACACGCACACACACATGCACGGTGAGAGGGAGAACAGCCCCTTTTCGCTGCTTGTGTGCAGGAGCTGGGGGTGAAAAGGGGCTGGTGCATAGCTCCACACTCTTCCAGAAAGGGAAAAAGTGCTGGGGATGAGGTTCCCCAGACCTGGCTTCCTGGACCACCCGGAAAAGATTCTCTGTCGTGGGTCCTCTGAGGCTGGAACAGCCAGGGAGAGCCCCGGGTGTCTCTTTTGGCTTTAGGCCCCGGGGCTCCTGTTCCTTCTGACCCGCCGGCTGGGGAGGGGGACACACCGCGGAGAGCCTCGTCACTTAGCATCGCGTCTGCTCCAACACGATGCCTCCGAGTAATGTGATTTATATTTCATGCACAATTGAAGCAGCTAATGGTGTAATTCTCCAAGGGGGAAACAAGTTGTTATAGTGTTAATTACATTGCAGGCGTGTTCCCTCTCCTTTGCCCCCCAAGTGCTCCAAGGGAAGATACCAGGTAGCAACTGAATGCGTGTCCAAGACAGTGGCTTTGATGGGCTCCACTGATGTCAGGGCTGGGCGGTGGGTGGAGGGCCAAGGGTGTCTTCTTCCCCGCCCGAGGCGGGAGGGGGTTCTGGGGGCCGGACTTGGCTTAAACTGCCTGGTGGTCTGGGTTTCCTTGCCCAGCCTGGAACTGGAATCTTCTTGCCGGGCTGGGGTGCTCCTTTCTGTTCATGGGGACTCTGCTGGAGAGGGAAAAGTACAGATGATCCATTTGGGAAAGGAGGGAAAACACAATGAAAATAAACTGAATCCAGCCTCGACGTTGGCAGAGGACACTATAGAGTGTGGTGGTTGAGCTCATGGTCGTCAAGGGCTGACCGCTGGGATCTGAGGCCCAGCTGTCGCTCATAAGGTGGGAAACCCCCAGGGAGATTGCTTGGCCTCTGTGTGCCTCAGTGTTCTCAGCTGTAGTATGGGGGTAATAAATCACCAGCTTCAGAGGGTTGCAGGGAGGATTCAATGCGTCGATATGTATGTGCTGAGTGTTGGTCTGAAGCCCACTCTCGGTGGATGGAAGTTATGAGGACAGAAAGCAGTAAACGGAGTTAAACTATTAGAAGGTTCTGGTAGTTTCTGCGAAGTGGTCAAAGTACTTATTTTTCTACGTTTGTGGGAGCTAAATCTACCAAAAAAGAACAAATGTCCAACTTTTCCAAAAAAAAAAAAAAAAGAGAAATACAGATTTTAGGAATTATAAAAACATAATATTGAAGGATATTTCTAAAAAAAAAAAATTTAAGTCGAGTGTTAGGTGTTTTCTTTTTTAATTCCTGGTGAAAGAAAAGAAAGAAAAAATGAAAGAGAAAGGAAGGAAGGAAGGAAGGGGGAGGGAAGGAGGAAGGAAAGAAAGGGGCAGACGAAGGGAGGGAGGGAGGGAGGGAGGACTCTGAGTCCTACCTAATGAAACCCTATAATGGATTCGTTACATACAAGTAAGGCCAAATTTACTCTACATCTTTTTATAGATAAATCAGGGTAAGTCAGCCAGTAGATCAGAGAAAAGTAACACACACAATGATTCTTAATTTACGCAAAGCATTTTATAAAATCTCACAGCTTGTCCTTATGGAAAATTCGGACAAAAGTGGGCTGGCTCCTAGTACAGTTTGCTGAGTTGCAGCTGATTGACTCACTGTATGCCCATGTGGATTCAAATCCCACGTTTGGTACCCATTGCGGTATCATTCAGGGTAACTGTGACAAACATCCCCCAAATCTCACGGGTTCAAGCACCAAAATTGCTTGATCCCATCAGAGCACAATGCAATCAGCAGGAGGGGCTTTGCCCCTCCCACCCCTACCCCACACCAGAGTCATCTGGACACGCAGACCCGTCCGTCTTACGAGGCTGCCATCTTTAATTTCTGGCCCAAGCATTCCAGGGAAGGAGAATCTTGTGTGGGAGATTTTTGCTAGCCAGGACTAGAAATGGTGGGTCTCATCTCCACCCACGTTCCATGGGCCAGAATTCAGTCACAGGGGACCACCTGACATCAAGGGGCTGGGAGATGGGGTTTAGCCCCATGACCTGGAAGGAGAAGACAAGATGAGTGGCCGCCAGCACCAGCAGCATGTATGGATATGCGTTGATGCTGGTGGACTCGGGTGGCAAGCCACACTCCATCTCTTGCCCCTCCCTAAGCAATGTTACTTCTTTCAGTGACTTGGGTAAAGACATAGAAGGTGCCTTATTAGTCTTTTGCATGTGAACCCTTCAGGTGACCTTATGTAAAGGCAGCTCACTGAGGGCGTCCAGGAGGAGAGAGCCGCATGGCTAGATCTCACACGGACCGGATTATTGTGGAAATGGAGGCACTGGATGTATCTGTAGGGTTTCACGGATCTGTACCTGATGCCGTCTTATACGTGACTCGACCACTCTTCTGGACACCCCTCTCTCTGCAGGTGCCTCTCCTTCCTATCCTCCCACCAGGCGAACGACCCTCCAGCCTGCTCTCACTCTCTAGCACATCGAATTCGTTCAGGGAAGGCTTGTGATCCCCGCTTCCTCAAAGGGTGAGCTGTTCATGCCAGATCCCCTTATAGGCATTTGGGCAGTGTGGGACTTGGCTGACTCTGGACAGGAAATCGGGCTTGGTTAGCAAGTTTCCAGGTTAAACAGAGCTGGAAATAAAAGCTATTATGATGGATGAAAAACTAAGCCTTGAAAAGATTTCACCAGACCGTAGTGAGGAGCTGAAGTCAAGAAAAATTAAACGATTTCTGTCAGGGCAGGAACAAATCACACACTTGGAAGGTTTCATTGAAGACAGCGTAAACCAAGGGGCCACTTACAGAGGTGGAGGCGGGTCTGGGGGAGCGCATATGGGATGAGATGCTGGCATCATTCCTAACCCTGTGCCATAGCCTGCATTTCGGTGTCCCCCCCCCCACCCCGCAAAATGCATAAGCTGATGTGTGATATTAGGAGGCATGGCTTTGGGGAGGTGATTGATCAGGCCATGAGAGTGGAACCCTCATGAATGAGGTTAGTGTCCTGATAAAAAAACACCAGAGCGCTCGCTCTCTCATGCCGTGTTCTCCACCATAAGAGGTTGCAAGAAGACAGCTGTCTGCAGACCAGGAAGCCAGCCTCACCAGACCCCACATCTGTCAGCACCTTGACCTTGGACTTCTCAGCCCCCATCACCATGAGAAATAAATGCCTGCTGTGTAACCAGCCCAAATCGACTGAGACAGCCTCCAAGGACAAGAGGAATGAATGGTTTGCCACAGTTCAGCATGGCAACCGCGGAAGAAGGGCCACAAGACTGGCACTGTGGCTATGGGTAGAGAAATGCAGCCACTGCCAGAAGTATGACCTGGAAGAGAGACTGGGGGTGAGGGTGACAAATATCCAACCCCACCCCCTCCCTCACTCTAAACTCCCACAGGAGTTTGGCTACAACCAAAATGGAGTCAGAGGACCAGGGGGGCCAGCAACACCATCGGTAGAGAAAGCAGAACAGAACAGAGCAAAGATCAAAGAATGGATATGGAGGGGGAAAGGAGAATACCTAGCACAAAGAAGAACTGAAATGCATGTAAAATTTTGCATTCAGTTTAGAAAGTCAGTTGCATAAAAATGATATGGGACATATTTCAATGTGAAGTGACACAGATTTCGTGTGAAAACGTTTCAGAAGTGTGACCAACTATGAGTTCTAGTGAGAAACAACTGTGGATGCATTAATAGGAGCAGGGGGTCTCATTCAGGGGAGGCCATGGTGCATGTGCCCGCTGCTTTCTGCCTTGATCACACCACTTGGGGTTCTGAGCTAGGCTGAGTCTCACACTTTAGGGGAAACATCTACAAAGGTGTATTCAGAGAGGCAACCAACATTCTGAGAGGTCTGAAAACCAAGCCTAATGAGGAAAGTCTAAAGAGGATAGGGAGCAACAGTTTGGCTGGAGAAGTTGCCCTAAGGAAAAGGACTATACTTTCTCCAAGTTTTGGTAGGGCAACAGGAGGACTCCCTTTCAGGACATGAGCTCCCACAGCACGCTGTGAATTTTCACAGACTTTCCCCACCCAAATTGTCCATTTGCTTGTTTTTCTTTCCTATTAACTGAAGACAGATACCCTTTCATCACTACGCCCCAATACCTACTGCTTGGCTCCCGGGTGGGGCTCAGAGTCTTTGTTCGATGAATGTAGTGCTCCAATGGGAGCCAGACGATCCCCTGCAGGAGTGTGGAGAAGGGAATGCATGTGGGGACGGCAGTGGGGAGGCTCCCTTCCAGCATGAAAGTCTACAACTGTAGACATGTGAGTGTGGACAGTAACGTGCTTTCTTGAAACCTCAGCTTTCTCACTGCCGCTCAGGGTGCTTTGAAGGCTCCAGGGGCTCCTGTGTTTGTAAAGAGCTCAGAACATGGCAGGTGTTCTGAAAAGGGCTGTTGTTGTTATCGTTCTTTGAATGACTCAGGCTGGTGTTACTGTCTTACGACAGATTCCCCAGAAGCAGAGCCTGAGACAAGGGTCCATGTCAGGGGCCTTCTTAATGTTCTCAGTAAAACCCAGGAGGGGGAGGGGCACCTGGGTGGCTCAGTGGGTTAAGCCTCTGCCTTTGGCTCGGGTCATGATCCCAGGATCCCCACATCAGGCTCTCTGCTCTGCAGGGAGCCTGCTTCCCCCTCTTTCTCTGCCTGCCTCTCTGCCTACTTGTGATCTCTCTCTCTGTGTCAAATAAATACCAGGAGGAGGGTAAGGAAGTGGGACTAGGGACTAGAGAAGGAGCCAGATGAAGGTATGATGTTGGGTGAAGTCCCCTGGAGGGGAACTTTGGGGACAGCCAGGATCACACCTCATCCCCATCAGGAGCGTGGGAGCTGGAGGATTTACCCCACCCTCACACACACACCCATCAGTTACTGGGCGGAGGCTGGCCTAGAGGGTGTAGAGTCCCTGGCACTTTTGCTTTTCTTGCTCCCAGGGGCCTAGAGAAGCCTCTGAGAGCAGATTGGCCTCGTGTGGGGCCATTCTCCCCGAGCTGATTTCTCTGAAGCCATTTCTTGCCTTTTCTCATCATAAGTGTGAGAAAGGATGATTCCTCTGGATCCATTCCCATCCCCCTCTCCTCTGTCTCCGTGTGACACATTCCTCTGGACTCCAGGGCAGTGGCTGAGATCCTAGGAGCAATTAGGGAGTCATCAGGACACTGACACCTGCCCTTTGTCACTCGGCTAAGGTTCTTTAAAATGCTTTCTGAATTTTAGAGGCTACACAGATTTTGCTCCAGAGCCCCCTACCCTATGGAGGTGGGAAGAGAGGGAAAAGCCCAACATACCCAGAATTCAGGTGCCCTACGTCCTAGGGGACATTGATCCAGACCCTAAAGCTGCCTCCAGTGATCTCAGGGGCCCTGAAGGATGTGTATTATGGACTAAACATGTGTCCCCAGAGTTCATATGTTGAAACCCTAACCTCCAACATGGTGATCTCTGGAGGCAAGGCCTTGGGGAGGTCATTAGGTTTAGATGAGGTCAGGAGGGTGGGGCCCCCATGATGGGATTAGTGCCCTTAGAAGAAGATACACCAGAGGTCTCTCTCCCTGTCCTGTTGAGGACACAGTGAGAAGGCAGCCATCTATCTGCAAGCCAGGATTGGCCCTCACCAGACACCGATT
This sequence comes from Enhydra lutris kenyoni, assembly GCF_002288905.1. Classification (NCBI taxonomy): domain Eukaryota; kingdom Metazoa; phylum Chordata; class Mammalia; order Carnivora; family Mustelidae; genus Enhydra; species Enhydra lutris. Next base: position 20,930,752 of record NW_019154107.1, read on the forward strand.
CTGCGAGCCCCTCAATCTTGGACTTCCAGCCCCCAGAACTGTGAAAAATATATTCCTGTTCGATAAGCTCCCTAGTGCATGGCATTTTGTTACCAGCCCGAGCAGACAGAGACAAACATGGGAAGAATGCATCCTGCTTTCAGGGGCCCACGATTTTTGAGGTGCCATAGACAGAGGTCACCCGATACCCCCAGGCTGCTTCGGGGCACAACGAAATTTCACCTTCCACTTCCTTTCCTGGGTATGGTTGGAGCGGGAATCCCTAACATTGTTACAGACTTTGTAACACACAAACACCTTGTGTTTAATGCCCACCGAGGGCTGGGGATAGCTAGCACCCGGCCCACAGTGAGGGCTGTTGGTGGTGGCAGAGTTGCCACTGGTGACGCCTGGGCCAGGAGTTCTTAACCATCAGCGGCCATCAGAATCCCCTGCAGGGCGGGTTCAAGCTCACGGTGCTGGCCCCCACCCCCAGAGCATCTGATGCAGCAGGTCCGGGGGCGAGGCTCCCGGATCTGCTTTGCCAGCAAGGTCCCAGGCCATCTGAGATTCTGTGAGGCCAGGGTGGCTGGAGCTCCCATGGGCAAGGGGGCCATGCCCGCCAGAGTTGCAGGATGAGTCTAGAGAGATCCACAGGGACCAGATCTTGCAGGGCAAGGGCCCTGCATTTGGTGTCTACTCCAAGAGTGATGGGAAGCCATGAGAGGGTTCCAACATCTCAGTGCTGTGACTGTATTTACAGGGCTCAGGCTGCTTTGCAAAGAAGGGGTATGAGCAGACCCCAGGAGGCCAGTCACACAGCCCCAGGCTTGCACACACCCTGGTGACTTTTTTTGTCCACAGCTTGGTTCTGTCACCAAGCAAGTCGACTACATCCCACGTCCCTGCCCTTTGCCTGCTGAGGCAGAAGCTTTTGTGGCCATGGTTTGCTGTAGGGTACAGGTTTCTGCTGGGGGCTGGGCTCACAGAGAAGACATGGCCTCTCTCCTTGAAGGGTCTCGTGTTGTGCTGTGCCACTTGGCATTTGTCCCAAAAAGTAGCACATTTGACCCCAGAGGCTGTGAAATGTGGGCTTTTGAAAACATGAAAACCACTGCAAAAATCAGTACGAGTTGACATTCAGAGCTGATCTCTAAAAATGGAGTGTTTGGGGAGGGATGAAAGCGGTGTTTCTAATGCTGGGGGACGAGATCACGTCCCCGTGTTCTGACCACATGCTGGGGGAGACTGGGCATAGCATGCCGGTCATGCTCTGGAGCCAGTGTTCCTGGGTTCAAATCCAGGCTCTACCACTTATGCACAGTGTCCCCTGGGGAAACCACCTGTCTCTGCACGGGTTTCCCCATCTGTAAAACGGGGGAGAGTGATGGTAACCATTTCATAGGGCTGTTATGGGGATCTGTCGAGTTAACAAACATGAGGCATGTAGATTCGTGCCTGACACGTGTTAGCCGTGAGGGCTCTGCCTGATATCACCACCTTTACAATCAGACACATTGAGAGGAATCCGGGGAGGCCCTGAAGGTTTGAGTCTAAGTGTGGGAACTGAAAATGCATGGGACTTTAACATCCCCCCTCCCTTACCCCACACAGCTGTGGACAAACCACTGTCCCCTGGTCCCTGACCTGGGTGGGGTAAGACAACTCAGGGACCTCACTTGCCCCCCATGGTTCCCCTGTACAACCAGGCCAAGCCTGCCCTCCACTTTGCCTGAGCTTACCCCTTCACCTGGGTCTCCTTCCTGGTCCTGTCCCCACACCCTTCTTCCCAGACTCCCAGGAGTCTTTCCTTCCTAAATTCCTTATGCATGAATCTTCATTTCATGGTTTGTTGGGAGGGTGGTTGTGTATAACCTCACCCCAAACAATCAGCTTTTTTAGAAGGGGGAACCAGTATAAGAATTCCATGCCATCTAAATCGGGATCAAGGGGGTCCTATCTGCATTGTGTGGGTAGACACAAATGCCCAAGTCAAATCACTACAAGGGGCAGGAGGAAAGAAGCCAGTCCCCGCAGCAGAGAAATGGCCAGAGCAGCTCTGGGGGGCCTTGCTTCTGGGCTGGACTCCTACATGGTCATGTCTCTAAGCTGCTCATGACCGGGCTGGGAGGGCTGGGGGAGGGGGTGGGAAGCAGGTGGTTCTGAGGGAGCTACAGGGGGAAAAAGAGAATACAGTGTTGGGTTGGCTGATTTCACAGTCTGCTTGGGACACCCTCTCAGGCTGTGAACTGCCACAGGGTCTGGGACAGAGACAAAGAGAGAGAGACTGAAAAATTAAGGGAAAGAAAGAGAGACAGGCAAGGAGACTCCCAGAGAGGCAGAGAGACAGAGAGAAATGGCAAGACAGACAGAGACGGAGAGACAAGAGAGGGAGAGAGAGACAGCAAGAGAAACACAAGAAGGATTAAAAACAGGGAAAGAGAGACAAGAAGTTCGAGACACAGAGAGATAGAGATGGAGAGATAGACAGAGGCCAGGCAATTTGAGGGCACACAATGGAAGCTAAGATACACAGAGACAAAGGGAGGAACAGAGAGGCTGAGAACAGCGGACGGAAGAGGGGAGCCGGCTGCCAAGGAGATCACTAGAGGGCCATAGAAGGATGCCCGGAAATGCTCTCAGGGGCTGGGAGGGGGATGCGCAGCAAACAGCCCCAGGGCCGGGTGTGATGACCAACCCCAGCCCCTCCAGCCAAGGGACTAGACAACACGGTTGTGGCTCACTTTGAATCCAAGTGGAGGGTCCCAAAGGCCAAGAAAATCCCTCAGGGCCCCGAGGACTGACCCCCGCCAGGGGCTGAAGGATACCCAACCTCGGGGCCAGAGCGTTCCGTCTTCCTCTGGAGCAGAGCCCTCCTTAGCGCTGGGGTGAGCGGCGGAGAGAGGCCGGTGGGCCAGCGCGTTGTCAGGGAGCTTGTTTTCCCAGGAGCTGTCGCCGTTCAGATGTGCCGTGAGCAATTGCCACTCTGCGCGCCTTCCCCTGGCAAATTATTCTGCTGGAGTTTCTTCCAGCATTCGGAGCCGCGCTGCTGTAAATGCCAGAAATCATGTACATTAAGCCCAGAGTGACGGCAGGCTTATGGATGGATTTACCTTCAAACAGAGGCCGCTGAGGCGCCCGGCGTGGGCGGCAGTGCGTTATGGATGTCACTCTCCGCTTGCCGAGGCCTTAAGCGGTCAAGTTGGCCACGTAATCAATTTCTCATATAGGCCTGGCTGTGGGCCACAAGGTCCCAGGCAGGGATTTGGGAGGCAGCCTCTCTACCTACAGCCCCCCTCCCTGAGACCTTGGCCTCTCCTTCGGGGTGGGGGGGAGGGGTTTCCACCTGTCCCAGGTGCTGGTGGCAGGGGACCACGTCGAGAGGGTGACACCAAGCCAACTCCGGCAGATGCCACATTCCAGGGCCTGCTGTCCTTCCTCGGAGCCCTCTTCCCAGTGGCCCTCGCAAAAGCAGCAGCCACTGTCCATGCCAACTCCCCATGCTGGCCTCGGCCCCCACTCTTTCCCCTCCCCTCCTCCAGGGCAGTCTGAACTCAGCCACTCTCGCCCCCTGATCTACTGCTCAGCCTTTCTGATCTGTGAGGCTTGGGTCACCGGTTCTGCCGTCCTGTCACTCAGCTTGTTCAGCCTCCTGTGTCCCCTCTCCTCACTGCCTTCCTTCCGCCCTGACCTCCTGGGCCTCCTCCTCTAGGCAGGTCGCCATGCAGCAGCTAGTTAGCGTTGCTGGGCAGTCCTGTTGGGGAGCCAGGAGGCAGAGGTGTAATTATCAGGGACCAACTTAGGGCTCTCACACTGTCCTGGAACCCCTGACATTCCCTGTTTGTGGCAGATCATATTTTCCAAGGATGGCTCTTCATGAGGACGTGGAGCAGTGAGGTCTGCACTCTTGCCTTAAACCTAACCGTGGTGGAGACGACCCTGCATGACCTCTGAGACCAGGTCATAAAAGACGATGAGGCTTCTGCTGGCTTCAGCAGGACACTTGGGCCCGGAGCACCAAGCCACTGTGTCTTGCTAGCCTGAGGCTGCCATGCTAGAAGGCAGGCCAAACCAGCCTGTGCTAAATGACCACATGGAGAGGCCCCAAGCCGGCAAGCAAGGAGAGAAATGCCCGGCCAACGCCCCAAGACCCCCGCGTCAGTCCCCTTCCAACTGTAGCCACATCTGAGGCCCCGGGCACAACCACTCAGCTGAGCCCTTCCTGGAGTCCTGACCCACAGAAACCATTGGAGATCCTAAAATAGCTGGTTTGTACTGTCGCCCACTAAGCTGCTGTGTCCACAAAACCAGTTTTCCAACGTCCATGAGTCTAAATACAATAAAAATAGAAGACATACGCTAATAACCAAGACAAGATTAACTATCCAACCTTTCTTTGATCTTCAAAAGGCATTCAGTGAGCCACAGAGCCCCATGTATGAAGTGTCCACTGTCCCTGCCCATGGCCTGGGTATTGGAGGGGCATCTCCGTCACCATGACTCCCAGACCTTACCTCAGTTTATTCACTGTCCGGCAACCTAAAAAGCACGCGGGACCAGAACTGCTTGGCCACTTCACCCCTGGCAGGTAACAAACAAGCAAATGACATAAAGGCAGGAATCCTTCTCGAAAGCAATGCCGATGGTCCACATGGATTCCGTTCAGCATTTCTAGATATTCTCTCTGGCGCCAGGAACTATGTTTTCTATCAATTGCAGGCCTTTTTGGTAACTGGTAATCTGGGACATGAGGTGCCCTTTTGGGGTTTTTGTTTTGTTTTGTTTTTAAGTGTGCTGTAGATTTTCCCAGGGTCTGGTGCTCTGCAGTGCAGACTTTCCAGAGCTCCACTCCTCCCTGGGGCTTAGCTTTCTGTTTTCCTTCTGCAAGGCGGTTACCAAAACCTGTAGGAGAGGAGGTATAATTAGTGCTGTCACTTCCGGCATAAATGACCCGAAGCAAATGACTTATCCTCTCTGTGCCTCGGTTTGCCAGTCTGTAAAGTAGGAATTGCAATGGACCTTTCCTCATCAGGCGCTATCAGGGTTCAGTGAGGTCATACATATAAAGAGCTCAGAACAGGACCTGCACGGAGCAAGGGCTGTATTTTTATTGTTGCTGGTGTCATCCGGGGATTATAGGTTACCGGCCCTCGTAGATTCTATTAACTTCCTTCACAGTGACATAACCATCAGGTGAGAAATTCAGCACTGCTCACACTATCCACCCCCCTTCAGCTTCACGGGCTCCCCCTAACATGTATGCGTGCGTACGTGCGCAGACCGGCACTCAGTAATCAGCGCTGGCTTGCCACAGGCCAAGCCACGGTAATGTAGTAGAGCAGGAGGAACAAGCTGCTTTCTCTTTCTCTACAGGCACAAGCACGTGCATAGAAGACGGATGTCTCCTGCTGGAGCATTTGCCTCCATCAGCAGCGGAAACAGGGTCCCATGTGGCTTGGCGGCAGCCTCTGGAGAAGCAGGACAGAGGCTGCCCCTGGAGGCAGGATCCCCGGAGTCCTTGGGGGGCGGGTTGGACCATCCCGTGGGCTGCTTCCCCTTCTCTCCAGTGGTCTGGCTTCCCTAGTCCCCTCCCTCATCTGGAGGTCATGTCTGCTGCAGGCTCTCTGCATACAGGGTCTAAGCGGACAACACACTGCTTAGGGGGCAGAGGGACAAGGAACGGAGCGAGCCACATGATGAAAGACAGACGAGCCTTTCCCTCAAGAAGCAAGGGAGCCTCCCCTCAGATTTCTGTCTTGTGGCAGGTCTGACCCCAAGGTGGCTCTGTGGGACCAAGGCTCTCCCCAGAGAGACAATCCAGCCAAGCCATGTCGTCCCCAGGCAGTGGACGAGGCCCCCGCCTCTCAGCCTGGAGGACTTCCCGGACGGGCTACGCCAGGCCCTGGCCACTTTTGCAAAAAGAGCTGAATGTCATGAAAGGGAAACGTTTCAAAAATAAAAGGAATCGATCTTATTTTGAGGGTATGTAGAGCAAAAGGAAAACAAACCCCTCAAGACGGAAGAATCCGGCTTCCGGTTCTGCAGCCGGTTGACAAATATTTATAGAATGACAACTACATGGGAGGCACTGCAATGGGCTTGGGGCCCCTGTCCCCGGAGGATGTCAAGGTCTTTCCCTTTCCGGTAGGCAACTGAGTGGAACACGATTGTCCTGTAAGCTGTGCCTCACAGCGCTCGGACTCCAGGGAACAAAAGCACACCAGGGCCCCCACCGCCCAGCTCTGAAATCGGGCCAGCACTAGGCCAAGGCTGCCCTTCTCACCCGAGGCCCCCGCCACTGACCCAGAGACACTTGGCACTAAGCCAGCCATGTTGCTGTGAGAAAATGGGACTCCTAGGACCGATGACTGGCTGGAGGACTGTCTGTCGATGTTGCGGAACCTTCCAGAGACTCCAATACAGTCCAGTCTTCTCCTATCCACTTCCCTGCCTTCTCTCTTGGGTCAGAGGGCATCTCTAGCTCTTGAGCGGCTTTCCCAGCCTTGCCCAGCTCCTCCCCGTTTCTCTCACAAAAATGTCCCCCAATAAAATCCTTACACATTTAATCCTCTTCTGGCATCTGATTCTCGGAGGACCTAGACGACCCCCAGGAGCATTGTCATGTCCTCTTCCTCCTCCTCCTTCCTCTGCATGGTGTTCCCAGGAGGACCACCCCACCTCTAGCCAATATGGGCCCCGTCTAGACACCGGAATTCGCCCATTCCTTACGAGTCTCTTTATAACTTGGCATCTCCCTGGTAAACTCGAAGTTCCATAAGAACTTAACAACATCCTCAAGGCACCTCACTTTTGTGGCTCTCGCAGGTGCAGCTGACCCACGATAGGGAGGTCATTGCCACTAAGCCCTTAGATCGTATTTCAAGATGCCTGTCTGATTGATTAATATAATCCACCAGAAAACAATTGCACGATGGGCCCACAGCACAATGCGAATTTACTTCCTCTCTCTGCACGTACCCACCCCCCAAAGCACACCCTTCTTCGAAGACAGCTCTATGACTTACTCTCACTCAGAAAGCGCCGCCTCCTCTGTGAATCCAAACCAAGATATTTGCAGGCAGAACACAGAGATCTGATCTTAGAAAGTGTGAGCATTTTGCAAGAGACAACCCACCCGCCAGTTGAGCAACTCTGGGCCCACGGCTTAGTGACACAGTCCCGCTCAGCCACGGCTAACAGAGGATAGCGTCTCCTCCGCGGGTTGATCCTACCCTGCTTCAGGCACCCTGGCCACTTCTTTTCTCTGTGCGCCTTGGCTTCTCCGTGCTCAAAAACAGGGCCTCGGGGTTCACACGCCAGACGCATCCCAGGCACTCTCCGACCCTCTTAGCTCAAGCCGTCCTCCCCAGCGCCACCCGCCCCCCCCCCACCCCGAAAATGGCAAATGTTCTCCGGCTCTCCCGGAGAGCCGCAGCTCTACATACAAAACAAACAGAAAGCCGTGGGCTGGCTGACCGGGGACCTCACACAAGGTATTTGGCATCTGTGAGCCTCAATTCCCTGGGCTGTGAAACAGGGTCACTGGGAGGACTGAAAGAGAGAACGCATTTTAAGATGACTGTGAATCCTTACTACTCAAAGCGTGGTCCTCGGACGGGCAGCAGCAGCATCTGGAAAGCAGGGAGAGAGGCAGATCCTCAGACGTACTGAATCCGAACCGCCAGGCTCAGGGCTCCCTTTCCCTCCCAGCTGCTCCATGTGCACCCTGAGGGCAACAGGCTTGCCCTACAGCTGTAGACACTTCGCATTCTTCTCCCTTCTGGGTAAGTACCCTAAGGAAGGAGCTCTGAGCCCATCCCTCTGATTTGCCCACACGGCCCTCTCTTTCAGTCAGTCCCTTGGCTTTCTCCTCCCTCCCCTTCCCCTCCCCCTCTTTCTCCTCCCCACCCCCTTCCCGGCAGAGCCCTCCTCTCCATCCTAGTCCAAAGGCCACAAAGGCGCAGAGAGAAGCCCAGATCTGCACAAAGGGGGCACAGCCAGGGATAAAACCCGGGGCCAGCTGAGGCATCCATTCACCTCTGGTTCCAGGCCCCACTGGGTGGTGAATTGCCCCCATTCCGTGTGCCTGATGTGTAATATATTTTCTATAATTATGGTGATACCGTCTGTGTGTATGTGAAATGACTATAGCAGTTAATTATCTGTGGGTAAACAAGGGATGCCTCTTTGCCCCAGGAGAGACTGAAAGACACCCGCTTAAAGAACCACAAGATCAAAGAGAAAGGGAGGGGCCAAGTAAGAAGAAAAGTCATTCTTCCCCTGGGAGCTTCTGGGAGGGAGGGTGTGAACTGATTTGGCCTTTAAGGAGGCCTCAAGCCAGATAGAAGCGACCTTACAGCAAGAGCCAATGGTCCTCTTGGATGTAAACTGAGGTGTAGAGATGAGGGGTGATCACCAAAGACTGGCACGCTGGGCAGTCCCCATACAGCCTCTGCCCTCCCTGGGGCTCCAAACAGCCCTGGGTGGCTTTGTTGGGGTGCAGGGGGGCACACATCCAGAGCCTGCTAGTTGTGGTAAATACCCATCTACTTCTTTTCCCCAAGACATAGAATCCCCAGTTTTGCGCTGGATACGCACCCATCTCCCCCAGTGAAGACTATGTGTCCCAGCTTCAGCCTGCAGCCTTGTGTGGCCATGTGACCAAGTCTGGCCAGTGGGATCCAAGCAGAAGCAACTTCTGGAATGAGATCGGAAGAAAAGAGAGCATGCATCCCTCTTTGCTCTCCTCTGCCTTGCACGCTTAAAGAGGGATCCAGTGGGGAGCTCAAGCTGCTATCTTGAACCATGAGGTAACTCTGGGTCCAGAAACCACATTGTGCCACCAACGACGTCAAAGGATCCCGAGTTACTGACACTTTGATCTTATAGTCCTTACGGTGGCCCTCTTACCAGCCTGGGACTTCCAATCTCTCAAATTTTACATGAGAAATCAATTTCTGGCATGTTTAGGTCACAGTTATTTTGGAAGTTTTGTTATTCACAGACTACCAAAATCAGATGAGAAAGATACGGACCATGGTGTCTTAGATCAGGTTCTCCAGGATGCAGACTTTGAGATGGAACTTTGCGTGGAGGGATGCCCAGGTGGCTCAGTCGGTCTAGCGTCTGACTCTTGATTTCAGCTCAGGTCATGATCTCAGGGTTGTGGGATCGAGCCCCAAGTTAGACTCTGCGCTCAGGGGAGTCTGCTTGAAGATTCTTGCCCGCTGCCCCTCCCCCCACCTCGGGCACACCCTCTCTCTCTCTCAAATAAATAAATCTTTAAAAAAAAGAAATTTAGAAAAAAAATTTGGTTGAAGGAGGTTTACTGGGTCGTGGTCTCAAGTTCAACACTTACGTCCACACGAGGGAAAAAGACTGAGCAGGGGGAAAGCTGAGTGGCAACGGGGTCACAGCAGTGGCCTTGTGGATCTCGCAATGACCTCTGGAGTAGAGATAACCCTTCAAACTTCAGAACTGAGACAAGAGGCCTGAGTCTTGGGACCCCTCCAGGCTTTGGTTTTCTTATCTTTAAAGTGGGTGTATTATCAGTCTTGCATTTATATCAAGGATAAGAAAAAATTTGTGGGCGGGGTCAAGCTCACAGGTGAACAACCGGGACAGCCAGCCTGGGGAAGACTTGAGAAGTTTGTCCATGTCCTCCAGGGGCCCATGTGTGCGTCTCGACCAACTGACAAGCAGCGCAGTGTCACTTCTCCAGAACCTTCTCTAACACTGTCACCTTCTCCAGCTGGGAGAATGGACAATCTCCTATGCTCGATACCATCATGGCTCTTACCAACCACATCAGACATGGGTTTTGCTGGGACTATGAGGTCCGCCAGCAGCCATGGCTCCTGTATCTCCAGCTTCCAAGCCCAGTACCGGGCAGGTGGAAAATGCCCGATGTACGATTGTTCAATCAATGAACTTCACTGAAGGGGCCAAACCCTGGCGAGGTCAAGAAGACAAAGACGATTCCCCTGAAGCCAGGAGATTTACTTAACACCTCCCCGAGCCTCAGTGTTCTCATCCACATCATGGGAGTAATCATAACAGCAAACAACAAAATGCTGAAACGATGCAGTAATTTGAGAACTGCAGACCACGATGTCGACACTGCGCTGCTGGAGCAAGACCGGGGTAGGGTTTTCATCAGTGGAGTCAAAGGGGCTCCAAGGGATTGTTTTTAGCACATACGCTCTGGCTACGGAGTTCTGCAAAATTAAGTAGCTGCCACCTCCCATGGGTAGCCTAACACCAGCCTCTCTTGCCTGGAAATGCAGCCTGATTGGCCACCGGGGGAAGGGTCTCCAGTGGGGCCCGGCCCTGGAGCTACAGATCCAAAGGGGCAGCTGAGACAGAGCTGTCGGAGATGGGATCAGAGCTGCTTCACCTCCCGACAGCGATGGTGAGGGGCCCCCGGCATGATGCACACAGAACCAGGGGACAGGCCAGGCTCCCTCAGAGGACGGCCCAGTCCTAAGCGGGGCTCCCTGGCTGCCAGCCAGGAGTCAAATCTTGCCTCTGTGACAAATTAACTATGTTAATTTTGTGGTGTTCTCTAACTCTTTTGTGCCTCAGTTTCCCGAGCAGCAGGATGGGGACAGGCATCATTCCCATCTCAGGGAGTGGTAAGGGCTGAGCTAGCCTGCAGGAATCGTGCCTGGGGGGCTTCGAACCACAAGGTGGCTCTGGGACTTCTCTGTCATTCGGTCTGTAATGACACCTCTGGGCCGCTGCTGGCATGCGGGAGACAGGCGCCCCCTCCCCAAGCACCCACGAAGCCAAATGTGGTCAAAGACCAGTGAAGGGTCAGGGAAGCAAGGATCTGAAGCCCCAGACAGAGCGAGGTCTCTCAGAGCTAGGCCAGGCGGAACTCTTTTGGTTGTAAGGCCGAAAAACACCATTCAAACTGGCTCAGTCCAAAAAAAAAAAAAAAAAGGCATTGGCTCAGGAAAGCAACATGTTAAAAGGTACTTGGCTTCAGGCATGGCTGCTTCCAGGCACTTATCCCAAGTGATGACAAGATGACCACCAGCAGTTTCAGACTTACATATTATTAGTCAAGCAACCATGATTGAGGACGGGCGTCCTGTCCCCACGCTTCCAGCTTTCCCCCGGGAAAATATATTTCCAGATCTCCCCTCAGAAGGCTTCGCTAGAGGGGTGCGCCCCGACCGCCTCACCTCACCCTCCTATGCTCCTGGAAATGGTAACCAATGTTTGTTCAACGCCGCAGATAACAAAGGCCTGACACCCACGCCGTCCACCCTCGACTCACTGGAATCAGTTCTAAGCGCAGAGGTGGGAGACGATTAATCCAGCAGCTGCGTGTGGGAGGGATCCGAGGTCGAGAACCCAGTATGGGCGGAGGGCATGGTTTTCCGCCGGAGGGGAAGGGGCCCATCCCTGTTTTTCAGGGGGTCCCAGGGGCCCTGGAATGAGGCAGCTGCCAGGCTTCCTGCTCTCACAAGCATGAGACCATGGCTCATGTCACTGCGACTAGTCCATCTGGGGTCAACAGACTCCGTACAAGCCCGGAGAAGGAGGCAGGGCGGTGTTTCATCAATGCTTTAGTGCTGATGAGGGAAAGGAAGAAAAAGAAGGCGCGTAATGCAGGGGAGAAATACATTCACGTACCGTATACACACCCATACGACATGCACACACACACACACACACACACGGGCTTGAGACGGTAGAGAAAGCATTTCTGCTCCCAAAGAGTATTCCTTAGAGAATTGTCCCCCAAACAATGTCTTCTCCGGAAACCAGGTTCTTAAACACGGGCATGTGGGCACACACACACACGGTCATACAGAAGCACATGTGTCCCCGCGGGGACCGGGCCACTTGGCTCGCACCCGGCTGATGGGAGAATGACACGGTGCTGGGCCAGGAGTGAGAAGAAGCCAACCTAGCAGGGGGCCCACCCTTCATTGGGGCGAGGGCCGGGGCCATGGTGGGAGCACGGGCAGACGGGAGTTCAATCCTCCCGGCTGGCAGGCCTGGGCAGGCGCCCGTCCCCAGATGTCAGCGCTAATGCCTTGATAAACAGGGAGCTTGCTGGAATGTGGCTGTTAATTGGGGATAGAGCCGCAGCCTTTAGCTCGGGGAGCAATGGTTAATGACGGGCCCGCTGGGGGAAGCCGCACGCTGTTGCCACTGTTCGCGTTCTGTCCTCTCTGCGTTTTAAACAGCAGTTTATCTAAAATTGAAAACACTTTCCTGGGAATAATTATTTCTTGGAAGCTACAGGAGTACTATCAGATTCCACAGCCTGCTGTCGGGTTGACCTTCTAGAGGCCGAGGGGCCGGCTGCCTTTGGAGGGGGGAATGGCTTTGCTTCTGCTCATCCCCGCTCCCACACTCGTGTCTCTTGCCTGGGTCCCTGCCGCACAGCCACCGTGGGCATGTTTGAAGGGCCTTTGTCACTAATTCAGGCCTAAGTGGGAGGTTCACTGAGTAAAGGGGAGCCTGAGAAGGAAGAACAACAGGAGGGCGGGAGATGTTTCTAGCATTGCCCAACCCACCTGGAAGCCACAGCATCTCCGTGTGGGCCTCCCGGCTGAGGCTGAACTCTGCCTGGTCTGCCGGAGCAGAGCGTCAGGGAAAAGGGGCTGCAGTCACCGGAAGACCCTCCACGAGCACCCGTTCCCTCCTCAGAAGGGCAGAGGGAGGAGGGGGGCAGGAACCGGGGGCCTGCCAACTGTTCGGAGGAAGGCAGGGGCAGCCCAGTGGAGCGGCGCCCCAGAACCAGAGCTGGCCTCTCCTTCCACAGCTGGGCCCTGGCGCCACCACCAGGAGCTGTGATGGGATGGGAGGGGAGGTGGGGTGGGGGACCCCCCCCCACCAAAAGCCGGCCCCACGTGTGTCCTCCCAGGGTCAGGCCGCGACGGGGTGCTCTGCCTGGAAACACGGCCACAGGCAGCATTCTCCTTGAACGTGGAGGACAGTGACACAGACGGTTAAACTCAGTGCACTGGCCACGGGCCAGCCTTCCGGCTTGGCAATTACACACTGTCTACCTCCGCCTCTCCCCGCTGCCCCATCACCTTCCTGTCAGGCGGCTTTAATGCCGCTCGCCTCTTCCTGTCAGTAAATGTTTGTGTGTGGCGTTGCCGGGCGACCGCTGAATGGGACCTGCATTTTCCCGGGCCCTGGACCCCCCGGCGGAGCCTGCCCTCCGAGGGCTTTGTAGGCCTTACGTGTCAACGCCGCTTCGAGAGTCACGGCTCGAAGCAGCACAGGCCTGGCTCCTGGAGGAAGGGTTGCTCTGGCCATTTCGGCTGAGGATCCCTGGAAGGCCAAGTCAGGCCATTCCCATGCTCCCAGCTCCTTTGGGAACTGTTCTGTTAGTCCCCTTCACAGACGCATCTGAGGACACTTGAATTCCTTTTGCCAAAGGCTGGTAAAGACAGGACCCACGACTCCACCCCTGAGTGAGGTCACACGTGGCTCCCTGCCCCTGGGAATCTGGACAGCAGGACGGACCACCAGGCATTCTGCAAACACCCTGTGTTGAGGGAGCCCTACCGAGGTTTCCAGGCAAACTGAGCTCCCAAGGCCTGGTCTGCCCACCGCCGGCTGTGTAGCCTCGGGGTTCCCACACTGCCTCTCTGGGCCTGCTCACTTATCCGCGGTGTGGGGTGAGAAGCTGCCATGGCAAAGAACTCTCTATGGGAGAAACGCAGGGAGATTAGTATCAGTGAGCCAGAGTTCTGGGAAGGAACCAACAAGGATGGGAAACTGTTTTCTGTTCTTATTTGCGGAGGTTGGGGGGGAGGATCTGAGAGAGGGGCACCTAATGGGAGAAGGGGCTGGGTAAAGGACAGGTGGCCTGGAGCAAGAAAACCAGCAAGAAACACTGGTCGTCAGCTCACCCAGACCTGAGCCCGTGTTTTTGCCGCGTCCTGTCCTAGCTGTGTGACCTCAGGCAAGTTGCTTACTCTTTCTGAACCTTATGGATCAAACACCCTCCAAGGACTGACCTCCTAGGGGAGCTGTGGCTTAGCATGTCGTAGGCACCCAGGGAGTTAGACCCTCAGGCTGCTTGGGGACAGAAGAAGTACAGGTGAAAAACCAAATGATTCCTATAAGGCAGTTAGCACCAAAGACAAGACACGAGAAACAAGTGTTTCCCTGTTCTCCTACGTGCACTCCCTGGGATCACTTTACAAAGAAACTGCTTTCAATCAAATCCTCATCTCAGGATCTGCTTCTACAGACACAAACAAAGGCAAATACCGAGGCTTCAGGTCTGGCTAGTTCTAGGTGCTTAAGCAACAGCCTCGGGAAGCCGTTCTTCACCGCCTCTCAGATCGGCTCTTCCTCTTACCCCCCATCCCTGACAAGGATAAGACCTATTCAAAGTGTTTGCAGAAAGACAGATATCAAGCTATTTTAGCCCAGGGGTAGAGACAGGGAGTCCTCTAGAACAAGAACTGGAAAGGGAAGACAGACAGCCATGATGGAGACGAAAATGAATGGCTTGGGCAGAGGGCCAGGGTGGCCGAATGCCCACCCCCACCCCCACCGTGCCTTTCCCCAACACCAGGCAGAAAAAACGATGCAACATCCAAAATGTTTTAAGGGAAATGCCTGCGTATCTATCAAAATCTTAAATGTCCTTACCTTTTGACCCAGAAACTCTATTTCTACGGGCCTTTCTTTCAGAAACACTCAAGCTTGTGCCCAAAAATATATGCACAGGGAGATTTACCACAGCCTCATGGGTCCCATTGGAAGATTAGCAGTCCTGTAATTATCCAGTAATAGGACCGTATTAGGGAAATGGTTACGGAAATTAAGGCATATCCATAATTAATAAAGAGCAAAAGGTATTTTGCGATTGTCATAGTTTGGGTTCCTGAAGAAATTGACGCTGAGACAAGCATTAGAAGGCACATTACTTATTCAGGAGGTGGCGGGAACCCGGGAGAGGCATGGGTGGGAGGTAGAGAAAAGTAGGGGCTGGAGTTAGGGTAGGGAAGGCAAGCAATAGTTGGGCCCTCAAGGAGCGCTTGGGCAGTCGGTTAAACATCCAACTCTTGATTTCAGCTCAGGTCATGATCTCAGGGTCGTGAGATCCGAGCCCTGCATCGGGCTCCACGCTCAGCCAGTAGTCTGCTCGAGATTCTCTCTGTCTCTGTCTTTCCCTCTCCCTCTGCCCCTCCCCACACTTGCGAGCAAGCCCATGCGTGCTCTCTCTCTCTCTCTCTCTCTTTAAAATAAATAAATGTTGGGGTGTTTTTAAAAAAAAAAAAAAGAAGAAGGAGTGCCCTCAATGTCAAGCTGGTTACCCCTATGGACAACTGGGACTCATTCCTGCAGAGGGGCTCTAAGAAACGCCTCCAAGAGCTATTGCCCAAGAGCAAGGGAGCCAGCAGGACTGTAGACCAGCTCCTGAGATCCCTTGGTTGAGGACTGCTTGCTGAGCTCTTAATTCCCTGGTGCTTCCAGCCTTCCCTGCCTTCGGCATTGGAGACAACCCTCGAGCCCAAGGACGTGGACCCTGGCAGTTAGAAGGCGCCACTGCACGTGGGAAGGTCCCAGGGGCACAGCAGGGCCCCCCTGCCAAGCGGTCAAGTGCTGCTGTGTGGTTTCTCCCCCCATACGCTGTTGAAGTGGGGGTGGGCGGAGGTGCAGGGGGCTGGGCAAAATGTGATTGCACTTTTAGTATTAAAATGTGAGGACGCCTGGGTGGCTCAGTCGGTGAAGCTTCCACCTTCAGGCCAGGTCGTGATCCCAGGATCCTGGGATCGAGACCCACGTCGGGCTCCCTGCTCAGCGGGAGGTTGGTGGGGAGGGGGGGGTATCTGCTTCTCCCTCTCCCTCTGTGCTCTCTCGCACTCTTGCTCTCTCAAGCAAATAAATAAAATCTTTAACAAATAAACAAATACGTAAAATGCATGTGCTCACACACATTTCAGGGTACACCTCTGCAAGTGTAGAAAAGAAAAGAAAAAGGAAATAATGCAGACACCAAGCCAGGACGAAGAGCAGAGACGGGGTCCTCTACTTCCATAGCCTGAATTTTTCCACACAAGTTTCACCTTTGTACTTAATAATAACAATTATTATTATCATAATTTACCAGGAAGGGGGAATTTTTTTTTTTAAATGGAAAGCATCATCCATGAGGGGAAAAGGAGATAAAGGTCCCTAACCTCTTCCTAGACCCTTCAGGGTCAGACGAGTTCTGAACTGAGAAGTTTTAGTGGATCAGGAAGGGAAGACCCGCGAAACCAGGTCTTCAGAAACGTCCCCTGGCGGGCAATCACGCACGTTAATATTGCTGTGCTGACACATATGAAGAGACATACAAAGTGCGACAAATAATGACTATAAAAAGCCTCACATCAGTTCAAACCAGGTTTTGATGCCAAATGCATCTGTGCGAAACTTAACAAAATCTTGGGGTTTTTGCTGCAGAGAAGGGATCGTGGTTGGTAGTAAGGAAAAGACAGTTTCTGAAATTGGGGGGTGGGGTGATGGGGTCACGAAGGCAGGGTAAGGAAGCCCTCCAGGGACAATACAGCGGTGGGGGCCTTCTGTCCGGCTGCTCCCCAGCACAGAGCACCCAGAAGGGGTAACCTAGCTCCGGGTCCTTCTGGGGGCCCCTGCTTCCCGATCAAGGGCCCACTGCCCCCTTAGAGTGCCTCTTGGTGTCACAGCCTAAACATTATGGACACGTGAATCCTCTAGGGATCCAGTGACAAGGTTCAGTGGGTCTGGGATGGGGGCCTGGCGTCTGCGTTTCTACCACGTTCCCAGATGGGACCAATGTCACTGGACTGAGGACCTCAGTTTGGAGCATCAGTTTGATTGAACCAAAGTGGGTCTCCATGTCCCTTGCACACATCAGTCATGGTGGTCACAAAGAATGTGTCAACTTGTATAAGTCATTGGGCTCCTTGGACGGGGTACCAGCAGGGAGAACATGACGAGGCAGGGTGGTGGGTATAGGAGGGGATAGGTGCCCGCCCAGGGACGCAGTGTTCCTTTGGAAGCACAAAGAAGCCTTGAGACCCAGGGAGACCAGAACCAGAGAGCCTCTGTTTAGAGGCTGCAGAAGAGAAGAGGTGGGCCAGTTCGCTGGGCAGACCTGTTTCATGCTATTTTATAACCTGGCATTGGGAGGTCGGGACAGTGCTGGTGATTGGGTGCAGCTGAGTTCTGGCAAAGCTCAGCCAGAAAGTTCAGTCTGGTCACAGCTCCGCCCTACCCCAGATGCTACAGCCTTGCCTCCTGGCTCTCCTCATGCCTGACTACAGTAGACAGGGAGAGGGGAGTATTACCCCAAAATACCAGGCAGGGAACACGGCATAGATGCCATTCAGAAAAATCTGGGCAGCCTGCACACAATGGTAGCAGAAGCGAGACTCACAGTTACCTCTGGGAGTGGGTGTCAATGGAATCCAGGTTGGGGAGCCTTCTGGGGTGGGGGTAGGGGGCCTAAAAGTGTTCTGTAACTTCATCTGGGTGATGGTTACATGGATGCAGACGTATGTTAAAAGGTCCTCGAGCCGTGTGCTGTAGATCTGTGAACTTGACTGTGTGAGTGTCATATCCGAGTTAAAATTAGGAAAAAGTGAAAATGAACCTCACCCCTGGGATGAAGTAGGGGAGCCAGTCCTTGGCCTTCTCAGAGCATTACCCAAGCGGCTGCTGGGCCACAAGGAATGACAAGCCACAAGGGGGGGAATGTGTGCCTTTACCTGAGCTGAACTGATGACTTGACATGACTCCACCCCGGGGGTGGTAAATGAGCAAATGAGACGTATGCAAGTATGTCTCGTGATTTTACAGTCACATACCATGTTTGTGAAAGACCTCCTTTGGCAAAGATCACAATATCCTTTCCGCTCCTCCTCCTTAATCAGAAAATGTATTAGAGTATCAACGTGCCCAACTCTTCCTCAGTCACCCTAGCAGGTAGATGTGTCCTGTACCTGGAAGAATAGCTCATTTCGGACCAATGAGATGTCAGCAGGAGTGAGTGGGACTACTGAAAGGCCTCTCTTTTAAGCGAAAGATCAGTTCTTCTCCTTTTCTTCCCCATTGCTGCTTGCAGATGTGATGAGTGGAGCTATAGCAGCCTTCTTAGACGATGAGAATAAGGGAAGTTGTCCGAGGGTGGTAGGCATCCGTGAGCTAGAAGCAGCCTTGGTCTCTGATGATTTCATCGAGGCTCTTAGATTCTGTGCTTAACCTGAGAAAACTTCTATTTTATTTAAACCCTCTGTTATTTTGGATTTGCTTCTGCTATCATACACACACCAAAGATGGTCCCTTTGCCTGTGCATGATGATAACCCAAATCCCTCACAGAGTGGTACACATTGACCCCACGCTGCCTATTTGCCCTGGATTGTGGGGCAGAAAGGAAGGGCATCAGGGAAAACTACACCAGAGAAGTGGAACGGAAAGGCCTGGATTCAGAGGTGGTAGATTGCACAAATGACCACAAAGCCTTTCTCTCCTGACAACCCTGTCCCTACAATGGGACTTCACAGCTCCTCCCAGCAAGGATTAGAGTCTATTTCCCTACCCCTCAATCCAGATTGGCCACCTGACTTACTTTAGCCAATGAGACAGTAACAGAAGCAACCTGAGCAAAGGTCTGAAAAACACTGGAGCTTTGGGACTTGCCCTCTTGTTGCTCTTGGAACTCTACGACGGCCGTGTGAACAAGCCCAGGCTAGCCTAGCAGGCGGGCCAGCATGGCAGTCACCACAGCAGCTTGCTGGGTGCATGAGTGAGCCCCGTGGAGACCTAGAGCCCAGCCCAGACAAGAAGACTCTCCTGGCCAAGCCACAGACCCATGAGAAATGATAAACGGTCCCTGTTTTAGACCACTACATCTTGGGGACGTTTGTTAAACAGCAACAGCTCACTGATGCAGGGCTCACGGCTCCTGAACGGCATTATTCCCACCACCTTAGCCTGGGGTGATGGCAACGAAGAAGAAACCGAAACGAATCTGGAAAATCACAAGACACCCCAGCCCTCGTCTTGCCCCGGACTTCTCCCATCTCTCGGTTAGACACATCCCTCCTCTGGGAGCCCAGAGACAGCTCCTGGTTGACCTCCCTGTTTCTGAGCCGTGGGCTGTGAGTGGGAACAGCAGGTGGCCACAGAAGCAGCACTTTCCTAGGGCAGAAGGATACCTCAGCCCTGGGAGCCCGGCAAGGAGCGCGGGTGGAGGAAGACGCAGCCCTTGGGGCTAGTTTATGCCTTTAAAACATGCGGACGTACAGAGAGAACGAACGAGTCTTTTCTATTATAAAAGATGTGCTTAGCATATTTATGCAATAGTTTCACCACGTGCCCTGAATCCAGTTACTGCATTAAGGAAGGAGGTTTTCCTTGCTGGTTTTGACAGACTTTGGTGTCTCTGCAGCAGGGGGGATTCATGCACAAAAGGAACCCTGGTGGCTGGAGGTGGAGCGGGGGAGGGGGGGAGGGTGCAGGGGGAGATGGAGGGTGGGGAAGTAGACCAGGAACCATGCCTGGCTTTTAGATCCATTTCCATGACTCCTTGTCCATTGCCCCTGTGAAAGGCACATGCAAAGGTGTTTCCCGAACGGAGCTCCATGTGGGCACTGGGGGCGGCCCCCAGAAAGATGGGGTGCTGGGAAAGAACTGGAAGACTGCCAGGCTTCCGAGAAGCCAGGGCCAAAGGACCTGAGATGTGGGGCTCGGTCAGCAGAGAAGACCGACCTTGCTGACATGTTTGGCCTCACACCCCCCCTTCCTCCCCACAAAAGCCCCCCTTCCACGTTTTCTTCCACTTCCGCCTCTTCTCCCACTTTCCTTCCCTCCTTCTCTTGTAATCTCTTCCCCCTTAACTTTGTCTATCTTAATTGGCCATAACATGGAAGTGAAATTCTTTTTATTATCTACTATATTTATTGAATACAGTTTTATGTTCCTTGCTCTTAATTTTTAAAGTGGATGAGCTGAACACTTTATGGTTTTCTTTCAAAAAATTTTATACCGCGGTGAGAGTCATTAGGGCTTTTCACAAATATTCCAGTTCTCTTTGGGGGCACGTGGCAGGACCACACGTCCCAAACCCCACTCCCCGACCTGCCCCACCTCTGATTTGGCCGTATGACTTGTCTGGGCCAATTAAACCCGAGCACTCCTCGGGGGAGGCCTGGCCATCAGCGAGTTTGGGGGCAGCCTGGTTTCCTGCCACTGTGGCGACAAGGCACACTTGGGCTGAGATGAAGACTCTCTCGGTCCCGGCGTGTCCAGGATTGTCGAGGGTATCTTCCCCGGCCGGCCCGTGTCAAGTTCAGATTATGAGTACAGAATAAGTTCTTTGATGATCAGCCACTGAATTTGGTACCAAGGCTTGGTCTTACCTGTGCCGACAGATAAAGTCATTGTATTACCGGCCCTCCTCCTTTGAGTCTCTCCTCTAATAACAAAGTATTTACTGTGACAGTAGCTCATTCTCTGTGCCGATGGTTTTTCTGTCTTTGGGGGTGGGGAGTGGGGTGGGTGGTGGCACCAGGATCCTTCTGAGAATCTGTTGAAACAATGAGCACCCTTGTCCCCCAAAATATACACGTGCCATTTTGCCTACAAGTGTTTAACCATCACTGCCCCCGCTGGGCACCCTTGGTCTGCTATGCCGGGTGGGGTGAAGTCTTCCTTCCCCTGCATCCACGCTTCTGTCTGCTGTCCTGAAACCACCACCGGCACGGGAGTCTGCCAGGTCTAGCGGCGTCCTCGTGACAAGAAGTCATGCATCATTTCAACCGCTGGAGCCACGGCAGTCATCGGAATACGGATAACTAGGTTTCCGCAGACGTTTGCTCTGGTGGGAATGCACATCTACGAACATCTACAGGCAGCCAAGAGGGATTTGGGCACTTCAGAGAACCCCTTTCCTCCCCTCCCCCCACAAATAAGGGGAGAACTGAAAATAAAGGGTAGCAGGGAGTGGGGAAGGGCCAGGAGGGGTCAGTGACGAAGCACTTGACCGTGACCCCCGTGTGCTTGTCCAGGTGATTTTTTTGGTACAGAGAACCCTCCCTTGATCTGTGATACGATGTGCCCTACATCAAGAAGAATGAGTTATTCTTCACTATGACACACGTGACTCCTTTTGCCCTCCTGAATGTCAGTTTTGTCATTTGTACAACCTAAATTACTGACTAAAAAATAATTCACAGGGCGCCTAAGTGGCTCAGTTGGTTAAGCGTCCAACTTTTGATCGCGGCTCAGGTCATGATGTCAGGGTCATGAGACGGAGTCCCACGACAGGCTCTGCGCTCAGCAGGAAGTCTGGTTCAGATACTCTCTCCCTCTCCCTCTGTCCTTGCTCACTCCCCCCAAAAAATTCACTTTCAGGCTGGTTGTTCGGAACTGGGAGCAAATGTTCCCTCCATGAAAACAGTTTAAAATGGGGGTCGTCTCTTTAAATAAATTATGGAAGTCCGTCAGATAAAACTTTGGAAGCCAAATGTAGGAGTCTCAGCAATGTGGTAGCAGAGAGGAAATCTGCCTTCGGGGCATCCTCTTCTCCATTCTCTGTCTCTCTTCTCCCTCCCACTGTCCCTTCCTTCAGGTCCTCTGTCTCTGCAAGCCTCTTCCCGCCCCCAAGGCACACTGTCACTAAAATCACCCC
The DNA here is from genome assembly GCF_002288905.1 of Enhydra lutris kenyoni. Lineage (NCBI taxonomy): Eukaryota > Metazoa > Chordata > Mammalia > Carnivora > Mustelidae > Enhydra > Enhydra lutris. The sequence continues at coordinate 20,952,379 of NW_019154107.1, forward strand.
TCCTTCTTGCCCCAAATCTCACTGTCTCAGTGTAGCTGACCCTGCGAAGGTGTTCAGAGCAAAGCAACGGTATTTCTCACTAATTCTAACTAAACTGTGAGTGACTGGGAATGCCTTCATCCTCTCAAAAGTGTTCACAGTTTTATAAAAACAAATCTCAGAAATCCAATTGGATGCCTAATTGGTAGACCGTGTATCAAAGTAAAAGAAAAACTGTCAAGAGAAATGAAGGAATGTCTTCTGGGAGCTTGCCTCCTGGGATCAGGTCCCCCAAAGCACAGCCTTTAATTGTTCCAGCTCCTTTCCATCTTTCCCCCAGCCCACGCAGTCTCTAAAACAAAAGTATTTTTCCAGCTAACTCTTAAGGTCACCATATTGAGGCTTCATGTACATGTGCAAGTGTGTATGTCGGTGGGGGGGGCGGATTGGCAAGGGGCATCACAGGCAGGAAAGCGGCAGCGGAGTCTCCCGTAACAAGTGAGCGGCATTGTCTGCAAAGCAGTCTGGCGTCCTGGGAAGGGGAAACCCTTATTTGAGGGAGTGGGCGGTTGAGGGTGGGAAGGATAGATTTTTTCATTCCTCAAAAACCACTCACAGAATATAAAATTAGTTACAGCCCCTTGATACCGGGAACAGAAATCGAATTCACATGGCAACTAATCTGGCCTAAAAACGCTGCTCTCCGAGCCATGGGGCTGCATCCAGAAGCCCGACAGACGCCACGGTCTTTGTTCCCTTCCGCGGGGGTGGGGACAGCTTCGCCCCTTGCTTCATTCAGCAGCTTCGTCTGCAAGATCGGGGAAAGGCTAGTTGGTGTATTTCGAGGGAGCCAATAATTAGTTCTCTTGGAATCTCGTTTTAGATTTTAATTCTTAGTCTCGGAGCCAAACTATAGGAACAGAGATTTCTATCTGTGGCAGGAGGGATTCAGTTTCAGCTCACTAAAAAAAGGCCCTGCTTCGGAGGCATTTTTTTCATGCATGAATCAAATTATTCCAGCTGGGTTTTACCAACACGTAGGCAATCAAAACCTACTTTAACTTGCGATTTTATTCTTTATTTACTAGTTCTATAAATACTGTGATGGGTGTGCTTTTATATCGGGCTGGGGGGTGCGAGCAGGAAGAAGGGCAGCTGTTTGCAGCCAAGGGTCACGTGTAGGTCTGGGGCGCGCAGGGAGCCGGGCCTGCCATCGGCCATCCCACCCCCACACACTCACCCCCTGCCTCCCATCTCTGGGTGAACCCATCTCCTGCCCGCTCCAGTCCTGGGCTCTCGAGTGTGGCCACGAGGACTGCACTTGGCAGGCCGGTACAGAACACCTTTGCCACCCTCCTTTCCTTCCCTGGGATGAGAAGGCCAACCTGATCTTTTCAAAAAGGCACCCGAGTCTGGCAAGGAATTAAGAATCAAATGCTATTCAAATCTGCAAGAAGGAGACAAACACGGTGGCAGACACTTGGGCCATGGCTGGTGCATCGGGAAGTGGCATCAGGAGCAGGAGAGGGAATTGAGGACGAGGGGTTGGCCTTGATGGCCTCCAGCTCTGATAGCTGATGATTTGATGAATTATACTTGTGCGCTGGGCCCCAGTGGACAAACCGGGATTAAGGGGTGAAGTGCAGGGGAGAAGGATTCTGACTCAGCATCGGGACGAATTTGATAAAGATCAGAGTTGTCTAAAATGAATTGGGCTGCCTTGGGGGCAGCAAGTGCCCTGTGTCTGCGATTTTTGCAAACACGGGTCCCCCCGAGGAGCAGCCACGGAGAGCAGGCTCAAAGCTATAAAGAAGGTTCCATTTGGCGGCAGCTAATGTCTGTCCCGGGGTGGGGGAGGGGGTGGTCCACATGCTCCCGAAGTTGCTGCATTTGCTCCCTGGGCTCTCTGCTACCCCTCCTGTGTGCACGCAGTGCCTTCTGCCCATGGAGACCAGAGACCCTCCCGCGAGAGCCAGCACCAGGGCACACAGGCGGGGGAAGGCCACAAAGTCACTGTGAGGGCCGATGCAAGATCCCCAGGGCTGAAAAGCTCTCTCTGAATGATGGAAACGTGGAAGGCTGGGGTGTATCCACCCCTGACATCTGAGACACAGGTTCTCTGGGCCTCTGCGGAGCCCCTCGGAAGGGTCTGAGATTCATCATGCAAATTGTCTACGTGCTCCCTCTTCCCATGCCAGAGATTCATTCTCGAGCCACTGGAGGCTGCAGGAGCCCTTCCTGGGTGGCAGCTGTCTTTCAACTTGTCAGGACAGATGTCCAGGCCAGAAGCGGCCTGGAGTCAGACCCGGGCTGCCGGAGCTCGGGGGCCCCTGGGACTGTATGTCCTGCCCAGCACGGGGCAGAGACTCCCTCCTGCTTCCACATGATCCTTGCTGGGGGGAGCCAGGCCCGCCCTCTACCGCAGCCCTCTGGCAACAAACTGGGCTGCCCTGGGCTCCCACCGGCCCCTCCGGGCCAGCAGTGACTCGGAGGTGGGCCTCAGTGCAGCCTGATGGGACTGTGGCCTGGACATCTGGGACGTTCACCTGATGAACATCCGAGGCAGGGATTTCACTTGGCCCATGTCCTGGGTGAATAGTTCCCCCCCTAAAAAAACTCATAGCCACCCAGAACCTCAGGACATGACCTCGTTTGGAAACAGGGTCTTTGCAGATGTACTCAACTTAAGAGGGCGTCCTACTGGATCTGGGTCGGTCCTTAACACAGTACCTGCTGTCATAAGGAGAGGGAGATATGGAGAGTCACAGACCCTGGCAGGGAAGGTGGGCACGTGCGGTAGAGACAGACATGGGGGGTGGGCGGTGCTCCCACAAGCCAAGGAATGCCAAGGAGGGCTGTCTGCCACCGGGAGCTGCAGGGGATGAGGAGGGATCCTTCCCCAGGAGCACGCAGAGGGAACGTGGTCCTGTGACACACACGGCCTCCTGGACCAGGTCTGTGCCTTTCGAAGGCGTCTGTCTTGGGGAAAGTTGACCATCCCACCCCGAGGGACACTATCCCCAGTGGAAATGTGGAGGAGAAAGTACAACTCAGGGGTCCCCACTCCACCGCTGGCCTCAGCAGCGTTGTACAAAATGTGAATTAGCCGCCAATGTTCCAAAACTGGAAAGCTTTTATATTAAAATATTTTTTCCCCACTTCTTTGGCTGCATAGGAAATCTGGCCCCAGAAGCTGAAGCAGACAAGCCAAAGGCCCGTGAAAAGTCTGGACACGTGTATCCAGCTTTCCAGCAACCCCGGCACCCCCGACTGCTCCCTGACATCGAGGCCAGGTATCTGTTGCCATAAATCATTTCTTTTCATTCTGTGGGTCTGGTGTGGTGTCATTAAAAGGAAAGTGAAATATTCCTTACACCCGCATCTCCCTCGAAAGTCCGGGAAGGAAAGGGCTGTGTCTTTTAAAGCGAAGTGGGAGTGAACATATATCTTGGTGGGAGTGGAGATTCTCCTTATGTGATTACTATGCAAAGTGTTTCTGCGCCTAACACGACAGAGCCTAAGACACCATTACGGGGAAAAGGAAAAAAAAAGGGGAGAGAGAGAGAGAGAGAGAGAGAGAAAGCCAGTCTGCTCATTCCCTTACATCACCTGCTCCGTCCCTGCGGGGAGCTGACTGAAATCCGTGCTGAAAATGTTGTTCAGTGCGTTCCCCCTTCCCTGGGCTTCCAAGAGCACAGCCACCTCCGCTGCCCTGGCTCACCTCACTGAGCCCCTTCTCCCAACTTAACCCTTTGCGCCTCGAGCAAGCTTTTCCTTCTTGAGGTCCTGCTGGCTTCATCAGCTCATCAAACTCAGAAGCTTAGGAATGGTCATAGCTGGCTCCCCAGAAGCTTCTAGATCCCTGAAAAGAAGACTTTCAGAACTTGCTGTGTTTCATTATGCCACCCCGGGGGATTTACTGGACTCCTCTAAAAATAGAAGCCCACCAGAACTTGACCCAGTCTCTGGGAGCAAAGCAAGGCCTCCCTGGGAGGCATGACTCCCCCCACCCACTCAGCGAGGGCAGCTGAAGAGCAGGAGTTCTGATGTTCTGATGGGCCCCGGTCCTCAGGAAACTAAGTTATGCTAGCCAGGAGTCTCAGAGTTTTATAATCACTCAAAGATCAAACCACATAATTTCAGTGGTAATTACTTGAAGAGAAAAAAAGCTCCTTAGACCTCAGTGGCAATAAGATGTCGGCGACCTGTGAAGTACAGAGATCGCTATGGGCCGCAGGGCAGTCTGGAACATCGAGAAAATGCTGGCTTGTAGGGTGGCTGGGTCAGAGAAAACAAGTGCGGGAACTTTATGGAAAAGGGGGGGGGTCTGTGTGCCCCTAGAATGATCACCCGAACCCTTAACACTCCACCATCTAATCTCCATCTGCCAACAAACTCCTACTCAGCAGCTATACCCCATTTGGAATGCTCTCTCTGCCCAGACCCACTTCCCTTCGTGCATCCTCCAATGCGACGACTTTCATAGTGCTTTCCTTGTCCCCAGCCCCAATAAGCACCCCGTCCCCAGCCCCAATAAGCACCCCGTCCCCCAATCCTTACCCTCCAACTTGTGGCCTCCACCAATCGCCCTCAGCTTTACTTTCTCAATGGCTCACTTATATTTCTTGTTTCCCTGCCAGCCCTTTGAAAAAAAGCCAGCTCCCCTCAGTTGTTCTGCTCTGCACTAGGTACTTTGGACTTTCTGGAACAAACTTGCTCCAGCCCAGGCACAGACCCAATTCCTTTTACTCCATGCCCTGCGGCTGTGGGCGGGCTGGGCTACTCCCACACACAGTCCTGGCTCCCACAACTGCAGCCCGGGCAAGGTTCCAGGACCTTGGACGCACAGTGTGGGAGGACAGACATCCCAGTGCCGAGACGCATTCCCACCTCTGGGCCCCTGCTCTTTATCCGTCTTGTGTCTCATGGATAGCACCCTCTTGTATCTTTGTTGGTCGCTCTGGCCAGTCTGTGCTTCTCAGAGGCCGAGACCCTGCTTTATCTTCCTGGGTCTCTCCAGAATTTCACGTCGGGGCCTGACACCTAACAGGTTTAGATAGATAATATTACTTGTCCCTAATTCTTTCTTTACTCCTTGTCTCTGACACCGTCTGCTGTGGACAGAGTATATCTCCCCATCCTCTCTGACTTGGAGCTTGGCCATGTGGATTGCTTTGGCCGAGGAAATGTGGGTGACAGCGACGGCGCGTCAATGACAACTAAAGCTTTAAGCTTCTGCCAGCCTACTTGAAGCTTCTGTCCTCCTTTATGAAAAGAGCATGTCCCAGATAGTCACGGCCTCTTTGTCCCGGGTCCTGAGTCCATGTGGAGCATTTGCAAACCCAGACTGAAGCCTAGGCTCCGATCTTGCCCACCTTTTTTTTTTTTTTAAAGATTTTAGTTATCTATTCGACAGACAGAGATCACAAGTAGGCAGAGAGGCAGGCAGAGAGACAGGAGGAAGCAGGCTCCCCGCTGAACAGAGAGCCCGATGCGGGGCTCGATCCCAGGACCCTGGGATCATGACCTGAGCTGAAGGCAGAGGCTTTAACCCACTGAGCCACCCAGGCGCCCCCAATCTTGCCCACATTTAAGCACAGAGCCGACCTCCAGGTCTGCAAGTATGAGACACATATTTGCGACTGTGAAGTCATGGAGATGTGGGGGATGGTTCGTTACAGAGTGTCATCACACGCAAAACTAATGAATACACAATCCCTTAGGACGCCATTGAAGGTTAAACCAATGGGGAATGAATGAGTGAAAGGACAGCCCCAGATACGGTTCACAGGAACTCAGTGGTTCTGCACCTGTTCTCCCCAGACCAGCAGCATCTGCATTACCTGGGAATTTTTGAGAAATGAGGATTCTTAGGCCTAGCCTTGGACCTACTGAGTCAGCAACTCTGGGGAGTGGGGCAGAGGGAGGGGGGCCCAGCAACCTGTGACCACCACAAACACTGCCATCCCATTTCTCCCAGGGTGCCCTGAAGCATTCCATCCAGCATAGAACTTTCACATACAGTGGCTCTCAGCTCTGGCTGTATACTAGAATCTCTGGGAAGCTTTCAAAATTCCCGATGCCCAGGCCCTACCTAGGCCAATTAAAACAGAGTCCCTGGGGGTGAGATCCAAGCATTGGGATTTTTAGAAACTTCTCCATGTTATTTTAAATGTGCAACCGAGGTTGAGAATAAGCTTTCCTTTTTGAAGGGAATGGGGGTGGCCTGGCCCTGGGTCCCCTGCCACCGCGTGCTCCCCCCATCTCCCGCCAATGCTACTGCCATGGCGTCTGGTGTCCCCACATCAGTGCTAAAGAACCTAAAGTCTTGTTAAATGTCCTATGCCATGGGGCCTTTGCAGATCTGAGCAGGGGGGCTTCCGGAAGCATGGTGCACAGGCAGGGAGAGCACGGAGCAACTCCGTGCAGTCACTCAACCTACCCGGGCTACGCTGAACGCTTGCAAGTCTAACCAGTGGCCGGACTGAGAGCGAGGGCCTCATGTCTAGCTTGAGCGGCCCTCAGACACGAGTTTGGGCTTTGGAGGGCCACTGGCAGTGCTGGGCTCCCTGGAAGGACACAGGTGCCCGGGCCCCTCTCCGGAGGCCAAGTGGCTGGCAACCCTCCATCCCCAGCCAGACTGGGAAGGAGTCAGCCTGCCTCATTCCGATGCCTCCCTCTCCCTCGGGAGCTACGCGGGGCCCGGGCCTTTCTCTCTGGAAGCTTCCCCGCTGCCTCCACCTTCCCTCTTCGCAGCTCACTGTAAGCCTCCATCCCCCCCACTAAGGACCACCGCACCCCACCCCAACTTAGCTGTCTTGGGCAGAGTTTCCCCAGGAGCAGACCTGGAGCCAAGGATTCCAGTGCGAGCTATTCTCAAAGGAAGAGTTCCCAGCAAAAACTGGCCAGGGCTCGAGGGAAGCAGGCCAGGCCAGGGCGTGAAGCCCATTGCATGTGCAGCATCGGGCCCAGCTCGGCAAAGGGGAGCTTCCACCTGACCCTTCCGGACCCGAGGCAGGAGAGCTGGGCCTTCCTACCCCTGGTCCCAGCAATCATCGACAGTGGGCTCTGGACCACCCTGGGGCAGGGCAGGCAAAGGGAACCCCTAGGCACCTCCGCTCTCCACATGTGCAGGCAGAGCGGCTCTAGCAGCAGAGACCAGGCCTGCAGGGAAGAATCCCAGGCATTGTCCTCTGGGAACAAATTCACTGGAGCCACTGGGAGGGACAGTAACAGGGACCCGAGGTAGAACTGCCAGATCCAGCAAGTATAAATAAAGGATGACCAGCTAACATTCGAATTTCAAATAAACAATCCATCTTCTTTTTTAGCATAAGTATATCCCCATGCAGTATTTAGGATATACTTACACTAAAAGTATTGTTTACCTGAAATTCAAATGTACCTGGCCATCCTGTGTTTTCTTGAATACCAAAGGGGACCATGTGGGCCTTTGCTGGCTCCAGGTGTGCCCTGGAGAGCCGCAGGCATCACCACAGGCTGCCACTTGTGATATTTGGGGATGCCGGCCACTGTGTCCTGGCTAGGGACAGAAGTCTGGACTGAGAAGGTGGCGGGGACACCCGTACTAAATGTCTCATTGACCCCTTAGGCACCTCTTCCATGTTAGATCAGAGCTGTGGGGCTCACCCAGAGCCACCCTACCCCAACGACAAGGACAAAGTGATTGCCTGAGTGCCCAGTCTGCCCACTGGGCCTCGGAGATGGAGACACTCGGGCCTTAGCCAGTCTGTCCCTTGGCCAGCCCGACCCTCTCATTAAGTATTTTTGCATCCTTTCGCCCGCCTTTAAATAATAAAAAGAGGACTCTGATTGTTCTGGAAGTTGTCCCGATGGCTGGCAGGTCCTGAAAATAGGTTGGGATTGATTGATTGTAGTTATAACCAGCAGGCCCCGCTGTGGGCGCCCCCGGCCCATGATAATATAAAATATACAAACAGCAGACAGGGAACAAAGCCAAGACTGTGGCTCTTTACTTTGATTTGTGACCAGCTCCTTTGAAATCCCCTGTATTTAGAAGACTTGGGAAATGAATACAGTCCAGCTTCAGAGCCCCCCTCTCCCAGGTCCGAGACCTCTGGAGCTGAAGAAAGAAATGCAAAGGGTATGTGATGCTTGAGACATTGGTGGGGGTCCCCAGGCCGATGGGAGGGATGGCAGCGGGCAGCTAGTGGCTTTCAGGAAGGCAAGGTGTGGATCGAGAGAGATGACCACAGTCCAGCAAATCTCACTCGGGATCATTTTCTCAGACGGATGAAGACACAGAAGGGATACAAAATGCCTCTTGATGGAAAACCAGGGTCCCTGATGGAATTGCTGAGCCACCGAATTACCCAGCCCCGAGGACCTACCGGGCTTCTTAAAATGCAAGAGAACATATTTTTCTGATTATTTTAAAAGGGGGAGAGGAGAAAATGCCTCCTGAAGGACTCTAAATGCTCTTTAAGTCTTGAGATATTTCAAAAAGGTATTTCCATGTAGAAACTTCAAGGCATTTCATTTCAAAAGTACAACTACTTGAAAATCACAGGATGTAGCAGGATAATTAGAAAGGGCTAGAAATCATTGTCTTAGGCTGGGTTCCCCCCAGAAGCAGAGCCCGAGACAAGAATTTGCGTGTAAATCCGTTGTATGGGTGACTAACTGGGGAAGCACTATGGGGAGGTGGGGAATCCCAATAGGAAAGGACAGACCGGCCCACGGAGCATGCACTAGGAGTGGTGGGGAGAAACATGACTTGACCCCACTGCCCCACGCTGGGGAAAGGAGACAATTCTCCACAAACTATCAACAGTGAAGGATTTGGTCCATGGTTTTTTGTTTTGTTTCGTTTTTTTAATTTCCAAACTATCATGGATCTATACTGTTTTATCCCTGCTCATCTCAGTAGACAATAAAAATGAATTACTAGAAAAAATTTTAAAAAACAAAAACGTGCAAAATACAAGCCCACTTTTTTTTTTTCATCATTAGGGGCAAGAGACCTATAACTACTCACAAAATTCCTGCAGAAATTCCTAAATGCTTACTCCCGATTCCCATACTTATCACAAACCAGCAATGAACAGCTCCCAGACTGGCACGAGTTCGAGGACCACATTCAGTTTGCCCATCCGAGAGGTGAGGGAGCTGGGTTATTTATCGACAAATGCACGGGGTGAGGCTTGCGTCCAGGGAAAGCAAGCAGGGGCGGGAGCTTGGCACCACGTCTCTCTTGCCGTGTGTGGGGGTGCAGCAGAAGCCCTTGGACCAAGAGACTCAGAGGAGGCTGGCATCTGGAAGTGCAAGGGGTATGTCCTAATGGGGTAAGGGCCAAATGGGGCTGGGGACAGGGCAGCCACAGTCTTCTGTATTCATGCCCTAGGATGGGACCACTAAAGTCATTGCCCCCCCCATCGCCCAGCTTCTCCTGCAGGAGCTGGGGAAATTGGTCCCTAAGCCAATGATTGTCGCACGGCGGCACTCAGATGTCACAGAGGAACGTTGCAGCCAGGACCAGGGGAGGGGAGAGGGCTCTCTCCGCTTGCCTGTCTCCTGCCCATGCTGGCATTCTCCTAGACCTCTGCTTGCCCTGTCCCTGGCACCACAGGGATGACCGCCAACTGGGGCACAGGCAGTGTCACCCGCCGCACGGCCAACTCCCACAAGGGTGAGGCTGGTTAAACTCTCATCCGCCCATTAATCTCCTGGGGAGTGGAGGAAAGGTCTGTGGATTTAGCGCAAAGCCGGGGCCAGACCACATATCTCCTGGCTTGAACCCACCGCGTGACCCTCTGAAGCTCTGTTTCCTCATCTGTAAAATGGAAATGCTAACCTGTGCCCTACTTAACCTCCCAGGGCTGTTGTGAGGATCAAGTGAGATAAAGAAGCGAGTGAAGTTTCAGAAAAGTTTCAAGTCCTCTGGAGCGGGCAACCCAAAGAGACACACGTTATCCAGCCTCCTCAGCTCTCAGAGCCCAGACCCCAGCTCCACAGTGACTTGAAAAGGTCTCCGATTCCACTTGATGCAGGACCTCGGTTTGAATCCCAGATCAAAAGACGAATGTTATAAAGCATATGACTGGGGGCAATGGGCACTATTTGCACGAGGCCCGAATGGAAATAGTGTGCGAGGGTCCGATTTCAGAATCTCTGTATCATACCAATGCCAAATTTCCTGGACTTGATCATTATACTGTGGTTACATAGGAGAATGGCTGTGTTCCTAAGAGGGACATCCAGAAGTATTTAGGATTAAAATATCATCACGTCAGCAAGTTATGTTCAAATGGTTCTACCCTAGCAATAATACCACCAATAATAGTAGCAGACAAGGAGTGATACCATGTGTACGTGCGCACACATTCACATGCACACGCACACACACGGGGAAGAGAAAATGGGATAAGAAGGTAAGAATCATTGAACCTCAATGACTTGTCCATAGGGGAATTCATGCTACTGTTTTTGTCACTTTACTGTAAGCTTGATTTTTTTTTTCAAATCAGAAGATTTTAAATAAATAAAAAATAAATTGGTCACTTCCTTCCTCAAAAAAAAAAAAGTCTTGGAGCCTCTGAGCCACTCTAGACGTTGTACTAACACTGGAAACATCCTGGTCCCTCGTTAGGAGCTTATTGACTCCTATTCCACACAGGTTCCTAATAAAACTTGGTTGTTTGATTTCTCAGCCCAGGATAGAATTAGAGTTGGAAAGCCTTCAAATTAGAAAAGGAGAGGGTGGGACCTGTCAGAGACCTTACAGCCGTTAGCAATGGAGCACAAATTCACTCATATCTGGGGTGATCTCTTTTCTCTACTCCATGCTGAGTCTACCCTAAAGGTTGAGGGGTTTGGCATCTTTGTTCAGGAGGAGAAAGAAACACAGCTGTCAAAAACACTTGGAAACTCTTCATTGTTACTCGAAGAAATCACGGTGGTGGATTTTGTTGGGTGCTTCTCCAACACCTCTTTCCCACTTCTTTCTTCCTGTCAAAGCCTATCTGCCTGAAAAGACTAAGACTGGCAGATACTCACTTTCCTAGGCTCCCTTGTGGCTGGGTCATGGCCATATCACCCTGGGCAACTTGAGGAGGAGGTTTCTGCATAGCTTCTGGGATAGGAGATACTCCCTGATTGAAAAGGGTATGTGATGAGGAACTCCTCTTTACGCCCCACCTCAGACATGGTAGGATAAGGGTCTGATGGCTGGAACTGGGGCAGCCATTTTGTAATCATGAGGAGACAAGCTGAAGATTAAAAAGCAGTATTCTGATGGTAAAGAAGGATAGGAAGAGTTTCAGTTTTTAATGACCTGTCTAAAATGTTGAATTAACCAACCCTGCAACCAGACTTCATTAGATTTTCTCATTATTTAAACCATAATTCATTTGCAAACCTATTACTTGTAGCCAAGAAGATTCTTATATCTTGCTGGGGAAACACCTGTTTTGTGGAAATATCTATTTCTGAAGAGCCTTCTATTCTCTATAACATGTTACCGTAGGGAGGAAGGTTGGGAAGGTCTGAACAAAATGTGAGAGGAGAGTGCTTCTTGAAGAAGTATTTGGGGGGAAGTAAATATGACTTGCAGTGATCTTAGGAGCATGTCAGCCCAACAGGGATTCTGAAACTGTCAATATTGTTTATAGGACCTCCTTGCCCAAACCAACTGCATCATGATAACGAAGAAAGGTTGTTAAAAATTGAGATGCGGGACGCCTGGGTGGCTCGGTGGGTGTTAACTGTCTGCCTTCGGCTCAAATCATGACCCCAGGATCCTGGGATCGAACCCCATGTCGGGCTCCCTGCTCAGTGGGAAGTATGCTTCTCCCACTCTCCTTCCCTCTCATAAATAAAATCTTTTTTTAAAAAAATCCAGATGCCTTCATTTCTTCGGAATCAGAACCCTGAAGTCCACAAGCCTTTCATTCTCCCCAGTGACTTAATGAGTTTCAGAAAGTTCCTGATGACTTTACGTCATGCAGCTTCTGGTCTGTTCCATCTGATTGGTTCTCTCCATGCTTCCTTATCCCTTAAGCCAGCTCCCCCTCAGATGCAAATAGATTCTCCTCCTCTTCTTTTTTTTTTTTTTAAGATTTTATTTTTTATTTATTTGACAGACAGAGATCGCAAGTAGGCAGAGAGGCAGGCAGAGAGAGAGGAGGAAGCAGGCTCCCCGCTGAGCAGAGAGCCCAATGCGGAACTCGATCCCAGGACCCTGGGATCATGACCCGAGCCGAAGGCAGAGGCTCTAACCACTGAGCCACCCAGGTGCCCCCCCCCCTCTTCTTTTGAAGAGCAGCTTTCCCAGCCCAATTCAGCTTCTACCCCAAAAGGCTTCTGGAGGCACTCCCACACAAATACAGTTTGCTCCCTAAGAAACATGTTAATGTTTATGTTTATGTAATGTTAATTTATGCGTCTTATTGTATTAGCAAAAATCAGCTGCAATTGTCAAATATGGCTTCTAAGGCAGGAAGGCTCCAAATGTTGCAGAAAATAAGGGAAGAGCATACTCGAAGAAATTCCCCTGAGGTGTCCTGGGAGTTATTCTTATTTCTCTCTTGTGGGTGAGATTTGGCCTGTGGTTCTACTGTGTTTTCCAAATCAATGACTTTTGGTGTCTCCTAGCCAACCACGGGAAGGAGTTCATCAGGAGCCAAGCAAGGCCTGCTTCGGGGCATGGGAGAGTGAAGCAGGGCTAAACGCGGACAAGACCCGTGGAGAAAAGGGCATCCAGCCTCCCCCCAGGGACAGGGGCTTTGCCGTAACACATCCCTAGTGCTGACTGTCCAGTTCCCGCTTGCCTTCCTCCATGATAGGGCCCCAAAGCTTCAAAACGACAATTCCCAGGATCCTCTACAGTCAGGGTCAGGCACGTGATCTGGGTACCACCAATCCATCACACTCCATGAGGCTGGGCTGCGGATGTGAGTGATGCGAGACGGTCAGACCCATGCAAGGACATTAGATCTTCTGGCAAGAAATGTGGCACAGGCTTACGTTTTGGGACAGCCGAGGCAGAGCTGCTGGCACCCGATGCCGAGGGTCAAGGGGGCTGAGCTGCAGGCCCAAGGGTCAGGGAGAGTTCAACTAAAGCATCGGCTCACTGAGGATGGGTGTTTCCTGCTAAGTTGTCGGGGCTGACTTGCCCTGGGGCAGAAGCATCTAAAGCCAGGTCTTGGCCCTCCTGGGGGTTCATTAGCTACATATGACCTTTTGATAAATCACTTTCTCCTTTAACAATTCAGAGTGGACCCTGTTGTTTGTAAGTGAGAACCTTGAGCTATTGCGGAGGCAATTCCAATATTCCCCCAAGTGAAAAAGAGAGAAAACTAATGTCTTTTTCAAATGCGAGAATGAAAAGATACAACATGGCAAGGAGCCCAGAAAGCACCCTTTCACCCATTGCCCATCCATTACCTTCCAAAGGTAACCACTGTTATAATTCGTATGCACCACAGATTAGTTTTGCTGGTTTTTGAACTTCATAGAAGTGGAATAAATCATTCTATACTTCTGTGTCTGACTTCCTTGCTTAGCCTTTTTTCCAGTGAGATTAATCCATGGTCCTCTTTTTCAGTGCCGTGTAATGTTCTGGTTTATTTCTCTATCTTCGTATTGATGGACATCCGGGTTGTTTCCATTTGGGAGCAACCCTTACAAGTAATGCTTCTCTGTGAACCCTCTGAGCTCACCTCCAAGTGGACTTGCTGGGTTATGGGCTTAGGGTTCACTTTAACAGATATCGTGAAACAGGCCTCCTTCCAAAGGGGGATCGAACCAATTTATATTCCCACCAGCAGTAAATAGGGCAAAAGACCTTTGCAAATGTCTTTGTCTAATTTTTAAAAATAGCCACAAAGGGTAAGGAAGTCCCCATGTACCAGGACCCATCATAGTGCAGGCAATATTATCAAAGTTCGAGGGGAAGGTCCCAAAGAAGCCTATCTCCAGCATTCTATGGCAGACAATCTACATTGGACAAGATCATCTGAGATGGGAAAATCTCAGACTTCCAGCACCCGGACTCATGAGACAGGCAGGGTACAGCTGTATAGAGAGAACAGAGCCCTACCATAAAGACTATAATCCTAAAAGGTCAAGTCTAAGGATGATCCTGTCAAGATAGAATATGAAGGGATCCTTTTCCACTCTTTCCTTTTTATCCCACCAACTCCGGTTAGCATTCTTGCTCCCTCCATCATGACTCCGCATCTACCCCCATCCAATCAGTCCCCTGCTAGAAAGGAAAATCCCTGGGCATTCATTTGGGAGAGTAGATGCTGAAGTTGTACAAACCTGGGTTTGAATTCCGACCCTTCCCAGAGTGCCTGCATGCAAACTGTAGGGATTGGCAGTCACTTGACCTGAGAGTGAGGGTCTTGTTACATGTCGCGCTTTGTGCCGGACTTGCCTCGCGCTAGTCCAGCCCTAATCTTTACCATTACTAATTGAATATCTTGGACAAGTTGCTGAAGTTCTCATTTTAAGCCATAGTTTCGTCATCTGCAAAATGGGAATCATATTAATAACTACTTAAGAGGGTAGTAAATGCTCAGTAAAGTTTAACTGGGGCTGTAATTAAACCTGAGCCAGATTCGTTTTGCTAACAGCATGATTATTGGAAATTGTGCAGACCCTGAGCCAAAATGACTGAAACCCCGACCTCTTCCCCCTCCTCCAGTTCTGTTTCACCAAGTCCCATGATGATCCCTTTCCTCACCATTCCCTGGACAACTCAGTTTGAGACCAAATAATAATTTTGACCTTGGATAGCTTTGGTTATGATGGACACAGTGCAGCCTACCTTCCCAACTTGGAATCTCACCCCTAACACTCTCAAGGTCAGGCTAACAGTCTGCTTGGGGTAGCTGGTCTACCAGCCTTGGGTAGAGATGAGGGTCAAGGAAATCAATAAGATAGTCCCAAAAATCCTATTCACCTGTAAAGGCAGACGGAGATCCACAGAGATGTATGAATGAAATGATTCGAGCTTTGGAGACACATTGCAGAATAGACTAGTGTTTTCTCCCCAGACAGAATAAAACCCTAAGCCCCCACATCCTCTTCAAAAGTGAAGTCTCATTCATTTCCTCTACAGCACACCACCAAGGTGTGGTTGGATTGGTTCATCATGTTCTGATCATTTTTGTCCCCTTTCCCAGCCCAGAGGGTAGAGGAGACAGGGCAATGTATTTTACACAATCTTGGAGATTGATCTCTCTCTCTGTCTCTCTCTCTCTCCATCACGTTCTCGTGGAATTAATGTGGTATCAGCAAAATGAGCAATGTGATCTAGAACTTTTTTCACTTTTTAGTATGGAGATTTTGAAACATACAAAAAGAGATAGAATTAAATAATAACTCCCCACATACCCATCACACAACTCCAATAATCATCTATTCATGATCAATCATCTTTCACCCACTTCCCCTATCCCTATGTTATTTTAAAGCAAGTCCCAGACATCTTATCATTTCATCCATCAATATTTCAGCACCCATCACTAAGGATAAGGACCCTCTGTTTAACATGGCCATATTCCATTATCACATCCTAAAATTAACAAAAATTCCCTAATGCCATCAGAGATCCCCGATAGTCTCAAAAATGTCATAAAAATAGCCATGACACACAGTTTGTTGGTTCTGAATGCAGATTCAAATAGGTTTGGGACTTTTCATTTGTCTTTACTGCTATTCCTTTCTTCTCTCATGGCCACCTCTCTGGGGATGATTACATCATAGTTCTAAAATTCCTGCCCCAAATGTGCACATGGCTCACTTTGCTGATACCACATAAATTCCATGAATACATGATGGAAGAATCGGGAGGGGCTTAGCACACACTCCTAATTGTAGCCCATCAGACAGCTATGTGCTGGGGCTCAAACTGTCGACACATCATAAATTCACAGAATTCTCAGCAGGGGGTGGGGGGCTGGGACCCTTTTGATTGCAACCTCTCAGGGAACATTGTGTTCCCGGGTTCTCTCTGCTTTGCTAATTCAGCATCCATTCTGCCAGCACAGGGAGGGCTGGGGGACAGATTTGTTTCCAGTATGGACTCTCTCTGCCTCCAAAGTGGTTTTCTGGCTCCATCAACCCCCACAAAGTCCCCAACCACCCCCAGGCACCCCTGCTCTACCAGCCTAATCATCAGCCCTTCATAAACATGGTAGACTGTTCCAACATGGTCTGCCAACGCCACCAAAGTGGCCTCGAGGGCTCAGACAACCACCTTAATGGGAGATGTGTCAAGGGAGGTCCAAGGCAGGTCAGGAAGAGTAAGAGGGGCCTCTGAAGGTGCAGCCCCCCCAATCCAAGAAGGGACTCTCACCCCAGCAAAGACTCCCTCCCACCTGCCTTCCCACACCCAAAACTCATTGCCATGGCACCTGCACTTTGTGCAATCACATTTCAGCCAACCGGCCTATTTCCGGATTTGGGAGTCCCCCGGCCGAAACACACACAGCCAGCCAAAGCCTAGCCTCTCAAAGCACAGTGCAGGGACCAGCAGCACTGGCATGCTCGTCAGAAAGGCGGAAGCTCGGGCCCCATCCCACCTTGAGCCCATTGAGTCAGAATCTGCGTGGTAAGCTCTCCATGCATGGGTCAGAGTTTGAGAAGCACGGGAGCAGGAACAAGTGTCCAAGGACAGGGTAGGCCGGGGGCTCGAAAGCTGGGATCATTTTCCTCTGTGTCCATGCAATACGCAGACGCTTCCCGCAAGGGCCACCCTTCTTAAAAAAAAAAAAAAAAAAATGGGAAGCTGGAGCCCAAGAGAACTGGCAACATTGTTATCAGGACTAATGGGTCTCACAATGGAAAATGAGGTTTTTCTCTGCTCGCGCCCAAGGGCACCGTCCCTGGCCCCCTCTCCTGATGCCCACCGTTGCCCTCGGAGATCTCTGTTCGGGGAGAACTTGCTTTTAAATGAGAGTCAATGGAGCAGGTCGCGAAGCTGTCAGACGCAGAATTTCTGGTGCTCGTGACTGTTGTAATTAAAATCATCCGAGTTGACTAAATTGGCCGAAAAGGAACCAGGCCCACATGACTGCCGTTCAAAGGGGAGCAAAATAGCTCCTAATTTGTTAATTAAAAATATGAATGCACTCCACACGGAATGGCTGTGCGTTAAATTCTATTCAGATTCCATTAGAAAACAAATAAGCTCTGCGCCCTGATTAGAGGGACCCGGTTCCCCCAAATCTGGGTGGATTTGGCTGGGCTTTTTTCAGAAAACAAATTTAGAGCTCGCAAAGACCTTGCAGAGAAGTCAAATTCCTGGGGAGACTTCTCTGGTAAATCAATCTGGTAATTAGAAAAACACGCCGATAGATTGGATCTGCTCTCTATTTCTTCATCATACTGATGAGGCTGGTTCAAAGAACGGATATTTCCAAAGAGCTGGGCGAGGCATTTCCTGCCAGCTCCAAAATGCACCTGAGATGCAGACATGGGGAGGGGGGTGAGAACTGACGGATTGGAGGCCGGAGAAAAAGATAGAGGGGACAGGCCAGATGAAGCCGGGTCGGGGAAGGTGGAAGCCACGCCTGGATCCTGCTTGGCCTGCTCTTCTCTGGCCCAGGTTTCCTTCACTAAGCATCTGTGGGGTGGACAGCTGAAAATAAAAAATTAAGAAAAAAAAAAAACTGAGATGCACAGTCCCTGACGGCCCTGCCAGTGTTGCGGTCCTGTAGCTCCTTGGCCCCCGAGGGTCCCCGAAGCTGCCTCTCTCCAAGCCTCCACCGCCGAGCAGGGATTCTTCATTCTCCAGCCTGGCCCACCGGGGACCCAGGGCTCCGAGGCAGTTTGGGGATCGCTGAGAGCCTGAGGCCAAATTTGAAAGGCTCTCTCCAGAGGAGCAGGGCAAGCCTCCTCCGCCTCCCAGGGCTTTGTGATTTCCCGACGCCCAAGGCTTTCTCCGGTGGTCAGCAGAGCCCCGCCAGCACGTTCTCTTCTCCATCACCAGTCCTCCTCCTCCTTCCATCACTGGGATCTGTGGTTCACGTGTCTTGGTGAGGCAGGAAGACCACGTGGGGGGTCGGACCAACCGTGGCCATCAGGGCAGAGCAGAGGCGGTGACCTGGCACACTGACCATGCTGCATCTGTCCCCTGGGCTTGCCGCAGCCCACAGAGGGCTGTTATGATGGCACAGCTCACCAAGCTCTCCAGGGAGAAAGTGCATGGGGCCTTCGATCTCCCTCCCTGCCCCTGGATGGGGGCCAATCGTGCCGTCTGGGGAGGGGGCGGTGTCTGTCTGCCACAGCCTCCCTGGCGGCAGGTCCGCGTCTGTGGGGAGCGTTTTTCTCCAGCAGCAGCGGCTCAGGGCTGTGTCAGGATGTATTTATTTTAGACTCGCTGGTGTTCTTTCAAGGTGTGGAAGCCGTGGCTTTGCCTTTATTAGAATGAATTACTTTTAACGCCGACTCCAACGGGTCATCAGAAAAAGCACTGTGGCTGTGTGTGCTCTCTTCCACCACCAGAGAAGCTCGGGAACCGAGAGGTCAAGGGCACACACTTGGAGTCAGGCCAATTGGGTTCAAACTGCAGCTTCACCGCTTACCGTCACCGTGACCCTGGGCGAGTACTTAATGTGGCAGATGCTGGCGGCGCCCCGCTTGTGTGCACTCAGCGCTCTGGATTCCCTTGCAAGAACCTGCGAGAAGCCTGGGGGCTTTCTCCGAATGCAGGAGCGAAAGCTGCTGTGGTTCCACAGGGCAGGACCAAGGTGCCAAGAAAGTGGAGACTCCCAGGAGCAGTCTTCAGCCAACGAGGCCGGAAGTCAGAGGACAAGACCCCCAACTCCCCTGCCCTCAGGTGGGACAACTCTCAGCTGTGTTCTACACTGTCCCAGAGTTCCCTGGGAGGACTGGGTGGCGGTCAGCCGCGGCAGCATCTGCCCATCGCCGCTGCTTCCTCCTGGTGCTCTCTGGAATCACGGCTTTTCACCAAACACTCACACTCTGATTTCGGCTCAGGGTCTGATTCAGGGGGGAAAACCCACCTTAAACTGTCTAACTTTGGGGTTTGTTTACCAGTAAAATTGAGGCAACATCAGTACCTTCCTCATGGAAATCGTAGTGAGGATGGAGTGGGACGCGCCATGCAGAGCACTTAGCAAAGTGCTGAGTGCATAGGAAGGGCTATGTAAGTTCGAGAAATTACTATTCTCATTCTCAGGGCCGAGCCCTCACAGTCCTCGCCAGTGCAATTCACGCGGCTCGTTCATTCATTCATTTACACCTCACACACAAAACCCAAAAACGGATTGTGGATGACTTTGAAAATGTCATACCATCCAGCCCCTTCTTTTGGCTTGGCCTTTCGAAGGGTCATTTGTCTAGTCCAAATAATGAGATGGGAGGCCCCTGGATGTGACACGCTTTCCCTGTCACTCGCCAGCACCCCGAGACTGCACCTCCAGGCACCAGAAAACCACCCCCTCTCACTTCTTCCCTAGGAGACCAGAGAATCACCATTGCTGATCTTCGGTCAGCTGAGGTCATGCATGAGGCCGCGGACATCAGGAGACTCCAGTGGGGCTGGAATGTCTAAGATGGACTCAGTCATACTCATGCTGGTCATCACTGGCTGTTGGTAAGGTGACCTTGGCTCTTCTCCACATGCCCTCTCCAAACACTGGGTTGGGTTTTCTCACAGCATGACTACTGGTTACCAAATGAGAGCATTCCAAGAGGACAAACTCCAATGCGGAAGTGCTTATGAAGCCTCAGCCTGATGCCAGCTAGTGTCCCTGTAACCACAGCAAGTCACGTGGATAAGCCCCCAGAGGCAGCATGGCAAAAGACCACACAAGAGGTGAGTCCTGGTGGCTGTGGTTCACTGGGGCCACCAATGTGACAAACTACCGCAGAGGGCTCCAGCTTCGCAAGGCCTCCTTAATCAATCATGGATGCAGCCTCAGCCTCCCAGGATATATAATCGAAGTGATTAGGGATGTTCCATCGCCGTTTCCCCAGCTACCTTTACCCTGAAGGGGCTGACCCACTCAGCCACACACATTAGGAGAAAAAGCCCCTGAGTTAACTGGATCATTTAGGATTCCTTCAGTTGAAAGTCACAGAAACTCAATGAATTTAGAATTTATTGGTTCACGCAGCTAAGAAGTCCAGAGGAATGTAGTTTCAGGCATGGCTTGATCTAGGCATTCAAATGACATCCTTAGTACTCATTCTCTCTGTCTGTGTCCATTTATAGGTTCTTCCCTCCTTTGTACTGACTTCATGTCTGGAAAGTTTCTCTGGCATGGTGGGAAGTTGCCCCACTGGCAACTCCAGGCTTATATCATGCTACCTGAGAAACTAAGACTTTATTCAAAATCTACCAATTTAAATTTTAATGTCACCCAAAGAAACCCTCACAGAAACATCCAGAATAATGTTTGACCACATACCTGGGCAACTGTGACCCAGCCAAGTGGACACCCGCAATGAAGCACCGTGGTTGGTTTCTCAAACGACAACATGCTCTTACCAGATAAAGGGGAGGCAAGACCACAGACATCTGTGAGAGTTGCAAAATAAATAGGGGAGCTCAACAAAATCAATGGCCAGCCATCAGAGGAACGATCAGTTGGGCCTCCCCTCAACTTGCCCTCTCTCTTGCCACATGTTTTTGACCATCTCGGTGTTTGGAAAGTCTCCTCACAGGGCAAGATAATGAGAGGCAAAGCTCAAGTCAGCAAATTTTCCTATTTGCTAATAACCCTAATACCAAGTTCTCTAAAGAGGAAGGTAAACAACTATTTGAAATAAAGAATGCGTGATTGTTTTTGTTATAGTTATTATTATCAGCAGCAACATCTAGAGATTTAGAGTGTGTTATCTAGTCATTTCTCAGACCAGCAATTATCAAGAATTCATTATTTCCAGGATGACACATGCCCTCTTTCTAATGATGGAGAAGAACAGAATGTATCCAAATGAAATGATGATTGCTAAGAAGTGGGGGAGATTTCCTGCTGACAGCAGTAAACCAGTTTCCACAAGTGTTGTGAACCATTGTCGCAAATGCTAAGCAGGACGTGGCACATTAGCACCCAGTGGGCCGTCCCAGAAAGCCGAGGACCTGGCACCTTTTTCAGGGGACACTGAACCAATAGAGCCCTGGAGCAGAGCAGGAGACGAGAAATGGAAGGAAAGAGGGTGTGAGGGGCCTGGGACACTGGTAGCAAAAAAGAGCTAAGACCTTGGCCCCACAATGAGCTCTGGGACTGGAATGGCCCTTCCAAGTGGTCCCCCATTGGGCTGAAATGGCCAAGCCTTTACACTCTCCCATGGATTAATCACTGGACGGGAGCTGAGCTGGTCCGGGAAGGGGTGTGACCTAGAGTCCCAACCTTGGAGGCTGTCCCTGATGATGCTGACCACCAAAGGCCCAACACCATTCCCAGCAACTGGGTCAACCAATCCCTCACTGAAAGGGACCTAGGAGGTGACCACTGCACCTACCCTGAGTGCTGTCATTCATGCCAGTCCTCACAGGAGACAGACGTGTAATGCAAACAGTGCTTATGGCACAGATTCCCTCTAACACCTTGACCTTTGGGAGAGGAAGTTGGAGGAGAATGTCCTATTGGAGATTGGACTTGTACTTACACCTCTATGGCATTTAGAGAAGTACAAGGGAATCTCTCAGGCTCCCTTTAGGAGTGTGAGTCACCAGTGAAACACGACGTCCCACCAGGCCTGATAGAATCGGCCTTTTGTGTTTAAGGATAAAAAAATGGGGAGGTGCTGGGTCAATGTGGGCTTCCCTGAAGCCAGAGTATGAAAGGATTTTTGTGATTTAAAGGTCTGGGCCCAGTCATAGATAGTCAAGCACAATTATCAGAAGAAGAGGGTAAGATCAACCCCTTTAGTGGTTGGAGGCCTGAAAGGAGGGGTGTCTAGGCCTTGAGGAGTAACAGGGAGGCAGGGAAATAAACAGGAAGGGGGCACTTTGGGCCCCTGAAATAGTGAAGGAACCTGTCCTGTCTTGTCTCTCATAGTTGGTTTATAGCCCAGGGGTTTGGGAGGCCTGTGGCTGTGGGAAGTAGGCATCACATGACTCCCCAGAACAGTGACTGCATTTCCCCTTGACATTGGGGAAACTCACACGGGCGGGTCTCCAACAAGCTGGATCCTGCCCATTTCTGTGCATTGGAAACAAGTCCTACGAGTTCCCTAATCTTCGTTTTGCCCTGGAAGTCCTCAGTCTCTGCACCTGAGCCCCCTCACCCCCACTCCCCTCCCTCACCTTCCCCACCCACCCCTCCCTGCCTCCAGCAGAAGGTCTGATTTCCTGCAAAATACTCTTGTCTGCCCCCCCAAAACTCCTCTGCTCTGCTCAGTTTTTACCCACAGATCTTTTAACTGGAAAGGAGTCTTTTATTCCACTTTTCAGAGATGAAGCTTGAACTGCAAATAATGCCAGGGGAAGCAACTCCTTTATGTGAATTCTCACGAAGACATAAAGGACAGTGAAAAGAAATGTCTAAAGGAGGGGACACTGATAGGAGAGAGGGACAGTAGTAATAAGGCAGAAGGAGCAATAAACCAAGAGGCTGTGTATTAAGGACCTCATTGCTTTGCTTAGGCGCATCCCTGATGAATACATATGGGGATAGGCTGCTATGACTTTGTAAGCCTAGAGTCATGGTTCTCAACCCTGGCCACACCTCAGAATACCCTTGGGAGCTTTGAAAAACTGCCAAGGCCTAGACCCCACCCCCGCCCAATTAGATCAAAATCTCTGTAGGTAATTCCTGAGAATGGGGATATTTTTTAACTCCCCAATTATTCTAAAGGACAACAGGGGTTAATGTATTAGTCAGCTATTACCATGATACTCCTGAATAACAAACAAGGCCCAAATCCCCAGTTGCTTACAAGAGGAAGCATTTGTTTGTTCTCACTCACAGACCTGCAGGTCAGCTACAATTTAGCTGATTTCAGCTGGGCTCAGCTGGACTCAAGACCAGATTATAAACTGGACCCTTGTTTCATCCTGAGACAAATGGCTATTCAGGGTAAGGTCTCCCATGGCAATGGTTGGAACGTAAGGGGCTAAGCCAAATCATGCAAGCACATGTAAGGCCTCAGCTCACATTCCTTCATGATCATTCCATTGGCCAAAACAAGTCGCATGGCCAAGGCCAGCAGGCATGGGGTGGGGAAATAGCACTGACCCTAGCAGGAAGTACCATGAAGTTACTTGGCAAAGGCTATGACGTGTCATTCCCTAATAATGAGGGAGTATAAAGAATTAGAAACAGTAATCTAATCTGCCACAGCTGGGAATCATTAGCCTATAGGCTAAGAAATAATTCTTCTCCCAAGTGATTTTCATTAAGGGATCCTACTGTTCATGGGGTTCAGCTCTGCCACTTATTAGCTACATACTGTGGGCAAGTCACATGGCCTCCCTCATCCTCAGTGTTCCCCTGTGT
This sequence comes from Enhydra lutris kenyoni, assembly GCF_002288905.1. Lineage (NCBI taxonomy): Eukaryota > Metazoa > Chordata > Mammalia > Carnivora > Mustelidae > Enhydra > Enhydra lutris. The sequence continues at coordinate 20,975,820 of NW_019154107.1, forward strand.
AAAATGGGGGTGAAAATTCCTAACCTGCTTCTCTCGAAGGGCTAGGGGAAGGGTAAAATTAAGTGAACGTGTGTGAGCACACACTGCTCTTAGTCGGCCTCGCCTCGATAAGAAAGATCACTCTAGCACATCAGAAAACATTTAATAATGGGAGAAAATATTTGTAAAAGACACAACTGATAAAGGACTATTATCCAGAATATACAAAGATCTCTTAAAGCTCAATAATAAGAAAACAAACAACCTGATTTTAAAAATGGGCCAAGGGGTTCCTGGGTGGCTCAGTAGGTGAAGCGTCCAACTCTTGATCTTGGCTCAGGTCTTGATCTCAGAGTCATGCATTCAAGCCCCATGCTGGGTTTCACACTAGGTGTGATATCTATTTAAACAGGAAAAAAAAAAATGGGCCAGATAACTTAACAGATACCTCACCAAAGAAGATATACAAACAACAAATAAGCCTGTGAAAAAATGCTCCACACATGCCACTAGGAAAATGCAAATTGAAACAATGAGCTGTCACTACACACCTATTAGAATGGCCAGGATCCAGATCACCAACATCACTGACTGCTGGTGAAGATACGGAGCAACAGGAACTCTTTGGAGGACATTTTGGCTCTTCCTTCCAGAAGTAAACAGACGCTTCCTTTATATATATAAAGCAATCATACTCCTTGGTACCTTACCCAGTAAGTAAGGTACCTATCCAAGTAAGGTACTAACCTCCCAACAGGAGTTGAAAATGTATGTGTACGTGAAAACCTGCACAGGAATGTTTATAACAGCTTTATTCATAATCACCAAAAACTTGGAGCCAGCCAAGATGTCCTTTAGTTTGATGAGTGGATAAGCAAACTGTGGTCCATCCAGACAATGGGTTCTTCCTTATTCAGCACTAATAAATAAATAAATAAATAAATAAATAGCTATCAAGCCATGAAAAGACATGCATGAGGGAAACAAGTGCATATTACCAAAGGGAAAACGTTGATGTGTAAAGGCCACCTACCCTATGATTCCAGTTCTGTGAGGTTCTAGAAAAAGTAAATCTATGGAGACAATAAAAAGATCTGTGGTTGCCAGGCACCAGGGAGAGGAAAGGATGGCTCGGCAGAGCATAGTGGATGATTAATGCTGTGAAGATGCTGTGTGTATTGTGTGTGCTACTCTAATGACGGGTAGATGTCCTTGTACCTTGGTCCAGCCCCACGGAACGTCCAATACTAAGAGTGAATGCTAATGTTCTTTGGACGACAATGAACTTTGAGCTTCGGATGATAATGGCAAGTCAGTGTAAGTTATGCCAAACGTACCACTCTGCTGGCAGGGGGATGTTGATAATGGAGGGACTGCAGTTGTCAGGGGGAAGAAAGGATGTGGGAAATCTGTGTATCTTCCTCTCAATTTTGCAGCGAACCTAAAACTCTTCTGGAAAATAAAGCCTGTTAATAGCACACACAAAAAATCTAATCCAAAGCCAGACACGTGGAGAACCCTTCTGTTGGTGTGTGTGTGACTGGGAGCTTACTAAATGTGCTGAAAGTGACTCAGGGGCGTGGAGCAGGGACGTGAGCTAGCATCTCCCAGCCTGGGGTGGCCCCAGAAGACCGAGGTAGGGCCTCCCTCCCCTACCTGGAAGCCTTGACCTAAAACAGATTCTGCAAAACACGCCCTCCAAGTGCCCTTCTCAGCGGTGGCATGCATCTCCCCAGCTGTGGGGGATGGGGGGCTCAGCTCTCAACGCCCTCAGCCAAGAAGCCTCTTGGAATTGTGCGGGCCAGCCATGCTGATTTCATGCAACCATGGACAGCCAGCTACCAATGGCTAGAGTTTATTAGACTTTCCTCCTGGTGTCAATTCCAGGATAACCCTGTGGGGTCCTCTGGGTCCCAGAGCTCCCCGTGGGATCAGCTGAGCGTCCAGGACAACCACACTCCAGTCCAACTTGTCTGCCTGCTCCTGCCTCCTCTGCTCCCCTGCACGTGCTGATCTGGAGAGCGCCCCTCCAGAGGCTGCCTACAAAGCTCTAGCTACAGTCTACTTTCTGGGGAACCCGACCTGGACAGCACCCCGGGAGGAACGGTCACCAGGTTTTCACAAGACCAGGCAGCGGGCGCCTTTACCTACATCAGAGACCTCTGAAGCCCTGAGGGCTGTCTCTTGGCCATGGGTCTATGAGGTGTAGCCCCAAACACTAGACCTGGTAGGAAAAAGCAGAGTCCTCTTACATCGAAAGACTCCAGCTGTCGCTAAAAGCAGAGCCCTTGGGACCCCTCCCCCCACCGCCCTTCCTGCTGTTTGTGCTGCAAGTGTGAGCACACGTGTATATTTGTATGGTTGGAGTGAATAAATGTTTAAATCAGTGTGTCAGTTATAATTAGAGCGACTCTCCCTTCTTCATCGCAGAACGATTCCTTCATGCTTAACGCCTGGAATGTCATTTTCCACTGTGAAATCCTTATTCTTCAAGGCCTAGTGCCAAAGTCGGCTTCGTGAGGCACCTCCCCCATCCCCCAGACAGGATCTGTCTCTCGCCCCGGCTGCAGCCCCGGGGTCCTTGACACGGAGCCTCGTGAATGTATTCACCTTTCTTAGCCTCTACTTACCCGTCCCGTGCTCCTCGAGGGCAGGGGCCATGCCCCATTCATTCATCTGCTCTGTGCTGGTTACACCAGGGCTCATCCAAACAATGCATTGATGAAAGACAAGGCCGGGAGAGAAGCAGATCATTCTGGCCATGGCACCAGAGAAAGCACCCCAACCAGGTCTCCAGGGTTCCTGCCCCACAGAGCTGCCCTGGGGCTGTAACAATCCCAGCATTTTGAAAGAAAAGAGATCCACCTGACCCTCCCGTCCCCGGCCCCCCACATGCTGTTAGCGACCTCCCCCTCGGGCCAGCTGTCTGACTTCCCCAGCACCCGGCAAAAGGCTAGAGCACAGCTGTCCCCACCCTACCCCCAGCATGCAGGAAGGGCACCCCAGATCCCCCACCACCACCTCCTTGCCCTTCTTGGTATAGGGCCAAGCTACAGGACCGGCCTCAGAGCTGCCTCGGACGGACAGAACCATGCATTACTTCAACTGATCAGCTTATCAATGCCCGGTTTGAGGGGAGTTTAGGGCCGGTGTCAACCCAGGAGAAAAGCCCTGGATTTTCACTTGAAGTAAATCCAAGCAGAAAGGCTTGTCTTGCTGGAGGAACCCTCCCCTCACCGAGCACACTACCCTTCCCCACCCCACCCTTGCAGAGGGTCTCCATAGGTGGGGGGGTGGGGGGTGATGAGAGGGGCTAGACGCTTCCTAATCCTCTGTCTGAAAACCACAGCTGATGCGGCCAAAGGCACCTGCCCTTTGGAGGGCCTTTCAGACAGCGATGTGTGTTTGGGGAACCTTATTATTTTTTTTTGACTGCCCTCCCCAGTGACTTCCCCCTGCCCCCGAGAATGGAAGAAGATGGTCTCCTAGCCGAGGCTCAGCATGCGTGGGACGAGGGCAAGGCCACAGGAAGACAGGCGCCCCTGTTCGTCCTGCACAAAGCTGTGCAGCCGAGCCAGGCGGGGGCTCGGCCCCCCATCCTTCTGGGGCCTGCCTTCCTCAGGGGAGAAATAATTGGCCTGTCTATAGAGCATCAGGATTCAAATAAAGCTTGAAAACACACGCAGCCCTGCGAATTCTATAAATGTGGAATTATAAATGATGGCCCGCCACCATGCATGCGTGCGCGCGCGCACGCGCGCGCGCACACAGACACACACACACACACACATTTGCACACACCGCCGAAGGCTGCCTGTGCTCCCCTCTCCAATTGTTGCCTGGATCCACCTGATTCAAAAAAGCCCACTCGCATTTGAACTGGAGGCAATCAGGGCGGAAAATACCCCCGTTCCTTTGGTGCAGGTCCAAACTGTCACCATTTGGCATCCTGACACGCCGATGTCCCCATCAGCTGTTCAACGTCAGCCAAAGGGGGCCTCCCCCAGCCAACAAATCAGAGATTTCATTAACCAGCAAAACCTCCCGGAAGGATGAGCGACCTCACGTGGGCCGCCCCCACCCCATCCCCCTCTCCTCCCCCCGCCACCTCCCTTCTGCTACACAAACAGGCTCGCTGCAACTAGATTGGATTCAGATCTTGTAGATGAAAAAATTCAGCTACAACAGCAGCGCCCCACCAGACCCCGAGTGAGGGCCGAGCCCCGCACGGCAGCCAGGCTGCCTCGGTAATAACCACTCGTAATATCTGACAGAAAGAACCCACGCTGGTCATAGCCGATGCTGCCACATGAAAGGAAGCATTACGCCAGCCTCTCGGGAGCTGGGGCTCGGGGAGAGCCTCCGCGCAAATCAGAAACGTTTTCCACGGAGCTGCTATTCAAGTCCTGGAAAATCAACAGGGGCCGTTTGCCTGACATCCTGGGAGCTGCTGTTATTCTCCGGACAGCCTGGCTCATGGAACGAAGCAAGGCCAGCTTAACCCAAATTCGCTGGGCGTTTGGCATTTCTGAGCTCGGAAGCCTTGGATGGGGTGGGAGCTGAAACCGATGAGGTTGGCTCCGAGAGCGAGCCGCAGAGCGCCGTGGGGGTGGCGTTTGAAATATGGAACGGATGGGACAGCCTGGGCCTTGGCCATCAGGAGCGAGCGCCAGCCTCCCTTCTCCCCCTGGGCCAGGGACCTGTGTGTTGAGCTGTGTCAGGGCAGCCCCGGTGGCAGGAAGCACGTGGGACCACGGACACAGAAGCGTTTCAGTACTCTGGCAATTAGTAGGGCTGTTGGTTCGAGCCCTGGTTCAGAAGTCCCAGCCCGAGCCAGGCTTGGTGGCATGCCAGCACCTCATTCTTTGGTCCCCGGGACAGTCCTGAGTCACCCCCTCCCCCGATCCAGAAGCTTCCAGACTTGTGGCCGTGACCTTGTAGACAGAATGGGGCGGTTGGGTCTTCCAAGATTCATGTCCACCTAGAGCAGACACATACAACTTGAGGTTCCCAACGTGCTTCTCCAAGGCTGCTTCCGAACTACCTGTGATGCACTCAGGGGATGGCCCTGCAGATGCTACCCCCTGCCCCACCCCCAAATTCTTGCCCTTCTCATCTTCCCATTGTCACAAGCATTGTGCTAGCCAGGAAGAAAGGGCTGGATTCTAGAGGGTTCTGGGTAGAGATAGATATCTCAACAAGCCCATACTCCCAGCCCCAGCCTCCTCCTGGCTGAGCCTCAAATGCTCTAGGAGTCTTGGGAGCCACAGTCACTTGGAGACATTGTGTCCCCCGAGCCCTTGACATTTCTGTAGAAATCAGCTTTGCCATGGGGGACCTCGTGACATCTCAGCAAGGTGAGGTGACCTCCACCCAGCAATCACCTTGGTTTTAAAGCAACAGATGTCGAGCTTGTAAGCAAGCGTGGAAGAGGACACAGGTATAGTGCATCCTGGAACGGCATGGGCTAGGGTAGAAATAAATGAGGTGTATGCAATTTACTTCACTTTACCCCTGCTCCGTTTCCCTGCTGCTGAAGTAGGGCCAGCAGGGTGTTGTGGGGCCTCGGTGTACTCATCCGGGAAATGGGACAGATCCACATCCCGGAAGCGGGATAATCCTGTATTACCAGGTTGTTGGGAGGACCCAACAAGGCTGCGGGTGAAAGCGAGCCCCGTACGCTGTAAAAATGGACACCCGCAACACGCCATCCCAAAAGGCCCAAGCCCCAACACGGCCAAAACGCTCTCTCAGCCAGGTATGCCCCCGTGGGGAGCGGTGTGTGCCCAGGCTTCCTCGGTGGGCCTTGCTTGAGTGCAATCTTTTCCAAGGACAAAACAGCCCCAGCGCTCAGGAAAGGACCAGCGCATCATCTCAGCATTTCTATAAAAAGATTGCTCGGGCTCCGGAGCCGGGTGGACAGGCCGGGCTGGGAAGGGGTGTGCGTGTGTGCGTGCGTGTGCAATGACATGCTCTTCTAACAGCTGGCCTCGACCAAGAAGCCATGCTCACCCTAAAGCCCCCGGCCCTCCTGGAAGCAGGGGGATGGATGCAAGGAAAGGGAGTGGGGGGGGCAAATGAGGGAGAGAGGGAGGGAGGGAGGGAGGGAGGGCTGTAAGCTGAAGAATGGAGCTGGGCAAAGAGACGTGTCTACGGTGCGGATCTGTCGCTCTGTGCAGCCAACACAATGGACCTCTGGGTGGGCTCAGAGAGCCCCCCCCCAACCCCCGACCTCCTGCCCGTGACACAGATAAGGACCTGGAGGACTGCTCCGAGCTGCTGCGTGTGCCCCGGGCCAGCCAGCAGCGAGGCCAGCCCGGTGTGAGTGGCAGCACAGATAAACGACACCCGCGCGGGGATTGACTGCCCCCACACAAAGGCGCCTCTCCCCGAGTCCCTCTGAGGCCCAGATGGTCAGGGAAGCCCTTTCCCGCCTCACAAAGAGGATCGCTGCGTGTCTTTTTCTTTTAAAATGGAATAAAAAAAAAAAAAAAAGCCCATTGCTCACAAAGGACCTGGATGAAAAATAAACCCTTAAAAAAACCCAGCCTCTCCTGGCTCAGCAGCCCGGCATTTCTTCCGACTGTCAGACTTAGCAGATTGCTTTCTGGAAAGGATCCAATTGGCAAGACCTGCCGCTGCGCAAATGAAATTTTAAAACCCCGCTCCTTGTTGCACTCAAAGAGCTTTTCTCTCTCCGCTTGTTCTACACGGCCTCGTAGAATTATTCTCTTGTCTCTCGTTGTATCAGAAACTACTATTCCCCCGCTTTCCCGCCCCACGTGAGGGGTCCTCACCCCAGCTGGGGGTTTGGGTAATCAGAGGCGGCTGGAGCACCACTCCAGCCCCCCACCTTCATGCCCCACCTGGGCTTCATCTCACAGAATCACCTCCTAATTAGGAGAGAGACTCGCTCCTGAAGAGAATAAACACTTGCAGGCGGCCTCCCTCCCTTCCCGAGCCCCCCACCCCCGCCACCCTCCACCCGGCCCCCTCCGTAATGAGGTAAGTGTTGGGGGGGGCAGGGGGGTGGCGATGAGCGAGCTGGGATCATGCGGGCGGACGATCTTTCACGCACAGGGTTTGACACCCGTCAGGCCTGTGACACCAGCTCTGTTTGGCTGGTGTCCCCCTGGTGAAAAGTCAGCACAAAAAATAGCCACGGGCCTCGTCTGCCTTTGACAGGCCGCCTCGGTGTGCGATGAACTTGTATGGCGGAGGCGGCACAGTGAGTCAGGAGAGTCCCAGGCCGCCTGGGTTGGAATTCCAAGGCGGCCCCCGCGACAGCATGGCCGGCCCGGTGCTGGGCTCCGAGCACGTGCTCTGTTCGCTTCCCTCCCCGCTCACAACGAGGTGAGGTTGGCAGGAGCTGGTCAAAAAAACTGCCTCGGGGGACTGGTGGCCTTGTTGGCCCCCTTCCTGGCCCCTCCCTGTAGCCATGACACTCTGCGGCCCCTGTGGCTAAAGGGGCAGACCCTACAGCACCGCCTTGAGACCTTGGCTTTGCCCCTCTGACCGGCGTTGGCCCACTGGGTGAGGCAAGAAGTGGCCATGTCAGCCTACCTTGACCCTCCTCACTCTTACCCTGAGCCTAGGCTTCAGAAAGCACAGCCGAGTTCCCCTCACCATCTGGTGTCTGTCACCTCATGAAAAGAGGTGGCTGGCTGCTGCCCTCTTGGCCTTCCCCGCCCCCGCGCCCCCACCCCATGAGCATGCTTGAAGAGGACCTGACTTATAAATGTCCTTTGTAAAGATGATACCCCCTCCCCCCACGGGTGGCTGCGTGCGTTCGACATCTGGAAAAGAAGGGACCCACGGCAGCAATCCTGAGGAAGGTCTGTTACCTTCCAGCCCGGGCCTACTGGGGACAAAGGCCTTAACACCCGACTGCCCATTCCTTCGTCGTGCCCATATTCTACGAGCTGGGCCAACCACCCCCAAAGAGAAATGTGGGCCACCTGGTGATGACAATGCCGCCCTCCTCTAAGGGGGGGGGCGGTTTCCAGGGTCACCTGATCCATCAGTACGTAAGGCCCAATTTCCCGTCATAAGATGTTAAGAAAAGAAAGGAAGAAAAGGGAAGCCAGGCAGGCCCGTGTTGTCTGCCCCTCCCCCAAACCTATAGCTGCTGTATTAAATGGAGGATATGCAGGTTATGACCTGCTTAATGAGGAGGCCCAAAGCTACCCACAAGGCTTTGGCAGCTCCGCATCCCAGCTCCGACTTTGAGGAAGTGAAAAACCCCAGGGTCGTTTTGACTGAAGGGGCACTTTCAGTGTGCCCACACAAAGGAAGTTAAGTCACGAGACTGACTACTGACAAGCCTGGTAACCAGGGTGGGGTGGGGACGCAGTGAGCTTGGGGAAGGACAGTCCTCCCCCACCCCCACCCCCACCCCCACCCAGGTCATGAGGCATCAGGAGACAGAGGGCAGGGGAGAAAGCACCCTTGACTTACACGGTGCTTGGCCAGGGCTTGGGGGAGGGGGGGGAGAGGTCACTAACTTTTCGTGAGCTGAACTCCAAGTGGTTCCTTTAAAAGGTGCCCCGGAAAAAACCAAGCAGGAACTTGTGGCGGGAGTCCTAAGCTCCGGTCCTTATCTCAGCGTCCAGACTCTGGGTGTGAGCAGCCTTGTCATACCGTCAAATGCCTGGGCACCAACTCGTAATAGCCATGTTCTCATCACAGGCACGGCGGCAGGCGACGATATTAAAGGAATACATCAAATGTAAATGATTTCAGAAATGGCAAATGTGAAAAGAAAGTGGGTGTCACGCAGCAGACGAGCCCCTTCTCTACTGTGCAGAGATGTCCCCGGCGCTGCCCAGTGAGAACACAAAGATGCCGAACCTGAGTGCTAGGTTCAGGGCACAGAATATCGGAAAGAGCCCCCGGAATCTTCTTGCTCACAGTGATTCACAAGGCCTGGCTTAGGTCGCCTGGTGATATGACATGCCCCAAGCGGGCCACCAATAGGTCTCCAAGGTGCTTTGAACCCAAGAGCCTTCCCATAAGCAGAGTCTACCATGGGCATTCAGGAGTTTGGGGCCAGCTGCTTGAACCATCCCTAGGCGGGGCTTCAAAACCCATCACCCTGACCGTTCAGAGGGCTTGTGAGGAGACTCGAGCCTGTGGCTTTTCCTGGCCACAACGTTCCCTGCAAGCCCAGGATGTCTGGGGAAGGAGGGATGAGGCCGGGAGAATGTTGCACTCAGAGAAGCAGCCCCCGCTCTGGGAGATCCTGGCGAGTCACAGCAGATCTGAGGCAACGGCCAGATGCCAGGCCAATTCTGAACAGGCATCCATGTTCAGACATGACCGGATCTGAGGGCCAGGAGGAGGAGAGCCCAGGGCCGGGTCTGGAGCCAGGTCAGTCCATCCTGGGGGAAAGGCAGGCGAAAGCTGGGGAAGGGCCTGGCCCAGCCCGGGCCCCAGAGAGCCTGGTCGGTGAGAAGCACAGGTGGCTCTAAGACTCAGGCAGAGAGGGCCACTGGCACCTTGGGGCCAGGGTCAGGGAGGAGGCAACAAGGCCACACATGCCAGGCAATTTAACATCCAGGCGAAAACTCAGAACTTTCCACAAACCCTGCTAGCTAATGGGGAGGCAGCTGCAACTCTCCTCACTCCTCCAGGGTGAGGTCCAGGGCCAAGCTGGAGTTAGAGCCCCCCTCCAACACTCATCGTGGCCAGGACAGGGCTAACCCCCACTGCACACCCAAACCTCAGCGCCCCAGCAAGCCCATCCCAGAAATGCCCTTGAAACAACAGCTCAAACAGATTCCAGGCTCCTAGTCGTCTGGGATTCCCAGGTACACACGCCCTAGTTATTGGACTCGGCATATTTTAAGACCGATTAGCAGATAACTTCAGCCCCGAGTTCCCCACCCTGTTGACTTCTTCCCACCAACCTGGCCCTCCCCAGCTCTCCAGTCCCCAAAAGCCGTGGAGCTCCACACAAACCAGCAAGTAAGTGGTTAACAGCCACAGTCCCAGGGCCAGTGTCCTTCCGGATTGTTCAGGGACTGTGCCCTACCCATTGGTCATTGTTTTGAAAGTGCCACCTGGATATATGGAAAATGCCAAGTGCAGTGCCTTGTCCTGTTAATCAAGGTCTGGCTCATGCAGCAACTGATCCCCGCCAAGGGACAAGCCCTTTCCCAGCCACCAACACAAGCGAGCTAGGGCCTCCTCCATCCCAGTCCTTCTAAAGGAACCCAGAATGCCTGCCCAACCAGCCCCCAAACCACCGTGGTCTCAGCTGCCACCAGAGTCTTCCATCTACTGCCTAGTGTGGGTCTGATTTACTAACTCGAACCTTGGCTTTCCCTTAAAACAGCGATAAGCATCATGCAGCTTGCGTATCTTTTCATATGGCCCCCGATCTAAGGCACTGGCAGGACACTGAAAGTATTAAAGTAACAAATACCAGCCCCCTTTATTCTCCCTCATGCAAGCTGAGCAACTCCCACCAGCCTCGCCTGCTGCCCACCCCCAACCCCCCGGTCATCATGGGAGAATCTGGTCTACTGTGTAGGAGGGAAGGACCCTTTAGTTCATGTCAGCAGGAAAGTTCCTGAAGGCATGTAGTTCATGGTATAAATGAACTAGTTCCAGTTCATCTACTAGGTCTAGTTCTAGTTCATCTCATGGGCCATTTGGGCCTAAGAGATGGTAAGGAGACTATGCCCAGGAAGGGTGGCTCAGTCCATGGCCAGCCCAGCATCTGGCTCTCCCCGGGTGGGTCATGGCTGGGGCAAGTGCCCTGTCAGGGGCAGAGCATCTCAAGGTAGTGCCTTGTCACCTCCTCCAAGACAGCCACTGCTCTCATTCTCACCGGGTGGGAACTGGCTTCCCAAACAGGGAGGCCCTGGGGAGGAGGAGGCTGGCGCCGCACCTGGCATCCCCTGGGAGCAGGATGGCCCCACCACAGCTCTGGAGGCTGAGCTCCAGGTGCAGTCAGGCAGATATGCATAAGATCTTGGACCATTCGGAGGCTAGGCGCCTGGCACACAGCATTCCCTCCCTTTCTGGTGGAGTCAGCTACTTGGGTGGTTAAGAGAAAAAAGTGGGGAGCATCACAATAACATGGGGTAAACCCAGGAATCACACCCATGCTGTCATCCACTGCTGGGGTGCCCCCCCGGGAACAGCTGACACTGTGGCCACTTCTGGGCACTTGAACCTCTGTCGAGGTTGAGGACAGATGCTCCTGCAGCTGCTTCCGGGCTACAATGGCCAGGGGTCTCTACTAATTCAGCTTGAGGAAAGAAATCCAGTCGCCATTCAGGTAAATGTTGACACCTCTGTCTAGTGGTTCTTCATGGTCAGAGGACAGCCGAGAAGCTGAGGGAGGGCAAGGGCTTTCTAATAGACTTGAACTTTCCGAAACGTCTAGAAGATAGTCTTCAGTTTGCAGGGTAAAGAGTTTTTGACTCATTCGATCTCTTATTAAGTCACATTGAGCACCAACCATGCACCAGGTGCTATCTAAGATCTCAGTGATGACATGGGGTAGGGACCCGTGAGCAGCGGCGGAGAACAGAACCCACACTCGCTAATTGGCACAGAAAAGCAGGAATTGCAGAGTCTGTGAGTCTACTGAGTACTCAGTACTGTAAAGGCAAGTTGTAGGCGGAGCTTTCAGGAGCAACACTGTGCCTGTCACTGCCCACCCAACACAGCGGAGGCCGGGCAGGCAGCCTGCAGTCCCGCGCCCAGGGTGTCAGTGCCCGAGCCCAGGGCTTGCTGAGTTCTCAAATTCATGGCACCAAAAACATCTCCAGAACCCTAGCTGCATGTCCCACAAGCCAAGCCACAGTGTTTGCCACAATGGTGGACAAGACAGACCCAGCCGCTCCTCCAAGGGACTGACATCCTAGCTGAGTGAATGGATGCACACATCCAGGGACCTGATTAGCCATCTGAGGACCAGGAGAAGCTCCAAGAAGGGCAAGTACAGGGCAGTCGGACAGCGACCCCGGTCTGGGGGTGAGGGGCGCCAAAGAAGATTTGCCTGAGGAAACAGTGAAAGGTTGAGGAGTTAGACCAGTGAAGAGGGTGGGGGAGAACCTTCCAGAGAGAGAGAATGACATTTCCGTAAGCTCAGAGGCAAGGAGCGTGGCAGGTCCAGTCCCTGCGGCCGAAGCCTTGAAAGATGGATAGAAGGTTCTGTGCCTTCTATGCAAGGCAGCCAGTCTCGGCATGTGGGAGGACATGCCTGCAGCCCGTGGCCAGCCCGGAGTGCACTTAGCTGAGGACAACAGCCTACATGGGGCTGCAGAGAGGTGGGCAAACCCGGAAATAACAGGAAAAACGAATACTCACCTCTGGCCTCTTCTGTGCCAGGCCCGGGTTGAAATAATGCTCCGTCAGATAACTCATTCCATCCTGTCAACGCCATGCCCTTAGAACCCCCATTTTCAGATGAGGCAACTGAGGACCAACTTGTCCACAGCCAGAGAGCAAACCCAGAGAGCCCACACCACAGGGTCTGCTGTCTCAACCCCTCGCCCTGCAACAGAGGCGAGAGTTTCCTGCCACGTGGCACCATCAATTCGAGGTATTCAAGGGCATTGAAGGTCACGGAGAGGAGCTTCTGGAAGTGGCGCTAAATGCTCAAATGTAATGAGCAGCGCAAAGCGGGGTACAGGCAAGAGCCAGTGAGTGGAGCCGCAGAAATACGGTAAAGGATTTTGTAACAAATGCAGCGGGGCCCCACCTCTGTGCCCTCACCCTTGCCATGGTCCTGCGCATGGGCCTAACCTCTGCCCACCCGCTCATCTGGCCAGAAATGCCAGGGAACTACCACCGACCACAGAGCAGCCCTCAGTCCATGACTGGCAGGAATGGCTGGCAAAGACCCCAGCTCCCTTGTCCCAAGGATGTGCTCACGATGAGGTGCGTGCCTCCCAGTAATTCCCACAGCCTCCCGGTGGGATCTGGCCTCAGTACCCCATGGTGGTAACTGGCCTGATAACACACTTTGAATTGTCCTTCCTTCCTTTCCTGCCTCACGCTACACACACACACCCCCGCTAGCAGTGCTTCCTGGGGTCACACACACACACACCCCTGTAAATTACTTCTCCACTCAAATCCTTGTCAGGGGAGGGGGGATGGGCAATGTCAGGACGGGAGGAAGGTGGGCATCGTCCCAGTGAGGGACCAGCTGGTCCCCAGGTCAGGAGGAGGGTCTCGAGATGCCTGGTCATCGTTCATGGGGGCCTCAATGTGTGTTATCCCCCAGCACGGGACTCCTGCCCTGTCTTTGGTCCCTATGCCCTGTTAGGGTCCCCCACCAGCTCCCACACCAAGCCCCAGCCAGGCCTCAAGGCTGAGCCTTCCCAGGGGTCCAAGCTGCCTCTGCGAAGGTTACATTTGGATTCCTTTTCGAGGCTCTGTTTGAAGTTGGGACATTATCCTACTCTCTCCAGCAAAGGTCACTGGGAAATATCATGTAAGTTGGCCAGTGTCAACTTCCCGGCCCTCCTCCTATCATGGCCTTCAGAGCTGAGCAGAGGTGCGGGGTGCTTATATCGCCTCTCCCCTGTCGAGACTTCAGGGAGTGGGGGTGGTGGGGCAGAGGAGACTCACAGGGTGGCAGATCCGTTTTCCAAAGGCTGCCACAAAAATATATGTATTCTGTCCCCTACACTGTCTACCCGTGACTGCCGCTCTTCCCGCTCAAAGGTGGGATCTACATTCCTTCCTCTTGAACCTGAATGGGGCTGGTGACCACTCCAGCCAGTAGATGACAGAGGAGAGGATGCTGTGGGACTCCCAGGGCCAGGTCATTAAAAAGATCCAGCTTCCACCTACTTCTCTCTTTCTCGGAAGCTCACTCTGGGCACCCAGCCACCACGCTATGAGGAAGCCCAAATCAGTGCAGGAAGAGGGTTCACACTGAGAGGCTCGGGGGAGGAGAGCTGAGGTCCCCCCAGCCAACAGCCACCAGCAGCCGCCAGACATGTGCGTGTACAAGCCTTCAGATGGCCCCAGCCCCCAGACTTCGGGGCTTCCAGCTGAGTCCCCAGACACCACGGAGTGGAGACAAGCTGTCCCCACATGCCCCATCCAGACTGCTGATCCCCAGCGTCTGCAAGCGAAAGAAATAATGGTTGTTTTAATCCACTGAGCTGTGAGTGGGTGTCGGGGCGCAGGGAGGGGGGCAATTTGTTATATCATCGTAGTAACAAAAACACCGAGCTTCCAAGATCCTGCCATTTGCAACCACAAGGATGAACCCGGACGACAGGACGCTAGGTGAAATAAGCCAGACACGGCAAGATAAACACCGCATGCTCGCACTTTTTTGTGGAATCTCAAAAACGTGAATTCCCCGAAGCAGAGAGTGGAACTGTGGTTACCAGGTGCAGCGAGATGGGGGAATGGAGGGATGTTGGTCCAAGTCACGCTCATCTCAGATGAGTAAATCTAGAGATCCAGTGTACAGCTTAGGGACTGTAGCTAAAAATACTGGATTGTATACCAGAAATGTGTGAGAAGAGATTTCAGGGGCTCTCATGGAAAAGAATAAGGGTAACTGTGTGCAGGGGTGGGTATGTGAATTAGCTTGGCTGTGGAAATCATTTCACTCCGTAAATGTATATCAAAACATCATATTGTACACTTTATGTACATACAGTTTTTATTGAAAATGTTTATTGAATTTAAAAATAAACAAAAGGAGGGGCACCTGAGTGGCTCAGGCCATAAAGCATCTGACCGTTGATCTCAGCTCAGGTCTTGATCTCAGGGTCGTGAGTTCAAGTCCTGTGTTGGGCTCAAAAAAAATTTTTTTTAAATAAAAATAAGCAAAATGAAACACCAAGCTTCCCAAATTCCCAGGGTTGGGTTGGGTTGGGTTTTATCTGGTTTTGTTTGACCGTGTTCTGTCCCTATCAGGACAACCGCAAGAAGGCATCCTTTGTGTTGGTGCCCTGCCCACAACACGCCTTTCCTAACACCATCCCCTGACTCACAGGTCAGAAGGGCACATGCTGCATGTTTCTACGGATGTTCTTCCAAAGAGCTGGGGACAGCAGTATGTCAGGTGACAACGGGACCGGCTGAGGTGACCTCGCTAATTCCCAGCCACTCTTGTGGTCCTACTTTGTCCCTTGTTTAGTACTGACAATAGCCTAGGATAACAGCGTCCAGGGGTGGGGCAGTCTCCCTCCTCCCACCAACCAGTCCATAACACCCCAGAGCCCGACATGGCCAGTCTGGAGGACCCGCACCTTCCACGGAAACAAAGCGGCACAATGCGGGGAGCAGGACAGACGGTGCTTTCATGGTGACCCTGCCAGTGACCCCGATGCTGAGCAGCCTCCCCCATTACCCCTCCCAACGTGCCCCTGCGCTAAGGGCGTGCCCACATAAACCTGCTCCCAGAGGCTTCTTCCTGCGATGAACCAGGAACTCAAAGTTCCACTATCACGCGCAAGGAAGCAAAGTCACTAAGTCCTTTGGAAATTGTTTCTTGCTTGGGAGCTGGGATGCTACTACGTACCTGAGTGCCTTTGGGCTAATTATGTGAACTCTCAAAGCCTTGTGCTCCTTGTGCATAAGATATGGCTGGCACCCACCTCAAAGTGTTTGTGGATGAATCAAATGAGATATTAACATGTGCTTATGGGGGGCTCGCTATACTCCAGGAGGAACACAGTGCCCCGAGTGTGAGGTGTTAGTTCCTTCTTCCCCACAGCATGCTCCACAACACTTGCCTGAAAGCCTGCCCGTGGGTGAGCCACTGAGCTGCTGTGGAACGTCTTTTCCTCCTCCGTAAAGATCACCAGACTGAAAGTTTTCTATGACCCTTCTGCGTCCAGTGGGCTATGATTCTTCAATCCCACACCTGACCCTCTATATGAAAGAAAGTTCTTCCGTTATCGTACCAAAACCATAACGAGTATCTTCACGAAAACTTTTTTCAATTCTTCCAGATCTTTTCCAAAAGGAACATGCAGAATGATGGGGACTGAGGGCCCTTAGAAATGAGTTTGAGGCTGACCTTTTTCTGGGGAGAGGACCAAGGCCCAGAGATGGGAGCAGGCTTGCTTGAGGCCGCCCAGCAAGCTAAGGGAGGAGCCAGGGCCACACTCCAGGGGGTCTGGCTCACTGCATTATTCCCCGCCCAACACACACAGAAAATAAATGACTTGGGGAGATTTCTTTAGCAAAGGCAGAACAGTGAGAGCTAGCAACATTGAGGTGGAAATTTGAGAACGAGGATGAGTCATATCTCTTAAAGTATCACTCGGTGCTTTGCTGTGACAATGCCTAAAAATAACCCTAGCTGACTGGCTTAGTGAATTCTCACCACCTGCCAGGAACTGCGTTAAGCACTTGACACACTTTTCCTCATTTGAGGTTCCAAATGACGCCATAAGAAAGGTACCCATTTTACAGATGACAAAACTGAGGCTCAGAGAGGAGAAGTAAAGTTCCCGAGGGTCCCCAGCTAGTAAGTGGCAGAAACAGGATCTGAACCAAGGTGGTGGTGTGATTCCAGCTCCAGGCCCCTAACTCTGTTCTCGTCCTGCATAGCGGCTCCATCTGTCAGAGTGTGATTGATTGGGACATCCTCTCAAATTAAATTAACCTTAACAGTCTGATGCATTTATCTGAAACAAGTTCACACAGCCAAGTACGGGCTGAGAATCTCTGTGATGTCACATTCCCCCCCCCCTTTATTCATGCCTGTGACTTGCGGTGCAAGAAACGTGTCACAGACACAACTTCGAAGCAATGGAAGTGGGAAGTGGCTTCCAGAAGCTTCAGGTTGTATCAGTCAGCTATTCCTGGGTAACAAAGCACCCCAACTCTCTGCAATATACACAGTAAGCCTTTATTCTCATACTCACAGTTCTGAGGGTCCACTGGAGGGGGTCTGCTTCTGCCACGTGTCTTCAGGTTGGCTGATCTGGGCTGGACTGGACTCCAAGCTCCAGGGTCAGGTCAGGCCCACAGGTCTCCTTGTTCTTCTGAGACCAGCTGGCTCCCTGGTGTGTGTTCTTCCACGATGATGACAGAAATGCAATGGCGCAAGTGCAAACACATGACACCGCTTATGGCGTAGGCTTGGAACTGGCATGTCATCATCTCTGTCTACATTTGAGTGGCCATGGCAAGTTACCTGGCGAAGTCCAGCACCAATGGGAGGGGATAGACCCATCCCTCTCTAATCGGAGAAATGGCAGTGGGCATGGATAGAGGGCAGAGGGAGAAAATGAAAGGAGTGATGCAATCTACTGCCAAGGTCATTCACAAATGTAGCAAGATCGGAGCCTCAACATGTTTTTATCTTGTGAGGATAGGGGAGACAGGGAAGAGCACCGATGGGGACTGGTGTTACCTGTATCCTGCTGGAACAAGAGCTCCCCCTTCATCTTGAATTTCAGCTCAAGTTTCCAGGGGTGTTGAGGGAGGCAGAGAACTTTCTGGTCTAGACAGGGGACATGAGGACAAGTGCCCTCCAACTGTGCCTTTGCACACCATGATCAGGACAGCAATGGTCTCTGTTGAATCAGAGCCTTGTTCAGTGTGCAGCCTGCATGTCCAAGAGGGCTGCAGCCCCTCACACTTCCAAGGCGCTCGGAGGGAAAGCCGATGGGTGAAGGCAGATGGCCGGGACAACTCCATGCACCTGAAATGCTGACCAGATGGCCATGCTGGCTCTCGTGCCTGCATTTCTCCTCCTTCCACTCCTCCTCCTCCTTCTGAGCTAGCAGGGGACAACCCCACCCACACAGGTCTGGGAAACAGCGTCAACGGGTCAACTGAACTCTTCCTGTCCTGGGTGTGCTATCTTTTCTACCGCCTTTTACCTGCCTAAACAAACATTAGTATCTCTCCCTCTCTCTCTCTCTCCCTCCCTCCTTCCCTCCCTCACTCTGTTTCTCTCTCTCACAGTGACAGGTATAAAATCCTCCTTGCCCCTGCCCTGTCAGCTACATGATGCAGCAGGATGTTCCTGGGGTAAAGTTGGGGCTCTCGAGTTGGACCCCAGGAAGCATGAAGCATGGTGGTCCCGGTCCCGGTCTTGGAGGCAGACAGACCAGAACCAAATCGAAGTGGTGGTCCTGCACCGGCCGGCGACCTCTCTAAGCTTTGGTCTTTCTGTTGAGAAGATTGTCCCTCCTAGGAATGCTGTGAGGACTGTTACATGAGAAAAAGGTGGAGAGTGTCTGGGATATGATACTGTTCAGAAGTTCAGAGCTGTTGTTATCATATGTCCCTTCGATTTCTGAGGCTCAGGGTCAGACCTCATGTTCTATCTGCGTAGGCATTGTCTACTGGCCTGGCCACCATGCCCTAAACACCTCATATCAGTCCTGCCAAAGTGCTGCTGTGCCAGTGCTCACCCCCCCAAACCCATTCATTCATTCATTCATTCATCCATTCCGTTTTTCTTGGGGGCCCACTCTACGCCCAGAGTGAGCCAGACACTAAGAGAAGTATGAAGAAATGTAAAACACACCTCGTCTCTCAAGTAGCTCCCAGTATACCTGGGAATCAATGCCCTCAAGTCCGGCACAAAAAAATCTGAGAGACAAAGGGGGCCCAACTCCCACTCAAGGCAAGAAGCCCCCTGCCCTATTCCCTACAGATCCAGCCTCTGCTGGCATAAACCCGCACACAGGGAGCTCAGAGCCAGAGGTAGGCGGTCGGGTTCTTTTCCAGTTTTGATTGTGAGGAAAAAAAATCTCTCCCCGACTTTGAGCTGAAATGTAGCTTCCTGTGATGTTTGCCCTCCTGGCACGTCCCATCTTTCCTGATTATATATATATATACCGCTAAATCTGTGCTTTCTGGGGTGTTCCGTGGAACACTAGTTCCGCAGAGCTCAAGCAAGTACGTACAGATCCCAGCAAAGCAAGTGCTTATTGGTCATTCCGTTTCAGAAACCCTGGGTAAGCAAAACCGACTAGTTTCCGTTCCTGAAAATGTCAGCGCGAAGCCTCTGAGAGAGGCAGGTGATACTGCGAAAGTGGAACCGAATAGCCCCAAGGCTTTTGATCCCAGGCCTGAACTCTGCTCCCGGAGCCGGAGTTTCTCAGTTCGCTCTTTGGGGGAAAAGGAAAGTTTAAAAAAAAAAAAAAAGGGTAATCCAGGGGCGCCTGGGTGGCTCAGTGCGTTAAAGCCTCTGCCTTCGGCTCAGGTCATGATCCCGGGGTCCTGGGATCGAGCCCCGCATCGGGCTCTCTGCTCAGCGGGGAGCCTGCTTCCTCCTCTCTCTCTGCCTGCTTCTCTGCCTACTTGTGATCTCTATCTGTCAAATAAATAAATAAAATCTTTAAAAAAAAAAAAAAAGGGTAATCTGGACTGTGAGAACCTAGATCACGCTGAGTAGGACGCTGTAGCAGAAGTCACCATGCCCCGCGCACGCCCGCTTGGCACTTGACACATCCGGGCACATGGCCTTGACTACCAATGGCCGGCACCGCATCTCCACCTGAGAGCTTTCTGGCCGCAGTAGCCCATTGTCCCCACGACTGCCACAGGCTGGAATTCCTAGAAATCTAGTGACCCCTCCCCCAGAGTAGAGATCAACTAACGACTGACAGCCCAGCACCCAGACCCTCGGTTGGGACAACCCTAAGGTGCGTATTCTATAGCATCCCAGAGCTCCCAGGAGGACTGAGCCTCCCGGGTCCACACACATGTGGCCACTGACTGGCTCACAGGCCACTTGGTCTTTCCCTTCCATCGCTACCTCCAGACCTCACTACCCTGCTGGTTTTTCTTGAAATCTCCTTTCAAGTCAACTATTTGCACTCAAATCCAGGTCCGGGCACTGTTTGGGGGGAGACCCAAAGCACAACAGATGGTCTGGGGAGTTTTTTCCACTGTCGGGGCTGAGCCTAAATGAGGAGGTAGTGTCTGGCGGGCCCAAAGAGGAGGAGTGGGAGGGAGAAGAGACAGGAGAGGTATGCCACCCAGGGGCCCAGGCAGACCCTGCATCGGCCCCTTCTGCTCCTGCCCAGTCGTCTTCAATGCTTCCCACCTGCCTTGCGCGCGCGCACACACATACACACCTCTCAAGTCTCTCCCTCCCTCCCCCCCTGCCTCAATTTCCCTACCCGTTTGCCCACAGCTCCGGGGCTCAGTCTGGCCGGGGTGGAAGAAGACTCCAGACAAGGAGTCATGGGAAAGGAGGAGAGGGCTCTCTCGGGCACATAAATCACTCCGCAACTGAGAGGCCCGGCGTTCCCAAGCCCGGAAGGTAATTCCCAGGGCTGCGAACACTTGGCAAGCAACCCCCAAGTTGGGGCGGGACTCGGCGGGACTCAACCCAAGCTTCTGGGTTGCTTTTTCTCCATTTTACTGTGGGTGTAACCTTGATCCCTCTGCAGAGGTAAACAACGGGGTCTGAATTATTTGGTTTGGAAAAGGAAGAGGCCCCAGGGACGCATAAATGCGGAGGAGACCCAGCTGTGCACAGCGTGTCCGCTTCCCCTCCCTCAGCACAAACCCATGGCATCTGCACGAGCGCAGAGACATTGCTCTCCTTTCCCAACAGCGCAGGTCAGAGTTGCAGAAGCCACAAATCATGAAGAAAAGTGCCGAAGAGAAATAATAATAATCTGGTCCGTGTATTTAGCCAAGACATTTTTTCCAAGGATTGTGCTCAGATTTATCAGAAGTCCCCGGGATCTGGATATGTCTTAATTAAGACTGCTTTTGGGGGGAAACATGCAAATGAAAAGAACCCCCCAAAATTACCCCCAGAAGTGAGTTCTGTGGAGCTGACCACCAGACTGCCTTCCTCCAGCATTTGTCTTTTCATCACCTTGTCGTCTGTATGGTTACATCCTGGTCCATCCCGCCTGCTCTGCACATAAGATAATTACCTACGCTGACCATCTCCTAAGCACCAGGCATGCTGGACATGTGATATTCTTCTCATTACAACCCCAGGAGCTACCATTTAAATGATTACTATATGCCTGCTCGGTGCTTTTGGAGCAGACCTCATTAAATCCTCCTAAAGTCCTCTGATGTAGTGTCCCCATGTTTCGGATGGGGACACTAAGGCTTAGAGTAAAACCTGAGGAAAATCTCGCAGGTGGAAACGGGAGGAAAGCAGGACTGTCTGGCTTCTGGGACAAAGCCCGGTGTTCTGCATTAGACTTTCCCAGTGGCCATGCTGAGCCAAGGGGACGGGGTTGAGCTACCAAGGCAGCAGTCCAGTAAGGGCCAGGGCAATAGAGGAGGAAAGAGGAGGAGGCCAGACAAGGGTACGAACCCAAGTCCCAGCCTCAGCCTCGTCCCAGGACGCAGGGGAGGACAACATACACCGCAGAGCTGTCTTGCCTCCAGGGAACGGAGTTGGGGTTTCTTACTCCACACCAGTCACTGGCTCTGGGTGCCCGGGGATGAGGACAGGGAGTGGGGATAGAAAACTTCTAGGAATTTTCAACTCTCCCTCCCTCTGCGGAGGCCACCAGTGTCGGAAGGCAGCCTTCTGAAGGTTACAGCTGTTGGCGGCAGAGCTTCCTGAAGCTGGGGACTGGACACACAGACCCGGCAGAAGGAATCGGAACCAATCTGGGTGGGGCGCCAGCAAGGCACCACACTTGGCACATGACCCTCCTCTTGCCCTGTATTTGTGGCTGGGCAAAAAACTGCAAGAATGAGCATTATGTTCTGGACGTAATCATCAATAGCCCCCCCGACCACCAGACTCCATGACTCAGACCACTCAGCTGAGGCTGACGGCATGCGGCCCACACGGTCGACCCAAGCTAGCCCGCTCATTGCCGAAGAACAACCCTTAGGGATGTTCTCCTAAGATAGGAACTCAGCAGCAGTGGGTCCTGCCCCGTCCTCTAAATTCGCAGCTTCTGCCTCACTGAGAAAGCGTAGCAGCCAGAAACCAGGGGTCAAAGCCCCAGAGAAGCTGGCTGGACACGCCTATACAGCTCCAAAGACCAAGCAAGCCACTGTAAGGCGTGCATTCCAGCCCTGGTTCCAAGGAGCCCAGCGGCATTTTCGGCCCCGTGCCTGGAGATAAATAAGCCTGCTTTCCCAGCGCAACCACAAGACCTTGACCGAGACAGGCAGCTAGGAGCCCAAGTCACAGCTATCTGGCCAGAAAGCGGCACAGTCTCGCATGCCACCAAGCCACAGCGATAGTAAAGCACAGGGTGGGGACCCTCGAACCCTTGGCACCAGGGCTTGGGTCTGGGGCTGCCCTGTGCCTCTCTCTGGGGCTCAGAGCTTGCTGTGAGGGCTTTCTGGATCCTCAGGACAATTCCCCCTTTGTATCTGGCCCTGTTTGAGGGCGTGTCTGTGCCTGGCCATCACAGTCTGTAGGGCACATGGCATTTCAAACTCCCAGAGTAAGTGGACCTCAAAAGGGCAGCCTGGGAGACACTGAACTCAAATGCAAGAGTTTACAAACACACACACACACACACACACACACAATCATATGTACTCACACACATTCATACACACTCATGCTCACACACATACACGTGCATTTACACACTCATGCCTACAATCTATCTCACACCTAGCATGTCAAAGTACAAAAAAAAATCCCTTAATAAGGCACGTGCTGTGTTTTCAATACTGATACATGTTGCAACATGTCAATTGCCTTCAGTCAATGTGAATACACCTCCCATTGCAGGACATTCCGGAGATTCCTGCTGCTTTGCTACTGCAAACAATTCATGTTGAGTGAATAAAAGTAAGTTACAAAGCATGCATACTGGAGACTACGACCTTGTAAAAAGTAAAAACGATCAAAACTATGGCATATATCATTTGTAAATACACACGTATGTAGTACAACTCTAAAGCAATCGTGCAGAAGATGACATGCCAGCCCCCGGGGTGGGGGGGGGGGTGCCAGGAGGGAGGGAGAGATGGGATTTTCACTGTATTTGGAAATTTGTATTTTTAAAATCCATGAATAAGAGAAA